>NC_044322.1:204336048-204954665 GCF_007399415.2 Gopherus evgoodei
CAGGATGCTGATGACCGCCCCACCAGGAAAGACGCAGGAGGAGCCCCCCACAATGACTGAGGACCGGGAGGCTGATCACCCCCCCACCGGGAAAGACGCAGCCAGAAAAGCCCCCCAGATGAGCGAGGACTGAGAGGCCAATCGCCGCCCCGCTGGAAGGGACGCTGCCGGAGGAACCCCCCAGACGACCCAGAACCAGGATGCTGAGTGCTGCCCCGCCAGGAAGGAGGCCGCCAGAGGAGCCCACCAGAGGCTGCAACTGCCAAGGGATCCCTGCTATCCCCCAGATGTCAAGAAACCTCCTCTCTACATCCCAGCAGCCCCAGCCACCATGGGATGGCTCCTCTGTTCTCTGGTGGACATCAGACACATCCCCTGCTCTCCAGCAGCCCCTGCCGCCGAGGGACAACTCCCCCGACCCTCAACAGACCACCCTCACTGCTTCCCAGGGGCTCCAGCCACTGGGAGGCATCCCCAGTGCTCCTGAGGCACAACTACCGCTGAAAGATGCCCCCCCCACCACCAGCCGTGCACCAGAAAGCAGCCAAGAGGGCCCCAGCACCCCACAAGATGGCTGCTCAGCCCCAGACACCAACCAGAGGGACCCCAGGACTCTACCTGACGCCTGCCTAGCCAGACCACCCGACCCCGCCTCCCCTAGGGAGAGCAAACCAGCCAGAGAAACCTCTGGTGCCACTGGGACCCTGCTCCACAGGGGACTGATGACAACCTCATTTACTTTAAATACCCCCTTGCCGCAGACGCGTTCATTTGCCTCATCTGCGCGCCGCCCCAATGCTTCTATCTCCTCAGTGGGGTCACCAGGCATCTGAAGAGGTACCACAACAAATCCACTGCCTTTAGCTGTGCCCTCTGCAACATGCCCTTCAAATCCCAGAAGAGGTGTAAGGCACACCAGCTCAGCTGCAGGAAAGCCCATGCAGCAGCAGCTCCAGTTCCAGTTCCCAGCCCTCCAGTGCCTCGACCTGCTGCTCCTGTGTCGCGAGGAAACAGGGCTACCCCGCCAGCCGCTGCCCAGAAGCCCACTCCAGCCCCCGGGCTGGTGGACCAGGGCCCCGCCATCGGGACGGCACCTACCACAGCAGGAAACGTCGCTCGAGCCCCTGCCAGCAGGAGACCTGTCACATCTTCCCAGGTTGCCCTGAAGCTCTCTGAGCTGAGACGTCTCAGTGCCTCCTCGACGCCCAACCAGCAGGGCCACCCGAGATTCTGCCTCCGGCGGAGCCCGACACGGTCTCTCAGACCACCCTGCGAGCACCAACCACAAGAGGGGCCAACACGACCCCTCAGACCGCACTGCGAACCCCATACGCCAGGGGAACAAGGGCCACCCCCCAGACCACTCTGCAAACTCCTGCCGTCAGAGAAGCCACCGCCACAACCAGACCACAGCACCAGACCCCCATCATCAGATGGACCGGCATGGCCCCAAAATACACTGGACCGGACCCTGCCACCAGAAGGTCACACGCTCATGCAGCAATCCCCCAGACGACAGCCGCGGGCAGAAATCCGGGTGACATCCCTGCACTCACCGAACAGAACCAGGTCCCACCAACAACCGGCAACGATGACATCCCGCCGGCGACTATGCCTCAGGAACCAAGTGAAAGGGCCCCTGAGCCGCAAGAGGGACAACACATGGACCACGTGGCAAACTCACTGCCCAAGCTGACAGAAGAACCTGAGGACCAGCAGCTGACAGTTAGGTCAGCCACGTCTTGGCAGGCCGCCTGGATCAAGGAGCTCCAAGCAGCAGCCTCCTTTGAGGAATTCAACCCACTTATAGGCTCACCCGTGAGCTGTCTGTGGAGATTGCCTCCAGGAGGACACAGAACCAGGAGACCACCTGGCCTGCCCTCAGACGGCCCGTCCCGAACTGCGATGCCAACACCAGAGGAGCTGGAAGGAGGAATGCCAGCTGCCACAACAACCTGGCAGTGGCCTCAAGGATCCAGAAGCTGTACTGAACGAACCGCCTCAAGGCCATAAGAGAAGTCCTGGATGGGCCCCCGTCCTACTGCACGATCCCACCCAAGCGCCTCTACAACTACTTCCACGGAGTGTTCGGCAGCGTGCCCAGAAACGACGCGCAGCACCCGGAGTGCCTCCACCCCCTGCCCCACATCACCAATGTAGACGACCTGGAGGCCGACTTCACGCCTAAAGAGGTGACAGCCAGAGTCTCCAGAACCAAGAACACCGCTCCTGAAAAAGACAGCATCCCCTACAGCCTCCTCAAGAAACGTGACCCCAGCTGCCTCGTGCTCTCCAGCATCTTTAACTTGTGCAGGTGATTTGGCCGGTCTCCCACCTCCTGGAAGAAGGCCTTGACCATCCTGATCCACAAAAAGGGCAAACGAGATGACCCCAGTAAATGGAGACCCATCTCCCTCTGCTCTACAATATACAAACTGAACACCAGCTGCCTGGCAACCAGGATTATGGAATGGGCGACGACTGGGAGAGCCATCAGCCCGGCCCAGAAGGGCTTCATGCCGTTGGAGGGGTGCTACGAGCACAACTTCCTGCTCCAGACCATCATCCAGACGACCAGGAGGGCGCGGAAGCAGTGCACGGTAGCGTGGCTAGACCTGGCCAACGCCTTCGGGTCCATCCCCTACCACCACATCTTCAACACACTCCAGGAGTTCGGGATACCAGAGACCTTCCTTCGCCTGATCCAGGAGCTCTAATGAGGGCTGCAGCACCACCATCCGCTTGGTGGAAGGGGAGACCGCCGAGATACCAATCCACAGCGGTGTGAAGCAGGGCTACCTCCTCAGCCCGATCGTCTTTAACCTTGCCATAGAGCCGCTTCTGCAGGCATTCTCCGACGGCGCTGATGACTTCGACCTGCACGGCGAGAGGGTGACTTCGACCTGCCCGGCGAGAGGGTGAGTGTCTTGGCCTAGGCAGATGACCTGGTCCTGATCGCGGACGACCCCGAGAGGCTCCAGAGCATGCTCGACACCACTGGTAGAACCACAGACTGGAAGGGACTCCACTTTAACGCCAAGAAATGCATGTACCTCCACATCGATGGGAGCAAGAGGGACTCGGTGCTGACAACGGAGTTCCTTATCCAGGGCGAGTCCGCCGTTCCCCTGGCGGAGGGGCAGGCGTACCAGCACCTCAGCACGCCGATGGGCTTCCGCGTCCGGCAGACCCCTGAGGACACCATCCGGGAGATCCTGCAGGATGCCGCCAAGATCGATGCATCCCTGCTGGCGCGGTGGCAGCAAATCAATGCCCTCAACACCTTCCTGATCCCCCACATCGCCTTCGTCCTGAGAGGATCCGCCATGGCAAAGGTGCCCCTCAATAAGGCAGACAACACCATCCAGCAGCTGGCCAAGAAATGGCTGTCCCTGCCCCAGAGAGCTAGCAACGAGTTTGTGTACATCGCACACAGACACGATGGTGCCAACATCCCCCGCATGGGAGACCTGTGTGACATCTCAGTCATCACGCATGCCTTCCGCCTCCTGACGTGCCCGGACGCCAAAGTGAAGATCGTCGCGACAACCGCCCTGCACGCCACCACCACGAAGCGAATCGGCAGAGCTCCCTCCAACCGAGATGTAGCCACCTTCCTGAGCAGCTCCCTGGACGGCAAATTCGCCCGGGACAGGGGCGACATCACCTCGCTGTGGGTCCGCGTCCGCAATGCCACGCACTGACTAGGGAAGCGACTAGGCTGCCGCCGGCAGTGGCGTGAGGAACGGCAGGAGCTGGGAGTTCTGGTGCCATGCCATCATCACCCACAGAGCCAGAGGCGTGCTGGAGAGGTCTCTGAAGGCCGCCGTCCACGCACTCTACATGGACACCCTGAGGAAAAAACTGGACCAGGGTAAGGCCTTCGAGATGACCAGCAAGTGGGACTCCAGTAACCACTTCCTCCCAGTGGGCAGCTTCACCCGATTCACCGACTAGCGGTTCATACACCACACCTGGCTGAATTGCGTCCCTCTCAATGGAGCCGTCCGCCACAGGAACCAGGACAAGCACTGCAGGAGATGCGGGTACATCGCAGAGACCCTGCCCCACGTTCTGTGCAGCTACAAGCCTCATGCCATTGCCTGGCAGCTCCACCACAACGCCGTGCAAGACCGTCTAGCGAAGGCCATCGACCACACCTGGGAGAAATCGCCGTCAACCACACCGACCCCAGCACCGACAGCCCGCTGCGCCCGGACATCTTCATCACGGACAAGGATCGGAAAAAGATCATCCTCATCGACGTGACAATTCCGTTCGAGAATAGGACCCCGGCCTTCCGCGAAGCCCGAGCCCGCAAACTTGAAAAGTACGCTCCCCTGGCCAACACCCTGCGGACAAAGGACTATGAGGTATACACCGGCGCTCTGATTGTCGGGGTCTTGGGTGCCTGGGACCCCTGTAATTAGCACATACTGAGGACCTGCGGCGTAGGCCATCGCTACGAGCAGCTCATGCGATGCCTAATGGTCTCGGACACTATCCGGTCGTCCCGGGACATTTATACAGAGCACATCGCCGGCCACCGCCAATACCAAGAGTGAGCCGACGTGACCTCACGCACCCACAATGAGGAAGAGACCTAAAGACTTCCTCTGTCAGACCTTATCCCCTGAACCCACTGAACCGAACTGAACTCCACCATATGAGGGTTGTCCTATCCTCATTACTTGGCCCACTTATTCCTGTATGAGCAATGTACACTCACGGCTTGCTGACTGTACACTGATTCATCCACCTTAAACCCCCACATTGGGGATACTGCAGACTGTATGTGTTATGCGCTATCCAACGTCAAAATACTAACATCCCGCTATACTCTATATGATACCCCCGATGACTAATAGCTGAATTTTCAATGCTCTGTATCATTTATTTGTAAACATTTTCTAATAAACTTTTAAAACTGAGCACCTCACAATCTTTAATGTATTTGTCCTTGTAAGACCCCTGTGAAGTAGGGCAGTGCTATTACCTCCATTGTCCAGGTGGGGAACTGAGGCACAGAGAGACTAAGTGACTTGCCCGAAGTCACAAAGAAAATCTGTGGCAGAGCTGGGAATTAAACTCAAGTCTCCCAAATCCCAGGCTAATGTCTTAACCACTAGATCATCTGTCCTCTCTGTTTATAATACCAAAAGAGCCATTCACAGAGACATAGCTACAGTGCTGGGGGATCATGTTACAGCAAAGTAGTCCCCTAACTGTGTTACAGTCCTAGGGCCAAGTTCTCTGCTAAAACATGGTTTGGTCTCATGTGGTCAAGCCAAAACAAACCGTACTGTAACAGGCTCCCCAGCCAGGGTCAGGTTGCCTGTGCAGATGGACCTGCCAGGAGGGAAGAGGAAAGATGCTGAAACAGAGTGTGCATTGTGGAGTGTGATCTGGGGGATTATGTACTGAGACCTTTCTAGTATTCACTTTGTTAATTTCTGAATTATTTTTTGCCTATGGACTGCTTTACCATTCATCTCATAATCGCTGCTCGAACTGAGAGGAAGGATATTCCAGTGTCACAGCACTAGCCAAGGACTTGAGAGGCCTGGATCCAGTTCCTTGCTTTACCGCAGACTTCCTGTGTGAGTTTGAGCAAGTCACTCAGCCTCTCTGTGCCTCAAGTCCCCATCTGTAAAATGGGGATAACAGCACTGCCCTACTGCACAGGGGTGTCATGAGGATAAAGACTGTGAGGTGCTCAGATACTATGGGGATCATGTAAGTATGTAAGATAGGTGGAATATGCCATGACCATCTTTGATTTGCTACGGAAGGACCAGAGTCTGCCACCTTTCAATAGTACCTTACTCTGCAGGCAGCCCCACTGAAGTCAGTGGAGTAAGGTATAACTCTGTATGAATCAGAATGGCAGAATCTGGCCCAAAGGGACAAGTCCCAGACTCCCACTGGTGCAGCTGGAGGTTTTGTCTGAGTAAGGACTGCAGGATTGAGCCCAAGGGGGGCCTTTTCTAGTGTCTCTCATGGGAGAGAAGTTAAATTAGTGTAGATAGGGGTGAGGTGGGGAATGGGGGTCTCCAAACATCTTTAGCTCAGAACGTGAAACAAAACTGTAGAAAATATTTTAAATGTGACATCATGTTTACAGTTGTCCATGAAATGACCCCTATTTTCATGCAATGTATAAAGGGTTCAGGTGGAGACTTTCAAAGGAGCCAAAGAGACGTAGGCACCCACTTCACAATGAAAGTCAGTGGGAGTTGCGTGCCTAACTCCTTTTGAAAACCCCAGCCTCAATCTTGCAGTCATTACTTCCATGGAGTTACAGAAAGCTAGGAGTGCTCAGTCCTTGCAGGCTTTGGGCCCTTATTCTGTGGCATGGGAGTGACAGTGGAACAGGGAATGGTAACACCAGAAGTTAGGTTAGCTAGGACAAGGCGAGTTGCTATTGTAAAGTTGACAATAAAATTTCCTTCCAGGATTTTTTCTTCAGATTTATTCTATTTTCACCATAATATCCTCTGTAAAAAAAATTAAAAGTTCCGGTAGAGTTCCACTGGCTCTCTTGTTCTTATTCATTTTTTTCCCTGGGATTCTTTTTGTCAGTCACTGTGTCTATGCGCGTCTCTTGTGTCCCACACACAATTTCTCCTTTTCTTCTGTTGCTGTCCCACCAAAATTCTTCCCACCCATTCACCATCTTTCCTTCCCCTCCATGCACACCATACATCTTCCTTATTCCTCTCCATCCTTCCTCCAGACTTATCTCACCTTCTGATCCGCCTTACAATGTCCCATCTCTAATCTTCTCAAACCTTTTAGCAGTGTCATACAATAATGCTGCAGAGACACAGAAAAGAGGTTTTTTTTCTAACAGTGAACAAGAAACTTTATTAGGTTAAGCCTTGGTCTACACATACTATAACTTTGTTGATTAGGGATGTGATTTTTTTTAACCAAAATAGTTATAGCAGTACAGCCTAGTGTGAATGCAGTTATACCAGTATAAAAGTGTCTTATACTGGTACAGCTTATTCCAATTCCCATATAATAATAGCTATAGCAGTATAAGCATCTTTTACACCAGTATAACTGCATCCACTCTATGGGAGTTGTATTGGTTTAACTATGACAGTATAATCAAAGCGGTACAACTTTTGTGTGTAGACAAGCTGTGGTGGGATGTACTCCCCACACTGGCTCTGAGAGAGCTGAATTAGGCCAGGTGGGCCCAATGAGCCAATTAAGCACCAAGTAAGGGAGAGCCTTGATTAGAAAGAAGCTCATCTCTGAGAACAGGTGGGAAATTCTGTAAAGCCAAGAGGCTGGTGAATAGTGCAGGGAGTCGGGTAGAAGCTTGTAGTCTCTCCTTCTGGAGTAAGAGAGAAGGAAGTAGTTGGGGACAGGATCTGCTGAGATCTAGTGGGCCTGAGAAAGGGGGCTGACTAGCAGGACTAGAGAAACACAATAGCAAGGAGCCTAGGGACTAGAGCAGTAAGTGAGTGCAGCTGTGGACTTTAAGTGCTTGCTCCAGGGCCCTGGACTGGAACCCTAAGTAGAGGGTGGGCCTGGGTTCCCCTACCAATCGCTGCAGAGTGATACTGCTTGAGGCAGTGAACTAGAAGACTGCCTGGGTCACTGCAGGAGTGACAGAGGCCATGTCTACATCTAAAATTTTGCAGCGCTGGTTGTTACAGCTGTATTAGTACAGCTGTATAGGGCCAGCGCTGCAGAGTGGCCACACTTACAGCAACCAGCGCTGCAAGTGGTGTTAGATGTGGCCACACTGCAGCGCTGTTGGGCGGCTTCAAGGGGGGTTCGGAGAACACGAGAGCAAACCGGGAAAGGAGACCAGCTTCGCCGCGGTTTGCTCTCGCGTTCCCCGAACCACCCTGCAAACCGCAGGGAAGGAGACCTGCTTGCTCGGGGGTTCCGGGAACGCGAGAGCAAACCGGGGAAGGAGACCAGCTTCGCCGCGGTTTGCTCTCGCGTTCCCGGAACCACCCAGCAAACCGCAGGGAAGGAGACCTGCTTGCTCGGGGTTCGGGGAACGAGAGAGCAAACCGGGAAAGGAGACCAGCTTCGCCGCGGTTTGCTCTCGCGTTCCCCGAACCACCCTGCAAACCGCAGGGAAGGAGACCTGCTTGCTCGGGGGTTCCAGGAACGCGAGAGCAAACCGGGAAAGGAGACCAGCTTCGCCGCGGTTTGCTCTCGCGTTCCCGGAACCACCCAGCAAACCTCAGGGAAGGAGACCTGCTTGCTCGGGGTTCGGGGAACGCGAGAGCAAGCTGGGGAAGGAGACCAGTTTGATTACCAGAGGCTTCCTCAGTGATGCTGGGATACCTGCTTATTCCACCGAGGTCAAGAAAAGCGCTGGTAAGTGTCTATACTTGATTACCAGCGCTGGATCACCAGCGCTGGATCCTCTACACCCGAGACAAAACGGGAGTACGGCCAGCGCTGCAAACAGGGAGTTGCAGCGCTGGTGGTGCCCTGCAGATGTGTACACCTCCTAAGTTGCAGCGCTGTAACTCCCTCACCAGCGCTGCAACTTTCTGATGTAGACAAGCCCAGAGTCAGGGCAGCAGGCCTGAGAACTGCATGATGCTGCTTGAGCAGAGAGACTCTGAAGGACTCACACCTCTTGCTGGGAGGGGAATCACAGTGTGACCTGGTTGGAGAGCTGAGTCACAAAGCTGCTGTGCTGCAATGCTGTGAGAGGGAAAAGAGCTGCAGTTGATGGAAGAGAAGAAAGAGGGTGCTGAACTGGACCGAGCTAGTCCTCACAATTGCCCAAGGGAAGTGCCACCCAGTGGTGAATAGAGTGCCCTGTGACACAAGCCCAAGGGAAAGCAGGATTGTCCCTAAAGCTACTTTAAAGAAAGAGCACAAATATCTTCCCATGTAGGCCCTTTCCACATCAAGGGGAGTCACACTGGAGTAACTCCATTGATGTAGTTCTCCTGGCTCCAACAACTGATCCTGGCACAGTGCACTGGTGCAAAGTGGTGAGATGCCTTATGTAGCTTAATTCAATAACACAGAAGTATGCTGCACCTGGTAAGCCCTGTGTTGTGCCAGTTCATTGTGACTACATTAGGGTCTGCCCTGGCTGTCTACACTGGCATTGTTAACACTGGTGGAGCTGAACTGGAGTGAGCAATAGGGGGGACTGGTTGAGAGAAAAATACTAGTATAGATTGGGACCATCAAACAATCTAGCTAGCACAGTGCATAGGGGATGCCTACATTGCCATCACAGGGTTTCACTGCAGGTCATGTAGACATACCTGAGCTAGCTTTAATCTAATCATCATGATAACACAGTACCATAGGCTTCAGTGTGGGTTAGCTGCCTGAGTAATTAGCTAGGGATCAAGACTATGCTGCTGTGGCTTTGTTGCTCTGGTACCCAAGCTAGCATAGCTGTTTCTACACAGCCATGATCGCACCCTGAGACTGCAGTGTACACATACCCTTAGTCAAAGGAAAGGAGTATATACCTATATCCTTCTACAATGGTAAGGGAAACCATGTTAGAATCCTGCTACCAATCACTTAATCATGGCTGCTGCTAAGCATTTCTGATCCCTGTGTGAATAGAGATCATGAGGAAAGGGCACCTTGAATTGGTCCAAAGTTTGGCTCATTGAAGTCTTGAGGCCAATATTTGCACACACAAAATGGTACCTAAAGTTAGGATCCTAGGTCCATATTTAGGCACCTCAATAAATGACTTTGAAAAGTGTTGAGCTCTCATCCACACCCATTAAAAACAATGGGTGATACTGGGCTGCTAAGTTGTTTGTCTTTTTTGTTGTTTGTTTTTTTGAAAGGTAGACTGCTTATTTGGGAGCCTAAATATGGGTTTAGGACTCCATGACCTTTATCTTGGGTTGTTTTTTAAAAGCATATGTAATGGCTGGCAGAAAATTGCCCCTTCAGTTATCTAACTAAAACAACAGTGACAAAATAAAGTGAAATTATCAAAGGGTCACAGACAAACTGGAAACCTCCAGTCTGAAATTAGAAGTGGTAAGAATTACTGATCATATCTTTGCTTTATCACCTCCTGCTCTGCACTTTTCAGTCAGATCTGCAGACACATTGGCTCATGTTTAATTAAAAACTGTGGCTTCGCTGTGAAACCTGCCATTCTCAGTTCCAGTTTAAGAATTAGTCTTGGGACATGCATCTGTTTAATGGAGGTGACGCTGAAGGAGGATAGATCAGTTATACGTAACTTAAGAGTCATTAACACAATTTAGTGGATCCACAGATGCACATCTATGTTGAGTGGACTTGCTGTTTCGCCCACCCCCATATTAGGTCTACATTCAGTTGAGTCAGCAGCACTGACTTCTGTCCATGTATCCTAATGTTCTGAGCACCACTCCATGTGGTGCACTGTGGATGATTCTGCTGAGTGGGAATGTACAGCTGTAACCTTCAACTAATGTTCCCAAAGTTCTGACAACAGGAGCGGCACTCAAACCTGTCCATCCATGGAAAACTTTGACATGTCTTCCAACCACCAAGAACTGGTGCAAAATTTAATGTTGCAATCTATGAACACTGACTATTAGATGCTGTAATTTTGGTCAAATATGCTCATATACATAGGACTCGCTGGCTCAGAGGATTTTATAATGAGGTATACATTCCAGGGGAATAGTGACTGAAAGTTGTAACCATCTGATGGCTGTTTAGCCTATGTAAAAATAGTTTAGTGATCTCAGTCCAGTTCCCAGTGGAAAAATGCCTTTGTCACAAAATCCAGACTTGGTTATATCCAAGTTTTTAGTCTGCTTAGGAAATCTATGCTAACAAGATGGGTAACTGGATCACATGTGTATTGTGATTGAGATTGATGGGGCCATTCGTTGGCAGCGGGGGAAGGAAGTCTTGATCAGGCTTGTTTGGCTAGAGGTTGGCTACATAAGTGCTCATGGGGCCAGGGCCTGGGGTCTGGGCTTATTTTCTTTATCAGGATCTCATGGCCACTATTTCTTCTGAATTAAAAAAAAAAATCTATCAAATATCTCTGCCCCAATAAGCTTGATCTTCCATCTGGTATATTACATACATCTGATCTAGGCCTAACTTAGGCTGTAAACTTCTTGGGTCAGGGACTGTGTTCCCTTTTATGTTTGTAAAACCCTGAGCACATGATAGTGCGTAGCATTCCCAGGGGAGTCAGGGGAAAGAGGAAATTGCAGCAGTTAGTGATCTGGTGACTGGTGCTGTATAAATATCTTATTCTCTTACTCTTTCAATAGAACAGGAAAAATATGATGCAAAGACAGAATGAAATAAAAGATTAAAAGAAATAGGACAGCATATTAAGGGCCTGATCAGAACTGCTCTGTGGTGGTTGCTTTAGCTTTCCCATCACCCATCCTGCATGCCACCTGTGAACTATTCCCCAATTCATTTCTAGCCTGGAGCTATGCAACGGAAGCAACCATAACATGCAAAACAGTATCAGTTGTTTTACATTAGATCGCCCCCATCTCTCCAATGTCACAACCTCAGGTCAAAACAGCCCTTCCCCCAAACACTAGGGTAAAACTGAGTTAACTAAATAACTTGTGGATCAGGCCCATACAAGGCCGGCTCTAGCCATTTCACCGCCCCAAGCACGGCAGCATGCCGCGGGGGGCGCTCTGCCGCTCGCTGGTCCCACGGCTCTGGTGGGCCAACGGACCCTCTGCAGGGATGCCTGCGGGAGGTCTACCAGAGCTGCGGGACCGGCGGACCCTCCACAGGGACGCCTGCAGGAGGTCCACCGGAGCCACCTGCCGCCCTCCCGGCAACCGGCAGAGCACCCCCCCGCAGCATCCCGCCCCAAGCATGTGCTTGGTGCGCTGGGGCCTGGAGCTGGCCCTGGGCCCATAGCTAGTGCTAAGAGTTGTTTTTGAAGTTCTTCATATTCTAGTTCTATCAAGGCTGGTAGAAGCAGGTCTGAAACCTCTATTCTATCTCTGTCTGTCTGTAGCATATGCACCCTCAAGCTTATTTTAGTATTTGGCTGTTTCAGCTGAAGGCCCAGCTTTGCCAAGTGTCATCAGTATTTGTCAAAATCTCTGCTACCACCCTTCCTGCATGACAATGATTACAGACTAATGATATTTTACTTATCTAACAAAACCCAACCCTCTCCCTTGGCAAATGAGAGAATAGAACAATTGCAATATATTTGTCAGAGACTTGGGTTGAATTTCCTACTCTGCGACTTATTTTATTTGCCAGTCAAGATTCCCTGCATGTAGAATGCTGTAGTAGAAGCATAGGATACTGGTATATTAATGACTCCCTAAATTGTTTTTATGGGGCTTCTCAGATTCCTGCAGTGTTACCAGGGAGTAGAATGTAGCAGATTTTGGAGGGGGGCAGGGGAGTCTGGCCCCCAGGAATTCCTGCTGATCTAGTGACATTTATGGACACCTGCAAACATTAACAGAGTGGCCCTCATTACAGATCATATATGTCCAGCTAGGCCCCACTCCCACTGAAGCTGGGCTAGATGTTAGGAAAAGCTTTTTCACTAGGAGGGTGGTGAAGCACTGGAATGGGTTACCTAGGGAGGTGGTAAAATCTCCTTCCTTAGAGGTTTTTAAGATCAGGCTTGATAAAGCCCTGGCTGGGATGATTTAGTGGAGATTGGTCCTGCTTTGAGCAGGGGATTGGACTAGGTGACCTCCTGAGGTCTCTTCCAACCCTGATATTCTATGATTCTAAGTTTCTTTGAGAGACCCTACACTGATTATAATGTCTGTGATTAGGTTTTACCAACCCAGTAACAAATGGGAACTCCTGAAGCACTAAAACAATCTTACCATGGAGTCACAGTTAGACTGGAATGCCCAAGGGGACTATCTTGTCACCCAGGCAAGCTGGATTTAGTGATAATTGGTTGCTATATGCCAAAGATCACAAAATAGTCACATTGCTCCCAGTTCCAGGAGACCAGTCACTTACCCAAGATCTGTTTGCAACTGAGATGATCTCACCAAAGAGAATTAGTCTATGGGTTACAGGACGCTGCCAAGATCGACGCATCCCTGCTGACGCCGTGGCAGAAGATCAACGCCCTCAACACTTTCCTGATCCCCCGCATCGCCTTCGTCTTGAGAGGATCCGCTGTGGCAAAGGTGCCCCTCAACAAGGCGGACAACACCATCCGGCAGCTGGTTAAGCAGTGGCTGTCCCTGCCCCAGAGAGCCAGCAACGAGCTCATATACATTGCCCACAGGCACGGTGGTGCCAACATCCCCCGCATGGGCGACCTCTGCGACATCGCAGTCGTCACGCATGCCTTCCGCCTCCTGACGTGCCCAGACGCCACGGTAAAGAACGTCGCAGCGGCCGCCCTACGCACCGTCATCGAGAAGCGAATTGGCAGGCCTCCGTCCGGCCCAGATGTAGCCACTTTCCTGAGCGGCTCCCTGGATGATGAATTCGCCCGGGATGGGGGCGACATTGCCTCGCTGTGGTCCCGCGCCTGAAACGCCACGAGCCGGCTGGGAAAATGACTGGGTTGCCGCTGGGTAAGAAGCGAGGAACGGCAGGAGCTGGGAGTCTTGGTGCCATGGATCGAGACGGAGGGCAACACCATCATCAGCCCCGGAGCCAGAGGCATGCTGGAGAAGTCACTGAAGGCCGCTGTCCACGCGCTCTACGTGGACACCCTGAGGAAAAAACCCGACCAGGGCAAGGCCTTTGAGGTGACCAGCAAGTGGGACTCCAGCAATCACTTTCTCCCTGCGAGCAGCTTCACCCATTTCGCTGACTGGCGGTTCATACACCGTGCCCGCCTGAACTGCGTCCCGCTCAACGGAACCGTCCACCACGGGAACCGAGACAAGCGTTGCAGGAAGTGCGGATACGCCCTGGAGACCTTGCCCCATGTCCTGTGCAGTTGCAAACCCCACGCCAGAGCCTGGCAGCTGTGCCACAACGCTGTCCAGGACCGGCTGGTGAAGGCCATTGCCCCACATCTGGGTGATATTGCAGTCAACCGCACCATCCCCGACACCGACAGCCTGCTGCGCCCGGACATCGTTGTCACAGATGAGGAACGGAAAAAGATCATCCTCGTCGACGTGACGATCCCATTTGAGAACAGGACCCCGGCCCTCCGCGAAGCCCAAGCCCGCAAACTTGAAAAATATGCCCCCTTGGCTGACATCCTGCGGGCAAAGGGCTACGAGGTTTACACCGATGCCCTGATTGTCGGGGCCCTGGGTGCCTGGGACCCCTGTAATGAACGAGTACTTAGGGCCTGTGGGGTGGGCCGTCGCTATGCACGGCTCATGAGACGTTTGATGGTCTCGAACACTATCCGGTGGTCTAGGGACATTTACACAGAGCACATCACCGGCCACCGCCAATACCAAGAGTGAGCCGGCGTGGCTCTGTGCACCCACAGGGGGGAGGAGGCCTATAAACCCCCCCTACTGAACCATATCCCCTAAGCCCTAAACCCACTGCACTAGATTCCACCATGTGAGGGTCATCCTGTCCCCATTACCCGGCCCACTTACTTATACCCATGACTGCCTATAACCCACTGTATGAGCGATGTACCCTCACTGCTTCCCTACTGCTTCTTGATCCCACCCACCATATAGCCCGCATTGGGGGACCTTGCAGACTGTATATGTTATGTGCTAACCAATTCCCAAATACCAGCATCCCCCTATACTCTGTATGTTGCTCCCAATGACCAACAACTGACGCTTTGAACTCTTTGTATCATCTTTATTTAAATATTCTCTAATAAACTTTTAAATCTGTCGGCTTTGAATGCCTTTTAGGTCTAACTCAGCTTGACCCTGGGATCTCTGCTTCTGTTGCATAGCTCCTCAGCCCTGTGAGATCTAAACAGCAAAACAGATGAGAGAAATTTCTCGTTTTTATTTCCTCCTTCCAGAACTCAAGCCTCTCCATGAGTGCAAGGGAGCAATTAACCAAGTCTTTGTATTGTGATGTCCCACAATGGCTCACTTAGTTTTAATAACTCTTCTTGATGGGCAGGACACAATCCCTCCTGACTAGGTTCACAATTTCAGAGCAAACATTCTTTACAGTTATACAGTAAAACATTAAATATTACCATATAGCAGGTGATAAAGAAATTACAATTGAGATTAATACATCTAACTACTGAGAAGTATTTTATAAAGTCTAAACACACTGTTATAAGTCCAGTACCATTTTAACTATCCTAACACACAGGTGAAATTGACTGGCTTCCAGCAACGAGTTTGTGTTTGGCTGAGTCCTAAAGCCTTGGCAAGAGCTATCACCTAGTCTGCCAGAATCACAGCTATCTCTGTTACTGACTGTGACCTTAGGTTAAAAGTGTCCATTTATTCTGAGTACCGATCTTGACCCTGATTTTCAGCCATGCTGAACAGCAACAGCGCCAGGTAATGGCAGCAGCAGTTGTGTGTGCTCAGCACCTCTGTCAATCAAGTCCTCCGCGTCTCAAGTTAGACATTCACAAATGAAGGCACTCAAAATCAGAGTCCTCTCTTTTGAAAATGTTAGTCTTGGGCTCTGTCCTAGTTCTCGCATTTTAAAAATGGGGAAACTACATGGATAGCGGTCAAAACCCACACCCTTGATGTGAACATCTCTGGACTCCAGGGGTGTTTGAAATTTAGTCCAAGATTTGGATTCAAATTTTGCAAATGGCTCCAATCTCTGTCACAGACACTGGATCCAAACACTTCTAAACTTTGGCATCCAGACCCACATTTTACCACCTTTACTTTTCTTTCAGTTGGTTGTGAGATAAGAGCACAGGGGTGGCATCAGAAGACTTGGGGTATGGCTTGCCACGGCAGCGCTTTGAAGTGTGAGTGTGGTCAGAGCGCCCAGCGCTGCACGTAAACCACACCCTCTACGGGTGTAGCTTGCAGTGCTGGGAGCCGCGCTCCCAGCACTGTGGCACTGATTACACTGAGGCTTTACAGCGCTGTATCTTGCAGTGCTCAGGGGAGTGTTTTTTCACACCCCGAGCGCGAAAGTTGCAGTGCTGTAAAGTGCCAGTGTAGCTAAGCCCTTAGATTCTAACCCTTTTCTTTTTCTGCCATTGACTCTGACTTTAGCTTCTCTCTGACCTGCTAACACATGTTAAAACGACAACTGCCTTGGCCACACTAGAATTTTAACGCATTAGCTAATACAAGGGGTGTGTTTTTAAAAAACAAACCAACCCTTTCCTCTCTTCCCCCTCCACCCCTCTCCCCATGTGACCTTGGATGTTACTTCTCCTCTTGGACTCAGGTTCTACACTGGTAAAATGTAGTAAATATTTTTCCTTTTGTAAAGTGTTTTGAGATCTACAGTAGAAAGAACACTGTATACATTTTAGGTATTACTGGTGTTCACAAGGAGTTCTGAAGATGCAAAGTGCTAAGTTTTCTCTGATAAAGGAGTAAAACATTTATAAGAATGAACTATCCATGGCACCCAACCCATTCTGTGTGCAGCTGTTAAACCAGCTGCTCCTAGATAACCCTTATCTGATTTGTTTATTTTAAATTCTTCTGGTTGGTTGTTTTTTTATGCTTAATTCCATGTTATTGTTTGAAGGTCTTAGGACTCTCCAACACCAAACTCCCCATCCTGAGGAGAAAGGGGCCAAATTCCTTAATGATATAACAGTATTGAAGCTATCCATCAGTTCATTGTTTTGACTCCACTTCAGTGCTTGTTTCTCTGGTTCCTCTGTAATATTCCTAGGCTTTGAAGTTTCAGTTTCAGTTTCAATAACATTATTTGCAGGGCAAGGTAGACAAGCAGTGCCATGGTTAATACATCAAGTACCTAGATACCATGGTGATAGGGGATCAAGTGTCTGTGTCTAGGAGCAATTTCGTATTTGCATTGTGATATGCTAAAACCCGATGGGGAGGAAAGGTGCATACCTCCTTTGCTTTATTTCTTGATGCTGATGATGAGCATCTCCCAGGCTAGGTTAAACAAGGCAGCAGTGCCTCTGTTTAAACAGCAGAATCTGCCTGTATAAGGGGAAAAGGCTAGAAAAGGCAACTTTATTAAACAAAAGCTTAGTATCTATAGAAAACGCAAACAAAGAACATGTTAAGGGCAATCAGATTGCAGCAAATGCTTGATTATATGTTTCAGTCACACTCAAGTTACTGACCTCACTGTAGGAGTAGCTGGGTGAAATTCTATGCCCTGGGTTACGAAGGTCAGACTAGATGATCTAATGGTCCCTTCTGACTTTAAAATCTGCTTCTTCCAAAAGCTTTCCATGGAACAGTATTTGTGCTGGACAATACTACTACTCGCCTCCCCTTCCTTCCCTGCCTCCATTTTTCAGATTTTCTTCTTTTCCCTAGCCCACAAGTATTAGCTGGGGTGATCAGATGTAAAGAAGTTCATGACAATGGTAAATAGAATGTAGGGTACAATCCTGCTCTGGCCAAAGGGGTGGTCTAGCTACTTCTTTTTTCCCCTCTCTCTGATTAGGGATCTGGGGGGCTACTGTCACTTAGATAACCTATCTGTGATAGGGAGGCAGGCAGATCCCTGTTGTGGAGTGGGGAATGCACGGCAGGCAAGATTGCAACATAGGGTTTATAGTTAACTTCCAAGTTGCGGTGTTTTGGTTGATTGTGTTCAGTAGCTGATGCTTATTTTCATCCTCTCGTACAATATTATTATTGTATCTGTTGCAAAGTGTGGTAGGACAGGGTGGATGAAGATTATAGTGAGGCTGCAGCCACAAAAAACAGTCACCACCCACAGAACCAAAAAAGAAAGTCTTCAGCTCTGAGTCCCTGTCCATATGTGCTGTGAATGTAGGCTGAGGCCTGGGGCAGTGTAAATATAACAGTCAGAGGGCCTTGTTAAAAGTCCACACCCAGTTATAAGCAATAATGTAGTGCAGTGTTCCTCATTACGTCCTCCTAATCAGGTTAAGGCCATGGGCTCTCATCATAAAGTCCACTTCCTTGGTTATAACTATAGTGTACATAGGACCTGAGGTAGAGTGGAGTCATGACACAATCTGAAGAATTTGGGAACTAAGATTCCCAGGGTCCATGGCACATGAGGAGAAGAATGGTCTAAAGCACTATTGGGACCCAGGACTCCTGGGTTCTATTCCTGGCACTTCTACAATCTCAGAGGAGGTGGGAGGAAGACCAATTGACAGTTTCTGGGTAAAAAGTGGCAAAAAACAGAAGTGATGTCATTGTAGAAGTTAACTACAGACCACCTAATCAGAAGTGGATGTGGATTTTGAGAACACACAACAGAAATACTGAAAACACAAGACCTGGTAGTAATGGGGGACTTTAACTACCCAGACATCTTTCAGGAAAATAAAGCAAAACACGCAGTTTCCAGTAGGTTCCTAGAATGTGACATATTGGGAACAACTTTGAGACAAAAAATGGATGAAGTAACCAGGACGCCAGCTATTGTAGACTTGATTCTGACCAACAGGGAGGAATTGGCAGCAAATCTGAAGGTGGAAGGCAAATTGGATGAAGAGAGAGAATAAAGTGATTAATCATGAAATCTAAGAAAAGGAAAGTATGTGAGCAGCAGAATAAGGATAATAGACTTCACAAAGGCAGACTTTAACAGACTCAGAATTTGTAGGTAAGGTCCAGTGGGAAGAAGAACGATCGGGGGGGAGGGAAAGGAGTTCAGGAGAGCTGGCAGTTTCTCAAGGAGAAGATATAAAGGCACAACTGCAAACTATCCTGATGTGAAAGAGATAGGAAGACTAGTATGAGGTCATTATGACTCTTTCGTGACCTGAAAATCAAAAGGAGCCCTACAAAAAGTGGAAACATGGAAATTGCTAAGGAGGAGTGCAAAAGACTAGCACAAGCATTTAGGGACAAAATCAGAAAGGCTAAGGCACCTTCCAGAGGATATAAAGGGCAATATGAAGATTTTCTCTAAATGCATTAGGGGCAAGAGAAAGATGGAGAGTGCAGGTCCTATACTTAGCTGGAAAAGACAGCTAATAACTGATGACATTAAGGATGCTGGGATGTTTAATGCATATTTTGCTTTAGTCTTCACTAAAAAGGTTAATGTGACTAGGTACTCCACACAATTAGGGTGACTAGATAGCAAGCATAAAAAATTAGGATGGGAGAGTGTGTGTGTGGGGGGGTAATAGGTGCCTATAAAATTGGGACATCTGGTCACCCTACACACAGTTGTTAATAACAAGGGGAAAGGAATGCAATCCAGAACAGGTTAAAGAATATTTAGATAAGTTAGATGTATTCAGGTTCTCAGGGCCTGATGAAATTTATTTTAGGGAACTAGCTGAAATTATTAAAGATAACAGGTAACAGTTCCAGGATAACTTTATGAAGGATGGATGAAGTCCCAGGGACTGGAGATGGGCAAACATTGTACCTGTCATTAAAAAGGGGAACAAAGAGGACATGGGGAATTAGACTGGTCAACCTTCAATACCTGGAAAGATACTGGAACAAATAATGAATTTGCAAGCACCTGGAGAATAATAGAGTTATAAGGAATAGCCAGGATGGATTTTCCATAACAAATCATGCAGAACCAACCTAATTTCCTCCTTTGACCGGGTTATTGGCCTACTGGATGGAGGGGAAGAAGTAACCATGAGACATCATAATTTTTAGTAAGGCTTTTGATGCAGGGTCATGTGATGGTCTCATGAGCAAAGCAGGGAAATGTGTACACATCTTATAGTAATTTCATTTAGACCACAACTGGTTGAAAGACCATGCTCAGAGTAGCTGTCAAACTGGGAGTGTGTATCTAGTGGGGTCCCACAGGGGTCGGTCCAGGGTGCAGTACTAGTCAATATCTTCATTAGTGACTTAGATAATGGAATGGAGAGTGCTTAGAAAATCTGCAGATGTGACACCAAGCTGGGAGAGGTTGCAGACACTTTGGAGGACAAGATTAGAAATCAAATGCCCAACTACAAAATGAGGAGTAACTGGCTAGCTGGTAGTATTGCAGGAAATTATCTGAGGTGTTATAGTGGATCACAGATTGCATACAAATCAACAATGTGGTACAGATTCAAAAAAGTCCAGTATCATTCTGGGGGTGTATTAACAGTAGTGTCAAATGTCAGATACAGGCGGTAATTGTCCTACTCTATTTGGCACTGATGAGGCTGCCTTTGAATCATTGTGTCCAGTTCTGGGCACCACGCTTTTAGGAAAGATGTGGACAAATTGGAGAGAGTCAGGAGAGCAACAAAAATGATATAAGGTTTACAAACCTGACCTATGAGGAAAGGTTAAAATAAATGGGCAGGTTTAGTCTTGAGAAAAGAAGACAAGGCGGTGACATGATTACAGCTGATAAATATATTAAAAGCTGTTATAAAGAGGATGGGGATCAATTCTTCATGTCCACTGAAGATAGGAGAAGTAGTAATGGACTTAACCAGCAGCAGGAGAGATTAGGAAAATTTACATATTAGGAAAATCTTTCTAATGATAAAGGGTGTTTAAACTCTGGAATAGGCTTTCTGGGAGTTTGTGCGATCTTCATCATTGGAGGTTTTTAAGAACAGGTTGGACAAACACCTGTTGGGGATGGTCTAGGTTTACTTTGTCCTGTTTCAGCATTGGGGGGAGGAGGCGTGGAAACTGTGTGGTGGTGGTGCTAGACTTGACCTTTTGAGGTCCCTTCCAGACCTACATTCTATGATCTTGTTGTATGACCCTACATAAGTCATGCCTCTTTTGTGGGTCTATTTCTCCCACTGATAATGTGGAGATGAGTTAGCCTCACAACCCTACCACTGTAACATGGGGAGGTATTAGCTAATATTGATTAAGTGCTTTGGTAACCTTGGATGGAAGGCACTAAAGAGGAACAAAACTATATACACCTCTACCTGATATAACGTGACCCGATATAACATGGTAAAGCAGTGCTCCAGTGGGCGGGGCTGCACACTCCAGTGGATCAAAGCAAGTTTGATATAATGTGGTTTCACCTATAACACAGATTTTTTTGGCTCCTGAGGACAGGGTTATATTGAGGTAGAGATGTATTTACCTCTCCTCTTCTCCTTCCTGCTGTTGCTGGGTCCTGTAGCAGCACCATTCAGCCAACTGCAGTCAGCTGTGTGTGGCTCTGGCCGAAGCTCTGTTTTCTGCTGCCTCCCAAGAATCATGTGGCAACTCTCGCCTTGTGACACACACTACCATGAACTGGCCTGTGAGTGAACTCTGGCTTCTGTTCCCATCACTTTCATCATTTTGCTGTGTCCCTCAGTTTCCATATCCAATATCTTATCCACCTTTTTAAAAGCACTTTGAAATGTCTAAGTATATTGTGAACAGATCTGGGTGGCTTTCCAGTGTCAGTACAACCTCTGGGTGTAACAGGAACTGAAACAAGCTTGGCAGATGGTTGGGAACTTGATTTCTGAGAGATAATCACAGAACTGAACTAACAGTGATTTTTTTTTTTTTTTGGGTGCTCTAGATTTTTTTCAGTCAGAAGTGGTCAGAAGTTCCCTGCCTCTAGCGTGGTGCATATCTCTCAGTATAAACACATTTATTCTAAGTCATAGACAGCCAATGGACTTGGGCCAGGGCTGGAGTGAGAAGCTATTTTAATAGCTAGACAGAGAGGAGTCAAAAAAGAGGGAGACCTGCTGAACATGCATTTTCCAGGAGACTAACTAAAGTTAGTTGAGAGAACCACTTGAAAAAGGGTTAACTTCAATTTATATAGGAAATATGGCCAGCAACTCATCACAGGAATGCAGTGTCAAAAACCATCCAAGTGGCCAAACATTTACCAGGTCTTAAGTCTTCTCTCAGAAAGGAAGGGGAGGGGGAAATGCATCTTAATTTCTCAGTATTCTCTGACCAACAGAGCTGAGGAAAGTTCTACAAGAGTTAGTTGGATTTTATTGAGCTCTTGCACTATGGATCACATCAGCCTGGTGGCAAAAGGGTCCCTTCTTTGTCATATGGGTGTCATGTATATGCCACAGTCTCTAGTAGACATCTAATGTTACAATGGTTATATGCATTATTTAATGTTGCTGTTAACACTGGGACAAGTGCTCAAATACAATGGTGATAGGTGTGGTATTAAAGCCTAGATAGGTGCCAAACCCATCAAATAAGGTATCCCAGCTATGTGCTGCTTGTAGCTCCCAAAATGGAGATGGTAACACTCTGGATGAGTGCTGGCGCTCATAAAAGTGGGGTACATGTTGCATTGGGTGCTTGAGTCGGTCACTAGCAGTGTGGCTCTGCCAGGAGAAGGAAAGGTGGAAGCTGTAGTGTAGACAAGGTATAAAGGCTTTTAACACTCTCATCTCATTGCATGGTGTTTTTTTAAAAAAAAAAAAAAAAAAAAAAATCCAAGACCTGCTTACACTATCACCAGTGGAGAATCATGGGTCAAAGTGTAGATTCAGTCAGTAACTGTAGATGAATTTATTGCATAAATGTAGAAGTGTAGTCAGTGGTTATAGCAGAAGATTCTAATGTGCTCTGCCACTGACTTGCTAGGTAGCCTTGGGGAAAGTCACTTAATCTCTCAGTGCCTCAGTTTACCAACTACAAAATTAATATTATAATAACGATTAGCCAGGGATATTTTGAAGTTGTTTGAAGTGCTCTGAGCTTCAGGTAACAGTAGTAGCTTTGTAAGGACAAATAGTATCTGATTACAGATAACAGCTACTTTCCCTAAAGGGATTTAGAAAAAAGCAAGGAATCCTTTCAAATCCCCCTGCCTGGAGTTGAGCAAGCCCTCAATTACTACTGTCCAGACTCTGCTTCAACACGCAACAGAACTGATTTGCATTTGGTAGTTCACTCCCAGCCTCCTTCCTGAAAGCAAAATAAGGCAAAATTCTCATTTAGTTCAATCCCAGTCTTGGTCCACACGCTACACCCTCCATTGCATCAATATAAAGAACCAAGTTTCAAACAGAAAAAGTTAAATGCAAGAATAGAATTTGCCTAGCACAATGGCGCCCTGATCTGACTGAGGCCTCCAGGTGCGACAGCAATCTAAATGACTGCAAGGCATGTCCCATGTAAATGACAGCAGCAGGGCAATACCATTTGCTTGATTCCTCTGCTGTGTCCTCATTAAACTCATGACTGAAGGGTTTGTTAATAAGATATAGTTCCTTCTGCTTCCAGGTTATTGGTTCTTCAGCTCTGGTTGGGAGTGCCTGAAAGTCATCCCCATGGTGACTGCTGTGAAATGAAGTGGGGTCAGCCCAATTCAGAGTGGGCAGGTATCCAGGTAAAGAAAAACCCACCACCACGCAACTGGCACTAATCGGCTCTGTTGCTAGCTGTCTCAGCAGAGAGGCCAAGGAGGAAGTGAATGGACCACAGAGACTGTCTATGGGCCAAGTCTTCAAAGGTATTGAAGCACCTAAAGATACAGATAGTGCCAAGTGGGATTAGGTGCCTAACCTGCTTTGATGCTTTTGAAAATCCAACCAGGCACCAAGGTGTATCTCTAGGTGTCTCAATATCTTTGAAAATCTGGCCTTATTTGCATATTCCATACAAACCACTCCTTCAGAACTGAGATGAGGCCACTTGTCAACAGGTGTGTGGGGAAACAACCACTGCCTAAGCCATAGTGCATAGAGAACTTCAATCCCGTTGTGACAGGTTGGATCACAGAAACCCTCTTGGGAACTGCCACCCGATGGGCCCAGACTACCTCTACTCTTGCTTTCCCTGCCAGCTCGGGACCCCAGTACCCTGTCTTGCTGAACCAGGCACACCTGTCTGCTCCAATAGACCCAGGGTCTGAATTACTTGCCCCAAAGCTGGAGGTTTACCTGAAAGCAGCTAACAGAAGTGTGCTTGTCTTTAGCACTCAGATGCCCAACTCCCAGTGGGGTCTAAACCCAAATAAATCTATTTTACCTTGTATAAAGCTTACACAGGGTAAACTCATAAATTGTTCGCCCTCTATAACAGTGATAGAGAGAGATGCACAGTTGTTTGCTCCCCCAGTTAATACATACTCTGGGTTAATTTAATAAGTAAAAAGTGATTTTATCAAATACAGAAAGTAGGATTTAAGTGGTTCCAAGTAATAACAAACAGAACAAAGTAAGTCACCAAGCAAAATAAAATAAAATGTGTAAATCTGTCTAATCAAACTATATACATATAATCTCACCCTCAGAGATGCTTCAGTAAGTTCCCCTCCCACCCCACAGACTGGACACCTTCCAGGCCTGGGCACAATTCTTTCCCTTGATACAGCTCTTGTTCCAGCTCAGGTGGTAGCTACAGGATTCTTCATGATGGCTCCTCTCCTCCTTTTGTTCTGTTCTACCCCTTTATATATCTTTTGCATAAGGCAGGAATCCTTTGTCCTGCTCTGGGTTCCCACCCCTTCTTCTCAATGGAAAGACACCAGGTGGATTCAAGTTCAGGTGACATGATCACATGTCACTGCAAGACTTCAAGCCTTAATTCCTCCCAGCTTGATTCACAGGAAGGTCTGCCTGCAAACAGAGCCATCCAGTCAATTGCCCTGGTTAATGGGAATCATCAAGATTCCAAACCACCGTTAATGGCCCACACTTTGCATAAATACAATGGGCCCTCAGAGTTATATTTCATATTTCTAGTTTGATACAAGAGTGTTACATTTATACAAATAGGATGATCATACTCAGTAGATTATAAGCTTTGTAATGATACCTTACAAGAGACCTTTTGCATGAAGCATATTCCAGTTATATTATATTCACTCATTAGCATATTTTTATAAAATCATATAGAGCAGGGGTTCTAAAACTGGGGGTCGGGACCCCTGAGGGAGTTGCGAGGATATTACATGGGGGGGGTTGTGAGCTGTCAGTCTCCACCCCAAACCCTGCTTTGCTTCCAGTATTTATAATGGTGTTATAAATTAAAAACACTTTTTTTTTTCATATATATAATGGGGTCGCACTCAGAGACTTTCTATGTGGAAAGAGTCACCAGTACAAAAGTTTGAGAACTACTGATATAGACTGCAACATCACACCCATGGCCTGTCAACTCATCACCTTCCATCAACACCAAATCCACTTCAGAGAAATGTAGCCAAGGCTACGTCCAGAGTGCAAGCAGGGGTGCAACTGCAGCTCAAGCAGATCTACCTGAGGTAGCTTTAATCTCCTTACTCAAGTCCCAGAGTAGTAAAGCTGCAGCAATGCACCCTTCTGCGCAGGCTGTACGAGCCCACCTAGAACCCTGGGTAATTACTTGCTGGCGTAGCCTGAGCTGAAGTGCATGCTGCTGCGGCTTTACTAGTCTGGTACCTGAGCTAGCAAAATTTAAAGCTAGCTTGGGTATGTCTACGTGAGCTGCAGTCAGACCCCATGCTTGCAGTCTAGACATGCTCCAAGATAGAATCCTCTTGGCGGCAGCATGAGATGATGTAAGACGTACTGCCCTATGGAAACTAGATGACATCTCAAGAGGCAGGTAGTCCAGTCAAATCTTACTGCCTTCTCTCTTTCTCCCACCTGGCTCCTCCACTGGGGTGTCAAGTAACTCAGCCTGATTCCCATGTCATTCTTTAATGATCTAATTGGACAGACAAAGAGTCAAAGTCAGATTTCTGTTCTGCCACAGTCTGAGTTCACAAGCTAAGAACTGGGAGCTCTTTTTTTTTTACCATGGGTAGAACTGAAAATAAAGCTTTTTAACTATAATTGGCATTCTTTTTAACCTCCTGCTGCTGGTGTCCAGCCTGGTGGGAGGAAGAGTTTCTGAAAGGATTTGTAAATCACATTGCCATCCTACTGCGCTCCTGACTGAACAATTGCAGGAGGTTTAGAGACAAGTTGTGCCCTGATGTACCCCTCCCATCCCCAGTCAGTGTGTGGGCTGCTTGGATAAGTCAGCGCCTGATAACTAATGACAGAAATCATTTCTCTCCCTGCCCCCCCCCCTTTTTTTTTTAAAGCTCTGTTAGAGCAGGTTTCAGAGGCTTATTAGTTTAGTCTTTTTGTTCCCAAATTTAAGTGGTTTAGTGCTGGTGAAAGGAGTCAGATTGTTGGTCCGTGGAAACCGGAGTTTCTATACATAACAGCATAGGCAGCAGCAAGGCAGGCTTCCTCTAAACTTTCTGCTGCTGGTGTGCCTCACCAGTGCACCCCTTTAGGAGTGAGCGGGGAGTTTAGTCTCCATGTGCCAGACAGTCTTAGATGTCTCGGCAGCAAAAATCAAACATGGAGGCCAGGATGCTGGACCAATTTGTATAGTGAGGGTGCTGAGAGCCATTGAACCAAACTAAACCCTGTGTATATAAAGGAAACCGTTTCAAGCCAGGGGGTGTGGCAGCATCTATGCATTGAGGCTAGTTAGTGTCTGCAGTGTGGTTTGTGGTGAAACGTTTTGTCCTGAAGGAATTAAACTGAGATCCACCATTCATGCCACATAGACTTCAGATGGCATGGTTTCTGCCAAATCTGGGATGAATTTGAACGAATGTACTAGAAGTGAGAGACTTTCTTCAGCCTCCTTGCCATTACTTGCTTAGTTCACATGGTGATTGCTTATCAATCAGTACGGTGGCTGTCATCCTCACAGAGGCTCCAGAATGCCAGCTGTAATGAAACACATTGTATTTTTGCCAGTTTCATACTTTAATCCTTGGGAGACATGCTTTTCCCTGAGGGATGTTCACTTTATGATGAGCCAAGCAAATGGGATGGATTTCCTATATTTTTATCCAACTATTTTCAGTAAGGAGGCAAAAATCCTATTTTCCTGCATCATCAAAGAAAGATTGGATCTGGAGAAATGGCTTATTTACTACATCATAGTTTTCTATTGCGTTGATCAGAATGTTGTTTGGGTTTCTGCTACTAATCATTGTGTGTGTTTAGCCAGAGGAACAATACCCAGTCCCAGTGACGTAGCCTGGTTATTTAATATCCAGCAGTGGATCTCTCTCCTGTTATATGCAGTCCTATTGCATCCCCAAAATCCTGCCTGCCCACCCACAACACACTCATACCTTCCAGAGCCTGTGAATCCTGCACCCTACTGTTCTGTGCTGAATTGGAAACTGAAGCCTGAACAGTTCTGCCCAGCTGAGCAAATATACCTGGCTCTGCTGAGACTGGCATAAGTTAGGAGTATGTCAACTGTATTACATAGGTGTGAAAATGGCATAAGCAAGAGGAGAACTGGGTTCCTTGATGGTTTTCTGCTGATCTGATTACTAGTTGCCACCTCCCTGCTTTGATGCCTAGAGCTTGGATAGGCACTTTTAATAAACCTACATAAATAAAATCTCTGCTCAGAGGACTAAATGCATGTCTGTGGGCCTCGTTTTCAGATACGCCATTCCTGTGCTTGGGACAGGAATGGGGAGCAAAGATTGGTTTTTAAGCCACTTTTGCACACTCTGTATTCTGGGCTATGCAGACCTGCCTGTACCCTGGTGTAATTTAGAGCAGCTTCTATCCTGCTCCAAAATGTACGCTCTGCTTCTCATGGATCCTTATGGGACCCAGAGGCAGAGAATCAGGGAACAGTCACAGCGCAGTATGCCGCAGACATGATGCTCCATACACCTAGGGCTGATGTAGAGCCCATATGCCAGCTTTACATTGACTGAGGTGCAAGGGACATTCTCAGGGGCCATTTCTAGCCACTCTGAGTCTACTTTACGCTGTCGGTTTGGTGTAAAATGCTCAGTGTCACTGAAGATCAGGCCCTGTGTGTCCCTAGTTTTTCCTGGGAGAACTAACCCGCACATGTGGCTTGTGGCCTTTTGCACTGTGGTGGCTCTGATTGGCCCCCTTTGTTTCTTTCTCTCACCTGCTTTGTGTGGTGTGGGCATGGTGCCAGGCTTCTGAGCAGCTGCCCCTTCCTGCTCTAGGCCTGCCAGACGGATGAGACCCAGCCCTGCCTGTTTGCTGCAGCAGCCCATGAATGGTAGCTACTTAAGGGCATTTTATACACATTCATCTTTTAAGTAGTGCTTGTTCTAGTAGTTTGAGGTTCCACCTTAGCCTACTCCCCTCTCCTCTGTCCTTTCAGACGTAGAGTGTAAAGCAAGTTATTTGCAGACCTGGAGAAGGGCTCGAAAGCATGTCTCTTTCATCAACAGAAGTTGGGTCAATCAAAGAGATTACCTCACCAGCCTCACTTCAGTGCAAGTTACTTGGGTTTCTGTGGGTGGGAGTCAGCCAGGTGGCAAAGCTACCCCCTTTTTCCTCCAGCTGTACAATCCACATTGCTCCCTCACTAAGAGCAAGGCACTTTCACTGCCCAAAGGGCAGAATAATCACCTCTCTGGCAAAACCCTGCTTCTCCCCAATCCCACCTCTCACTGCAGGACAACCTGTACTATCTCCTTAAGTGAGAACAACTCTTGAATCCCCTCTCCTCTCCCACTGCAAGAAGATGCTTCACCTCAGCTCTCTCCCTTCACCCCATTCAAATAAGAAACAAATTCTCATGAAACTGAGAGTAAATACCATCCTGCTAAATCATTCTTCCCTAGGCAGTGTGGAAGTGGGTTTCCAAAATTCCTTCCTCCTGCAGGTAAACTTGTAGACATGGTGGATATCTCTGCATGTTTTGTCCTCAGCATTTTCAAAGGTCATTGTAGGCTCCTATTACTCTTATGAAAATCAGATCATATAGTTGTGTGCTCAGACTGTCTGGGCAAAATCTGAATGGCCAGGCAGGGGATGGGTGAATTTTTATCTAACTTGGGCCCCCATTCTGCAAACATGGAAGCAGCTGCTTAACTTTACACAATAAAGTGGAGCCATTGGAACCATTCACGTAATAAACAGATATAAACATAAGCATGTGCATAAATGTTTGCAGGATTGTGGGCCTTGGAGTGAAAGTTAGGTGTGTGCCTTTTGAAATTATGTAGTGTTGGTCCCAGGATATTAGAGAGAGAGAAGCTTTGAGGCCACACAGTTCTTAAGGTTTGCTTGTCTCTTAGGCCACGTCCAGACTACCCGCCGTATCGGCGGGTTAAAATCGATTGCTTGGGGATCGATATATCGCGTCTAATCTAGTCGCGATATATCGATCCCCAAGCGCACTTATATCGATTCCAGAACTCCATCAACCCCAACGGAGTTCCGGAATCGACAGGGAGAGCCGTGAACATCGATCCCGTGCGGTGTGGACGGGTGAGTAATCCGATCTTAGATACTTGACTTCAGCTACGTTATTCACGTAGCTGAAGTTGCGTATCTAAGATCGATTTTTTCCCCCCCGTAGTGTGGACCAGCCTTTACCAACAGAAGTTAGTCCAATACAAGATTCCTGGCCTTTTGAAATGCATTTTGGGTAGTTTTGTTTCCCTTTGGTTCAAAGTTTGGGATATGCCGTTATGGTTTCTACAGCCCTGCTTGATGCAGCTAAACCAACAAAGGTTTTCCTTGTAATAAGGCCTTGCTATTGTATAGCATTTTTCAGCAGTAGATTTCAAAGTGCTTTACAGATAGGGAAACTGAGGAATGGGGAAGTGAAGTGACTTGTCCAAAGTCACTCAGCAGGCTAGTGGCTTATGCTGGAAATGGAACCCAAATATCCTGAACCCTAGTCCAGTGCTCTAACCAGTAGGGCAGATATGTACAGGGATACTGTAATGTACAGGGATACTGTAATTACCCAAACACAGGAAATTCAGAGTTAAGGTTATTTAGAAGAAATCCAAACATGTTAAGGCACGAAATGTACATGTAAGGCACCCAAACCACCTTAACTCTGCCCCACAATGATGCCATGCAATAACCATTTTTATGATTAAGGGCTATTGTATTTGTAGTTCCATAATATTGATTTTTAATTTTGTTTGATACTCTTTCCCTCCCCCTTCCCCCCCGGCATCACTAGAGGACAGAGTTAAAGTTGGTTGGAACATATGTAGGCTCTAGGTTATTGAGGCAACATGATATGATGCACAGAATGCTGACTTGAGACTCTGGGCCCCTGTGTCCTGTATCTGGGTTGGCCATTGGGTGAGTCACTTCACCTTTTTGTGCCTTTGTTTCTCCATCTATAAAATGGCCACAATGATACTGATCTCCTTTGTAAAGCATTTTGAGGCCTAAGGAGGAAAAGCTCTTGTATTGAGCTAAGTGGTGGTGTTAGCTATCGGTAACACAGTAAAGGAGTGAGTACCCAGAGTGATGAGCCAGAAATTAATGCTTGGGTTTTGTGGCAGGGCTGGCAATATTGAGCACTGGGCCAATTACCAAGGGAAGATGAGTGGCAGAAATGTGGTAGTGTTCAGTAAAGGGTGGGGTGGGGTAAGCTATGGGTGAGCCAATGGTTATTGCTGAGCATGGAAAAACAGGGCAATTGGCCTAGCACTAGGGTATGGGCAGTGATTGCTGGCCCGCACCTGCTCCATAGTGGTGGTTCTCTGTGTGGTATTGATGCAGTCTCAGCTTACAGGGACCCAGCAAGCTGAGAGATGGCTTTGAAAAACAAAAAAAAATCTAGTCAGTAGCTGTGGGCAGCTCATTATTTTCCCTTGCTATGCTTAGTTTGACCATGTGCTCTCCAGTTTCCCTAAGGAGGAAGAAAGAGGAAAATAGTGCACATGTTCCTGAAGGCCAAACTGGGAGGAAATACTCTGGCCTGGTCCTTGCTGCTTGCTCCCACCCCTCAGATGGCATCTTCCTGATCACTATCACCCATTGGTCTACTCTGTTCATTGCAGACTCTACCCCCTGCCATACCTACCATCCTGTTGCAGACATTGTAGCTGGCACAGCCCCTTTCTCCCCCCCAAGCAGGGACCCATCCTTGCCCTGGGGCAGGCTCTGCCTTTCTCCTCCTAACAGGTGTTCACAGCATGGGGCATGTTATTTGCATTAAATATGCAGTAGCTGTGTTTACCCTTGAGTGAACTGGAGTGCAGTGTGATTTCAAATGGAGGGTAGAAATGACAGATGGGAGGAGAAACTGAGAAAGAAAGGTACCCAGTGTATCTTTGCTCTACTATACACTTACTCTAGCAGTAGGGCTGCCACACAAGTAGAAGCTCATGCAGAGGAGGCTGCATAGCAAAGAGAAAATGATTTTAAAGGGTGAAGCATTTCTCCTTCTGCTGTCAACTGATAACACCCCTCTGCGGCCTTCTCCTAAACCCAGACCAGTCTGCAGCTGCTGCCAGAGACAAAAGATGCCCACTATGTCCTCACCCCCCTCTCATGAGTCATAACTTAAATACCCCAGTGACAGGCACTAAATAAAAACCTAAGCTAGGAGTTCCTGGCATAGACGTGGGGTAGGACCCTTTTCTCATTCCAGCCGAGTGGGCTGCTATGCTGTGTTGCATATTCATGGCAAGGGGGATTCCCAGGGCAGGGGAGGGAAGTTGCAGCTGTGGCCAGAAGCAAGGAAGGGCCTTGAGGGGGAGGGAGGGGAATACTTTGTGTGGTAGCTGTGGGCAGCCAGCAGGTGGGAGCCAAAAGGCTGCAAGAATGCGTTGGTGGCATCTGGGGCCCACAAAAAGGGGCGAGGGGGGTCAGGCACTACTAGTCCGTGCCAGGATTAGCTGTTAAGTTGATGGACGGTGGTGCTGGGGGAGGTGTGGAAATGGTACGAAAGGTATTTCTCCCTCTCCCCTCCCCCTTCGCAGGGAAGCTCCCGTCCGCAGCTGGACACGCCCTTGACCCCTTATCCCGCTCCCCAGCTCCGCCTCCTCCCCCTTTACGTACGAGGGCTCAGGTGTGCGGCTGGCGCCAGCTCTCACCTTCCCCCCCCCCCCGCCTCCCTTTGTCTAGGAGCTTGTCCCAGGCCGCCTCCTTAAATGGCCCGCACCCTGCTCTGATCGCCCCCCCCGGGCTGCCGCCCCGCCCCGCCGAGCTGCATAGCCCCCGGCCGCTTTCTCTCTCCCCGCCCCCATCACCTTCCCCTCCGCCCGCAGGGCTCAGCCTGGCGGCTACTTGGCTGAAGCCCCCCGCCCCCCGTTGCAGGTGGGGTCTCCCCGGCGCCCGCTCTCCCTTGCAGGTGTGCGGGGGGGGGGGGGCAGATACAACCCGAGACGCCTCTCAGCTCAGCCACGTGCTCTCCCGCCCGCCCCAAATCCCGCTTTCATTGGCTGCCGGCGTTCGGTGGGCGGGGTCAGCCGCGGGAGCCGGCAATATAGCGCGCCGCTGCGCCCTGGGCGCTAGCCGAGCGCATGTCCCCGGCCGGCGCGGTTCTGTGAGCGGCCCCTCGCTGTGCCCGGGAGCCGGCGGCCCGTCTGCGTCCCACCCTCCCGCCTGCAAAGCAGCCGCTGCCGGGGCGTGCGCGGGAACCCGCTGGCAGGGCCGCCCCCGCTCCGCTCCGCTCCGAGGGGGCGCGTAGGATTTTCTCGTGTCGCCCCTGCGCCCAGGCGGCGCCGCTCCCTCCCCCATGGCTCGCGGCAAGGCGAAGGAAGGCGATGGCAACTGGAAGAAATTCATCTGGAACTCGGAGAAGAAGGAGTTTCTGGGCAGGACCGGCGGCAGCTGGTGTAAGTGCGTCCCTGCCCCCGTCTCCGTGCGCGCCAGCCCCCGCCGCAGTCCCCCGCACCCACTGCGGGCTGCGCGTCTCGGGTGGGTGCGTGGAGGGAGGCTGCGTCCCCTGCTCCCGGCAAAGGCTCGCGCGGACCCGCAACAACTCGAGCTAGAAAGGTGGGGGCGGGGGCAAGGAATTGGTTCCCTTGTTCATTGTAATCGGTTTAGCGCAAAGTGGAGACAGTCCCCCTCGCATCAGGATTAAAAAAATTCCCCCGAACTTTCTTCGCTGGTCTTACATGCTGCTTCGATGGTGGTGATTTGAAAAACACCCCCCCAGACTTGGGTACGCTGGTGTGGATTTAATTTGTGGTTCCTTACGGTGTTGCCTGGAGCGGTTAGCTGATTTGGGGGCGGCTGGTTCCCTTCCTTCCTTCCTGGAGGGGATGCGGTATCGCCTGGGGAGATAAAGTGCGTATTGTTCCAGGCGGAAAGCGGTTGTGTGGTGTCTGAGCTCAGAGGAGGAACCTTGTCTCGTCTTTGGGGCTTGCCCGTACCCCGTTGCCCAGCCTGTTGGCTAGATTTGTCAGCGATGCTTGAAATCTGAAAGGCCGAGCTCCTTCCCTGCAGGAGAGAGCTGCTTTGGTGTCTTTTTTTCCCTGCAAAAGGTCATGCTGAAGGGCACTGATGTTGTTAAATCTGAGTCGTGACTGCGGTAGGGATGGGGTGGGCGGCTGTGTGCGCGGGGGCGAACAACCCTACACGTACCTCTCGCTGTTTCCCACCATCCTCCTCTGCATCAGACCCTTTGTAGGGGAGCCAATGCGGCTGGCATGGTGTCTTTGGAGGAGGGCGAATTGTGGAGAAAGCCAGGCAAAGGGCCTCCTGTTTAAAGGTGTTACAGGGATGCCCTCTGAAACTGGTGTAGAGGCTTTTGTGTTACAAAGAGAGATCCCCCCTGGAATCCAGCAAGCTCGGTGGGGCTGCTTGGCTGGGGAAGCAAAGGGTTAATAATGCATCAGAGCTCAAGGTTAGTCAAGGTGACACCTGAAAGCAGGAGGTAACCGGAGGCACTGGGCTCTCTGGGCAACGCCATCCGGTGGTAGGACATTAGGGTTTGGTTTTCCTGGATGTGTGGATGGTCCTCTTGGGTTTTATTTGTTTCCCTCCCGGTCTCCATTTGGAGGAATAACTGGCCTGAGCTCCGGGGGAGAGAGGAAAGGGCTGGGTGGGGAGGAAGCAGGGGAGACTCAGGAATGAGCAAGTCCTTGAAACCAGTCTCCTAGCAACTAAATGTAACTTGAGTGAGACCATGAGGTGCACAATGGCTCTATAGCTGCCTCCTTCCCTTCTCCCTGGTGTGCTTCTTCACACTCCTCCTCTGACTTCAGAGGCAAGAAGGACCCCCTCTTCTAGGTGCATCACAGCCTGCAGTGCACTAACCAGATAGATACAAGGGGCATTGTGAAGATAGGGCATCACTTCCCAGTTTTCCCCCTCTCCCATCTTTTTGGCTCCTCTCTCCCTCTCTCTCTGTTCTCTATAAAGTACAGCCATATCTGTTTGCTTTGGAGTCTAATAGTCTGCAAGCTCTAGTTCATTTTGAGTTGACCCTGGGGGAAAGCAGCTCCAGTTCTGTACAATAAAACAAACACAAAATACGCAGTGATCTATAATTTGAGAAATGATGTCTCTGGTTCCAGCTTGATCTAGCATGTGGCTGTTAGTCACATTGTTTCTTCTCCCCCACCTCCCAGTTAAAGTTACAAAAAGATACTATTAAAATATTTCAGTTCACTGATTTTTTTTTCTTTCTTTTTCTTTTAAACAACCAAGTATCAAGGATGGCCGTGATGCCTCTTTTTGTCTTAAACAAGGAATGCATCTCTCAGTGCTGAAGCGCTAGGCATGGTTGTCCTTGGGGAGAGGGCATTTTGCCCTTGGGCTCATCTTTACCTAGCTGGGTTTTAACCAACAAACATGAATTCTGTTTATGAATTGTGAAACTGTAGAATTGGAAAGACTTTTTTTTATAAATCCTTTCCTTCTTCCTTTTTTGGGGTGTGGGGTGGGTGGTTAAAGGAAGCTGAGTTTACATCAGAACTTGGGCAAAAAATGTGAAGAAGTATCGCATATAATGTACTGATTACATATTGTACTATTACAAATAGCACTTGGAAAGTTGTCTATTTATATATGAATTTTAAAAGCCTTAGTCAGACGTCCACTTGCTGCCAACCAAAGCTGGCCTGCCACCCTCATTGTTGAAGTCAGCCCCTGTTGACTGATCAACCGGATGTGGAGTTGCCATCTTCAGATTTGGCAGGCAGAAGCATTAGGACACACTATAGGAGGCTCTCACTATATATTTGTGTGAGCAGAGAACTTAAATACATCAACTGTTGGTTGTTTTTTTTTTTTATAGCACCATGAATCTGTGTGGGGCTTCACAGGTGTGTAGAATGTGGTCCCTGCCACAAAGAACTTGTGCCTAAATATCTAGGTCTAGATCCCCATTGGTGTAGCTCCCTTAAAGTCAGCCAAAGCTCTGACAACTGTACATTAGCTGAGAGTCTCTGGCCTAGGTATTACACACCAACTTGTAGCAGGCACCTGTTTCTCATAGTGAGCCCTTGTGCTTTGTTGGTGGATTTGCTGGATATTTTCTATAACCCAGGCTGTGTACCTTGTAGATGTCGGGTTCTTTTTTTTTGTGCTGTATCTCCCAACCAGGATGTTCATTGCTACCTCCTGGTACTGCCCATTTGCTGTGATCCAAAAAAAAAAATCAAAGGCAGCAAGCACATTGCAGACAGCAACCTTCTTGTTTGGTGTATTACAACAGCACCTCCTTTGACTGGTCTGGAAAAAATTTCCAAATCTCTTGTGACATCACAACCATTTGCCTAGAGCTGCCTGGATACCAAAGAGTATGATTAACTCTGAGAGTGCCAAAACATAGTGCTGCTGAGTTTAACTTCATGAACTTTCTGCTACCTCACCCCAGTGGGGAAGGAGAGAGTTTGAGGACAAGGCCAGCTATCTTAGTTTGTTGTTTGTCCCACCTCTTCCTGCTGCTCTCTCTTTAAGAGACTGAAAATAATTAAAACCAAGGAGAAGAGACTTGTATTTGAAGGAAGAAAGCTTTTTTCTCTTGCACTTTCTGTCCTTCCCTTCCCCCACATCTGTTTTCACTCCAGATGGTTCAGAGGGCCTTTGTTTTAGGGTTTGTCTACACTGGCACTTTACAGCCCTGCAACTTTCTCACTGGGGTGTGGCGAAAAACACTCGCGGGGGGGCCCTGCCCAGCACTGCAAATTTCAGTGCTGTAAAGTGGCAGGGTAGACTGTGCACTGGAGCAGCTGGTAGCTATTCCCCTCATGGAGATGGGTTTCTTATACTGCTGGGCCAGCACTATGCCTAACTACACAAGCCACAGTGATGCAGCCTGGTTTAGTGATTTCAGATTAGGGCATTCTGAAGTCAGATACATCTCCTCTCACATCTGTTGCCTCTAATTCTAGTTCACTTGCTTGTGCTTGTTACTGTTCCCTTGATTAGCATATAAGTTGCTTTGCTTGGCATGGGCTGGTTTATCCTTCCTGTAGGCTGCCTGGTGATGCCTAGTACCGCATGTTACTATGCAGTTAATCATCTGAGATAATCCTTGTAAACCAGTAACTGATATCCAGATTCTGAGTAGTGTTGTGTTCCTTTTTATTTTCTTGTGTGGTTATTCCAGTCCCCCCTTTCCTTTTAGATCAAAAATCTGGTTATATAATTGGCTACTTCAGCTGGATGATCTGGTAATGCCGTGCAGTTTTTCTTTATATAGGAATTGTCAAACTACAGTAATACAGGTGGCTTTCAGCACCTGGAATCAACTAGACAATAGCCAAGATGAAGCCTAATTTTGTTCCTAGCAAGGTCTCATTGACTTTCATGTGTGGGATTAGGTCCACAGTTGAAGATTGGGGTTGTCAAAGGATCCTAAAAGAATTAGACACCCAGCTCCTAGTGGAATTCAGTTGGATTTGAACTGCTAATTCATTTGGAATTTCCAGCTCCAAGCTCAATACTAGTGAGTTGGTGTTGTGAAAGTGCTAAGCATCCTAAGGACAGGCACTTGAATGATGTCCTTTACTACCATGCAGGCTTGCTTTACTGAAAATCAGTCCCTTATAATGCAGCACAGAGTGATATTTCCTGGTGGATCCAGTAACAAGTCACAAGCTTTAACCTTTGTGTGTTTTTTTTAAATGAAAAAGTTGGCTCATAGTATTTAATGTGTTAGAATGTGATGTGACTAAAATCAGAAAATTGCTTTGTTTGTACAGTGCCTAGCGCAGTAGGGTCCCAGTCCATGACCAGGACATCCAGACACTACTGTGATACAGATAACCGTCTGCCACTTCCTAGCTGTTGTAACCAAGATCCCTAGCTCCGTCCTCTTGGGCAATTTCAGTTTCACACTTAAGCATGCTGGGTTTTCCTTCAGCGGTAGAAAAGGATGAAGTTTTGTGCTGAAACATGGCTGCGTCAAGGGCTTGATTATTTCTCTGTTCTGTTGCAGTTAAGATCCTTCTCTTCTACCTGATCTTCTATGGCTGCCTGGCAGGCATATTCATCGGGACCATTCAAGTGATGTTGCTCACTATCAGTGAATTTGAACCCAAATATCGGGATCGAGTGGCACCCCCAGGTAATTTAAACAACAAGCCCATGCCTGACTGTGCAAACCATTTCAAGAACAATCATTTTATTACTCACCTGGGAGTGGTGATGGAATAGCATTCCATCGTGCTTCTAAAACGGGATTGGTGCCTTATCATGAATATCTGTCAAGCATGTTTAAAAGTTGTGGGTATGGTCTCAACCTATGTTTTACAGCATCTTTTTTTGCCATTGAGTCTTAATGAGAATTAAATGTTGCATCAGCTAGAACATTTTCTGAAGTGAGAGATCTACATGTGCATGATTGGTTTTAATATAAAACCAATTAATGAAATGTGGTTTAGATGTTGCAGTAGGTAAGTGAGTGGAGTGAGGCTGTCAGGACTCTGCCACCTGATATGGACAATTTTCTCCACCTTTGTCTCTTCTTTAACTCTCTTCTGTGAAATGAGGGAAATAATATCAATATCTGAGGGTTTAAGACCCTTCTATAACTAATGCTCATAGTGTCTTGGAAATTTGGGGGAGGGAAAGGGGGTGTGTATGTGTGTCTGAGACACATACATGCATTTGGTGTTCTCTTGTTTGAATGAATGGTAGCAAATGAACAGCCTGTCTGTACTGGATGAAATACAGCAGCAGTGTAAAGAGAGATCGATTGGGCAGCATCTCTGAACAGTCTGCATGAAGTAAAAGCAGAGAGAATGCCTTGGCAATGCAGCAGATTCCTCTCTTTGTCATATCCAGTCTATTATGCTGCCTGGCTCTTGCTAAAAGTCGGTGACTGGTAGGCCATGAGAGTGTAGGGGGAGGAGTCTTGCAACTGCTGCTTTCCCACATTACAAATGACCTTGAGGCTGCTTGGCATTGGGGATGGTAACGATTTGTCTCTGTCTCTCACTGCTTGCTCTGAAAAACAGCTCAGAAGCTTTTAATAACAGTGGTATTTAAGTGACAATTGTGAGGCTGCCGGCAAGGCTCTGGTGTCAGGGAATGCTGCAGCCCCACCGGGGTTAGCAGTGCAGTAGTAAACTATGTGGCTAAGCTATATTCTAGCTAAGCAAGGACTATTATTCTATCCAAGGGGTACACATAGCCCAGGTCTTCCAGGGGGTACTTCAACTCCTCTAGATATTTGCCTAGTTTTACAACAGGCTACCTAAAAAGCACTAGCAAAGTCAGTACAAACTACAACTTCATACAGACAGTGACTTGTTTATACTGCACACTATAATGTAAGTACAATATTTATATTCCAATTGATTTATTTTATAATTGTGTGGTAAAAATGAGAGAGTCAGCAATTTTTCAGTAATCGTGCTGTGACACTTCTGTATTCTTATGTCTGATTTTTGTAAGGAAGTAGTGAGGTGCAACTTGGGGGTATGCAAGACAAATCAGACTCCTGAAAGGGGTACAGTAGTCTGGAAAGATTGCTCTGGTCAACATCAGCAGTACCTCTTTTTGGTAGGGCACCAGAGGGGAAAATGGATGGTATAGCATTAAGCATGGCTACTAGGATAATTAAGATAGAGTAGGCACTACGTACTGTATGCATAACTTTTGGTGGAGCAACCTGCTTTTAAAGAAGAAAAATGTTTGCCCCATGAAACATTACATGGAAAAATACAAGGTGGAGAAATGTTCATGTGCAGAGTTTGGTTTTTTTTCAGGTTATGTCCATATTGACTTGCTGCATGGTCTGATATTACATGATCTACTTGTTGTAGCTAAACTTTTTTTGTCAGTGTCTTCTTTAATAGTAATTTTGGAGGTCTACCTCTGAGTTGAGATTGAGTTGAATTTTTTTCATAAAACCTTAATCTGTAGAGCATTGAGTAGTTTTTTAAAAATGTTGACTGGATGTTGCACAAATTGACCTTCAAAAATAAAATAATTGGAAGGTGGATTGGTTTCAAGACACCATTTTAATGTGTCATTAAAAATAAATCTACTTTGATTCTATAAACACAAAGGTTGCAGGCACTGATTTTTCTGAACATTTGGGAATTTGAGCATGCAGACTAGACTCCCTGGGCATGCAGTGGGACCAGCATGGCAACGTTTTGCTTCACAGTCAAAATGAACTGTCCTCTAAATCTGTATTCCTTCCTTCCTTCCCATCCGCTACTATGGGTGTTCCAAGACTTTTAACCCATTCAGTGCACTAGTGTCAAAAGCCCCTGAATTTGGGGCAAACATCCTTCTGGCTCTTGGAACCAGTTGATATTTGCTCTTCCTTGACTGGACAGTATAGGTCACTTGCACATTAATAGGGAGTGAATGTACCTATGCCTGAAGCCTTTCCATCCTCATGCAAGCCCAGAAATAAAGTATCAGAGGGTAGCCGTGTTAGTCTGGATCTGTAAAAGCAGCAAAGAATCCTGTGGCACCTTATAGACTAACAGACGTTTTGGAGCATAAGGTGCCACAGGATTATTTGCTGCTTTTACAGAAATGAAGTGTAGCTCTCAGCTTCAGACCTATCATACCATGGTGCAGTAGCCACTAGTTTGGCCTCTGAATATACCTTTTCAGTTATAAAAGTGAGAGTTTCTCACATCAGCTTTCAAAATGGCCATGAAAGCTGACCAGCCCAGGCACAAAATCTCACTGGATCTTCTCACAGTGATGACGAATAAAATGTACTCCTGTCAAACAGGAAAATGGACAAGTAGAATTTTGTGTATTCGAGAGAGGGAGAATAGACAACGTAAATTGCCTCTCACTGGAACCACTGTAGAGTATTGGCTACATAAAATACAAATCAATATGTGAACGGCATGTGCCAAGCAGGTTTTATGGTATATGTGGGGGGAGTGGTGCCAACTTAACTATTAAATGTACTGGTAATCCAGGAATGACAGGGTTACAGGACTGGGAGCTAGAAAAACTAGACTTCTGTCGCAGTCTCTGGGTGAGACTCCTTGGGCAAATCACTTAACCCCTTTGTGCCATTTTGCAGATTGGGGAGGGGAGAATAAAACTTGTCCTTCTAAAGCACTTAAGGTCTTCAGAATAAAATGCTATATAAATGTTGTGCATTAGCCTCATTGCTCTGTAAAAATGCTATTATGAAATGAGAAGTCATGCTGCCATTTACTGGGTGATACTGATGTGGGTATAGCTCCATTTCTTGACCAGATGGCATTAATATGCTAATTACTGCATGCATTTAACACAACAGGCCTATTATGCTCACTTGAAGGCTAAAGAACAATTTTGTACCTTTCCATCAAATATTGCTTTTCTAGAGGGTTGTGGTGGAATCAAAGGCATTCGGATATCCCAACACTGCAACTACAGCAAACGCTGATTAAAAGTACAAGAAGAAAAATGTCTGGAATTCTAAGCCCTATTTAAGTGCAGTATTTGGTTAAAAAATTCAGATATCTGTGTGATGGAATAGAAGGTTTTGTCTTACTACTCAGTGTAGAACGTTGTAAAAACATCTTAAAATGTTTTTAAAAAGTGGTAGAGTTTAGGCATAGAAGTTTCTGGTGATCAGGGAATAGAGTACAGATTATCGAAGGGGTGCAAAGTTCAGTTTAAGATCGGATGGTGTAAAGAATACATAATCTGCAATAGTCCTGATTGGGGGTAAAAGGTTAACGGGTCAAAGTACAGACACTGAGATAGGAGGGTATGTTGTTCATATGATGGCTATGTTTGGGTGTGGAGTATGAGTGGATATGATGATGATGATGATGATGAGGATTGATTGACCCTCACTTGGTGAGATTTAACATTCAGTGAGTTTATGGTTCCGGTTCATATGGTCCAACAGGAAAAAGTCTTTCGGTCATTGAGATTCTATCTGCCAGCTGGGGTATGACCCAGCATTGTCCCTGCTGCTTGGTCTGCCTCTACTATAAAAATATCTTCAATTAGGCTGTGTATATCTGTTCTTGCTGTTTGATCTTGGCTGCTGGGGTTGGGGGGCGGGGGGGAGCCACTCCACACCTCACAGAGAAAAAACAGTCTTCAGAAACTGGCAGAAAGGACTCTTCTGTCAGATCATAGTGTTCAAAAATGGCTCCTGCCCCTTTAAATGGCTTCCTCCTGTGACTGTGAGGTTGTGTAATAGAAAAGGCTGTTCTGGTCCATAAGTGAGCCAATCAGTCACTAGCTTACATAGCAGCAGTAAATGAAATAGAGGTCAGTGTATTTTAGCTGGTGAGTCTGCAACTGTCCTGGGGACAACTCTCGGCAGGAGGCAAATAACATTTTCTCCCTCTGCCTCTCACCTCTTAAGAGTGGAATCCGTGAAGCCCAAACTGCAGAGGGCACCTGGTCACTCAGCCATGCAGATATCATTATATGTTGAGAAAGTGCACACATTTTCCTCAGAGGGGGTGGCTAGACACTAACACCTCAGGGTTTTAAATTAGTTCCATCTTGGTGTGGGTTTTTTTAAGCTTACTAAACTAACAGGACCTTGAGGGTGGTAGCTTGCTCAGAATGACTGTAGGAATGTCTTGTGAATCTGTGTATGCCACATCCATCTGCACTTAAAAATGTGCCCTCTAAACCCAGGATTGTCTTTAACTGGAAATAACACGGTATTATGAAGTAACACTACTTACAGCCAAAGTTCCTCATTTTAAAGCCTTATTTCCAAACTACAACGTTTCCTCCTTCAGTTTTTCTGCAGAGGAAAGGCCAGCACTTTAAACATGCTGCTTTTGTTCCTTTAATTTTGCTTCCCATCCCAGGTATGTACACTGCTCTCTTACAGGGATGTTCATGAGGGCTGGGCTGCTGGCCATGCTGCTTTCTCTTTAAGAGGATTGAAGTATTTATTTGTGTGGTTGTAGATTTGCAAAAAGTAGCGGGATGGAACGTAAAGTGGGAAACGGTAAGTCTTAAGTTTGGGCCTCAACATTGTGTCAGTAACATGGGTAAGATGGGGAAGCGGAAAACCAGTGACTTAAATAATTCTCATATTATCCCTGTGAAATTAACAGTAGTATTACTATTCCTCAGATAGGTAAAATGAGGCACAAGAGAGAGAGATAGATTAAGGTCCCAAATGACAAAAGCACATAAGCCAGCTTTGGGGGGAGGTGGGGTCTGGCCCAGACACTCCTCTTCACCCCCCCCCCCCCCCCCCGCAGAGCCCAGGGATCCCGAGGGAGAAATAGCCTGATGCTTGGTCCCAGGCTTGCATAGGGTGTTCTTTGTGCCACTGTCTCCTTCCTTCAGGGTGTGCTGGAAACTAGAGCTGCTGGGAACCCTGCAGTTCCTCCCCCAGCCTTGTCTTCTGTTTGTGAACTGAGCTCTTCTGGCCCCTATTGGTAGCCAATATGTCTGCAGCCCACTTCTGTGGAGGAGGAAAAGGGAAATTCTCTGCACACATTAATTTCCGCAAAATTCTGTGTTGTGCAGTGGTGCAGAATTCCCCCAGGAGTAAAAATGTGCTTAAGTGCTTTGCTGAACTGGGGCCTAAGTGACTGGGACCACAGGATGAGCCAGTAGGAATAATTTCTGGTCTCTCATCCCATCCTCCCTAGTGTACTAGCCACTAGGTGCCCATTAATATTGGAAGTTGGACAGAAGAGCCAATGGTGTCTTTTTGATGTAGGGCAGCAGCTCTCAACTTTTCCAGATTACTGTTCCCGTTTCGGGAGTCTGATTTGTCTTGCGTACCAAACGTAAAAACCACTTGCTTACAAAATCCGACAGAAGTGTCACAGCACACTGTGTGACTGAAAAATTGCTTACCTTTATTTTTGCTATATAATTATAAAAATAAATTTGGAATATAATATTGTGCTTACATTTCAGTGTACAGTATATAGCACAGTATAAACAAGTCATTGTCTGTATGAAATTTGAGTTTGTACTGACTTCACTAGTTCTTTTTCTGTAGCCTGTTGTAAAACTAGGGAAATAGCTAGACAAGTTGATGTACCCCCGGAAGACCTCTGTGTACCCCTGGTTGAGAACCACTGATGTAGAGCTTATAGGCTGCCCAATCTCATTCTCTTGGGGATTCTTCAGTGTGGGTGATCAACAATGAAACACATACAACCATTTTTCTTGTGTGTGGGTGTCTTGTGGTCAAAAGTGAGCTCAAATGGTGGGCTTGACTGACCACTAGTATGCAGCTACATTGTCATCCCTTTGTTCAGTGGCTTTAGCTTCATATTGGGTGGAGGGGTTTTGTGTTGTCTTCTCTTTTCCTTTCCTTCAGCAGATGTACAAAAGGGGGGCAGGACTTTGCTGTGAGTCATGTGCCCTAAATAAAGGACATGGCTTAAATTGTCTGACAGACTGTAGTGTGTACTTTACAGCTTCTATACAAAGGCATTTCACAATATTCTGCTATTCTTCATGTGTTCTCAGTTCCCTGGGTGGGGGGAGAAAGGGGGTGTGAGACTTTCTACAAGCTTAAATCTGAGAAACTAATGGTGTTGCCTGAAGCCCACATACAGAGGACCACCTTAAATAACTAGTGTTAACATTCACCAGCTGACAAGGAGGAGGACTGGGAAGGAGTGGGTTAAAAGCTACTTGCTATCACACACTATATTTAGCAGTGAGGGTTTTGTGTGGATAGCAAAGTTAAAGGTTCCTAGAAAACAAATGATTGTCAGACTCTTGTAGAAACAATTGTAATTTTGATAGGATTTAATTTTGTTAGTGGGGAAGGTAATTTAGTTCTCAATTTGCAACAAAACCCAGACCAGGGAAAAATACATGAAAGGGAGAACTAAGAGAAGGTTCGAACTGTTTCCTGAAATAAAACTTGAAACCATGAGCTCTACTGATTGGCTGTCTAGCTATCTTTTGGCTGCTGGGGACTGCCCTCAGGGAAACAAAGCAAATCTTTGTCTCCTAGGTTACAAATTCCAACTTAGGGTGGGGGGGGGGGCGAAGAGGAGGAATGGGGGACCCTAAGCAGCAGTATTTAATTGCCTTTGAAAGACCTGATAGAATTGTGAGCCCATGTAGGCAGCTGAGTAGCTTCAGCCTGCACTGGAAGAAATTGTTGTTGTTGGCAAAACAATTGTTTGAAAGTTGTCAAAGCTGAGGCCACTCCGCTGCTGTGCTTGCTAAAGCGAAGGCAACAGACTGAATGCAACCAGGACCCCTAATGATCACACAGTTTGCAACAGAGGCCACCGCAAAAGCAGCATGAACTCTAGTTCCCATTATTTTAAACTTCAGCATTAGTCACGCATCAAGGCATTCAATTAAAATGTGACCTGGACCTCATGCGAGTGCAACTATTTATTAGTTTTTTGTAATGACTAAGGGAATGCTTTTCTCTTTGACTGTACGGGTAACTTCCATATATTAATTCTGTCTGCTCCCCGCCCCCCAAATATTCTTGCCCCTTGGGTAATAGAGTAGAGCTGGTTATGGAATCCAGAATTCTAGCCCCCAAGGCAGTGTTCTAACCAGGAGATGATTTTCCCATTTACCCCATTCAACAAAATTGTCTCTTTGGTCAGACACATCAGCGCTGTTTCTGTGCACAAAGCCCAGAAGAGATGAGTAAGGGGGAAAGCATGATGCTTTCTAGAGAGCACAGATAACGATTTGATTGTTCTCTGAGCTCACAACATGAGTACATTTTCACTTGGTGGCTAGCCTAGTAATTCCTGCACAGCATAGGGGGGAGATGGAGGGAGGTGAGGGTTAATAAAGTGCAGAGGCCACATGGGACTGGAGAAGTGTTCTGGATGCTTGGCTGATGTCTGCCCTCTGATCCTACACTATGTGATCTTAGGTTATGCCACACTGCAAGGCTGCTGTGATCCCAGCAACATCACTAACTTCCAACTCAAGTGCTACAGTAGCACAGCTGGAGCCCTATGGCTACAGCGCTACAATGTTGTTGCTTCTGTTAACCTGGCTGCCTCTACACTGGGGGTTGGTTCAACCTAACCTTAGTACTTGGGGTGCAAAAACTTCAAAGCCCTCAGTGATATAGCCAGGTTGATCTTATTTTTAAGTGTAAACCAATGCTTAGTAGTGAAACATTACCATTTAAGGCTTGTAAAAATAAAATTTCTACTTAACCAAAGAATGGAACCTTATCTGGTACAGATTTTCCTTCTGTGCGCCATCGTTCACCATGGGAGGGAGATTTTGTCCTGATGTCAAAATAGATCTTCCTAGTTTGGTTTAATTCAAGGCTGCAATCCACATCTCTCTTCATGAATTAGGAGTGTGCCAGGGAAGTGTGAAGCATTTTGAGCTGAGGTTTGAGAGCAGTTACACTGAGACCACTTTTTCTTGCTAGATGTGAAGACAATGATCAATCTTCTTTGTTCTACCTCTCCTTCTGGGCCAGTTTCCGAAGGCTGTAACCCAAAAGCCAAGTGTGCATGTTTTTGAAAATGTGCCCAACTATCTCCAGTCTTAGGAGCTGTTCTTGAAGGGCAGAAACAGAGTAGTGGGTTCTTCAGTTCCCTCAGGTAGTGTCTGATTGACCCATGTCTCTGTTAGCATAGAGGCACCCCCAAATCACTAGTTGCTTCTGAAAAATCTTGGCTTTGGACTGCTAGCACTACCCACTAACCTGCCTTGTTTCCTAAGTGTGTGATTTTTCTTAGAAACCTCACCGTCTTCCAAGCTTTGAATTGTTCTATCTGCTGGAGCATAGTAACTATTAAATAAAATTCTCAAAAGCACCTAAATGACACTGAAACACAGTCGGACTTTGACTCTTAGCTCATTTAGGCGCTTTTGAGAACTTTACCTCATGTCTAGAATCCATTGGAGGTATCTCAGAGCCTAGGACAACTCTGCTCCTCGCTGCCTTCGGGCGAGTTCAGGAAAGCATGGAAGCACATGCTTAATTTGAATGCTTTCCTGAGTAGGCTTGTTTGGGAGGTGTCTTGAGCCAGCATGCTTGGGCCCTGCACCAGCTGCTTTTGTTCAGCTGTACGCTAACCCACATCAGGCTGCTTCCAGCCTCCATCTTGTACAATTGACCCAGGTCTGGGCTGGATTAGAGCATACACAACTGGTGGGGAAGTAACCGTGCCAGATACAAATGAAGTCTTAGTCCAGTAGGATGTGTACTGCATGTTGGAATGTTGAGAGTATATTTAAAAAAAAACAAAAACCCAAACTTGTGCAGTGACCCAAAACACTGCCCTTGCCACTAATGTGGGGACAGTGTTTTGGGCCATAATTGGAAGCAATGACTGAGCTATGGCTTAAGCACATCACCTCCAAGTGAGCTAAAATCCAGAGGAATTTAAGCGTGTGCGTGTGTTGGCTGTACAGACTCTGAAATCTGAGTCCTGTGCCTGTTTCTAGAAGAACAGACTGTTTCATGCATTATACATGTTGTCCTGAAATCGTGTGACTTTTGGGTGTGTGTTAATCTATATTCTCTTCCCCCTCCCCCTTCTTCTTGCCCTTTTAGGACTGACCGTAATCCCCCAAGTACTAAAGACAGAAGTTTCCTTTAGTATTTCTGATCCTAAAACTTACGAAGAATATGTGGCGGGCCTTAACGGATTCTTGAAGAACTACAACAGCAGTCAACAAACCGATGAGATGATATTTGACGATTGCCTTGGTAAGCAGACTCCTGGATATGAAGTTCTGTTTTCACATAACTGGAGGCTGTATTAGCCACCCCTCTTCTAACTACATCCATCAAGAATCAAGATGATACTGGCCATTGTTGATGGTTTTGGTATAAGCCCCGCAGAGCATCTGTTTCATCACGACTAACAGCATGATGGTTAGCTTTAGACTCAGGTTAATTAGCTGGTCCTGAAGTTGCTCATGACTGTCTGTTGTCCAAGTAGAATGCATTCTACAGTGAGCTTCGCTGTCCAAGTCTGACAAGCTTCTGGGTGGGATTGTGAAAAGCACTGAGCATTGGCCTTCCTCTGCTCCCATCAGAGACAATGGGGGTTTTACTGTTGTCTTCAGTAGGAGCAGAGTTAGGCCAGTGCTGAGCAAACTTGACAGTTCCACCCTAAGTGCCCAAATCAAGTTAAGAATTCAAATCCTTGTCTCCAAAAGCTGTTAGTATGGGGCACTGTCCCTTTCCATGGCCCCTGAGGTGTAATAACGAACTACAGATGCACTGAAAGCACTGTTGAATCTCTTTGGAGAAGGAAAGGCAGTCCACATGGTCTGAAGGAAAATTTGTATTCAAAGCATTTCTTCTAGACTTGCTCCTTCTCCTCTGCTCCAACAGCCAGATGAGAAGAGGAGAGGTCGTTACTCAGAAGCCATTTAAATCACAACATCAGCTGAATATTTTCCTCCTAAGTAGAGATAGTGTGTGGGCTGCTCTGGGTCTGGACCCAAACCAGATCTCTGGGCTCAGATGCATAGAAAGTAACACTAGCCTGCGTATATTTGTTTCTGTAAGTCCAAAGGCCTAAAACTCCAGTCATTGTCTTTCCATTGACATAAATGGAACAGGTGTCAAATGATCAACAGATGGTCAGTAAGTTTGTTTTTAAAGTGGGCTTGAAATGCTTGTAAGTTGTTTCAGATCCCCGCCCTCCACCAGAACATCTCCATTACAGAATCCACATTTGTGTCCTTTGCAGTCTAATTTTAGGGGCCAGATCATGCAGCTAATGTAAATCTATGTAGTTCCATGGACTTCAGTGGTATTATGCCAGTTTACACCTGCTGATCACCTCTCCCTCAGGTCCGAGTCAGAACGTTTTGAGCTTCCTTCCCTGCTGCAGTTGATGGTTTCAGCTAACACCTAAAGCATTGCTCTAAATGCATCTCCCTGTTCTGATTTTAAGTGTGATATCCAGTCTTGTAGAAGAGAGAGCCCTGACTTTTGGTCCTGACCACTTAGAGGCGACACCCCCCCCTTTTTTCCCCCTCCTCCTAATGTAATTCAGCAAAGCACCTATAATGGACTGCATGTAGTGTTGACTTGAAGGGAGATGCGTGTGTGTTGGAGGGAGAATACATTTCTGACAATCCCTCCTGTGACCCAAAACATTACCAATAAAAATCAGAGAAGCAACCCCCACACACACTTCCATTTGAGGGGAAAAAAGGCCCTGTAGAAAACAGACTTGCAGTGATCAGAAGAGCACTTGTCACTGAATGGCTTGGTGCAGATCCATGAAGTCAGTCTGTAGAAGGTGGTGTCTGTCTCTGTTTTTTGATTACTACTAAACCTGAGAAAAGGGATTCCAATCCCAGGGAAATGCTCACAGGAGTGTTGCTTTTCTTCTCAAAGCTTTCAAATGTGAGTTCATGCTGCATGTAAGTGTTTTGGTTTTTTGCCCCTCCCTCCTCTCCCCCCCTCAGAGAAACCTCATGACTACATAATCCGAGGAGCATTTAATAATGCCCAAGGTCAGAAGAAAGTCTGCAGGTTCAGACGTGAATGGCTGGAAAACTGTTCTGGAATACTTGATTCCAGCTATGGATACAAAGATGGAAAACCATGTATTGTTGTCAAGCTCAACAGAATTCTAGGCTTCAAACCAAAGGCAAGTGCTTCTTTTCCTTTCCTATTAATTTGGGGGAAGTGATTTTTATAGCAGGAGCAGAGGACTGGTCTTGGAAAGTCCATTTACTCTGGACTCTTATCTGTAAAATGGGGATATTAATGTCTAGCTTGCAGGGTAGACATGAGGCTTAAGTAATTCCTAGAAGGTTCTGTAAGAGCCTTCAGTGCTAGGTGCTATGGAAGCACACTGTAAATCGAGTCTCTTGAGAACGTCACCTTGGTTCAGGACTGCCAGTTGCCTTTCCCAGTTCAACCACTCAAGTTCCAGGCTGACTCTCAGGGACTGTTCCTAGAAAGTAAACTCTCATGTCGGCTGTGCCACTCCTCCATTATGAGTGATACATATGCTTTTCCAGAATACCTTTAGGAGACTTGCTTTGCCCTTTGACCACAAGCATTTATTTTGGGGTGGGGGGGGGTGTCAAAACAGATAAGTAAGAGTTAATAGAACAGAAGTGCTTCATATCTCTTTCCCTGGAAAGGGTTAACAAGAACAGTGAGCCTGGCTGTCACCTGACCAGAGGACCAATCAGAGGACAGGATACTTTCAAATCTTGAGAGAGGGAAGTTTGTGCTGTGCTGTTAGTGTTTGGTTGTTGTTCACTCTGGGGGCTCAGAAGGATCAGACGTGCAGTCAGATTTCTCTCCAATACAGGCTCTTATAAGTTCAGAATAGTGAGTACTAGGTAGATAAAGTGAGTTAGGCTTATGGTTGTTTTCTTATTTTGCAAATGTGTATTTGGCTCAAAGGAGTTCAAATTTGGTATTTTGCTGAAAAGATTTTAATTTGTACTTGTATACTTAGGCTGGGAGGGTATTCCCAGTGTCTATAGCTGAAAGACCCTGTACCTATTCCATTTTTTTTTAAATGTACAAAGATAATTTTTACAGTGTTTTCTTTCTTTAATTAAAAGCTTTTCTTGTTTAAGAACCTAATTGTGTTTTTATTCTGGTGAGACCCCAGGGGACTGGGTCTGGATTCACCAGGGAGTTGGTGGGGAGAAAGGAGGGAAGGGGGCGAGAGAGGCTGATTTCTCTCTGTGCCAGGATTACTTTCCCCCTCCCAGACTCTTCCTGAGAGAAAGAGAAGGAGGGAGGAAGGTGAATTGTCCTCTCTGTTTTGTGATTCAAGGAGTTTGAATCACACAGTGACCTTCCAGGGTAACCCAGGGAGGGGAAGCCTGGGAGAGGCAACGGTGAGGGAAAGGGTTTACTTTCCTTGTGTTAAGATCCAGAGGGTCTGGGTCTTGGGGGTCCCCAGGCAAGGTTTTGTGGGGACTAGAGTGTACCAGGCACTGGAATTCCTGGTTGGTGGCAGCGCTACAGGTTCTAAGCTGGTAATTGAGCTTAGAGGAATTCATGCTGGTACCCCATCTTGTGGACGCTAAGGTTCAGAGTGGGGAATTATACCATGACAGGGGGGAAGTGTTCTCTTGGGCTGTCAAGCCTTATCTTTTATTAAATTCACTAACAGGATGATAGTTTTTTTTTTAAGAAGTCCCCTGAACTGTATCTACTCTGCCCTGCTCAGGAAGTTGTCTGCAGAGCTTCTCTTGTTGGCAGATGCAGATTACTGCTGGTGAATTAGTGGCTTCCATGGCCACTTAACTTGCTGACAGTATTGACTGAAAATCCATTGCCAACCTGAGCTGGCTTTGAAACTTTGACCTAGAAGCAAATCTGGTTCCTCTCAATGAATCTGCCAATAGTCCACCTCCCCCCCATCCCACCCCACCCCACCCCACCCCCTGGGACTTTGACACACAAGAATGGGGCCACTTGTTGGCACAGTTCTGAACTTCAGGAAGATGTGCTGGAAACTAATCAATGTGCGTGTTTTCAATGGAGTTAGTCTGAAGAGCAGAGATTGTCCAGTGTGAAATGTAACACTTGCTTGTTCTGGGTTTCTTTTAGCCTCTACTAAATGACAGCCTCCCTCCTGAGGTGACGGGCAAATACAATCCCTATGTCCTCCCTGTTCATTGCTCTGCTAAGGTAAGTGGGAAAGCGTGTCCATGCCTTTTCTGACATGTGATCCAAACTTCCTCAAAAGCTAACTGTTGTAAATGTGCAATGAATTCTACCCATCAAAGGGCTGAGCAAGCCAAAACAATAACCTACACCATGCCAGTTTTGTATAAGCCGAGACTTAGGATTCTAAGCCATGGCTGTGGGAGGACACATATACATTCAGTGATGCTGTTTATTATCCAGGACCTTCTTTCTCTGGTCCCAGTTCTCCTCTTAGATTGGTGCAGATTGACTTTAAAAGGATATTTAAAAAAGTGAGCATGCTTCAATCCTGAGACAGGAGTCAAGACTTGGTGCTCATTCACTCCTTGACCTTTCTGCTGACAAATAACTCCCCACCCCCATTCCTTTTGAGAAGGATATCTTCCCATTAGGAACAGGATTGAGGCAACTCATTTCACAAAAGTCAGTGAACAATTAATGACTGAATGGGGTCAATGACAATATCTCTGGAATGGGTGAACTAAAAATAAGTAAAACCTCTTTCCCTCCTCCCCCCTCCCCCCCAACCAAATCCTTTAAGACATCTACTCCTCAAAAGCAAGGTCTCTTCCAAGTAGCAGTATCCTCTTCCCTGGGTAATTCATTTACTCAAGCAGGAAATTTGTAGAGATTAATGCTAACTGAAAAAAGCAGATTATTTATTGTTCAATTTAAAATTTTTGGACAGAGGCCCAGCAAGCTTTGTCAATTCTGGGGCCAGTTCTAAGAAGGAATAATTGTTAGAATTCAGGATTTTCCCGTACCCTGTGCTGTAGCTAACAATGAGTGGCCAGGGAACAATAATGCTGATCTTACCAAGCTGCTGGAAAACAATTGGAAGTTCTGTGTTGACATAATTTGTGTGTTTTTGTGGAACCTACTTCCTTAATCCATTGACATAATGCAGGATGATTTTCCTATTTACTTCTTAATTGCCCACATCCTACTACTGTGCACCTGTCCTCAGGGATCCTGAATCGCTTTGAATGAATGAAGATAACTTTATTGTACTGTCGAGCACAGAAGTCACATGGTGATGGCCAAGTATGGCTCAGATAATTAGGTTGAATGGGTATATAGTGGTGGGAATATTTACAGTGGGGCTTGTCCAAATGATTTTTTTCTTTTCCTGTTTAGAAAGGGGAAAATGCTGACAAAATTGGCACTGTTGAATATTATGGGATGGGTGGCTATGCTGGCTTCCCTCTACAATATTATCCATACTACGGCAAGCTACTTCAGCCAAAATATCTCCAGCCTCTCATGGCAGTGCAGTTCACTAACCTGACCTATGACACAGAAGTGCGTGTGGAATGCAAGGTCTATGGTGAGAACATCGGTTACAGTGACAAAGACCGTTTTCAGGGACGTTTTGAAGTGAAATTTGACATAAAGAGCAGCTGATCATAAGCATGATTTTCTCTTCTCCCCTCCTAGCCATTTAAAAAGTAAAAAACAAAACAAACTTACTAGTCTTGAACAAACTGTCATACGTATGGGACCTACACATAATCTATATGCTTTACACTAGCTTTCTGCATTACTAGGTTAGAATGTAAACTTAAAAGTGTAGCAATAGTGACAAAATATTTATTCTACTGTAAATGACAAAAGAAAACAATTGAGCCTTGGGACATGTCCATTTTTACTGTAAATTATGATTCCAAACTGACTTGTAGTAAGCAGTGTTTCTGGCCCCCAAGTATTGCTGCCTTGTGTATTTTATTTAGTGTACAGTACTATAGGTACATACTCTGGTCATTTTTCAAGCCATGTATTGTATCTGTTTTCTACTTTCTGTGAGCAAAGATTTTGCTGCCTGAGGTGTAAATACTCAATGGGACTAGAACTGGCATGGTACTTAAATTTCTTTTTTCCTTTTAAAGATAAAGGCCCACCTGTGAGACTATTTAACAGCACTCCATAGATCCTTTTTATTTTCCTGTGGTGTAAGGTATTTTATTTGGAGAGGTGGCAGGGGAAACTAATTTGAGTTTATGAATAAATAAAAAAGGTGATTGTGTTCTGTGCTCTGTAGTGAATGCACTCTTTCCACCCTCATCCTCCAGTATGTTGTGTGAGACCTGAGTCAGGCTATCCCTACCACTGATAATTTTTTGCTTTGTGTATAGTTTTTTTTTCCTGCTGGCAGCATCACATTGTGTGGTGCCAATGTCTTTTACTGAATGTTTTAACCATTTTCATGGTGGAAGATTTTATATTTATGCAGTTGTACAATTTTATTTTTCTGCAAGAAAGTGTAATGTATGGGAAAAAAACCAAAGTCACTTGTTTGAAAATAAATCTTTATTTTAAACTTTATAAAAGGCAATGCAGTACCCTATAGGATGGTGTTAAATGTTGTCTAAAGTGCAAAACATGTTCTAACATATGTAATAAACAGCCAGGAGCACAGTGCTCTTGCTCTTGTATTTCAGTCAGGTTAAAACATTGGACAATAAATTAATGAACACATCATTGCTCCTTGTCTGTCTTTTTCCTTTAGAACTGGAGATAGGTCCATGTTCTGTCAGTTGTCCAGAATCTTGAAGAAGTACTGGACCTGTAAAAGACATATTACAGTGCAATAGTTAGCAACCTAGAAGATGCAAAGTGAATACAGCTGAACAACAAATCAACTGCGTGTCACAATGTAGTGGTCACACTAGAATCTGGCTGTCGGGGTGGGCTCAAGAGTTCCTGTGGTTAGCACTTTTATAGAAGAGTACCTGATGGTTTCTAGCTGTATGTACTCTTATTTTTACTGTTGCTGGGACTTATGGACAGATCAGACATTGACAATAACTGTTGATATTCAAAAAGTTAAAGCTTTAAAACCTAAATCAGAGCCAAGTTCTGAAGCAACACTTTTAAGTGTTGATATCATTTGACAATCTTAGCCTTCCAGGTCTATTTGTTTTACTTAGAGGAGCTCAGTGCCATCTTTAAGTTGCATTTCAAAGTGTAGGGGGAGCCTTCAGCTTCCTCTCTAACAGGTCAAAAACCCTTGAGCTTAGGAAAGGCAAGGGTTGCTACATATCTTGGGTACGTTGTGTTTTAGACAGTTAATACAGCAGCAGGAGTTGTGCACTAATCTACTTCTGAGAGGAGTAGCTGAAATGAAAATGTTATGCTTACTGACCAACACACCTGTACGCCAACTTTTGTTAATCTGCTGATGTCTCAAATGCCCTTCTAAAAATGTGGCTGAAATCTTCTGTTTAAAAGTTGGACGGTACTGGCTGCTTCAGCTACTCTGATCGGGGCTTCAGCTCAGATGCAAGAAGATGACAAACTGATTCACAGGTAATAACTGAGTTTATACAAAATTGAAGTACATTCCCATTAAACAGAGGTTTCTGGTGCTTACAAAGACAGCAGTAACTGAGTTATTCGTGGGTATTCCCACTAATGAATGTCACTGTGACACATGGTAGTGGCAGTGATTTCGCCCCCTGCCCCCCACCCCCCTTTGGCAGGAGGTAGGGGGAAAAGAAGAGGCTGGCATGCCTTAATTTTAAGTGAGAATACATTGCCTATGGCTCCTTCCATATACAGCAGCAGTTTGAAGAAATGCACCCTAACTAGCACTACTTTTTTTCTAGGGGGGGGGGTGGCTCCTTAGATGCAGAGGTGAAAGAGTGGGTCTTGCTCCTACCAGCAACAGACATTTTTGTGAACCCCACCAGCTTGAGAACAAATAAATGCATGCCTTTCACTTGCTTTATGCACACCTCAGGCCCTGCTTGAAGCATCTTACTGTGGTAAAATCTGAGCTCATACCATAGGCCTAATTAGGCCATTTTGCAATTCATGACAGACTTTTAAAGGTACCTAAAGTGTTAATAGAACAGCACCTGAACATCACACACCACAGAACTTCTATACAATGTCTCTGGCTTTTCTATGCATTCACGAAAGTGTCATCCCCTAAGCCAAAGACATCAAATTAGACCCACCACGAAGGCATATCAGTAAAAAGGCAGCACAGTGAGACTTGACTCACTTATAGTCACTAGTGTGCTAAAGACTGATGGAGCTAAAGAAAATTGTAATGATTAAAGTGGCATGTGGGAAGTGTTAACAGAAAGAAGCCTCTCTAATCAATCTGCATTTTCACAGTGAGGTAGCTGTCCCCCTCACAGCTAGGAAAGAAAGCCCCACAGAAGTGGGAACAGAATCCACCTCTAAGTGAGTTTAATTTCCTGTGTCTCACTACTTGTCTTGATGCCTCTCTAAAATCAAATGTGAAGCCTCTCAAACCTAGACTGCACTGATTTTCCAACTCTCAAGTTACCACCACAAACATGCCCTTCCCCCAAAATAAAGTATTTGCAACTGGCAGAAGCCAATGGATTGAATTGTACTTTACCGGTTATGAAAGTCTCTTTCTGTATATTTCATGTGTTGCATAGCAAAATGTGGGTCCCTTGAAAAGTGCCCAAAAAGCTTTTAAGAAAGGTACATGAATCGCATCTAAAACTATCCCAATAATCATCCCTAACAGAGAGCCTGGAAGGCATAGACTTCATGACAGGCCCTCATTTTGCATGGTATGACCTGGTACTTACATTACAGTGGTGTTGCCATATACTCAGCACAACAGTAAAACAATCATTTGTCAGAGACAACGCTCTTAGAGTATGGCTACATTTGGAATTTCGAACGCTGCCGCGGCAGCGCTTTGAAGTGTGAGTGTAGTCAGAGCGGCAGCGCTGGGAGAGAGCTCTCCCAGCGCTGCATGTAAACCACATCCCTTACGGGTGTAGCGTGCAGCGCTGGGAGCCGCACTCCCAGCGCTGCTGCCCTGATTACACTGACGCTTTACAGCGCTGTATCTTGCAGTGCTCAGGGGGGTGTTTTTTCACACACCAGTTGCAGCGCTGTAAAGTGTGAGTGTAGCCAAGGCCTTAGAGTCACAGAGTAAAATCTAGCCCCAGTGAAGTTAATGAATCTTTCCACTGACTTCAATGAGGCCAGGATTTCACCCCAGGGCAATGGACTTAGAAGAAAGCAGCAGCACAGTTAAGAAGAACAGTCCATTTTTTTATGCTGTCACTCAGACTCAGACTTAAGGTTAGCAGGGATCAACATGATCATCCAATCTGACCACCTGCACATTACAGACCAGAACCTCACCCCCTGCTCCTTTAATAGACCCCTACCTTCTGGCTGAGTTACTGAAGTCCTCAAATCATGGTTTAAAGACATCAAGTTAGACTCCACCACTTACACTAAGTTAAACCTTTAAGTGACCTGTGCCCCTTGCTGCATTCAACCCACTTCTGAAGTCAGTGACACAATGGAACATGAGAAGTCTTTACAAACTTTGATGCCAAATTTGATGGTGTCATGTTTGCAAATTAATTCCAGTTCTGCAATTTCTCATTGGCAGCAATTTTTCAATAAGAAAAACTTCAAAACCAGACTCTGAATAAAGAGTGGGAGTGGCTGGGTCACTACAAAAAAGAATTTTTCCTCTGCTGATATTTGCACCTTCTTGCAAACTGTTGGAAATGGGCAACGTCCACCCTGATTGCATTGGCCTCATTAGCACTACAAAAGTAATTTTCCTTCCCTTGGTATTCACCCCATGTCAACTGTTGAGAATAGGCCACTTCCACTTTACTTTAATTGGCTCGTTAGAACTGACCCTCCCTCCCCACACTTGGTAAGGCAACTCCCAACTTTTCATGTGCAGTAATATATATACCTGCCTACTGTATTTTCCACTCCATGCATCTGATGAAGTGGGTTTTAGCCCACAAAAGCTTAGCCCAAATAAATTTGTTAGTCTCGAAGGTGCCATAAGGACTTCTTGTTGTTTTTGCTGATACAGACTAACACGGCTGCTCCTCTGAAACTTGTGAACCAGTGCTGCAAAGGAGACAGAGATGGAGAGACATTTTCTGCTCCACTGTCAGAAATACAAGGGAGCTGAGAAATGTTTGTTAAGTCCTCCAATCTATCATTCATACCTGATAGACTTTCCGTTAAAAAATCCAGGGGCAGAGGGGTGGAGAGAATGTTTGAGAAAAGCAAAGGCCTGAGATAGCATCACATAGGAAGAACCATGCCCCTGAGGGTATGTCTACACTATAAGCTACGAATGTGATCCCCCCAGTTCATGTACACACACTTGCACTAGCTCTCATTGAGCTAACGAGAATAGTTGTGTAGCTGCAGTGGCAGTGAAAGCATGGCTGAGCTGCACAAAATACAAAGCCACCAAACACCAATAGATATTGCACTAGTGCGATCATGTGTCCACAGGCAGGGGAATCACCTGCCCAGCTCAGCCAGAGCCCGAGTCAGAGATAAACAAGAATGACTGATGGATACAAATCCAAAACATGACTATGAAGCCTGACGGGATACTGGATACTTACTTAAGCTGTTTGGGAACTGGAATTTCTGTTCCATTGAATGAACAGCCAACATTTTGAAATGTCCCACAAAATTAAAATTCCAACATGTTTCAATTCAATAGCATTAGAAAATTTCAAAAGGCCATTTTGTTTGGACTTATTTCATTTTAACTTTTATATTAAATAAATAACATTAAATTAACACTGACTGGATATCTGATATGATGTGTATAAGTAAAAATGTTTCCATGCTGTCAAAAAAAGTTTACACTTTTTTCTATCGAAAAATCAGTACTTTTCCCATGCAATGTTTTGATGTTGACAAAGCTGCATATTTCAATGGGAAACTGGTTTTTTGACCATCTCTAATTGTAAGCTCTTTGGGGACAGAGACCATCTTACTGTTATATGTTTGTACAATGCCCAATAGCAGGTCCACCACTAGGGCTTTAATGTACTAGCCCTACTTTTCACAAATACCCAAGGTCTGTGTCTTTTTTAAATGTTAGCAGCATTATGTAACTTGTCACACTAATAAAATTGTGAATTTCATCTCGACTTCTGGAGAGGCCTATCTGCCATCAACTTCACATTTCAGGGTGGTTTGTGACTTTGTGAAAGCTTCCATTGCACTCAGAAGAGCTGCTACTTCCTTATTGCATGGTATATTATCAGCTGTCTATCTGAACACACTGTTCCTGCTGCCAGATTGACTCAAGTGTAATTTTCTACATTAAAATGCTTTCTCTCTGCTCTTGGCAAGCCAGGCTCCTAGATTCCAGAGTGAGATGCACATTAAAAACACTTAAGAAATACAGAGAGAAACACTTAAAGGCAAACTCATAATAGTTGAATTTGAGAGCAAGCAAGGTTATGAATATACATAATGTCAATAAGGTGGTGTAGACCTCTGATTAGAACAGAGGTTTAAGCCTTAGAATGTCGGGTTTCTTTTCCCACCACTGCCCAATCCTCCCAACTTGCGAAGATGTAAATGTGGAACACAACGTGCGTCAGAGAACCAAGATGAGGGGGACAAAACGCAGGAACGTTAAAATGCATGGAATCTATTCCTGCCGTGTAAATAACTCTTTTAACCTTGGTCACATGATTATGCATTTCTCAATTAATTAATTTTCAACAATAAAAGGAAGGAGACACCAAATGGGGGTGGAATATAGGTAACTTGGGGATTTTGAAAGGTGTAGCTCTGCCACTAACTTGCTGACACACCCTGGGCAAAGTCACAATCCTTCTGGTCCTGTTTCCCAATTAATTAAATGTGAATAAACTTCATTAATGATTGCAAAATGCTTTGATCTGTCTAGATGAATGTCACACTTGAAATCTACACGACTAGTACTGATCAAGAGTGTTTATTGCAGCCTGGGCCTCCACCTGTACGGCATCTCTGGAAGGGAATTCTCTCGCACTAATGGCTCGCCCCTGGTTTGGAGAATCTCTCTCTTAAAAATAGCTTTTATTGCATTGTCTAAAACCCATACAGAACATACTGACAAACTTCAAAGGCAGAACAAGCACAATAAGTACTGTATAACCTACAAACTGTGTGCCATTATGTTCTTTCCAAATACAATCATGAGGATTGGCTGCCATAGACTCACAGTAAAATCTGTTAACAATTTACATGTATATAGTACGGAGGAAGGATTTGCCTTTCTAAAGACTTACTCTCAGGAGCTGTGCGTTGCTGGGCAAGATGCTACAATGATAAATGTGGCTCTGGGTAATCAGTAGCAAACAGTGCCCATCTATTTCCCCAATTATCATAATCTATTTCAGGGGTCAGCAACCTTTCAGAAGTGGTGTGCTGAGTCTTCATTTATTCACTCTGATTTAAGGTTTCGCGTGACAGTAATACATTTTAATGTTTTTAGAAGGTCTCTTTCCATAAGTCTATAATATATAACTAAACTATTGTTGAATGTAAAGTAAATAAGGTTTTAAAAATGTTTAAGAAGCTTCATTTAAAAGTAGATTAAAATGCAGAGCTACCTGGACCGGTGGCCAGGACCCGGGCAGTGTGAGTGCCACTGAAAATCAGCTCGCGTCCTCCCTTCGGCACGCATGCCATAGGTTGCCTACTCCAATCTATTTAATAAATTAGCGCTTGTGAAAGATGGTGCATTGCTAGCTGGAGAGTGAGGCCAAGGTTGTCAAAAGTAACTAGTGATTTTGGGTGCCTCTGTTCTAGGACTTTTGGGTGGCCCAATTTTCAGAAAGCGCTGACCCATGCCACTGGACAAACAAGCCCTTTTAAGATGTCTCTTATGGGGCATCCAACAATGGAGGCAGACAGATCACTACTCACTTTGGAAAATCTCAGCCTGCAGTCACTCTTTACTCAGAATCCTGATACAGCACAAACAGCAGGAGAGAAAGCTTCCCCCGCACAACACGAATGTGCCTCAACCTTGTCTCTATGGTCAATTCAAAACTTTCGCCCCTTTGCTATCAACAAAGTGGCCACTCAGTGCCAAAGACAGTGATGATTTTTTTCTGTGGACATTTGTCCTCCAGGGACAACAGTGAGACCAACCAACCAAACTCATTTTGCATAGGCCATCCAATAGCTGTTACAGCTGTAATCAGTTACACTCACTCCTCCCTTGGGATGGGTTTGAAAGAGAAGATGAAAGGCTCTGTATGCCATTAGTAATCCCAGCAGCCACCCAATCTCCAAGGAAAACTGGGTTATAACATGCAGATAAGCCCACTCTGCTTCCTGCTCCTATATAACATGGAAAAAGAACTGAGACACTCTGACTCTTAACAAGACCAATGACCTCACCAGGGAAAGCTCTAAATCTGCGGCATTCCACAATTCTAGGACTGGCAAAGATGATAACTCCATCTCCATCTCTTAAGCTTTCGAAGTGCACAATAAAATAGCTGTTTCCAAACTTTCTACTCCCGAGCAGCTTCAGGAGTTTACACAGTCATGCAGGCAATAATAAAATCCAACAACATCCTGATTGTATCACTCATGCAAACACTTCTCTTTTCAACTGTGTGCATCCTAAAAACAAGGAGGGGGTCAGACAGAAAATTAAAAAGGAAAGTGAGCCGACCAACCAAGCATCCCAAGGAAAGAGAAAGGTCTCAAGTGCAAGACACAGAAGAGGAGTGAAAAAGTAGAAAAATTCACAAGTGAGGATATTCCCAAGAAATGGAAACGCTCCTAAAAAATAAAGGGGAGCTTAATGCTAATGCAAGGTGGCAGCTAGCTAGACAGCCTTAGAGAGCAGTGCTCTCTGTTTAAGCATGGAATAGGTACAGAATGGGCAGTAGTAGTACACCTTGGCAAGGAGGCGGATGATGACTTATTGGGGCCCTGGGGCACAAAGAACATTTGGGCCCCCCATGTCCTGGGGCACTGGAACCAGGGAGATCATGGCCCCCCTACTTTTTAACATGGGCATAGTAGCCTCAGGCAGGTGTGGAGCGGTGATGGTGGCAGGGACTCGCTTCACAGTGGGGGGGAGCTGGTAAGGCGATTAACTCCCCTGCTGTGAAGCACAGCCCCTACCCAGGGCAGGGGGAGGGTCCAGGGCTGCCCACAGCAGCCCAGGCTCCCTGGGCGGCTCTTACCACGGCCTGGCTTCTTGCCTGGCCAGAGGGCAAGGCCACAGTTCCAGCGCCAGAGGGTCCTCCACTTCTACACAGCTTCCAGAGTTCCTGTGGGGGCCCCCAAATTGGCCAGGACCCCACAGACCCATGTGTTAATCTGCCACTGGCTTGGCAGAATGCCTCAACCCTGCTCTAGAGTTGAAAGAGTATTTTGTTATTCATGGTCCATTCATCCTTGGCCTCTCAATCTGAAACTGCTAAGCCCAGGGGACCTGTCAGGGTCAGTTTTGGTAGTGGTGGCTTTAGCAATGTAGACTCTTTCCCAATGGAAACTAGTCTAAGATCCCTAACTCATTTCACAAGTGTCACCAAAAGGGTGATAGCAATGTTCAGTCTTTTCTAACCAGTGCTAAATTAGAATCATCAGCCAAGAGATGGAAGGCTCCATAGTCTATTATTAATTCAGAGCCAGCCAGTCCTCCTCCAACTGGCTGAGAGAAATGCATGCAATTCATCAATGCTGTGTCTTGGAAGCCGTTCCGACACTGTACTCGCGCTGAACCAGTGACAGGGCTCCAGGAACACGGTCTAGGTGATAATGTGATCCAGGTGACTTCTACTGACCCATGGCACTGAGGTTTTATAACTTTAGGAATAATTCAATTTGAAATCACTAACGGGAACTCAAATACCATTTTGGCCAATAAAACTGCTCTCTACATCAGTATAAACCTCGCTGAGACCTGACTGCACTTTTTGATGGCTAAGACTGAGTTCTGTTTTAGATGCTGTTGATTCAGTGCAGCGTTAATACAGCAGCATGGATTAAAACACTCAAAAAAAAATCTTGCATTTTTACAGCACCTTCCATCCCAAAGGGTTTCATAAACAAACTGATGTACAAGCAAGGGAGTCATTTTATCCACCACCCACATGCAGTCACCTGGGGGGTGAGACCCAGCAGCTATTTAACAGTTTACAGCGATACACTCAGCCAACAAGGAAGTGAGGAGTAGCTTTTCCAGATGAAACTGCAGAGAGAATTTAGTTCCCTGGTGGACTTTGGTCAGAACATAAAGGTTACACCCCTTTCCTTCTTACCAAAGTTCCAAGGAATCTGTAAGGCACAAAACTGATCAGGAAGGGCCAATTTGAATTATTCACACATACTAGCAGGTTCTAAATCAACTTTCACCACTGACATAAAAGACCTGGGCTTCATGGCAGAGAGCTCAAGGAACAGCTCTTTTCAGTGCATGATCATGATGAAAAAAACAAAGAAGAGGGTACTCTGCTTTACGCACTAGAGAATAACACTAAAAATATTGTAATGTTATAACATATGCTGGTGGCACACTCATCTCAAATGTGTGTTCAGCCATAATTAGCCCATCTCAAAAAGTTATAGCTAAAGTAAAAAAGAAGGACAATGGTAGTTTTTCCATGTTTTACTAATTTTAACACTAGGACAGATTAAAAAGATTAGGTCGACATCTTAGATGAGAAACACATAAGAATGGACATGATAGCAATACATGAAAACAATGAAGGCTACAGTAAAGGTAAATTGGGGCTGCTAATTTACTCTCTCTAATAGTACAACAACAAGGGGATATAGTCAATGAAATTAAAAAGTAAATTTAAAATGGATATAACAGTACATAGCTAACCAGTGGAATTCACTGACACAAGATATTGAATTCAAGAGGAGTTCAGACATTTACAAATGTAGCATTTTTTTCCATAACTGCAATAAAAAAACCAAACAATGTAAAACTTTAGAGCCCACAAGTCCACTCAATCCTACTTCTTGTTCAGCCAATAGCTAAGCAAACAAATTTGTTTATCTTTACTGGAGATAGCGTTGCCCACTTCTTATTTACAATGTCACCTGAAAGTGAGAATGGGTGTTTGCATGGCACTTTTGTAGCCGGCATTGCCAGGTATTTATGTGCCAGATATGCTAAACATTCGTATGCCCCTTCATGCTTGTAGGCGCTGAAGTTTTACATTGTTTTGTTTTTGAGTGAAGTTTTGAAAAAAAATTCTACATTTGTAAGTTGCACTTTTACATTACATACAGTACTTGTATGAGTTGAATTGAAAAATATTATTTCTTTTGTCTTTTTACAGTGCAAATATTTGTAATAAAAATAATATAAAGTGAGCACTGTACACTTTGCATTCTGTGTTGCAACTGAAATCAATATATTTGAAAATGTAGAAAAACATCCAAAATATTTATAATAAATGTAAATTGGTATTCTATTACTGGTTAACAGTGTGATTAAAGCACACATTTTTTTTTAATCGTTTGACAGCCCTAGAAGAAACTACTCCCATGAGCATGTTATTTCATAATGGTCCAGCCTGGGTTTTACTTCTCTCTCTGAAGCCCCTGGTATTGGCCACTGTTAGAGATAGAACATTGGACTAGACAGGCCTTTGATCTGGCAACTCCTGAATTTACAACTCATTTTTAAAGAGCACAGCACCCCGTTCCCAGAATCACTCTGGGATATTGATTCAGTACCAACTCAAACCATCACTTCTTGCAACATCTAGGCATATTTTAAGAGGACTCATTCAAATACTGACTCAGTATGTCCCTGCTTAGTTTGAGCAAGCACTAAAGGAATCATAGCCCAAGGCTGCAGGCAAAAATAGTTTTAAGGATCTTATTTGAATAGCTGTAAAATGGCTAGCAATAAAAAGCAAGGGCCAAATGTAGTTTTGGGTGCTCAGCACTTCCAAAAATCAAGTCGCAGAACTCCCTGCAGGCGAGACACATGTGAGAAAGGAGACAAAGCCTGGAAGGTTTCCACACTGTAACTGACTGGGCTGCCAACAGCTCACGGGTGTATGCACAAAGGCATGCACAGGGGCAAATGAGAGCATAACTGCAAAATGGAGAATGGGAGAGTCTGGCTCAGAGTGAAGTCACCACACCAGTGATTTAGGGATCTGCATACTGTTCGCTTAGCAGGTAAACATCTATATTAAAGTACCTGAGAAGGCAGAAGTTAGTAAAGGGCAATAAGGTGAGATCACTCACATTAGAAGTTAAAATGATACATCAAGAGGCAAATCAATTGACTGGGAGCTATACAGCTCACAAGCTATCCCTATGCAGCATGGCATAGGTGCGAAATAACAGCTATCCAAAAGGCCTTGCTAGGGGACCATATATGCTACAGTTTGTGGCGCAAGAAGGATTATTTCACACATAAGAAAATGGTTGGTAACATTTTATTCATTGGAAGTAACAACCTCTTTCAAGTGGGTTATTCAGAGATTTTGAGTATCTGTTTCTATTCAACTCACTGCAGCCCAAGAGATCTCTCAAGAGATGACTATTTTACACATCTGTGGCACTTAAAGTGCTTTACAATCTAATTACACCTCAGGACTTCCACACCCCTGTGGAATGAGTCAGTGCTATCATCGCTATTTACATTAGTACATGGGGAAACCGAGGCACAACAAGATGGAGAGACTTGCCCAAAGTCCCACAAGTCAATGGCAGTCTCCTGCACTAACTACTCAACAAGCTCTGCTTAAAATCAAAGAGGAGGTTTGCCTAATACATATATATGGAGAAATAACGTCTTGTTTTATATTTAATTTATAAAAGTGCATCTACTCCACACTCACTCAGTATATATAAATGAATACCTAGCCAGAGTTAGGAAGTGAATTCCTGTCCCCACTAATGTCAATAGTAAAATTTCTAATGATTTCAATGAGGTCAGGATTTCATTCAAGCTTCCTATGCATTACCTAAATTGCAGGCTCTTTAGGTCAGACACCCTCATTGTGTTCTGTGTTTGTGCAGTGCCTAGCACAGCGGGATCCTGGTCCTGCCTGGCGCGTATATCTGGGAAATATTACGCATGACAGGGGAAGTGATTTCTAAAGTTTGTGAACGAACCTTAGCTCAGGATTTCCTGCATTTGTAGTGATTGTGCTAGCTAGGCATGGATGTCAGCAGCCTTCACTCCACGTTACCACAGTGTTTTGTGATGTGTGTATATACACACACACACACATCACAAAACACTGTGGTAACGTGGAGTGAAGGCTGCTGACATCCATTCCTAGCTAGCACAATCACTACAAATGCAGGAAATCCTGAGCTATACACACACACACACACCACATAATTCAATCACACTAGTGTACATTAGGAGTAGCTCCAATGAAGTCAATGGAGTTAAACTGATAAGAGAAGAGTGAGGCCCTACACAGTACAGGTATACTTAATAATTTGCCTAGGAGAGCTCTGGGAAGGATGCTATTTAGACAAGGGAATAGTAATATTTCAGTATGTTTCTAAAGGTGCATTAATGGACAGAAAACAGCCTTACAGTCACCCAGCTCTATACACCACAGGGTATGTCTACACCGGAGCTGGGAGGTGTAATTTTCAGCTTCAGTAGACATACGCATGCTAGTTCTAATTGAGTTAGTGAGCTAAATATAGAAGTGAAGCTGCAACAGCATGAGCAGCAGGAGGAACCAGCTGTCCCGTGAGAACGTGCCCACTGTTTCAGATGGAATCTGAGACAGAAGCCAGACCAAGAAAGCAGGCCACACAGGCTATTGAGGGGTCAAAATATACAAAAAAAAAAAAAAAAAATTTATGTAGCTCAGCAAAGCCTCTCTCTCTCTGTGTATATATATATATATATATATATATATATATCTCAAAAGCCCATTTATCACATAAATCAATGACACTCAACCTTTCCAGACTGCTGTACCCCTTTCAGGAGTCTGATTTGTCTTGTGTACCCCCAAGTTTCACCTCACTTAAACTACTTGCTTACAAAATCAGACAAAAAATAAACAGTGTCACAGCACACGGTTACTGAAAAATTGTGGACTCTCTCATTTTTACTATATAATCATAAAATAAATCGATTGGAATATAAATACTGTACTTACATTTCAGTATATAGAGCAGTATAAACAAGTCATTGTCTGTATGAAATCTGAGTTTGTATTGACTTTGCTAGTGCTTTTTATGTAGCCTGTTGTAAAACTAGGCAAATATCTGGATGAGCTGATGTACCCCCTGGAAGACCTCTGCGTACCCCCAAGGGTACACGTCCCTCTGGTTGAGAACCAGTGACAGAGATGACCTCTGGGATATGGTGAAACGAACAGAACTTCTTGTCTGATCCACTCCCAGCTTGTTAACCTCTCTCCTCTAGTGCTTAGAAATACCTAAACCTGGAAGAATAGGTAGGGTGACGAGACAGCAAGTGTGAAAAATTAGGATGGAGCTGGGTGGGGGGGGGGGGTAATAGGGTTCCATATAAGAAAAAGCCTCAAATATTGGGAATCTCCCTATAAAAATCAGGACATCTGGTCATTCTAAGACTAGGTGGCATTTGGGTCTGATCTTCCCTGGCAGAGAAAGCATGTTAGCTTAACTGTTTCTAAAGACTGTTTAAACACAGTTTCAGCACGGTTTGTTTGGCCAGTCTAGAGCAGGCATAACCATTTTACTCACCATGTTCGAAGGTAGGCAACAAGTGAACCAGCAATACCTGAGGCTTTACGGAGGAAAGATAAAGCCTCAACAGAACTAAAAGTAATCTATCTACATTAGCCTCCTATTTTCTTTTTACGTTCTTTTCCACACACAAAGTCCTCTTCATTCTTTGTGCTGAGTCACATCTTGGTACCAGATATGTACACAGCATCAGGAAACATTTTGAGACAAAATTCCAGTGCTAGGGAACATGTGCATAACTACCACCGAATTAGATACAAAACAATGACTTGCATTCCAGATTCTTTCTATTCTGCTCCCACATCTCCTGGATAGCAGGTATCCAAAAGTCAACATGGTAGAAGACTTAAATCACAATCTTTATCATCTCACAAATCTCTCTGAAAATTAATTTATATCAAGAGCGACAGTCAGATGCAAATTTTAGTCTTTCAAAATGCCTATTGTTTTCATGAAAAGTTCAAAACATTTTTCGCTTTTCATTTGAGATTATTAAAACCATTTTACTATGGATTATGCAGCTCAGTACAGACCCCTAGTAAAAGACTTCATCGCAAAATTGCCATATGACTGGGAAACAATGGCTTCTTTATTAACAATTTAAAGACTCTTGAAAAGAAATGCTGTACGAATGAAACACCCTTATGGAAAGGTTCATTGCCATATTCTGCACTTCTGCTGTGTAATGTTTTACAAATTGCATCACCTTGTGAATAGTAAGAGTTAGTTCTCAGAGGCTCGAGGCTGCTTGCATGCTAGAGAAGTTAATATGTAACAAACAATGCAGGAGACCTTTGTTCAGAATGTGACACACTGAAATTTCACACTAAGAAAATGCACTCTTTTTAGCATCTCTATGCTTTCCAGAGTTATTCATTCACATACTTAATTAGCGTATTTGTCATGCAAAGTTTGAGGCACCAAAAAGATTACTTTTAACATTTGCATCTTTTAACAAAGAACTCTAGTTTTACTACTTATTATTGCTTGGTGTACTGTTGCCAAATAGTATGAAATCATAACTAATCAAATAAGTAATGTTTTACACTCATATAAGGTCTTTCATCCCACACTGTTACACAAACCATACACAGCAATCAACTCATCTATCACTAAAATCAACTTCGTGTGGGGTGGAATGTGACAGTCATTTGATAGCACACCAGAATCCCTATGCAATGGTTTAAGATAGGAAGAGAAGCGCCACATTGAAATTTCAAGTTGGCATTCAACAAGACACTGCATCAAAACACACTTCCCCTTGTGAAAATTGCCACTAGATATTTAATGACACCACATGGGCAGTGTTATGTTTTTCCACACTCAAAGAGCAACCACACACCGTCACTCTGAATGACTTATTTTAGATCAAGAGAAACAACAGAACAAGAAAGAACAAAAGAAAAATTTCTATGAGAAAGCACAATGTGTGCTGCCTCCTCTGGACCCTGTGTGACAACTTCGCATCACAGATTGGCAGCAGCCCCTATAGACAGCAGACTCCTATGAAATTACAAGTGCAATACATCAAAAACTCAGTCAAGCAATTATACGCACCACTGGCATGATCTCCAGCTGCACAGCAGCTCCAAAAACCATTGACACTAAGCACCCCTGTAGTCACACCCTACACACTATTGTAATTACTTTTGTACAAAATATGCCTTGTGAGGTACCATTTGAATACTAATAACTCACTGATCATTAATACTCTTGTGTGATGTATGTACGTGATGGGTACTAAGAGTTATGAATATATGCTGGAATTATAACTAAAATGTGTTCAAGCCGGGCATGCAGTGGGAGTTGGTAAACAAATCTGCCCAGGTTTTGAATACAAATGAGGCAGGGTTGACCAGAGACAATAGGATTGTAATTTACAGATACGGTAAAAAGAACCAGAGCTCACAAGGTGGTTGGGGGTCAACATGTCTGCACCAGCTTGGCATCAGCCAAAGACAATGAAGGTACATTGGCATGCCAGATAAACAAAGCGATTAAGCTAAGGGGGGCGGGGGGGAAGAGAAGCATGTCTACAGCCAGTAGGAGAGAGAAGCTAGGTCTGAGTTTTACTTTTCAAAAGAATCCCTTTCAAAGGTTTACTGATCTATAAAGAGGCCGGGGGGGGGGGGGGGCTGAATCTCAAGCGATAAGCAACTGAATCCACTGATTGTGTACAATATTAGTGTGTTACACAAGTGTATCGAGTGAGGTCTTTCCTGAAAGCTAATGACACATTGGTGATTCACATAATTATGAAATGTATGTATTAAATCTATATAAGGAATTATGACTACTTAATAATATGAGGCTGTACAGTTTGTCCAGACAGGAGGGGATGTCACAGCTATCTCCTATGTACCTGTCTCCTATGTAAATAAAACCTGGTGGAATCAAAAACAATGGAAGCCCCATTTACATGGGATTCACACAGCGGGGATGGTCAGCGGACAGGAAGGGAAGAACAGAATGACATCATCATCCTGCCTCATGAAACAAAGTCATTGAGCTTTGGGAGATACAGGCAAGGACAGGAGCTGTCATTAGACAGACACGAGGGAACAGAGCGCTTGCAAGCTGAGAAAGATGGGGCCTTCAACCAAGGGGGGGTTGAAGTTTCTGGAATTAAATATAGGTGAGAAACCTGCAGAAGCAAAGATCATTCCACCTAAGACAACAAGGGAAACCAGCACCTTATAGTTTCATGGAAGGTCCTGACTGAGGGAAAGTCAGCCATGGCTGGGAAGAAGAATGACTGGTGAGAGGAACCACCTTGAACAAAGCCTGAATCTTGCTAGATTAAAGTTTTAGATGAGTGTTTTCACTTTTATTTGCTTGTAACTCTTTTCTAACTTTATTACTTTCACTTAGCATCACTTAACATATGTCCTATTGTTAACAAATGTTTTATTTTGCTATAAACCAGGGGTAGGCAACCTATGGCACAGGTGCTGAAGGTGGCACACAAGCTGATTTTCAATGGCACTCACACTGCCTGGGTTCTGGCCACTGGTCTGAGGGGCTCTGCATTTTAATTTAATTTTAAATGAAGCTTCTTAAACATTTTAAAAACCTTGTTTACTTTACATACAACAATAGTTTAGTTATGTATTATAGACTTATAGAAAGGGACCTTCTAAAAACGTTAAAATGTATTACTGGCACGCGAAACCTTAAATCGGAGAGAATAAATGAAGACTCGGCCCAGCACTTCTGAAAGATTGCCAACCCCTGCTATAAACCAACTCAGTGTGGTGTTTAAAGGAAAGGATGTATTCACCACAGTTAAGTTATAGATGTGATGTGTTTTTGTCTCTTTAGAGGAACAGATGACCCTACTATTACCTCAGGGCACACAGTTCTGGGGTAATTTGGGACTGGTAGTCTGTTGCGATCACCCTGCAAGTAGTGACCAAGGCTGGTGGAAGCCAGAGCGGGGCTGGAGACAGGCTGCTGGGGTCAGAGGAGTCAGAGCTGATGACTCAGGGCTGTCTAGCACACAAACACTTGGGGCATGACCTGCATATGTTGGTGGGCTGGTTGTGAGCGACCTAGTCTAGGAGCTACGACAGCAAAGCACTATGAGGCAACCAAGGTTACAGAGCAAGTGATGACCCAACCCCTCACTGCTCTGGACTGCACCCCTGACTGTGACAACCATACTGCATTATTAGTTTAAGTATTGACTTCAAGGGATCAATGCTTCCTTTGAATCTCCAACTGCATGACCTGTAGGACATACTTGATGAGAGTCATCTATGGAACGTCCACAAAGTACCTGTCCAGCCCGACAGTGCTCAGCTTATGAGATGATCATGGTAAAAGGTGGTACCTTCCATTTCTATAAAGTTGGATCACAATTAGCTAAATTTCTGCTATCTGAACCTTGATAACAATTGTATCTGTGTATCCCACTGTCTATCAAGCATTGTAAGCAATTTGTACAACCAAATGGTGCTACTTATTGTTTCTAAGCCATTTAACCAAGTCATTTAGTTTCATTGCTATATGTTGGACAAGAGAAAGAAAGGTTATTTGTCAGTAGCAAAGACTCATGTAGATTGTCAATACCCAGCCCCACAACTGGGGATCTCAGGGCATACTTGAAATTAAAGATAGAAAACACTGTAATAAATGGCTCTCAGTGGACAAATGAAGAACACCACTGTATGAAATCAAGGCATCTCACTTCAAGAGGTCTTTTACATGCCTGCAAGAAACTTTAAGTATGGGGTGAGGACAGGGAGGAACAGAGGCACAGACAGGGATTGAGGAAGCTCTGTTCAAATCCAGGCTGAAAACCTGCCTGGGACAATGAAAAATCCCACGTCTTCCTACCCAAGCTCACCAACCAAAGAGAAACACAATTAACTCTCTGATGAGTCAACTGTGACTGGAATGAGCTGGAGAGTGGGTGAATGGGAGGCTGTGGAGGAAGCCAGCACAATCTCCATTTTAGGCAGCTCCGAGGCTGGAAAAATGTACATTTGGAAAAATGTAAACTCAACATGGAGAGCAGTGGTAACTGTGATACTATTCAGCTAATGCTCCTACAAACACTAACAAAGAGGCTGCCAGGCTGCTTCAGATTATGTTGCCAACCCTGCAGCTGCAGGAGAACCAAAATTATGGACAGTGAAAATCCCACTAGGCACCTATCTGCTTCTTTAGGTGCCTAAACATGTTTGAAAATCTGGCTCTCCATAATTACATTTTTCAAAATGGGAGTTAAATGTTTTTGAAAATATTACTAAATGTGTGCAGAAGAGCTCAAACCCGAACTGTGAGTCTGAATGCCTCAAAATGCAGGTATGTGCTTTGCATTTCAATCCATATCAGGATCCAAACTTCCTATCTGAAGCCAAACCTTCACCAAGATCCTAACTTCCCCCTAAACTTTTTGAAAGATTGATCCCCATCTGCGTCTAGATTCTAGCGCAGTGGTTCTCAAACTTTTGTACTGGTGACCCCTCTTTCACATAGCAAACCTCTGAGTGCAACCCCCTCGTATAAATTAAAAACGTTTTTTATATATTAAACACCATTATAAATGCTGGATGCAAAGCGGGGTTTGGGATAGAGGCTGACAGCTCGCAACCCCCCAGGTAATAACCTCACGACCCCCTGAGGGGTCCCGACCCCCAGTTTGAGAATCCCTGTCCTAACGCTTCTTCTCACTCCCACCTCAAACTAAAATACTTAATTCGTGAACTTTGTGTAACTCAAAGTTATGTGATATGTTTGTCGATGGCTTTCTCCTTCTCATGAGTGGGCAGAGTTAAGGGTTGTTGGATATTTCTGAATGCTTCATTGTTGGCATGTCTAGATTTCTTTAAGGCTGCATGAACCGTAAAAGTTACATTCTTATCTATGTCACCTTAGCTGAGTATTAATATACATTTAAACACTTAGTTTTATTAGTCATACAGTCTTGACATGTATTTTTTGTAACTGTTTTACAGTTCAGCAACCTTAATTTTAAGGAAGCTAAGTTTTTTGTCTGGGAATGTACTCTAAGCTGTATATCACATAAGTTCAACAAGCTAGTTCAGATACAAATTTAGATTATTACAGTATGGAAAACAAGATTTAGTTTCAGCTTTTCTACCTGTCAAAAAATTCCCTGGTTAGCACATTACCACATAAATGGGTCATGTCCCTCAGTTACATTGGTGCTACCCCTTGACTTCAAACAGCTAATGGACAGCACAAATGGGTCTAGTTTTTCTTTTTAGGTCAGTCTTTTGAGTCACTCCTTGCTGTATGTTATCACCAGTAAATATATACTGATGCAAACGTGCAAGAATATAAACACATATACAGAGGAATAATTAAGGTCCTGATCCAGCAAGGTGAAGAGCGCTTTAGATAGATTTAACTGCATCTCTCATCACCCAAATTATACCAGAAATAAAAACAGAAGTTATAATTTTATGAATGAAAATGTGCTGACTCTCATTATGGCCAATTTTCAGGCTAAATTGCAACTCCACCCTCCTGACTTAGTCACCAGATTTAATCATTAATTCTGACTTGCATAGTGACTGGCTAAAATGTGGAGTAGTTTGCAGAACAAAGCCAAGAGGTCAGAGTCAAACTACAGGGAGCCAGTGACAATGAATTTTTTTTTTTTTTTTTTAAAGTTACTTCCTCATTTTTCAGCCTCACAGACAGAGTACTACCAGGCAGCAATGAAAAGTTGGCGTGCAGAATTAAACTTGACTAAGTTATTTTACAATAATGTTTGTTGCAACACCTAGGATCTAGTTGGTCTCTCAGCTTTCCCTGTGTCTACAATTGTCCACACCTGTAACTCTGGGGTGCTATTTGTGGGAGGAAGGCCATAGTCTGCTCCACCCTAGTGGCCTTGGACTAAGTCAGGATCCTGCATCATCCAGGTCAGTGAGAGATTTGCTATCAACTTCAATGACCTGAGATCTGGCAGCCCTCAGTTACCTACTACCATCTCTCTCTTTTAAGAGGTTGAAGTACTTTGTTCTATCTCTGGACAAGCTGAACAGCAACTGCCCTAAATAACACTCTCCAAATCCAGTTCAGGTGGCTCTTTAACCAGAGGTGATTAGTAATTTTGCAGAGGCCGGAGAGAGAGATCTTAAAATAACTAACACGTGGAAAGAGGAACACCTAAATGAATCCTATTGAAATCAGGGTAGCCTGCTACTAAAGAGCACTCAAATATCAGGTGAAGAGTCTGTCACAAGGCAGAAAAGTTTTTCCTCACTCTCACAGCCTAAAGCACTCTCTTCCTTCTTCCATTCAGCAAATACTGAACACATACGTCCAAGGACAAGGTGACAGGGTAATCACACGCCTCTTCTCTGTCTCAGTTTGGCTATACAAGGGCAAATGTCACAAGTCTGTATTAGGATTTGGGGATTTGCAGTTTTCCCATCTGCAAAATGGGAACAATGCTCCCTCTGACCACCTTGTCTATTTAGAATGTAAGGTTTTTGGGGCATGGACTGTCTCCCACTATGTACCTCTACAATGCCTAGCACAATGGGGACCCAATCTTGATTGGGACCTCTAGGTACCAGGATAATATAACCAATGAGTAATCCTCCTCCTTCTGCCTCGGTCAATAATACATAGGATTAAAGTTTTCCTTTTACATATATACTGGGACAAATGTACTCTTCTCAGAGCAGAAGGTCACTTTGAGTCCCTTGTGCACACAGGATATTTGCAACAGAATCAAAGAATCATAGACTTTAAGGCCAGAAGGGACCATTATGATCATCTGGTCTGACCTCCTGCACAATGCAAGCCACAGAATCTCACCCACCCACTCCTGTATTAAACTTGTGTCTGAGCCACTTAAGTCATCAAATCATGGTTTAAAGACTTCAAGGTGCAGAGAATCTTCCAGCAAGTGACCCAGGCCCCAGGCTGCAGAGGAAGGCAAAAAAACCCAGGGCTTCTGCCAGTCTGCCCTGGAGAAAAATTCCTTCCCGACCCCAAACATGGCAATCAGCTAAACCCTGAGCATGTGGGCAAGACTCACCAGCCAGACACCCAGGAAAGAATTCTCTGTAGTAACTCAGATCTCACCCCATCTAACATCCCATCACAAGCCACTGGGCATACTTACCACTAGTAGTCAAAGACAAATTAATTGCCAAAATTAGGCTCTCATATTATATCATTCTCTCCATAAACTTATCAAGCTTAGTCTTGAAGCCAGATATGTCTTTTGCCCCCACTACTCCCCTTGGAAGGCTGTTCCAGAACTTCATTCCTCTAATGGTTAGAAACCTTCGTCTAATTTCAAGTCTAAACTTCCTGATAGCCAGTTTATATCCATTTGTTCTTGTGTTCACATTGGTACTGAGCTTAAATAATTCCTCTCCCTCCCTGGTATTTATTCCTTTGATATATTTATAGAGAGCAATCATATCTCCCCTCAGCCTTCTTTTGGTTAGGCTAAACAAGCCAAGCTCCTCGAGTCTCCTTTCATATGACAAGTTTTCCATTCCTTGGATCATCCTAGTAGCCCTTCTCTGTACCTGTTCCAGTTTGAATTCATCCTTCTTAAACATGGGAGACCAGAACTGCACACAGTATTCCAGATGAGGTCTCATCAGTGCCTTGTATAACAGTACTAACACCTCCTCATCTCTACTGGCAATACCTTGTCTGATGCATCCCGAAACCGCATTAGCTTTTTTCACAGCCATATCACATTGGCAGCTCATAGTCATTCTGTGATCAACCAATACTCCGAGATCTTTCTCCTCCACTAACTTCCAACTGATGCCTCCCTAGCTTATAACAATAGTTCTTGTTATTAATCCCTAAATGCATGACCTTGCACTTTTCACTATTAAATTTCATCCTATTACTATTACTCCAGTTTACAAGGCATCCAGATCATCCTGTAGCTTTCCTTGCTGATCACTCCCATCTTCCATTCCTTGTTGGCTTTCTGCTTTTCCTTAATCACCTCTCTGAGATGCTTGCTCATCCAGCTTGGTCTACAACCCCTCTCTATGAATTTTTTCCCCCTTTCTTGGGATGCAGGCTTCTAATAGTTTCTGCAACTTTGACTTGAAGTAATTCCAGGCTTCCTCCTGGGATTTGTCAGGGAAGGGCACGTGAGATGTAACAAATACGATTGCCAAGGAGCCCTAACTTAGAGTCTGCCTGGGCTATGAAATGAATGAGCGCACATGCTCTCAGTTTGGCCCTGCATTCTTTTGCAACAGCAATAGCTGGCTCCAGACCACCCCTCGGACAGACCAAGGGCTACAGGTAACTCATTCCAGGCAGACTTACTGCCTCTGGGCTTGCAGCCTATGTTTCAACAGCAAAATCTGGCAGAATCCAGGAGGTGAAATGAGTTCATGTCCTATTCAGCACAAAACAAAATGCAGTTATATAGAGCAGAGGAAAAAAATGAAATAAAAGCTCATAGGTTTTCCCACTATTATTTTAACATTAGTTTTGTGGTTTGTTTTGCAAAGTCTTCATTGCACTTAACATTTCACTTTTTGCCAAAAATGTAGCAGAAAACTTTGCTACAAGATTTCCACATTTTGATACACAATTTCTGGAAGTGACTCAGCCAATAGAGACAGACACGCACAGGTCAGAGCTGGAGGTGAAACTCAGGAGTTCCTGTGTCTGTAACCAGATCACTTCAGCACACCTCTCTCAGCTGGATGGAGTGCAGGAATTTGCATACTGTCAGGTTATAGAAGCCAGGGCCTTGTTGGCGGCCAGAGTAGAGGGGCATGCATTTGGGGAGCTCATTTTCTAAACAAGGATCCCAGGGAGATGATGCAGTGCAGAAATAATTCTACACCAAAAGGTCTTGCTTTTATTCAGGTAGAAAAGTGATTGCTAGGGTCAAGTTTCTCCTCCGTTTGGCATTACAAGGGATTGTTCTCATATTGGCATGGGAGCACAATAGGCCAAATTTATCTTGGGCATAATTCCATAAAAGTCAATGGAGTTATACCAGCGATGAATTTAGTCCAGTCTCTCTCTCAACTAATCAAGTAGCCAGCAATGGCACACCAAGGTTTCATGGTAGCAACATCTGCAGCATCATAATAGTGGAGCGTAAGCAAATTTCCCATTGAAACGTATGAAACTGACTAGATCCTGCCAGCTTCCCTATATAGTGATGGGGAACCATGAGTGGGACCCACAAATCCGTCTTCCTACTGGAGAGTGAATTCACTCTCTCTGAAGTTCACCTAGTCTGAGGCCCAAAATATTTGATATTATGTATTATTAAAATGCGAAATTATCCACACACACAAAACCCATCACCATCACACTTTTCATAAGATCAGTGGTTTGCCTCAGAGTCTTGACCAAAATTTCCCCCTGCTTGTGTTGTGTGTCATTTGGTTGCTACACTCCACTCCAGCAGTGGCTGCACTTCAGTGTAGCTGTACAGTATTTAGAGAGATTTAAAGCATTTTGAGATGAAAGGTGGTACATTAATATTATTATTACAGCAATAAGGGTCTAGTGTGTGCTATTCAAAGACAGAGACTTTGGAGATTTGCTATGAGGAAATTTGTCCTAGCCCTCTCCATCTCACCCTCAATAAGCTCTTCAAGGCAGTCCTTCCCTAGGATAAAGCAAATGCGTATTACATCACTACAATTTCATCAGGTATGACAAGCGAAGCGGTTGTATATATGAGGACCATAAAACCCTTCAGGAGGTTCTTTTTTATTTCTGCTTAGCTGAGTTTTCAGTTAATTACAAAACTGAGATTAAAAAGAAGAGTTAGAAATGTATGCATTCTAGGAATCGAAAAGCTCTAGTAATTTATAAAACAACGTCCGCTTGCCAAGGAATCAGAATGCCGTATTCACTGTTTCATTACATTAAAAATTACATTGATGATGGTCTTCATTATTATTGCTTTAGCTTAAATTGTCATAGGAGAAACAATTGACAGCTGCGAAGCCGTGTTGTGGGACCAAATGTGCCAATGATAAAAATGTAATTTAGAAAAAGAGGAATGTTTATGGACTGCAAAGCACATGCTCAAAATAAGAATGAGCATGCTCTGAAAAAGCATGCACGAGTCTGTAAATGCACTGCGGATTCAGAGGACATCATCAATCATGACAGTGGTGTTTGACTTCATGCAATTAGAACACTGAGATAGAACTTCAGCCTTAAAATTCACTGGGGAGAAGCAGGGCCAGATTCACCAGTATTCTCCAGCTTCTTTGTGCCACTTCTTTCATGAAAAGCAGCCAGGGTGCCTTGGTGAATCTGGGCTATGTTGTTTAACAATATACATGGAAGTCTGCTAGATATACTGAAATGCCTGTCAAGAATGGGTGGTTTATCTTCAGGGGTTAAACCCTTTCTCTGCTGATAATTTAAGGCTTTGGCCGCCCCCCAATCTTGGGGGCGGGGGGGGATGATACCCTACTCACTCTCTGCTTGTTAAAAATTTCACTGATGTATGGCTGGGTGATCCAGAGCATTAGTATTATCATGGAGACTTTCATTTCTAATCACCGGTTCTAATCCAGCCCACATAAGCAGTGACCAACAGCTACCATTTGATAACTGACGAGTGCTTTATGACAAATTAGTTTGCTGTTTTAGGGCTGGTATACACTTGAAAGTTATAACAGTCAGTTACAGGTTTGACTTTTTTTATATTTTATTTCTTTTTTACAGATATACCAAGACAAAGCCATAGTATAGCGGTACAGTTATTCCCCTTCCCATATATAGGAAGAGTTCTATCAGTAAAAGCACTTTTATGCCAGCATAACTGGTATGCGTACTGTACATGTACACACCACTTTAACTATGCTGGAAGAGTTAATGCAGGGGTCTCAAACTCAAATGACCACGAGGGCCACATGAGGGCTAGTTCATTGGCCCGAGGGCCGTATCACTGACACACACACCCTTGCTGCCCTCGGCCTTGCTCCCACTCTACCCCTTCCATGAGGCCCCACCTCTTCCCACCCCTTCCCTGCCCCATTCTTGGTCAATGGGAGCTACGGGAGTAGGGGGGAGGTGGTGCCTGGAAGCCAGGGCAACACACGAACGGAGCCCTCTGCTTCTCCTCCTCCCCTGCCACAGGGACATGATGCCAGTTGCTTCAGGGAGCAGCACAAGCCTCGAGGGGGGCAATCCTGCAGCTGTAGTTTGCCCACCCCTGGCCTGGAGGTAGGCCGGAGGGAGCGGGCACAGACTGCTTAGCAGGCCACAGGAAATAGCCCCGCGGGCCGCCGCGTGTTTGAGAGCCCTGAGTTAATGGAGTACAACTTTTGAGGCCTTGCCTACACTACACATGCTTTGTCAGTATAGCTATATCAGCAAAACCTCCTAATGTAGATGCAGCTTTTATGCCAACAGAAAGCATTTTTCCATTAGCATAACACCACCACCTCCCTGAATGACACTCGCTATACTGAGAGAAGCATTCTTCCAGTATAACTGTGTCTACACAGGGGTTTTACCAGCATACCTATGCTGGCTGGGGTGTGTGGTTTTTTCCCCAATCAACAGAGCTATGCTGACAAAACTCCCAGTGGATAGGTGCCCAAAACTGCCTTAACCAACTCCCAGTGGATAGATGTTGAAATCACAAAAACACCACTATGATTGACAGAATGAATCATGGAGACTGAACTGTCCTTTCACCCCTGGAGCTAGCCTTAACTAAAAAAAAATGAGGTCATGTTAGAACATGACCGTGAGTCATGTTAACCAACATGATGTTAAAGCATGACTTCGTAATCTGTGTAGACAAGAACTAATTGTTTTAAAAATTGTATCAGCTGGCCAAGTGTAAGCCCGACCGGATAAATACTTTGCTTCTTGCTGTATAAAACAAAATTCACCATATAAATAAATCCAGCACAAAATTCACATGTACATAAAAAGAAAAGGCTTTAATTCTCCTGCTATGCTTGGTTGTATAGTTTGCTGTTTCATAGTGTTTGCTTTGGTTCCATACGCTGTCAGTTGTATTTTGTCTGAAGTGAGCTCTCTTTAATTCTAGCTTTTTAATTTTTATTGAATTTTAATGAAAATGTTAAAAGCTGAAACCAGACACTAATTTTAGAATTAACATAAAGCACAGAATAGACCTATTGATACATATAATTACCCATAGATGTCTAAAACAAAGCTGATCACCAAGAGGAGTTTTTGCAACTTTATGCACTTGTCACATTGCTAAACATGCTTTCAGGATAGGTCCAGCCAATGAGATGGTTCTGATGATATAATGTTTCTGACATTGGCTCACTACTTTGTTCAGCAACACCCTGCAAAGGTTGTATGGGAGGAGTTCTCAAGCAACATTACGAACTAAAATTCTGCCTCTGGCTTGCTGATGTATTTGAATTAATTTATCTTAATAAAGTCACCAGCTGTTTTATTTTTAACTTATTCCAGTACTATTACTCCAAACACAACACATTTTAAATAGCTCCTGACAAGGCCGGTTCCAGGTTTTTTGCTGCCCCAAGGGGAAAAAAAAAAGAAAAAGAAAAAAAGCCACACTGCTGCTGCCACTGAAGCAAAAAAACAACCAACCAACCAAAAAACAACAGAGTGCCGCCCCTTGAAAAGAGCCGCCCCAAGCCCATGCTTGGAACGCTGGTGCCTAGAGCTGGCCCTGGCTCCAGAAATTGCTAGGTTTATTTTCTAATTTTAAAAAACCCAGCTATAAAAAGGGTTTATATTTGCTGAACCTTACCTCCAAAAGTCCATCCTCTGGTAGATCTGTACAGTGGACAGCATTCTGAATCTTGTTTTTACCAAAGATGGCACGCAGGGTTCCAGGTCGGAGGTGACGGGCTATTTCCTATTGAATATATAAATATTAACACCGTGTGAACCTTATAGCCATGGTACATCATAGACAGTACAAATACATATCAAGTAAAGAATTCATTGTATGTTGATTAATATATGTACAATATACCAAAAATGAAAATTAAGAGGTAAGTTCCAACTTGGACTTCATGTATGCACTGTGTGGCTGAAAAGCCATGACCAGGATGGGAACTGAAGGGTGAAAACAGTCTGACATGAATCTAGTGTAATTCATAGATTCCAAGATCAGAAAGGACCATCTAATCTGTCCTCCTGTATAACACAAGTTATAGAACATTCAAAAAGTAATTTCTAAATCATTTCTTTTAGAAAAAACATCCAATCTTGATTCAAAAATTGTGACTGAGAATCCACCATGACCCAATGCTGAATTACTCTCCCTGTTAAAATTATTCCTTATTCCCAATCTGAATTTGTCTAGCTTCAACTTCCAATCATTGGCTCATGTTATGCCTCTCTCTGCTAGACTGAAGAGTACATTATTAAATATCTGTTCCCTAGGTAAATATGTCTAGATTATAATCAAGTCACCCCTTAATCTTCTGTTTGTTAAGCTAAATAGACTGAGCTCCTGGAGTCTATCATTATGAAACCACCAGGGATTGTCAGCAGGGACAGAACTCATGACCTTCCACAATATATGCCTAAGCACCTAACACTTGAACTAATGGAATTAGCTGTGCATATGTAGCAGGCTCTTATCCACTAGATGGACAAGTCACTAGAGATGAAACACGATCACACACACTTAGCTAATGCAGAGTGCTACACTGTATCTCCTCCAACCTGAAGAAGCAGATTTTCACTTTAAATTTGACATTGTCAGAACTGAGCTCTTGATCTACCCTCAAGACCCTTCCTCTTTTCTCTGTCACTGTGAACACCACCATCTATATTTCTCCTAATCATTCACTCCATAACCCCAGGCACCAACATATTCAGGCTATATCTAAATCTTGCCCTTTCTTCCTTCATAACATTTCAAAGATCCACCTTCCCTCTCAGTCCACACTCCCAAATTGCTTATTCAGGCGCTCATCTCACATCATGACTCCTGCAACCGTGCCCCACTCTAGTCCATTCAAAGCTTTGCTGCTGAGATCATCTACCTGTCCCATTGCTCTGACCATGTCAATCCCTCTGGCCTCATATGAGTCCTGTCTCAACCATGTCAAATAAAAGTTTCTTGCCCTTTCCTTCAAGGCCTCTCACAATGTAGCCTAGCCATACCTACCTGCTCTATTATCTTATTGTGTTGTCACTTGTCCCCTTTGCTCTGCCAACAATGCAGGATTGACCACCCACTTGTCTGCCTCTCCCAGAAACACCTTTGAGCTTCCTTCCATTCCATCTCGTAGACATGGAATATCTTCCCTGAAAAAGCCACCATAATGTCACTGCCCTGTCCTCCACCTTGATGACTACAGAACACCACCAGCTGAGAAGAGTCAGGTAGGTGATGAGCTGAGACTATTGCTACTGAATGGCTGATTTGTCTTAACAACAAAATATACACATACCAATCAACTGTGCACACAGCTTGCCATGGTATAATTCCCCCACTCTGAACCTTAGTGTCCAAAAGATGGGGTACCAGCATGAATCCCCCTAAGCTTAATTACCAGCTTAGATCTTGTAGTGCTGCCACCAACCAGGACTTGCAGTGCCTAGTACACTCTGGTCCCCCCAAAACCTTCCCAGGGGACCCCAAGATCCAGACCCCCTGGATCTTACACAAGGAAATAAACCCTTTCCCCCACCGTTGCCTCTCCCAGGCTTTCCCTCCCTGGGTTACCCTGGAAGATCACTGTGATTCAAGCTCCTTGAATCTTAAAACAGAGAGGGATGCACCTTCCCTCCTCCTCTTTTCCCCTTCCCAAGAGGTTATACAGATTCAAGCTCCGTGAATCTAAAACAGAGGAATTCCACCTTCCCCCCTCCCTTCTCTCTCCCTGTCTCCCACCAATTCCCTGGTGAGTACAGACTCAATTCCTTTGAGCCTCAACAAGGGGAAAAAAATCAATCAGGTTTTAAAAAAGAAATACTTTTAATAAAAGAAAGAAAAAAGTAAAAGTTGTCTCTGTAATTAAGATGATAAATGTTACAGGGTCTTTCAGCTTATAGACACTAGAGAGGAGCCTTCCCCCCAGCACAAATACAAATTAAAATCCTTCCAGCAAAATACACATTTGCAAATAAAGAAAACAATCAAAAAGACTAAACCGCATTCTACTGGTACTTACTATTTGAATAGAAAATTAGAGAGCCTGTAGGTACATCTGGTTACTCTCAGAACCCAGAGAGAACAACAGACAAAGAAAACACACAAAGACTTCCCTCCACTGAGATTTGAAAGTATCTTGTCTTCTGATTGGTCCTCTGGTCAGGTGGTTCAGGTTCACTGCTTGTAACCCTTTACAGGTAAAAGAGACACTAACCCTTAACTATCTGTTTATGACACAGCTAGTCTCTGGAAAAAACATGCTCATGCTATTCTTACCCTGGCTTTTCACACTCCAGTTTCATCTACCTGTTATGTCTTGTCTTGAACTAAGATTGAGGGAGGGACGGCATTCAGCACAACCAACCCCAATCTGACTGAGGCCTGCACATACTTCTGTAATATTAAGGGTAATTCAGTTAACATGTACCCATCTGAAAAGCAATTAAGCCATATTATGGCTGGATTGAATCTGGCCCAAACCACTTTCTTATGAGATGCTTCATGTTCCCATTGTTACTGTGTGTATGACAGTGTTAGGTTATTGTTTACTTGGTAGTTATTGCTTTACTCTTTAGTTGTAGACACAGGAGAAGACATGATGAATACACTTTTCATCTCAATGGTATTTACAAGGATTTGCTTCCTAGTAAAGTCATGGGAGTAGTTGGGAGTAGGCATTGCCCCCCCTCCCCAACTGCAAGCCATGGGCAGGTGCAGAATTTGCCCTCCCTCTCCCCCACGCAGCCCCATTGGCCTGACTGGAGCTGCCCCCCCAAACATAGAAGTCAAACTACACCTATGTGTAAAGTCCAAGAGAGTCTCTTAAGAAATAAAAGCCTCCTATACCAGATCATGTATTGGGATCGCCAATAACCTGAGACTGAGGAGGGTACAAAAATCACATGCGAGTTTACTGCATCTGCTTTGTACTTAAGTGAAGCCTGGCTTGAAATGACTGCTGATCCCAGTTGGCAGAGAACGATAACAATTTGACTGCTAGAAGCTTGAAGAGAGCCCCAGGCTTTCTGTCTTTTCAAGCAAAGTTTAAAAAGACATTACAAATATTTCTGTAGCCATAAAATGTTAGCTACCACTTCCGCAAGAATTAGCTCAGAGGCAGACTTGAAAGTCAAAGTTTCATGTTCACACCTTTTTCCCTCCAGCTGCTTCTAAAATAATTTTCCTCTCCCACTGTTCCAAACACGTCCCTTCTTTCTCTGAATTCCTTCAGCACTTTCCCCTCACTTTTCTCATAAAATTCAATCTCCTTGTCTTCACTTTTACATCCCTGCATAGTCTTGCTGTAGCCTACATGTCAGCTTTCTTTTCTTCCTACTCCACTTCCCAATCCTCCCCTTCTTAGTGCCTCGCAGCTATCCTTCTCCCACACTGCCTCTCATGCTTGGAAGTCTGGTTTTCCTTTAGCACCCTGAGACCTCCCGATCCTTCTCCAAACTTCCTCCAGGAACTTCCCACAGTGGCTGCTTGCAACATATCTCTCATCTCATCTCTCTCACAAACTCATGGCACCTATTGTACTAAGTCTGATTTTCCTGTGCCTGCATTAGATCATAGTGCACTGAGTCAAGTTTTGTGTCACCTTGTATGTTTAGTGTAAAATAAAAATAATACTTCTTGAGCAATCTAAATAGTTTCCTATTGCCTTCAGTTACTATATGTGACCAGAGATAAGACAATTTGCACTAAGTAGCCAAACAAGGGACCAATAAAGAATCAGTTCCCTTTTAATTATTAGTTCTTCAGCCTATTGCAGAAACACCAAAAAACCCACCTCTGGGATCAGGGACCCAGTATATCAGGCACAGTATAAAGAACCAACACAAAAACAGTTGATCTTTAGTTAAACATTAAAAAAAAGTATTGGGAATCTTGAGGATACTTCCTAAGTGGTCATTTCAGACGGGGCATTGCCTGTAGAACTCAAGCTACGCTACAGAGCTTACAGCGGCATGGCAGCACTGCTAGTGCAGACATTCCAAGCCAATGGGAGAGAGTTCTCCCGTCAGCTTTGTTACTCCAGCTCCTGCAAGGTATGGTAGCTATGTCAGTGGGAGAAGCTCTCCCACCAACATAGCGCGGGCCACACCGGCACTTATGTCGGTGCAAACTACATTGCTCAGGGGGGTGGATTATTCACACTCCTGTACAACACAGGTTATGCCAACATAAGCTATAGCGTAGACATAGCCACAGTCCTTAGTGCAGTTCTTAAGGTATATGCTTATTACTTCCTATGTTTATTGTTATACAATACTACCTCTTCAGTACCAAGAGAGACACTCAAGTATAGGGTCCTCTTATTTTTAATTAAGAAAACCGAAAAGGATTCTATTTATTTCAGTTCTCAGAGTTTATATTTTACATGCTATATATGCCTATTTTCATATTCTCTCCATTATATACATATATGTCTTTTCACTGTGCAGGAGTAACCTTGCCGACGTGGAATAATTTGCAAATTCTATGGACTCATTTCTCCTTGATGAGACGGAGCATTACGGAAGGCAGATTTTGCATTTTCCCTCTTGCCTTTAGTAGTGATAATTGTCAAAAATGACTGAAAACAAACATCTTTCTGATGAGAGGGCTGGTTACCTTTGCTTCAACACTTCAGGTTAAATGGCTTTGTAGTTAAGAATGGAGGAAGTATTTTTTTTAAAAATTCAGAATTGTACAAGTGTCAGACAAAGTGTTCCAGCCATAAATGCAAATTCCAAGTAGATTAAGCATTCAGTACAGATGAGCTAGCCCAATGTAGCCAGAAAGGCAGTGGTTAAAAGAATTGTTAAACATGCATGTGTACTGTCATTTGTTGTGGACAGGAGATAGTAGTTAAGTGAAATTCTAAAGGCAGCCACCGACATCAGGCACTTATCTTTTCCTTCTCATTCAAGATCTGTATAAAGTGGTCAATCCATAAAGGGTTATTTTTTAAAATAATCAGGCCATCATGTGGTTTCACTCCAGGTGAATGGTGGTTCCAATACCTTGGTGAATCAAGTACCAATTGGTTCAATTTCAACGTCAGGTTTACAGATAAGATGGGCAGAATTCAATTTGAATTTTTTAAAATGGGTTGACAGATATAAACGTTTCTTTAAGCATTTTTTCTGTTTTGATTGTTTTAAATTTTCAGTGATAGGAAATTATGGGGGGGGCGGCAATTATTTAACATCAAGATTCAAAACATTAAAGCTTTATAACCATTAGAAGACAAATTGCCAACATCATACACAAAATATACAAAATAAATACTCGAAATCAAACTCTCAGAAGTTATCAAGCAGCATTAATCCTACTTTGCCTATCTGTCATTGATAGAAATAGTTGTCATTCGTTTGTGTGTGTACAGTGAAATTAACATTTACCAACATTGACTAAAAAAATCTAATCCTTCCAAGCCTAGTTATAGATCTAATTTTTCACCGCTTTGCGCCTAATGATACGGAAATGTTTGCTCCTTCAACTTTGCCATCCACAAGGATAATTAAGACGACACAATGACCACAATTGTCTTTCACTGCCATGAGCTCCAGAATAGACTTTCTAGCTTTTGTAAAGTTTAAAAACCCAGGAGATCATCTCCTTGAAAAGCAAGTGACTTCAGTATCAATGGTGTTTAAGTCCATCATGAAAAACACCATGCCCACAAATATGCCTGTTTTGATCTCTTTAAGAATGGCCCTACCTCAATTGGCAATATCCTGACTTAGTTTCTGCAATATATTCCAAATGATAATTTTTGACCATAGTCTTCATTGCTCTAAACACCACTCCTTGTCGCCTCAAAAGTCTCAGCAAGGGATAGAATTAATTCATGTTTTATACTTCAGGTCAGACGAGATGATCATAGTGGTCTCTTTTGGCCTCATAATCTTTGAAAGAGCTTGCGGTTCCTGTCATCTTTTGGGATTTAAATAGATCAACTTGAAATGTCTTTGAAAATAAGGTCACATTTTAAGATAAAGATAATCCTTTCTAAGTCGCAGGATACCAAGTTAATGGTTACGACTGATGCAGTGCACAACATCATGAGGAGTAGTTTGTCTGAACTTGCCCTGCAAGCCATTTGAGCAACCCATATCCAGCTCTGCTCCTTCTAAATTCAGGTCAACCAGTTTTGAGATATGCTCTTCTATTGTGATTGCTGTGATGTCTAAACTAGTTTTTATTCCACAGGGTTATACCATATGATACGTAAGCAGAGCCTAAGGTTTCCCAATCCGCACAGATCTGATGTCAATTTAGCCATCGGTAACTGTAAGCGATAAGCTCTCTGTTTGTATTCCTGAGATACTTCCCAAGGAGACTAATTTGTTGTCTTTATAAAGTCTTTCATTTGTTTGGGTGTTAGCGTAGTTGCTCCAAGATGCTTCAGCTCTGGCCTGTCAGTTGAAGAGTATTTCAGAAGTCCGAAACCTGAAATCAGGCTCCACGTTAAACATTTGGTTCTCTTCCTTTATTTTATGAAGTAATTAGTAATAAGAGCTTCTTGTTGACAAAGTGACGCATTTTCTGTTTACATGCACTCCACACGAGCAGCAGAGAGGTCAAATACATGTACAGAATCAATACTAAAGGTCTAATACCCATTTCCAAGTCTTACCAGAAAATTTCCTGTGCTTTCTGAAAATTGCAGTAAAAACTTAATTGTTTTGACATGTAGCCAACTGATATGTAGATCATCATAAATGGAATGAGAGTGTATATTTAAGTTCCTTATATTCTTTAGCATAATCTCCTGTCCGTGCATATTAAGCTTACTTGGCTTTAGGCCCTCAGTATTGCCCTCCACTGATTCAGGTTAATTTTTTTAAGCTCCAAAACACCCAGCCGGGGTGGTTTGACATGTTCCAGACATTTTTCATTTTTTTTTTTTTAAATTAACCAACTCTGTGCACATATAGTTGTGTGTTTAAAGCAGTGTGTGAGTCAAGGATTGATTGGCAAATTAAATTGCCTGGCCCAGGGAGCAGCAGCCGAATATGCAATTGCAAGGCAGTTAAAAATGTATCAGATCGTGTTTGGCAGCAGTAGCAGCAAGTAATCAAACTGTAGTTTATTTTACTACGAAGTCTGCTCTAACTTGGTTGACAAATTCAACTATTGCTTGCCTTGCTGGTAAAAAAAAAAAAAAGAAAAAAGGCAGCGTTTGAACTCGGATTGAAGCCACGTCCCTTTTGCAAGCTATATTCACCCACTTAAAATCAAACCATGCTCTGTATTGTAACCTCAGCAGCTGCTTGCAAGTCTCTGAAAAATTGCTACACAGCCTATTCTCTTCAGCTCAGCCTCTTCTTTTTCCTCTTCCCTGAGGCAGTTCAATTCTCATTGCTTCACTCCTACTCATTCCCTCTAGCCAACCTTCCCTCTGACTGGCAGCCTAAAGGTGCTACAGGCTTGATATCACTCAATCCGCCCACAGACTTCCTATTCTGTGGGCAGGAAACCTGACATACTTACTAGCCCAGACAGCATTTCTACTTGTCCTAGACTTTTCTGGTCTATATTTGAGCACAATGCTGGTGCCTAAAAGACTCCTCACAGAAAGTTATTCCATTGTATTATTTAGGAATGCATCTGCCATAAACAATGGCCAAATTCAGATCTGGGGTAAACAGGTATAATTTGTATGCAAATTTCTGGGCTAGATTCAGTGGTGATATAAATGAAAAGTTACGTAAAAGGTGTAAGTTGGTCAGAAAATGGATGTAAATGGTAAAATAACTCAATGATTTGGAATTCAGTAGGTCTGCAAAAAGCGTGTAAATTACATGCTGACAGGTGGAAGGGGAGTGTGCAGCAAAGGGCAATTAATATGAGAGTGTAAGAAAAATAAGAGAGAGAAATAAGAGAAATAAGAGTGTAAGAAAAATAAGAGAAGCCAAGCTTCGTGTACTCACAGTCTTCAAAAAATAGATTAGTTGCTTTATTTGAGTTCCATTCCCAGATCTGTTTTGACAGCACAGACTGGCTAACCTAGTAAGGAGGGCTTTAAACTCGGTTCGACGGGGACAGGTGAGCAAACCCCACAGGTAAGTGGGGAACAAGACCTGGGAGATGGGTCAGAAACAGGAGGGAGCATGGACTATAATGGCAGAGAGAAAGGAGGGTCAGGGCAAAGCTGGGAGGCAAGATCAAACCAGTATCTTAGATGCCTATATACAAATGCAAGAAGTATGGGTAATAAGCAGGAAGAACTGGAAGTGCTAATAAATAAATACAACTATGACATTGTTGGCATTACTGAAACTTGGTGGGATAATACACGTGACTGGAATGTTGGTGTGGATGGGTATAGTTTGCTCAGGAAGGATAGACAGGGGAAAAAGGGAGGATATGTTGCCTTATATATTAAAAATGTACACACTTGGACTGAGGTGGAGATGGACATAGGAGATGGAAGTGTTGAGAGTCTCTGGGTTAGGCTAAAAGGGGTAAAAAACACGGGTGATGTCGTGCTGGGAGTCTACTACAGGCCACCTAATCAGGTGGAAGAGGTGGATGAGGCTTTTTTCAAACAACTAACAAAATCATCCAAAGCCCAAGATTTGGTGGTGATGGGGGACTTCAACTATCCAGATATATGTTGGGAAAATAACACCGCGGGGCACAGACTATCCAATAAGTTCCTGGACTGCATTGCAGACAACTTTTTATTTCAGAAAGTTGAAAAAGCTACTGGGGGGAAGCTGTTCTAGACTTGATTTTAACAAATAGGGAGGAACTCGTTGAGAATTTGAAAGTAGAAGGAAGCTTGGGTGAAAGTGATCATGAAATCATAGAGTTTGCAATTCTAAGGAAGGGTAGAAGGGAGTACAGCAAAATAGAGACAATGGATTTCAGGAAGGTGGATTTTGGTAAGCTCAGAGAGCTGATAGGTAAGGTCCCATGGGAATCAAGACTGAGGGGAAAAACAACTGAGGAGAGTTGGCAGTTTTTCAAAGGGACGCTATTAAGGGCCCAAAAGCAAGCTATTCCGATGGTTAGGAAAGATAGAAAATGTGGCAAAAGACCACCTTGGCTTAACCACGACATCTTGTGTGACCTACAAAATAAAAAGGTGTCATAAAAAATGGAAACTAGGTCAGATTACAAAGGTCGAATATAGGCAAATAACACAGGAATGCAGGGGCAAGATTAGAAAGGCAAAGGCACAAAATGAGCTCAAACTAGCTATGGGAATAAAGGGAAACAAGAAGCCTTTTTATCAATACATTAGAAGCAAGAGGAAGACCAAGGACAGAGTAGGCCCACTGCTCAGTGAGAAGGGAGAAACAGTAACAGGAAACTTGGAAATGGCAGAGATGCTTAATGACTTCTTTGTTTCGGTCTTCACTAAGAAGTCTGAAGGAATGTCTAATATAGTGAATGCTTACGGGAAGAGCGTAGGTTTAGAAGATAAAATAAAAAAAGAGCAAGTAAAAAATCACTTAGAAAAGTTAGATGCCTGCAAGTCACCAGGGCCTGATGAAATGCATCCTAGAATACTCAAGGAGTTAATAGAGGAGGTATCTGAGCCTCTAGCTATTATCTTTGGGAAATCATGGAAGACAGGGGAGATTCCAGAAGACTGGAAAAGGGCAAATATAGTGCCCATCTATAAAAAGGGAAATAAATACAACCCAGGAAACTACAGACCAGTTAGTTTAACTTCTGTGCCGAGGAAGATAATGGAGCAAGTAATTAAAGAAATCATCTGCAAACACTTGGAAGGTGGTAAGGTGATAGGGAATAGCCAGCATGGATTTGTAAAGAACAAATCGTGTCAAACTAATCTGATAGCATTCTTTGATAGGATAACGAGCCTTGTGGATAAGGGAGAAGCGGTGGATGTGATATACCTAGACTTTAGTAAGGCATTTGATACGGTCTCGTAGGATATTCTTATAGATAAACTAGGAAAGTACAATTTAGATGGGGCTACTATAAGGTGGGTGCATAACTGGCTGGATAACCGTACTCAGAGAGTAGTTATTAATGGCTCCCAATCCTGCTGGAAAGGTATAACAAGTGGGGTTCCGCAGGGGTCTGTTTTGGGACCAGCTCTGTTCAATATCTTCATCAACGATTTAGATGTTGGCATAGAAAGTACGCTTATTAAGTTTGCGGACGATACCAAACTGGGAGGGATTGCAACTGCTTTGGAGGACAGGGTCAAAATTCAAAATGATCTGGACAAATTGGAGAAATGGTCTGAGGTAAACAGGATGAAGTTCAATAAAGATAAATGCAAAGTGCTCCACTTAGGAAGGAACAATCAGTTTCACACATACAGAATGGGAAGAGACTGTCTAGGAAGGAGTATGGCAGAAAGAGATCTAGAGGTCATAGTGGACCACAAGCTTAATATGAGTCAACAGTGTGATACTGTTGCAAAAAAAGCAAACGTGATTCTGAGATGCATTAACAGGTGTGTTGTAAACAAGACACGAGAAGTCATTCTTCCGCTTTACTCTGCGCTGGTTAGGCCTCAACTGGAGTAGTGTGTCCAGTTCTGGGCACCGCATTTCAAGAAAGATGTGGAGAAATTGGAGAGGGTCCAGAGAAGAGCAAGAAGAATGATTAAAGGTCTTGAGAACATGACCTATGAAGGAAGGCTGAAACAATTGGGTTTGTTTAGTTTGGAAAAGAGAAGACTGAGAGGGGACATGATAGCAGTTTTCAGGTATCTAAAAGGGTGTCATCAGGAGGAGGGAGACAACTTGTTCACCTTAGCCTCCAATGATAGAACAAGAAGCAATGGACTTAAACTGCAGCAAAGGAGATTTAGGTTGGACATTAGGAAAAAGTTCCTAACTGTCAGGGTAGCTAAACACTGGAATAGATTGCCTAGGGAAGTTGTCGAATCTTCGTCTCTGGAGATATTTAAGAGTAGGTTAGATAAATGTCTATTAGGGATGATCTAGACAGTATTTGGTCCTGCCATGAGGGCAGGGGACTGGACTCGATGACCTCTCGAGGTCCCTTCCAGTCCTAGAGTCTATGAGTCTCAATGTATGACTGTAAGCAAGACAAGATGGGTGAGATAATATCTTTTATTGTGTTGGTGAGAGAGAGAAACTTTTGAGCTGAAAAAGAGCTCTTCTTCAGGTCTGGGTCCTGAGATCTGAGAAAGTGCTCTGTGTCAGATCAAAAGCTTGCCTCTCTGACCAACAGATGTTGGTCCAATAAAAGATATTATCTCATCTGCCTTGTCTCTCTAATATCCTAGGATCAACATGGCTACAACATTGCATACAATGATGACTTTAAGCAAGTCACTTAAACTCTATCGGTGAAATCTGGCCCCAGTGAAAGTCAGTGGTAGTTTTGCCATTTACTTCAATGGAACCAGGATTTCACCCTGTGTGTTTATTTATCCACCTGTAAAACATGAACAACAATACTTGCCTATGTACCAGGGGACATTATGGGGTTTTACTGATTAATGCTTGTACAGCACTTGGAGGTCCTCAGATAAAAGGAGCTACACAGCTGGAACACAACATTAGTCTGCAAGCATTCTGACTGAATATTACCCCAGCAGAACAAATAGAGCAGGTATTTCTTCCTCCTGAATTTTAGGAGAAAGAGAAAAGCAATTTACACTCACAAAAACAGTTTGGATAAAACTGCTTCATTGTACACACATGCGTGTGCACGTACAGTTAAGTTCAAAGACGCTGTTCCTGAAATCACCACAAACTTTACCCATGCTGGGAAAATTCAGAGTTTGCCTAGTGTACAAAGACAGCAGGCTCCAAGATGAAGAAAGTTACATCTGGTCATTTCTGGCTTCGATCCTCCCATCACACACACATGAACAAAGAAAGAAAGAAATGCAGAAGAGGAAAGAACTACCACAAAATTCTACAAGATTTACGTAGCTAAGCCACCTTGCTCCCTTCAAAGGGAGTTTGCAGCCTTGCTGAGGTGCGCAATGTACATATTCTGGGGATGCCAGAGATCCATCTCACTGATTCTGGGCCACCCCCAGAGATACCCTTCTTCTCTTATCCAGCAATAAGTCTTCCTTTGGAATAATGAAGGTATTGGCTGCTTTCCACATGGCAGCACACTGCTCCTTTCTGAAAGGGGTGCAGAAGCCATGGGGTTGAAATATTACTATTTGTATTACAGTAGTTCTTTAAAAGCCTCAACTGAGATCAAGATCCCATTGTGTTAGGTGCTGTACATGTATATTAAGAGACAGTCCTTGCCCTAGGAGCTTACAACTCATCTTGACACAACAGACAAAGAGTGGGAGAAAAGAGCATCATCTCCATTTTCAGAGTGAGAACTGAGGCACAGGGAGATTAAGTAACTTGCCCAAGGTTACACAGGGATGTGTGACAAAACTGGAAAATGAGCCTAGATCTCCTAAATCCCTGCCCAGTTCCTCAACCGTCCTTGCTCTCTGGGTTAATGTTGCTTTAATTCCTGAGCAAATTTCAGATCAGGTGTCTGCCCAGTCCCCTCTCCGGCAAAGAGAGCCCCTCAATTCCATCTGGGCACCTCCCAAAACCATCCAGAGTCTGCACAAAGGGCTTCATGTGGGCTTTCCCTCCCTTGCTCCCTATCACAATGCTGTTCTGTGCACTCAACCATTTCAGTTTTTAAAAAAACAATCCAGTGTTTGGTTACCGTACATTTTCTCAGACTATAAGTAAACGAAACTGCTAAAAATTCTGCTCAGGTTGCCTTGCAGTAGAAAGGAGAATGAGAGCATATGCTGAGCAGAGCAGCGAGAAACACCCTAAATTATTCATCGACAGCGTGTTTATTGAGTCACTCATTTCATATCCAGTTTTTTAAATGTCTCTGTTTAATTGATGGTTTCAGAGATAATGAGACTGATGCTACAGAGCAAAACCTGGTATTGCAGCTGCTTGTGCTTGCTGCTATCAGCTACAGCAGAGCTGAAAGGATGGAAAAACAGAGATCACCTGCTTCTTTCTGATACAGAAGGGTAGCTGGCTCAGCTTGCAACATATTTCTGCCCTTCTAAGCCAGACAATGTAACCTAAGCAGAAGAGATTGGAAAGACTCTCAGATAGCAGTAGTATGCATTTCTTGTGTTATTACAATGGCACAATATGTGATGTGGTATGCAAACCCCACTAGGGAAACTCAGCCCATATGTACTCTGTTCCAATTCTTCCACTGGGAACAATCCCATCATGCCTTTAAATGATGCAAGCATACAGTTAGGTCACAAGCAGTTGTCTAGGAAGCCAGCTGCAGCTTCCAAGGAATCTGTGTAGATTGGTTTTAAATCACATTCCATATCCTAGCCAGTTCTTGTGGCTCCACTGCAGCTGGTAGTCCTATACAGAGTGGGTGAGCTTCCCCCTAGAGCGGTCTATAGCATGAGTGACAGTTCCTCACAGACCTGACTCTTCGGGGTATTTCAAATCCACACCAATAAAGGGTATATGAAGAAGGCTGTGATCTGCAACTCATCTTCTGCGTGCCTATCAACTGCTCTATCACCCACTCGTTAAATTTTCAAATAAGCACCTTTGTGCTTTTTCCCATACCACCCCTCACACTTGTGAGGTGCTCCACAGAAACATCTGCAAAGCTACCTCATTATCCTCCTTCAAATCCCTCTGTACAGCTCTTGTTTTCTGTGATACTTGTAAAAAAACAACTTGACAATGGCTGGGCTGCTGGTTGCAGAGACGACTGCCTATCATGCTGACCAGTATTGTCTCATTGTTTACTTGTACTTTTGTCTATCTGTATCCATCTGTTATCTCTCGCTTATACTTTGACTGCAAGCTCTTTGGGGCAGGGACTGGTTTTTTGTTTTGTGTCTGTACAGCACCTAGCACAATGGGAATCTGGTCCATGGTTGGGGTGATTACAAGCCATAAATAATAACAGTCAACAACACTAAGCAAACAGTATTCCTCACTGGCAACAGACATTCTGAGTGTTAACTACAACTCAGCATCTTACAGTAACCAGGGCACTGTTCTGGAAACCTGCCCCCAACAGATTCTGAGCAACACAAATGACAAACGCGAAAGGTGCTATATGCACCTGATCATGCCACCCTCTACTCCTATTGATTTCAAGGCTGTTGGAAAATGCTCAATTCATCCCCACACTGAGCCCCTATACAAGCAAATAATTATCATCATAGATTGTCAGGGTTTGAAGGGACCTCAGGAGGTCATTTAATTCAACCCCCTGCTCAAAGCAGGACCAATCCCCAGACAGATCTTTACCCCAGTTCCCTAAGCAGCCCCCTCAAGGATTGAACTCACAACCCTGGGTTTAACAGGCCAATGCTCAAACCACTGAGCTATCCCTCCCCCGAGTGACTGACAGAGATAAACCACTGAGAACTTCCTGTATGAAACTTTTTGGGGCAATCATAATTGACTCTTACCCACAGCCACTGCTGACCCTTACTACAGATCTCCTGTGGCACTTATGGAAAGATAAGGCAGCTAGCCCTAGTGACCTAAACAGAGTTAATTACATTCTGCTTTCCTACACTCTCCTTGCACTTTCAGCCAGATATTCCTCTTCACTTCCTGACCTAAACACCACCACCACTGCACACCTGCGGTGTTCCAACTCAGAGCAGGGAGCATTTCAGTAATGGATAAAGCCATTTCTGTTTGTAAACAAATTACAGAATCAGAAGATTGTGAGGTGCTTTGGAATCTATTTAGATGAAAGTTGCTATGTAAATGCCAGGTCATTGTGACCAGCCATTTATCTTTAGCGGAGGAACTGAAGAGAAGGGAGACAGTAGTTCACTGCTATTGCAATATCTTTTCCCCTTCTAGACATTGTGACCCGCAGCACTTCCCTTATCTTCTAAAAAATACTGTTCCCTTTCTCTGTGGGAGGACTGGCAGCACAAGAGACTTTGTTTTGGTAAAATGCTCTCTCAGGGTTCGGGCTTTTAATCATTCAAAAAATATCCCTGTCTCAACTCATAGAGCATAGTCTCCCCATTTCTCCAAAATCCAACACAAGCCAAGCAAAGAAACAAACATCTTAGACAGAAATTAATCCAGATACCGAGTGCACTTCAAAAGCACATTCTATAAATGGATTTCACATAATGCTGTATAGACACTAATGAATTTAGCCTCAAAAACACCACTGATAGGCAGGGAAGTCCTATTTTACAGATGGGGAAATCTATGATAGAGAGATTGATATGGGTTGGTTCTGGGGCCAGTTTTGTTCAATATCTTCATTAATGATCTGGAGGATGGCATGGACTGCACCCTCTGCAAGTTTGCAGATGACACTAAACTGGGAGGAATGGTGGATAAGCTGGAGGGTAGGGATAGCATACAGAGGGACCTAGACAAATTAGAGGCTTGGGCCAAAAGAAATCTGATGAGGTTTAACAAGGACAAGTGCAGAGTCCTGCCCTTAGGGCAGAAGAATCCCATGCACTGCTACAGACTAGGGACCGAATGGCTAGGCAGCAATTCTGCAGGAAAGGACCTCGGGGTTACAGTGGACGAGAAGCTGGATATGACTCAACAGTGTGCCTGTTGCCAGGGAGGCTAACTGCATTTTGGGCTGTATAAGTAGGGACATTGCCAGGAGATCAAGGGATGTGATCATTCACCTCTATTCGACATTGGTGAGGCCTCATTTGGAGTACTGTGTCCAGTTTTGGGCCCCACACAAGAAGGATGTGGAAAAATTGGAAAGAGTCCAGCGGAGGGCAACAAAAATGATTAGAGGACTGGAGCACATGACTTATGAGGAGAGACTGAGGGAACAGGGATTGTTTAGTCTGCAAAAGAGAAGAATGAGAGGGGATTTGATAGCTGCTTTCCACTACCTGAAAGGGGGTTCCAAAGAGGATGGATCTAGACTGTTCTCAGTGGTACCAGATGACAGAACAAGGAGTAATGGTCTCAAGTTGCAGCAGCGGAGGTTTAGGTTGGATATTAGGAAAAACTTTTTCACTAGGAGGGTGATGAAGCTCTGGAATGGGTTACTTAGGGAGGTGGTGGAATCTCCTTCCTTAGAGGTTTTTAAGGTCAGGCTTGAAAAAGTCCTGGCTGGGATGATTTAGTTGGGAATTGGTCCTGCTTTGAGCAGGGGTTTGGACTAGATGACCTCCTGAGGTCCCTTCCAACCCTGACACTCGATGGTTCTATGATATATTTGTCCAAATCAAACAGCGAGTCTGTAGGTCGAGCCAGGAACAGAATAGAACACAGGTCTCCTGACCCCTAGTCCTGTGCCTGACTCACGAAAGCCATGTCTTTTCTGGGGAAAAAAAGTGTGGCTTTAAAGCGTGTTAAAACCCTAGCATAGACAGGGAAAGCAGTATTTTAACATGTGAGCTGGCAGGGGTCAACCCTAGAAGGAGCTAGCACCAACAAGTTTTAAACTGCAACTTGCCTTGTCTACTCTAGGATATTAACATGCATTTAGCTAACGTGTCAAAAGCACTACTTTTCCCTTACTGGAGATGTGGCCAAAAAAGAAAAAAAAAGAAAAAAGCTTCTCTAATCCTACCAAGACCATGTTTACACTAGTAAAAAGACACTGTGTTTCAAAATGTGTTAGCTAACATGGTTTTTAAAAAGACTTTGCACCAAGATTAGACAAAGCAAGTGGTGTTAAAAAATTCATTAGTTGGTTGTCGTCATCTAGTGGGGGAAGCAAAGGGTTGACCACAACTATTCACCACATTTTAAAAATATAATTTGCCATGTCTACACAAGATGCATAATATTGTTTAACCTCATCTTAGCGAGCACATTGTGAAACATGACCTAATCTTCCCAGTCTAGAAAAACCCATTTATGCATAGTAAGCTCTGGAGCTGCAGAGTTAAAGATCAAGACAGTCTACCAAAAACATTTAACCTTTTTGAGGCCGACCACTCAAACCATACAATTCTATACAAATGATTCAATTTTAGAAAGATCTATATTAGCTACAGAGAGCTTAACACATTGTGTATTTCATTCCACAGTGTCATAAACAGATAGTTAAGGGTTAATGTCTCTTTTACTGTAAAGGGTTACAAACAGTGAACCTGGAACACCTGACCAGAGGACCAATCAGAAGACAAGATACTTTCAAATCTCGGTGGAGGGAAGTCTTTGTTTTGTGTTGGTTGTTTGTCTGTTGTTCTCTCTGGGTTCTGAGAGTGACCAGACGTACCTACAGGCGCTCTAATTTTCTGTTCAAGTAGTAAGTACAAGTAGAAAGGTGGTTTAGTCTTTTTAATTGTTTTCTTTATTTGCAAATGTGTATTTTGCTTGAAGGATTTTAATTTGTATTTGTGCTGGGGGGAAGGCTTCTCTCTAGTGTCTATAAGCTGAAAGACCCTGTAACATTTACCATCTTAATTACAGAGACAACTTTTACTTTTTTCTTTCTTTTATTAAAAGCTTTTCTTTTTTAAGACCTGATTGATTTTTTCCCCTTTTTGAGGCTCAAGGGAATTGAGTCTGTACTTACCAGGGAATCGGTGGGAGAAAGGGAGAGAGAAGGGAGGGGGGAAGGTGGAATTCCTCTGGTTTTAGATTCACGAAGCTTGAATCTGTATAACCTCTTGGGGAAGGGAAATGAGGAGGGGGGAAGGTGCATTCCTCTCTGTTTTAAGATTCAAGGAGTTTGAATCACAGTGATCTTCCAGGGTAACCCAGGGAGGGAAAGCCTGGGAGAGGCAACTATGGGGGAAAGGGTTTACTTTCCTTGTGTAAGATCCAGGGGGTCTGGGTCTTGGGGTCCTCTGGGAAGGTTTTGGGGGGACCAGAGTGTACCAGGCACTGCAAGTCCTGGTTGGTGGCAGCACTACAAGATCTAAGCTGGTAATTAAGCTTAGGGGGATTCATGCTGGTACCCCATCTTTTGGACGCTAAGGTTCAGAGTGAGGGTTATGCCATGAAACACAGAGGTAAAGAATGTGCTGCTTTTGTATCATTATCATTTTGAGTGTAAAGAGAGTTATCTATGATATGGGTCATCTCAGCCAACCTCTTTGGGTATGGCTACATTGCAATCAGAGGTGCGACTGCTGCACATGTAGACATACCCATGCTAGTTTAGACCTAGCTAGCTTGGAATACAATAGCAGTGAAGCCATGGCAGCACGGGCACCAGAGCAACCTGTACAAGCCTGTCTGGGACACTAGGTATTTACCTGAGTGGCTAGTCCTGTTGTCATGGTATCCAGTGATGTGGAGATGGGGGAGAAAGGCCAGCAGCTGAGACAGACAGATAGGAATCATGAGGTTCTCTATCTGTTGGCACAGTCAGCTTCCCAAGGTTATGCTAGGTTTTTGAGGGGGCTTGTGAGACCTCAGGCAGACTTCTATAACCTACTTAAATGTATTCAACATTACGAGTGCTTGGAAGCTGGATGGATCAGGACCCTTATTACGGGGATGCTACAATGCCCATCATGGTGATGGATGGCATAGGAAAAAAAAATAGACTAGGTAGGTGTTTCAGCAACTGGGGGAAGGACGAAAAAGAATTCTAGCAGCAAAAAGGGGGATGATATAGAGACCTCTTAATTAAAAGCACCTTGTTGTAATATAGTAAACTCTGTTGCCTATCCAGGATGATTTTCATATGAAAAAAAGATATCTGAGCAGGTCATCCCCAGATGGTGGAGGTCTGCCATATGTGCTGCATATCCATAAGGTAAAAAACAATGTACTTACCTTTTTTTGTTTGATTGGCTGGGTTTTATGAAGATACTTTCAGAAGCATGTAGAATGTGTCACAGAATTAACATTATGAACACTGAATACATGCCTATTAGACTTAGACATTGGGGTCTAGATTCTCAGCTGCACCCAATACACACTGGACGCAGTTTTGGCAGGGGGCACAAAGGAGGTAGTTCTGCACCACACTGGTGACTATGTAGTTTAGAGCAAACTCAGGGAGCACAATGGAGCGCTGGTCATATCCTGTTCCTTTTGGGTACATCCCCTAATGAGCCCGCTACACTAGGGACCAGGCAGAGAGTGGCATAGGGAGGTGTTAAAGGTAGAAGGGAATCCTGAACTGGCTAAATATCTTGGCTATTGTATTATCAGACCAGCATAAAGAAGCAATATCATAGAGAAGAATCTGACTCTGGAAGTTTACCCCTATAAGGAAATCATTAAACCACCTAGCTAATAGGCCTTGGCACAGTCCGTACCAGATTTTTCATTAGATCTGCAATAGCTGATATGCACAATTAAAACTGAAAGGACAGAGTCAGATGTTTGACCCTAAATAACATTTAAGCAATTCAATCATGTCCTTTCCATTACAGGCCTCCGCAGACAGCATGACATAGTAACTGCTGTCTGTTATTGATCTGTTTGCTACTCTAGCCGACAATGGTCTGTGGCTGAATGAATTATTTTTTTTAATTTAACTTGTGCTATTTCAAGGGGTAACTGATGATATAAATTTCTTCTTCATCAAAGAGTTATAATTGCCCTTCCTAGACGTTAATGTGTCTCTCTGTAGATGTGTAAGCAGTGATCATTAGGCAAATCAATACTAAACAAGGAAGACAACAAGCTTAGTTGCTTGAAAGAGTCGTACGTTACATATTCTAATATTTTATATGGTCATCTTTCACATCACATAAAAAAGTCACATATACTGTCTTATAACTGCACTTCCTAAAATTACATAAGTATTTAGCCTTCAAATATATCTAATAATTCTTTGCACTTTCATAGTATCTGCTACAGACATGCTCCCAGCCCTGGCAGGTGGGTCATGTCATTGTTCCCATTCAACAGATGTGGAAACTGAGGCACAGACTAAGCAATTTGCCCAAGGTTACATGAAAGTCAGAGACAGAACTGAAAATAGAAGTCAAATCTCCTGGGTCCCAACCCTGTATTTTAAACCATAAGGACTTATCCTCCCTTTCAGTTGTTAAAAGTAATAGAGTTTAAGAGCAGAAGGGACTATTATATCATCTAGCCTGACCTCCTGTATATCCCAGGCACTAATACCCACATATTAAACCCAATAACCAAAATGAGGGCAAAGTAAATGAGCCCTATATTGCCCCACTCCTGAGGGCCAGGGGTTAAAAGCAGCCCTGGAGAGGGCTGCGGCTGTGAAGAAAGCCTCGGCTGATTGGAGAACCAGCCACAAATGTGGCCATGCCCCAATCAAGGCCCAGCTGGCCCTTATAAGAGGGCAGTGGGCCAGGAGCACACAGAGTCTCTCTCTAGTGGTAGAGAAGGAAGGGCCTGGCTGCCTGGAAGCTGAGAGGGTACCAAGACTGGAGCAGGGCTGGTGGAAGGCCAGAGGAGCTGCGGAGCTCCGGCCTAGAAATCCCCCAAGGCTGCAGGCCTTGTTAAAGGCCAAAGACGGTACTGGGGTTGCAGAGAGCAGCCCAAGGGCAGGCAGAGGCAGCAGGTCCAAAACCCCGCTTGCCAGTGATGAGTGGCAGTTATACTGCAGTCCGCCCCAGTGAACGGGGGCTAGATGGTGACTGGCAGTAGCCACTGAGGCGAGGAGGGGCTAGAGGGTGGGGGTTCCCCGGGAAGGAGAGACCCAGATCTGTGGGGGTACTGCCAGGGGGAAGCACCCTAGCCTGAAAGGGGCAGCAGGATCCAGGAGGAACTCGGGCCCAGTGGCAAGTGGGATACTGGCCCGTGGACGGGCCAGGTCCTGGCAAGTGACCTGCACACCCACGTTGCAGAGGAAGGCGAAAAACCCCCAAGGTCCCTGGCAATCTGACCTGAGGTAGAATTCCTTTCGAACCGCATATATGGTGATAAGTTAGACCCTGAGCATGTGAACAAGAATCAGCCAGCCAAGCATCTGAGAGAGACAATACTTGGTGCCACCTCAGAGCACCAGCCCACACTGCCTCATCTCCAGTTGTGGCCATGCCTGATGCTTGAAAGGAGAAGGAAAAAAAGCCTCCTTGAATATATGGTCGGGGGTGTCCCCTTTCTGAGTCCTGCCAGTGACTCACTGAAACTCTGAAGCACAAGGTTTAGGAAAATAAGAGATAAACAAGAAGTGAGCTCCAGGGCTGTTGAGCCTTGTCCCCTAGCATCACAAGTAATCCTGTCATACAATTGCACTCATATATTTGTCCAGCTCTCTTAAAACTAATTAAGTGGTTTTCCCTCACAACTCCTACTGGGTGGCTGTTCCAGAATCTCACCCTTCTGATGGCTAGAAACCTTCTAATTTTCAGCCTGAATTTGTTCATAGCCAGTTTGCATTCATTTGTTCTTATGAAAATAGTCCGTTAAGCTTAAATACTCTTCACCCTCCCTGGTATTTACCATCCTAATGTATTTACAGAGAGCAATCATATCTCTCTGGGTCTTCTTCCCCTCTCCACCCTCCCGCCCCCCCCCCCCCGAGACTAAACAAGCCAAGCTCTTCCAATCTAATCTCATAAGATAGGCCCTTCATTTCCTTGATCATCCTAGTAGTGCTTCTCTGCACCTGTAGTACCAGTTTCAATTCATCTTTCTTGAACACGGGAATTGCACACACCAGCGGCTCTCAACCTTTCCAGACTACTTTCAGGAGACTGATTTGTCTTGTGTATCCCAAGTTTCACCTCACTTAGAAACCACTTGCTTACAAAATCAGACATAAAAATACAAAAAAGTGTCACAGCACACTATTTTTGAAAAATTGCTTACTTTCTCATTTATACTATATAGTCATAAAATAAATTGATTGGAATGTAAATATTGTACTTGCATTTCAGTGTATGGTATATAGAGCAGTATAAACAAGTCATTGTCTGTATGAAATTTGAGTTTGTACTGACTTTGCTGGTGCTTTTTATGTAGCCTGTTGTAAAACTAAGCAAACAACAAGATGAGCTGATGTCTCCCTGGGAGACCTCTGCTTACCCTCAGGGGTACACATACTCCTGGCTGAGAACCAGTGGCATACAGTATTCCAAATAAGGTCTTATCTGTGCGTTGTACAAGGGCATTAATGCTTCTCTCTCTCTACTAGTAATGCCTCGCCTAATACATTCTAGGATCACATTTGCCTTTTTCACAGCCACATCACACTGGTGGCTCAGTCATCCTGTGATCAATCCACATACCCAGGTGTGTCTCCTCCTCTGTCACTTCCAACTGATAAAGCCACAGCTTGTAGCAGAAATTCTTATCAGACTAAGTACATGACCTCAGAATTCGTAATATTAAATTTCATCTGATATCTGTCGCTCTAGTCTTCAAGGCCACCCAGATCTTCCAGTAAAATATTCTGATCCTCCTCTATTGATGCCTCTCACCTTTGTACCATTAGCAAATTTCATTAGCACACTGCTACTTGTTGTGCCAAGGTCATTAATAAAAATATTGAATAAGATTGGTCCCAAGACTGATCCTTGAGTAACTTTGCTAGTAATCTCTCTAGAGTCTGATAATTCACCTTTCAGCACAAGCTGTTCCTCCTTTTCCCTTTAGTCAATTCCCAAGTGTTATCCATCTCTGTGAAAACACAAACTGTTAATGCAAAATTAAGGTTAAGATTTTAAATTCTGAAAGTAAAGGAATTTAGATTACAATTTCCCACAGCTACCTTAAATTCCTCTTAAACCTGCTGCACACTGGCATTATACCAGGGTCTATCACTGAAACAATATTCCATAAGAGGGTGTGCACTGGCACACACCACTTCAAGTGCATTGTGAAGCACAAACTGAAACGCTTTCAGCCACTAAGCAGTATGCAGGAAGCGAAAAACACAAGCCTGATCTACGCTACTTGATAGTTAGTATATGCTATAACAAACTTTTTTATTCATATGAGAAGACTGTTCGAGAAGGATAAGACAAAAGAACAATAATGCCTAGTACTTCTGTAGCATTTTACACCTTAAAAATGTTGTAAAAATATTAACTAATCACCACAACACCTATGTGTAGGCAGTGACTATTTTACTGATGGGGAAACTGAGGCACAAAGAGGCTAAAAGTGAAGTGACAGCCTTAGGCCTACCTAGCAACAAAAGGCCCTATTCTTTTATAAGCCATATATAAACAGCCAAACAGCCAGCAGCGAAATCTAACTCCAGTCCCAGCGCAGAGTTCAAATTCCCCAACTGCCCTCCACCAGCTCCATAACTGAGTTTTTGTTCTAGCCCCTTGCTTCCCTAGTCACTGTATGAGACAACAAACGCACAACACCATTGAAAACTTCCTTTTGCTCTCACCCCTTTGCTCCTTTCCCCTCCCCAAACGCTCTGTGAAAAAATTTTCTGGATGGCACTTCAACAGAACAACTTTACTGAGAAAATATCAAGTACCTTATCAAAATACTATAATTTCTCATGAGCAAATGTGTAATTTTTTTTTTAATTTGGGTGATAGAAACTATACTGCTAACCTCTTTCCTTTCTAGGTGATATCGAGGCTGTATATCCATGCTTTGTGTTCTGTATAAATCAGTATTTTAATTAACATTTTAACCCACCCTTCTAACTCTGTAGAGTAGCTACCTCTTTGCTGCTGTTACATTTCATTGATTTTATTCATAGATTCTAAGGCCACAAAGAACCATCATGATCATCTAGTCCGACCTCCAGTATAACACAGATCATAGAACTTCCCCAAAATAGTTCTCAGCCCCTATCTCTTAGAAAAGCATGCTATCTTGATTAAAATTTTTGTCAGTTATGGAGAATGGTTAATTACTCCCAACATTAAACATTCATCTCTTATTTCCATTCTGAATTTGTCTAGCTTCAACTTCTAGCCATTAGATTGCATTCTACCTTTCTCTGCTAAACTGAAGAGCCTATTATTAAATTTCTGTTCCCTATGTAGATACTCATTAAGGATGTAAAATACTAAATAGTGAACTGGTTAACCGGTAAACATTAATCTTACCGGTTAACCAAACCCTAACCGTTAGCTTCCAGCCCAGACTGGCTGGCCGGAGCAGCCCCAGCCCAACTGACCAGAGCAGCCCCAGCTACGCAGGCCCCAGCCCCTCTCCCTTTCATTGGTTAACCATATAAATGACACAATTTTAATCATTTAAACGGTTAACTTTTTTAATGGATATTTACATCCCTAATACTTATCAAATATAATCAAGTCACCCCTTAACCTTCTTTGTTAAACTGAATAGATTGAGCTCTTTGCCTGGGGTTTTGTGGGGCCCTGGGCCAGAGCAAGTGGGGGTGTCATAAACAGATTGTTAAGGGTTAATGTCTCTTGTACCTGTAAAGGGTTACAAGCAGGGAACTGGACACCTGACCAGAAGACCAATCAGAAGACAAGATACTTTTAAATTGGGGTGGAGGGAAGCTTTTGTGTGTGTTCTTTGTCCATTGTGTGTTCTTCTCTCGAGGGTCTGAGAGAGACCAGACATTAATTACTACAGGCTCTCTAAGTCTCTTTTCAAATAGTAAGTAAAAACAGGCGGATTAGGCTTTTTTGATTGTTTTACTCTATTTGCAATTGTGGATCTGGCTGGTTAACTTTTATATGTGTAGTTGCTGGGAATACTTTGATTTGTATTGGTACTGGGAGGAAAGTCTCTTTCTGGTGTCTGTAAGCTATAGGACCTTGTAATATTTACATCTTGAAGTTACAGAAATAATTCTTTACTTTTTCCTTTCTTTTATTAAAAGATTTCTTTTTTTAGAGAACCTGATTGATTTTTTCCCCCTTGTTTCCCTTCTGTTATTCCAGGGGATTGGGATAACTCACCAGGACGGGTTGGGGGGAGACAGGAGGGGAGAGATAGAATCTCTCTTTGTTTTCCTTGAATCTGTTTGCCTCTTTGTGGAAGGGAAGGGAGATGCTTCTCTGTATGGTGATTTAAGAGTTTGGATCAGTATCTCTCAGGATAGCCCAGGGAGGGAAATTCTGGGAGGAGGAAAGGTGGGGGAATGATGTATTTCTTCTTGTTTTAAGAACCCAAGGGATCTGGGTTCTTGGGGTCCCCAGGGAAGGTTGGGGAGGTCAGAGTGCCCCAAAACACTATATTTTTGGGGGGTGGCAGCACTATCAGATCTAAGCCGGTAATTAAGCTTAGAGGATTCAGGTGCTAGTATCTCATTTTCTGAACTCTAAGGTTCAGATCTGAGAGGGAATGCTATGATATGGCTGGCAGCTGAGTGGGATAGATAAGAATCCAAAAGCCAGTAAGATTATTAATTTGCTTCTCTGCTAGCTGGTTATAAGCAGAGGGAAGGGGTTTATTTTTTTTAAACTGCAGCCAGAGAAACTTTTTTTTCTTCCTTCCTCAGTTCTAGCTGTGCATAGGGAGGGCTATTAAGGTTTAACGACGGTCGTTTGTTAAACAAAGCAGCCTTAAGTGGTCAGCAACACACCTCCAGCCAGGACACATTTGTAAATGAAAGAGAGTTTTCTTTTGCTTTTTAACTCTTTCGGGAGAGGCTAGTAAGTTAAAAAGGACTCTGTTGCTAAGCAACTCCAGGAAGCCAACGGAGAACCAGCATTTCAGGCAGTAAACACCAGAGGGCGCCTCAGCACAAGAAAGCAGGAAACATGACTTCCAGGGCAAAAGTGGTCGCAGAGAAACAAATCAAAGAGGCAGACCACAGGCGAGACATGGAAAAAAAACTACAAGAGATGGAGCTGAGAGAAAGAGAAAGAGAGGCGGCCCACAAAAGAGAACATGAAGACAGAGAGGCAGCCTACAAAAGAGAGCAAGCATCCAAAGATGCAGACCACCAAAGACAGCTGGAACTCCAGAGGGAGACCTACCAGCAGGCCCTGGAATTAGAAAAGGCTAAGCAACAGAACACAGCCAATCCTAACAACCCTTCACCAATAATTGTTCCACAGCACAAGAAATTTCCCACCTACAAGGCAGGTGATGACACTGAGGCCTTCTTAGAAAATTTTGAAAGAGCCTGCCTTGGGTACAGCATCTCTGAAGACCAGTACATGGTAGAATTGAGGCCACTGCTCAGTGGACCCTTAGCAGAGGTGGTGGCTGAAATGCCTAGGGAGAAAATGAACGATTATAAACTTTTTCAAACCAAGGCCAGATACAGAATGGGGATAACACCTGAACATGCCCGTCGACGGTTCAGAAACCAAAAATGGAAACCAGATGTGTCATTCCCCCGACACGCCTACCACATTGCAAAGAATTATGAAGCCTGGATATCAGGAACAAAGGTTAACAATATGGACGAGCTGCATCTCCTGATCCAAATGGACCAGTTCTTAAATGGTATTCCTGAGGAAATAGAGAGGTACATCCTAGATGGGAAACCCAAAACAGTAATCGAGGCGGGGAGATTGGAGCCAAATGGATGGAAGTGGCAAAAAAAAAAAAAAAAAAAAGCTACTGTCAAGGGGAACGAATACCCCAGAGGGCACACCGAAAATAAACCCTACAACCGAGGGCAGCCAAAGACCCCACCTACAACCCAAGGAAAGCCACAGACGCCCTATTCTTCCACCTCACCAGTCTCCAGTAACCCACCTCGACCCAGTGACCAGTCAGCTGGAAGATGCTTTAAGTGTAATGAATTGGGACATATAAAGGCCAACTGCCCAAAGAACCCCAACCGAGTGCAGTTCATTACACCACCATCACACCAAAGATCCCCAGGCCCAGATGCCTCTCAAATACCCCTGGAGTGAAAGGAAATTTTGAGAGTGGGCGGAAAGAAGGTTACTGCATGGAGAGACACGGAGGCACAAGTGTCAGCTATCCACCAATCCTTCGTCGACCCCAAATTCATCAACCCAAAGGCCCAAGTGACAATTTACCCCTTCATGTCACAAGCTGTAGACTTGCCTACAGCTGAACTGCCTGTCCAGTACAAAGGCTGGTCAGGAATGCGGACATTTGCAGTCTATGACAATTATTCCATCCCCATGCTACTCGGGGAAGACTTGGCCAATCAGGTGAAGCGGGCCAAGAGAGTGGGAATGGTTACCCGCAGCCAAACCAGGCAAGCTTCCAGACCCATTCCTGTTCCTGAGCCGTCCACAGAGGTCCCGTCTGTGTTATAAGAGACCCAGACAGAGGTAGTGGACCTGGATCCCATGCCAACAACGGAAACAGCCACAGTGCTTCCAGTCCCAGACCAGGAACTGGAAAAGCAGCCAGCACCAGAACCATTGCCAGCACTGACAACAGAGCTTGCAAATCCATCTTCAACCCCAATGCCAGAGGGTTCCAGCAAGCCTGAACTGGCAGAAGCAACAGACAACCACACCCAAGAGGCTCAGCCAGAGCCTGAAATACCCCCTGGTGCACCAGCGGAGAGCGGTTCACCAGCAACGGAAACAACCCCATCACCTACATCGCTTCCAGAGGGACCAAGCCCAAGTCCACAGTCAAGGGAACAGTTCCAGACTGAGCAGGAAGCAGATGACAGCCTTCAGAAAGCTTGGGAGGCGGCACGGAGCACCCCACCGCCTCTCAGCTCTTCTAATCGATCCCGGTTTGTTGCAGAACACAGACTTTTGTACAAGGAAACTCTTTCTGGTGGACACCAGGAAGACTGGCATCCGCAAAAACAGTTGGTGGTTCCAACTAAGTACTGGGAAAAGCTCTTAAGCTTAGCCCATGATCATCCCAGTGGCCATGCTGGGGTGAACAGAACCAAAGACCGGTTGAGGAAGTCCTTCCATTGGGAGGGGATGGGCAAGGACGTTGCCAAGTATGTCCGGTCTTGTGCGAAAGAGTGGGAAAGCCCCAAGACCAGGTCAAGGCCCCTCTCCAGCCACTCCCCATAATTGAGGTCCCATTTCAGCGAGTAGCTGTGGATATTCTGGGTCCTTTCCCAAAAAAAAGACACCCAGAGGAAAGCAGTACATACTGACTTTCATGGACTTTGCTACCCGATGGCCGGAAGCAGTAGCTCTAGGCAACACCAGGGCTAACACTGTCTGCCAGGCCCTAACAGACATTTTTGCCAGGGTAGGTTGGCCCTCCGACATCCTTACAGATTCAGGATCTAATTTCCTGGCAGGGACCATGAAAGAACTGTAGGACACTCATGGGGTGAACCACTTGGTTGCCACCCCATACCACCATCAAACCAATGGCCTGGTCGAAAGGTTTAATTGAACTTTGGGGGCCATGATACGTAAATTTGTCAATGAACACTCCAATGACTGGGACCTAGTGTTTCAGCAGTTGCTTTTTGCCTACAGGGCTGTACCACATCCCAGTTTAGGGTTTTCACCTTTTGAACTTGTGTATGGCCACGAGGTTAAGGGGCCATTACAGTTGGTAAAGCAGCAATGGGAGGGGTTTACGCCTTCTCCAGGGACTAACATTCTTGACTTTGTAAGCAACCTACAAAACACCCTCCGACACTCTTTAGCCCTTGCTAAAGAAAACCTAAAGGATGCTCAAAAAGAGCAAAAGGCCTGGTATGACAGACATACCAGAGAGCGTTCCTTCAAGGTAGGAGACCAGGTTATGGTCTTGAAGGCGCAACAGGCCCATAAGATGGAAGCATCACGGGAAGAGCCATTCACGGTCCAAGAGCGCCTGGGAGCTGTTAACTACCTCATAGCCTTTCCCAATTCCTCCCTAAAGCCCAGAGTGTACCATGTTAATTCTCTCAAGCCCTTTTTATTCCAGAGACTTACAGGTTTGTCAGTTTACAGTCCAGGGAGGAGATGACGCTGAGTGGCCTGACGGCGTCTACTACAAAGGGAAAAAAGATGGTGGCGTGGAAGAGGTGAACCTCTCCACCATCCTGGAACGTCTGCAGCGGCAACAAATCAAGGAGCTGTGCACTAGCTTTGCCCCATTGTTCTCAGCCACCCCAGGACGGACTGAACGGGCATACCACTCTATTGACACAGGTAATGCTCACCCAATTAGAACCCCACCCTACCGGGTGTCTCCTCATGCCCAAGCTGCTATAGAACGGGAGATCCAGAACATGCTACAGATGGGTATAATCCGCTCATCTACCAGTGCATGGGCATCTCCAGTGGTTCTGGTACCCAAACCAGATGGGGAAATATGCTTTTGCATGGACTACTGTAAGCTAAATGCGGTAACTCGTCCAGACAACTATCCAATGCCACGCACCGATGAGCTATTGGAAAAGTTGGGACGTGCCCAATTTCATATCTACAATAGACTTAACAAAGGGGTACTGGCAAGTACCACTAGACGAACCTGCCAAGGAAAGGTCAGCATTCATCACCCATGCGGGGCTGTATGAATTTAATGTGCTTCCTTTCAGGCTGCGAAATGCACCCGCCACCTTCCAGAGGCTGGTAGATGGTCTACTAGCAGGACTGGGCGAATATGCAGTTGCCTACCTCGATGATGTGGCCATCTTTTCTGACTCCTGGCCCGAACACCTAGAACACCTGGAAAAGGTCTTTGAGTGCATCAGGCAGGCCGGACTAACTGTTAAGGCTAAAAAGTGTCAAATAGGCCAAAACAGAGTGACTTACCTGGGACACCAGGTGGGTCGAGGAACCATAAACCCCCTACAGGCCAAGGTGGATGCTATCCAAAAGTGGCCTGTCCCAAAGTCAAAGAAACAGGTCCAATCCTTCTTAGGCTTGGCCGGGTACTACAGGCGATTTGTACCACACTACAGCCAAATCGCTGCCCCACTGACCGACCTGACCAAAAAGACCCAGCTGAATGCAGTCAAGTGGACTAATGAGTGTCAAAAGGCCTTTACCCAGCTTAAGGCGACGCTCATGTCGGACCCTGTGCTAAGGGCCCCGGACTTTGACAAACCATTCCTAGTAACCACCGATGCATCTGAGTGTGGTATAGGAGCAGTTCTCATGCAGGAAGGACCAGATCACAACTTCCATCCTGTCATGTTTCTCAGCAAGAAACTGTCTGAGAGGGAAAGTCACTGGTCAGTCAGTGAAAAGGAATGCTACGCCATTGTGTATGCCTTGGAAAAGCTACGCCCATACGTTTGGGGACGGTGGTTCCAGCTACAGACCGACCATGCTGTGCTAAAGTGGCTTCATACTGCCAAGGGGAACAACAAAAAACTTCTTCGATGGAGTTTAGCTCTCCAAGATTTTGATTTTGAAATTCAACACATTTCAGGAGCTTCTAACAAAATAGCTGATGCATTCTCTTGTGAAAGTTTCCCAGAATCCAGTAGTTAAAAAGTGTTCTTAAAATGTACAAGTCTGTTAGTTATATAGTTAGTAGTATATGTAAAGATGCATGTGTTGTATTAAACTGTTTATTTTAGAGTTCTAGGAAGAAATTGCCACCAGTGAGGTTCCCCTCTGTCTGCGATTTGGGGTGTGTGTCATAAACAGATTGTTAAGGGTTAATGTCTCTTGTACCTATAAAGGGTTACAAGCAGGGAACTGGACACCTGACCAGAAGACCAATCAGAAGACAAGATACTTTTAAATTGGGGTGGAGGGAAGCTTTTGTGTGTGTTCTTTGTCCGTTTTGTGTTCTTCTCTCGGAGGGTCTGAGAGAGACCAGACATTACTACAGGCTCTCTAAGTTTCTTTTCAAATAGTAAGTAAAAAAAGGCGGTTTAGGCTTTTTTGATTGTTTTACTCTATTTGCAATTGTGGATCTGGCTGGTTAACTTTTATATGTGTAGTTGCTGGGAATATTTTGATTTGTATTGGTACTGGGGGGAAGTCTCTTTCTGGTGTCTGTAAGCTATAGGACCCTGTAATATTTACATCTTGAAGTTACAGAGATAATTCTTTACTTTTTCCTTTCTTTTATTAAAAGATTTCTTTTTTTAGAGAACCTGATTGATTTTTTCCCCCTTGTTTCCTTTGTGTTATTCCAGGGGATTGGGATAACTCACCAGGATGGGTGGGGGAGAGATAGAATCTCTCTTTGTTTTCCTTGAATCTGTTTGCCTCTTTGTGGAAGGGAAGGGAGATGCTTCTCTGTATGGTGATTTAAGAGGTTGGATCAGTATCTCTCAGGATAGCCCAGGGAGGGAAATTCTGGGAGGGTGAAAGGTGGGGGAATGGTTTATTTCTCCTTATTTTAAGAACCCAAGGGATCTGGGTTCTTGGGGTCCCCAGGGAAGGATGGGGAGGTCAGAGTGCCCCAAAATACTATATTTTTGGGTGGTGGCAGTGCTATCAGATCTAAGCTGGTAATTAAGCTTAGAGGATTCAGGTGCTAGTATCTCATTTTCTGAACTCTAAGGTTCAGATCTGAGAGGGAATGCTATGATAGGGGGCCCCTCCCCATCCCTTCCACCTGCAGTCCCCCCCATAGGCTCCTGCTGGGAAAATGAGGTCAGGGCATGGGGGCTTGTCCAGCTGAGCAGAGTTGGGGCGCAGGGACTTGTCCCCCTCTGCCCGCCTGGCATTCTTGCCGTGGAGCAGGGTCAGGGCACAGGCGCTTGTCCTGCTCTGCCCACCTGGTACTACTTCCCCCGCAACCCGACCCTGCTTCCTGCCTAGAGCGCCACACAGGCCAGCAGAATGGAGCAAGTCCCCTGTGCCCCAACCCCAATCCCCAGCTGGAGTGCTGAGTGAGCAGGCAGAGCAGGGCAAGACCAGTAAGCCTCCAAGCCCCAACCCCACTCCCTGGCAAGAGAGACGGGTAGGCAGAGCATGTTGGGGTGTGGGGGCGCCCACTGTTCCAGTGCCCCCCAGTTGGCTGGAGCCCCTGGGCACAGGCCCAATTGACCCAGTGGTTAATCCGCCACTGGCTATAAGGCATGCTTTCTAATCCTTTAACCAGGCCTTCTTGAACAGTCATGGGCCTCTTCCTACTTTTCTGAAATACGAATGTTAAATTTCTTTTTAAACTTCACTCAATTTATGAATATCTTCCTAATACATATTTTTTAAATGATACAATAAAGCTTACATTCTTATATGAGAGTTTAAAAAACAGAACAAAAAAAACATCTCTTGCTTTGAAAAATGGTACCAAGTAACTGACATTCTATTGTGGAAAACAAGTCTTTTTAAGAAATAACTACACTTCCTGACTTTGGAATGTGCCCAAATACATTGAAATTTATTTTTTTCTGGTATAAGTTTTCCTCTTGTAGACAATGAGGTCTAATCATTTCACAAATGTCCTTTTAGAAAGCATTGCTGTACCGTAATTATAGTCAGTCTGATTTTCTTCTATGATGACTTAGTTGAACAACAAAGCAGCCAGAAAACCACTGGACCATAGGCTCATTGGCCACCCACTACCAAATCGAATCCTGAGCACTGACTCCTTTAGGCACAAAAGGATTGGTTACATGAGTGCTCCCTGTAGTGTGCCCTGAAGCCTTCCAAACTCAGGTGCTGAAAAAGGGCCGGAAGTAGGAAGTTTCACAGATGTGGGCATTCAGCTAAGTATGCTGGCTGTCCTCCTAGAATTTACACTCAGGGGCCAAAAGTAAGAATTCCCCAGACATTCTTAACCATTCATGCTGGGACATAAGAGGAGATGCAGACTCTCAGAAAGCCATCCCCCAGACCATTTAGGGCTTTAGAGAACACAACCGGCACCTTGAATCGCACTGAGAAACCATATGACCAGTGCAAAGCACAAGTGTTTTATGCTCATGGTGACCCAGCACACGTAGGAAACAGGCAGCAACATTCTGCACAAGCTGAAGCTTCCAGGTGGTTTTCAAGGGCTGTTCTAAGCATAACATATACAGTAGTCCAGGCTGGAGGAGACAAAAGCATGGATATCTATGTATATTAGAGAGGAAATATGGTCTTGTGGTTAAGACACACTGGACAGAGACTTGAGATATGTGAGCTCACATCCCAGCCCTACCACAGACCTCCTGTGCAACCTTGGACCAGTCACTTCATCTCTCGGTGATTCAGTTTCCCATCTGTAAAATAGGAATCATATTTCCTTTCTCCCACCATTTGTCGGTACTGTCTATTTAGACTGTAAACTCTTTGGGGGCAGGGACCATTTCTTACTAAATGTATGTACAGTACTCAGTTTAACAGAATCCTGATCTTCACTGAGGCATCTTGACAATATCACAGGACAATTAATAAATCTGTGGTAAGCAAAGGCACCAGAAGGACTGCAAAAGGAGGGGTGGGGGAGAAGGGCAAGAAACCCACACAGGCCAAATTTGTCCATGTTTCACTTTTTGTAGGATTCCTTTATGATGTTCAGGTAATTAAAGAGCTCCTGATGGAGCCATATTGGCCTCATACTATTCTTCACATCTTTCCTTTATGCTTATGGCCAGCAAAAAAAGCTATAGAGGTTTGTGCTCCTTGGGGTTGAACTACCAGTGTTTGCCTGACATAGACAAACCAAAACTAGTAAGGGAAAACTGTTGTTTTTGAAGAGCAAAGGGTTATAAAGGGTCAAGAGCAGGCTGACACAGTGGGAATTTTCTGTAACATTTTTATGAATCCTAGGTATGCCTCAGTTTCCCTCCGTACAGTGCATTGCTACCCAGTGGGTACAAAAAGGTTAGCACTGCTCTTGGAACAGGGTAGGAGACCAGAGGTGTCTTCTGCATCACCCAGCTGCTGGGGGGGGGGGTGACTAGAAGAAGGGGGGTATTTTTGGAGGGACGCAGGAGCCCAGACCAGAGGATACAAAAGGGGGCAGGGGGAAAGAGCTGGAGTTGTAGTCCATTAAAAGATGTCTGGCTCATGACGGCACTCGCTTGGCCAGGATGGACTATGGCTTAATTTCTGCCTCTCTGTGCTAACCTAAGGACTTTCAGATTCTGTACGGAGGTGACTAATAAATTGTTACCTCATTCTGAAAAGACTGCCTGTGTCATTGCAAATACTCACTGAGAACATTGCGCCCTGAAAGGGTACAGTACTAGCCTCCCGCAGAACTCTGAGTCAGCTGGATTCACTGCAGGGAGCCATGGTGAGAAATAGGGATTGGTCCTGGAGTCTTGGAGGCCAGGGACCCACCTCTGTGGAACTGTGTAGATCTACGGGGCCTGGAGCACTAAAGGGGTCATTCCCAGGAGACTGAGTATAGATTGGGGCATAGACCAGTCCCTGTGACTTCATGACACACAGAAATTAAGAACTATGTATCTGTTAAATTCCTGTGGTTGGCAACGTCTCTTTAGCTGCTTCCTGTAACAGTTCCATCCCCATGTTATGGGGTTATTGATTTTCAGTCTGGGGGAATTTTCATGCTATCAAAGCAAGGAAATGAATCAGGTAATCTGGGGTTCTACTCCCAGCTCTGTCATGGACTTGCTGTCACTTAACTCCTCTGTGATGTACTGTCTCTATTCACGTTTTTCCATACACAAAGGACAGCCATGCATGGTACTTTCAGCACAAATGGCTTATTTTAGATTAAGTAAAACAGGAAAAAAGACCAAAATGAAAGCCTCCATGAAAGCCTGGTATGTATCTTTGGTGCAATATGTTGCATCAATTCAGTATTCTAGAGTGGCAGCTGTCTTGCATGACAAATATTTAAAGGCGTAGTACATGAGAAACAAAATCACAAGTTACACAGTTATATGCACCATAGTCACAAAGCCTGCTCTCATTTATATAACTTTTTGAGCACTTCCCACTATAGGTGCTGGTAGTACTGCTGAAAAGGATCTATGGGCTATAGCAGACCACTAAGTAATTATGAGCCAACAATATGATGTGGCTGCAAAAAAGGGTAATATCATTCTTGATGTATTAAGAGTTTTGCATGTAAGATATGGGAGGTAATTGTCCCTCTCTACCCAGCACTGGTGAGGCCTCAGCTAGAGTACTGTGTCTAGTTCTGGGTGCCATGCTGTAGGAAAGATGTGGACAAATTTTAACAGCATGAAGAAAAAATATTAAAATTGGCATTGTAATGAACTTGCTGGCCTCTGATTGGACAACTCACTAGTCTCCTAGAACAAGCAGAAGGAAAAAGATTGGGCTGTCTGTCATTCTAGGAGCTGTAGAAACACATTTCAGTATCCATAGATGGCAATCTGTTACCTAGTGTGACCAAGAAGCGACAGAAGATCAGACTCAAGGAGACAGACACAGGGTTGGACTGTGACAGCAGCTGGTTGCAGGCAATAGCCTGACAATTGACTGTGAAGGAAAACCCAAAGTAGAGCTGTCCAAGCAGACAATGAGAGGCAACCACTGTAGCTGGCTGGCAGGAGAACAAGGAAAGGCCCCTAATGAGACCACTGATGAGGGAGCTGAACCCTGACTGTTGTATCACAGCACTTCCAGTGATCCCTACAGTTAGGTCAGTTACAGTGGGTTGGTTTTAGCCCCGTTCCTTGTAGACAAATACCTATATCACAAAATTCACTAAAATCTTTGGCAATGCCGTCCCAGCATACAGACTACATCAGTATACAACAACAAAACAGCTCAAAACAGCAAGTTTTCTGTCTGAAATCTTCCTCTATGGCAACAAGAAATTCCTTTTACAATGAGAGAGAGTCTTTCCTTTGCAGAAGTTTACTAACTTGAAGTGCCACCAAAAATAATCCAGTCACAGCAAATGGCACACACTTCATTCCGGTTTTAGCACTGTGCACTAATCAGTGGTTTTGTGCATTTAGAGCTCTTCCTACCTTTTCCATGTTGGGGACCAAGGAAAGTTAATCATTTGTCCTCACTCCTCTTTACTCCCAGAGTTTGGGGGCTCAGACAAAATGAGATTAAGGCCCTAAGAACAATCTCATTTTGATTTTGTGAAACCCAGGCCACATGTGTTTTTGTCCACCGCTACTGACATCATAGACTTCAAAGGCCAGTAGTCTGACCTCCTGATATCACCGGCCACTTGACACCATCCAGCACCTGCATGCTAAACCCAGCAATCAAAATGAGACCAAAATATTACAGCCCAAAGAAAACTAGACTATTATATGACACAGGCAGAGAACGTGCATGACTGGCCACCATTCTGGATGCCTATGCCAGGCTCAGGGAGATGTTATCATTAGGGTCTTTAAGACCCACTTTAAAAATGTGAATTGCCACATTTGTAGTAATTATTACATTTGTTACATACCAGAGAGACAATTTGCCACATATAAACTAAGGCAACATCCCTATGGGTCAGAGTCCAATACCTTTACTCACCTTTAGTAGCACCTTACTTCAAGAGCTGTCTCATTGACTTCAAATGAGACAACTAGTGGAGTAAGGGACTATTCAACACGAGCAAGGGTGACACAATCTGACCCTTTGTGTTTTGTGCCATAATTCCACACTTTGCCCTGGTCTTGGTTTATAGCAGGTTGTATTTTTATATCAGGAGGCAGTGCATTAGATATGAAGATGTGTGCACAGCATGTCACAGTGCATTGTTAACATTAGTAGTTAAGCACATGCTGCATAAAATGCTTGATTGGCTGTTCTCAAATGCCTTTAAACTTTGGTATTTATATACCAAACTTCTTCACACATGTTAAGGTCACTAGACTTCATAAATCGGAATCAATTTAGGTCCTCCTGTCCCGAGTCTGTCAAAGGACATTGGCACTATCCCAGGATTTTAGAATTGCTCCAGGATTTTATCTCCTGAACAGCAGTGCTGATTGAAAGTTACCACAGTAAGTTTAAACAAAAAACATCTCATTGATCAGAAACATAGCAACTAAATGGGAAAGGTGCATTTATATGAGAGAATAAGAAAAACACTTATATCTTTCCCAGTCAATAAATGTTACATTTAAAAAAAAAAAAAGTTATTTTTACATCAAAACTGAAACACCACATTGAGCAGAAAATGAAATATAAAGTAATGAAGCTTGAAACTAACTCTTCAAGATAATTGAACCGTATAGGACAAAACCAGATTTTTTTATTTTATACACACACACACAAATTCAGATCTGTGAATGACAATGTATGATTTATGGACACTTTAAATATTTACCCTCTCTTTAAGCACTAAAATATCAGCTCATGAATTTCTAAGACTCTGTACATAACCTTGTTAGATAGGAAATTGCTTTTCTGGTTTCGACTACCACTACCCGAGGCAGATATTGCAACCACAATGTTTAGTCATTAGGTTCCCTGACTATGCAGATTGGGGATGATAAAAAACATGATACTTTAACCACGTTTTGTCAAGGACAAGCTGCACACATTATCTAACTAGACAGATAAATTGCAAGCAAAGACACTCCTGAAAGCAGCTCTGTCCCTGTGCATTTACACTGTATAAGGAATTGATTTAAGGTGATTCTTATAACAGTAGAGATGGAAGTACACAACATATCTAACATACCGTTAAAGCAAGCAATATGAAGCCCATGTCCAAAACCTAAGACATTTGTTTCTAATGCATGTAGAATCATGCTTATTTTCACTCTACACATAGTGTTACTGCCAGGTGAAAAGGAACCACACAAACAAATATCCGAGATATCTAATGGTTAGAGCACTAGCTTGGGACTCAGGAGATTAGGGTTCAGTTCCCTGCTCATCTACAGGTTTCTGGTGTGTCTTTGGGGAAATCAACTAGTCTCTCTGTGCCTCACTTCCCCGTCTGTAAAACGGGGATAATGACACTTCCCTACCTCACAGGAGTGTTGTGAGGATGAATACATTAAAGCTTGTGACTCACTCAGGTACTACGGTAATGGAAGCTATGTGAAGACCTTAGATAAATAGTTTCATAGAGCTTCAGGCCAGAAGAAATCATTAGATCATCTAGTCTGACCTCCTGTTGCCATTAAATTCCACATGCCATTAAATTCAACCTAAATTGAGCCTAATGACTGCAGTTAAACAAAAACATTTTACTCCTCAGGAGAGTATACAGATGTGTACCACAGACAGATAATAGGAAAGACTGAGGCACAACCAATGCCCGAAGCCCTATGATGGCAAAGAATTGAGTAGATGAAATATACCCAGATGATCCTAGCAGCAATTCACAACCCACATTGTAGAGGAAGATGAAACATAGCCAAGGTCCCTGACAATCTAACCTGGGAAAATTCCTTTCTGATCCCAAATCCGGCAGCCAGTTAGATCCTGAGCATGTGAGCAAGAGACACCAGCCAGCCATTTAAACCAGAGGATTTTCTGTACCGCCTTATATCACTGGCCTAGCCCACTCTCACTAGCCATGGCAGATCTCTGATGCTTCAGAGGAAGGAGGATAAAAAATCCCCAACAAAACTCAAAACCAGAGATTATAATTGTGCACTGGGGCAAAAAATTCCTTCCTAACCTCTGCTGGAAGCCCTGAAACAGGAGATTACATTATAACCATTATCATCATACAGAACTACAAGTGTTATGAGCATGTTGGATTTATCTTTAATAACTTTAAGACTGCTGGTTTGTGGATACCTTTCAGTATCAGCAGTATCATGCCAAGGGTTAAACAAAACCAGTATAAACATGAAAACACAAAAACAAAATAAAATGACCATCCTTATCTTTCAAAGAGTTCAAGTGATTAGAAACCTGCCATTAATGGCATTTGGGATAACCACAGGAGCAGTATACTGTGTGAACTGCTATTGAGAGAGGTGACTGACCTGCATTTAAATATAGGTCAAATAATTGGGGTTATGCTCTGCTCATACTAGAGTAACAGAGTACAAGAAATGGAACATTTAACATGGCCAAATGGAAATGTAATTAGAAATTAGCAAAAATATTTGAATAATTCCCCAATATTTGCCTTCTCTAATGTTAAACGTGAATCTACAAAGCAATAAACTCTAAAGAACTTGTTCTCTTCTTCAGGTGTAAATCTATAAAATACTGAGCATTGGAAACTGCCAAATTACAACTAAAACATCATACCATAATACACCTCTACCCCGATATAACGCGACTTGATATAACACGAATTTGGATATAACGCGGTAAAGCAGTGAGCGGGTGGGGGAGGCAGGGGGCTGCACACTCCGGTGGATCAAAGCATGTTCGATATAACGCAGTTTCACGTATAACACTGTCATAAACAGATGGTTAAGGGTTAACATCTCTCTTACCTGTAAAGGGTTAAGAAACTCAGTAAACCTGGCTGACACCTGACCAGAGGACCAATGGGGGGACAAGATACTTTCAAATCTTGGTGGAGGGAAGTCTTTGTTTGTGCTGTTTGTTTTGTTCGTTGTTCGCTCTTGGGTATAAGAGAGACCAGACGTGCACCCCAGGTTTCCCCAATCTTTCTGAAACAGTCTCTCATGTTCAAAAAAGTAAGTACTAGCTAGAAAAGGCGGATTAGTCTTATGTTTGTTTTCTTAACTTACAAATGTGTATTTTGCTGGAAGGAGTTTTACCTCTGTTTGCTGTAACTTGGAATATCAGGCTAGTGGGGAGGGAGTCCTTCTAGGCTATATAAATCTGACTACCTTGTAAACATTTTCCATCCTGATTTTACAGAGATAATTAAAGAAAGAAAAAAACATAAAAATTAAAAGCTTTCTTTTTTAAGGACCTGACTGATTTTTTCCCCTTGTTTAAGACCCAAGGGGATTGGGTCTGAACTCACCAGGAATTGATGGGAGGAAAGGGGGGGGTGGAGTTAATTCCTCTCTGTTTTAAGATCGATGGAGTTTGGATCAGTGGAGCCTCTCAGGGTAGCCCAGGGAGGGGGAAAGGAGGGGGGATGGTTTATATCTCCTGGTTTTAAGACCCAAGAGATTTGGGTCTTGGGGGAACAGAAAGTGTGCCAAACACTATATTTTGACTGGTGGCGGCGCTATCAGATCTAAGCTAGGAATTAAGCTTAGAAGTGTCCATGCAGGTCCCCTCTTTTGGACGCTAAAGTTCAAAGTGGGAAAAATACCTTGACAAACACGGTAAGATATTTTGGCTCCCGAGGACAGCGTTCTATTGAGGTAGAGGTGTATTAAAACACAAAGTCCTGACTGCATTGCCTAAGGACTGTCATTTTGTCTTCTGGATGCTATCTGGTGTATTATTGTCTGGTTAGTCAGAAACAGCAAGATCTTTGGGATAGGGACTATCTCTACCTCTCTGTTCTGTATAGCATCACGTACATTGATGGCACTCAAACAAATATATAATAAAGCTTATAACAATAATCATATTACAAGCAGGGCTACAGAATGCAAGCTTTTTGTTTCCTACAATTAACATGGGGACTGGGAATATGTCTACACTGCAATGAAAGCCCAGGAATAGACGAGACATACTTCCTGATACTGAGGGGAACAATCTAAAGGGGGAGGACATGTGATTGTCCCATGCATCTCCTCTGCCCAGTGACCTGCCCCGCCCCAGCCCTATGCCCAGCCAGGAGTCACCACGCTCTTCCTACTCCCCCCAGTTACCTGTGGGTGGAAGGGGCTCTGTCCTCCTCCTGCTGCACCTCCACCCCAGCACATTTGGCTGTTCACCCTGGCAGTCTGGCCCAGGCGGGGAATGGAACAGAGCCGCTTCTCAAGTGCTGAAGCTGGCTGCTCTGGGTCGCTGACTCTTTGCAGCTCAGTGGCTCCCTGGGAGAGAGCCTGGTTGGGGAGGTGGCAGCAGTGAGCCACCCTGCCTGCCCAGGCCTGGTTGCTGGGGACAAGGGCCAAGCAAGCCAGAGTCCCCACTCCCCGGGGCATGTTTCCAGCTCTCTCGGCCTCTGTCTCCGGCAGCCTAGCCTGGGCGGGCAGGGTGGCTCCTCTCCCTCCACCCCTCTGCCCTTCAGGCCAAGCAGAAATCGGGCGGGGGCACTTGACCCCGCATGCTCCCCCTACTCATCTCTATGAGCCCAGGATTAGTGGGACTTGAGTCAGCTGATCTGTATTAGGGAACTCTGTGCTTGAGCATCTACCTTGTATTTTAACCTTATGTTAAGACTTTTCTAACCTGTGCTACAACCTTGGGCTCTGACATCCACACGGCAGTGTACAGACCCAAGACAAAGTAATCACATCCCAGCATCCTCCCTTTCCCCCAAAAATGTGGTTACTCTAGCCCTAGGACTGCTGTGCACTGCGGAAAACCTTTATGGCCTGCCCTGCACATTACCAGCAAGCAGCATCCTTTGCAAAAGGCTTGATCGGTTCACTCTCCATTGCAAATCCAGGAGGCTTTCTGATAGTGTGCCTGCAGATCAGTGATCAGAGAAGAATGGGTTAATGCTGACCTGAGCTGCTGCCATTTGCAAAGGGCTTCCGTTTTCAGTAGAATGGATTGCAGATTGTTAGGACAGAGAGGACTAAGGAAGTTGTTCCACAGAACTCTGGGATACTTCTGGCTGACACTAGGGACCCGAATCAAGCGGGGCTGCATCTAAAATGCAGAGCAAAAGGGCTCAGACTCGGATCCCAGTTTAACTCAAGCTCGGGCCTTCCAGCCCTGCAGAGTCCTGGGATCCTGGGTCCAAGCCCTGGATTAGTGCAATTGCAGTGTTGACACATGGAGGGGTAGGCTTGAGCCCAGGCTCAAGCATGGACTTACGTTGCAGTGTAGACAAACCCCAAGAGTTTCCTCTCACCAGTTAAGATACCAGGGGATTGCCACAGACTTCAGTGGAGTAACACTGATTTACTCTGGCCTGAAAGGAAAATCAGCCCATTTTTTTTGTTAACTATTGTAGTGCTTTGCCATCCAGTGAAAATTGATGAAAACAATTACCAAGATGCCTTTTATCTTGACACTGTATTTTCACATAAGTATTCTTTTGGTAATTGTATTACTTTGTTTACCTAGGATCGGTGGATTACCTACAGTTTGAGACCACTGATTTACCTAGTTTAGTATTCGGCCTCAAGCAGTGGCCAATGGCTAAATGTTTCAAAGAAAAGTGAAAAACACATACAGTAAGAGAGCAATGCTGCAATGTTTCAGTTTGACATATAGAATATCACCTTTCAAATATTTCTCTTTAAACAAGTAACTTACAGGATCAGAAGGCCCACAGAAGTCTCTGAATACTTTTTGAGGATCAAGCTGCCTGATCTCTAGTGCTATACAAGGCCCTGAGCACAGTTCTGTAACCATCTCCTGGAAGAGGAAAAGATTAAAACAAATTTCAGTTTGTTAGTGTGTTATCGAGAGTTGTATTTCACATCAAAGTTGGATCCAAACACAAAGAAGAAATTAATTATTAGGAAATGTTGGGGGAAACAGCAAGAAGAAATGGCAGAGGGTATAACCAGCATCCTCAGTTGAGAGAATTTAGCCATATTTTGTTATTCAGGTTCACAACATGGAGGATAAGTTGGATCTCTAATTTCTTCAGGATGCCCAAGTACCAGCAGTTGCCAAAGTACGTTTATTTCTCTGCATTTAGCCTGAGGTTGCAACCTTTTCATTCCTCACATGGATCTTTCTACAGAGAGCCACAGTTTTGTCACCTTCAGGCTAAGTTACTGCAACTTGCTGTACTTGGGTTTAAACCTGAAGAACGTTTAGGCTATGTCTACAATGGCACTTCCGTTGCTAAAAAATTGTTGCTTAGGGGTGTGAAAAAAGAACATACTCCATACGACAAAAGTTTTAGTGATGAAAAGCGCTGGTGTGGACAGCGCTTCATCGGTGAAAGCCGTGCTCCCAGCGACGAAGCTACCACCCCTCATTGGAGGTGGTTTTATTTTGTAGCTGGAAGAGCGCTCTCCCGGTGATAAAGAGTGACCACACAGAGCACCTCACCATTGTAAGGTGCATAGTGTAGAAATAGCCTTAGAATCTTCAGCTGATTCAGAATGGAGCAACCTATTTACTTAGCAGCATTTCCCACAGGGGACACGTTAAACCTGACCTACGTAGTCTGTATAAACTAAGTTGTCAGTTTTAGCTGACAAAAGCTTACATCATGCTTTAGGTCCTACCTCCCTTAGACACTGCCTCTTTCTTTAAGGATAGTCTTAATTTGGGGAGGTGAGTTTTAACTATAGACACTGGTGCCAATTTCTAGTTTGCTAACAAGATAAATAGGGGTTCTTGTGATCATTTAGTCTGACCTCCCGCATAACACAGACCATAGATTGTGTGTGCACCTAGAGCTCTGGGCAGCCACTTTTTAAACAAATCAAATGAAAGGAATTGAAACTGATGGGGAAAAGGGAAGATAGGAATAGGAAATGGGTGAAGATGGTGAGAACAGGCTAAGATGTCACCATTCTGGCACTCAGCAATGAGCTGCTCATAGGTCAACCCAGAGACAAGCAGAGAACAAGAAAGAAAAGAGTAACAAGGAGATGAGGCAGGTGGCAGAAAAACCTGGATTATGCCTATCCCAGCATGTAAGAATTAAGATTAAATGCGAAGAGAATTAAATTCAAATGCTATGTTTCCGGAATGAGAGCAACTTCCCAATGAGATCCCTTTTGAGATCACTGATGAAATCCTGCCCCACTGAAGTCAATAGCAGGCTCCCTTTGACATTAATGGGGCCAGGATTTCACCCCAGAACTTTTATTATAGGGTGTTCACAGGAAGACAAGCACTCAACAAGGGGTGAGATTATTCCAAATTCCTAGGTTGCGTTATGAGGTACAAGGTTGAAGACCAGATGCCTTCAGCTATAGTGCAATGCTAGATGTTATTACTACTATGAAACAAGCTCTAGTGCAGCTGCTTCCAAAGTTCATTGGTTCACATACCACTTTCTTAAACAATGGCTGTGAAGTGAATGGATGGAACATCAAGCTCGCCTATCACCATTTGGGAATCCCTGCTCTAGCAGTACACAGCATAATGGCACATCCCAAACAGTGTAACTGTGTTTACAAAGTGATCATTTGTGGTTTGTTTTTTTTCTAACAGTTATCTAAGGACTCCTGCCCTAGGCAGTTAGAGGAAACACCAGCAAAGCTGGAATCTTTGGCAACTATTTCAATTTCTCCTTTCATGAAGGACCATTTTATAGTTGTATGCCAAGCTCACTTCTGAATGACTGATGATGATTTCTAGGAAATGAGGACAAGACCTTTGAAAAGGAAACTGGGATTTGCATATGAAACAACTTCTGCCCTGATATTTCACCAGTCATGATGATTATTTTCAAGTCATTACAAAAATAAAATTAAAAAAACCCCAAACACCACAACAGGATGGAAAGCCCTAGAGACTGGAGTCACATATATGGAGATCATATCCTGACTTAGGTCCTCCTCCTTCTTCCCTCCTTGCTCCTTTCAGTTTCCTAGCACTGGCACTACCTCACTACTCTTGGTGGAAGTGTCTTCTCTTACCATCTGGACTAGAGTTCCTGTATCTCTCTACCTCACAGAAGACCAGACCTCCACCTGGGGAAATCCCGTTTCCTTCACTTGAGTGCTCCAGGCACAGAGGGCTTGCAGGAGGTCTTAACTCAAAATTTTAGCTTCAAATCAGGGTGGATTAAAAAAAAATAAAAAATCGGATTTTTTTTTAAATTTAAGTTGGATTTTTTTGATAAAATGCTTTTTTTGATGGAAAAATCTATCTAAAGATATAGAAGGGTCTGGTGGCACCTTTAAGACTAACAGATTTATTTGGGCATAAGCCTTCGTGAGTAAAAATAAAAAACCCACTTCTTCAGATGCACGGAGTGAAAATTACAGATACAGGCATAAATATACTGGCACATGATCCACTCCCAATAAGTGATGAGGAGGTGTCAATACCCAGAGAGGGAAAACTGCTTTTGTAGTGAGCCAGTCACATAAACACCATCTTATACTGGAAACCTACTGACCACTACACTTACCTACATGCCTCCAGCTTCCATCCAGGACACATCACACAATCCATTGTCTACAGCCAAGCCCTAAGATACAACCGCATTTGCTCCAATCCCTCAGACAAACACCTACGAGATTTTTATCAAGCATTCTTAAAACTACAATACCCACCTGGGGAAGTGAGGAAACAGATTGATGATCTCTCACTCTCACAGACCTTGGAAGGCAGGCCAGTCCCCACTTACAGACAGAGCCCCAACCTGAAGCAACTACTCACCAGCAACTACACACCACACCACAGAAACATTAACACAGGAACTAATCCCTGTAACAAACCCTCTTGCCTTCTCTGTCTGCATATCTACTCTAGCAACACCATCAGAGGACCCAACCAGATCAGCCACATCATCAGGGGCTCATTCATCTGCACATCTACTACTGTGATATATGCCAACATGTGCCAGCAATGCCTCTCTGCCATGTACATTGGCCAAACCGGACATCTTCTACATAAAAGAATAAATGGACACAAATCAGACATTAGAATGGCAACATACAGAAGCCAGTAGGAGAACACTTCAACAACAGATTTAAACGTAGCCATCCTTCAACAAAAAAACTTCAAAAACAGACTTCAAAGAGAAACTGCAGAGCTACAATTCATTTGCAAACTTAACATCATCGTTTTGGGCTTGAATAGGGACTGGGAGTGGTTGGCTCACTACAAAAGCAATTTTCCCTCTCTGGGTACTGACCCTTCCTCATCAATTATTGGGAGTGGACCTGTCAACACTGGTTCTCCACTTGTAAGCTAACTCCCTTCTCTTCATGTGCCAGTATATTTATGCCTGTATCTGTAATTTTCACTCCATGCATCTGAAGTGGGGTTTCTTACCCACAAAAGCTTATGCCCAGATAAATCTGTTAGTCTTTAAGGTGCCACCAGACTCCTCATTGTTTTTGTGGATACAGACTAAGACGGCTACCCCTCTGACATCTAAAGACAGTTTTAATTAAGATACATTACAGCTCAAAGATATCTCATTATGGAATAGAGATTATAAATTCTAATTCTAGAGTATGAGACAATATATTTATATAATTGTTAAGAAAAGTTTTGTCAATGAGTTCCAATAGTTCATGAATTAGGGACCCAATCTTATTGGGTTCCAGGGGCTTCTGTATAGATTATTTAGGTTAATCTTTTTATCTACCCAATGGGTCTCAGTGCTCAGTCTAGAAGATACCATCAGAGATGCTTAGTTTTGCAGTTCTCAAACTGTGGATGTGTGTCTCCAGAGATAACATGCTTGTTAACAGCAAAAACATTTTAAAATAAAATAAATAAAGAAATAAATAAATAATATCCAGCGTTGAGAAATAACAGACCTCAGCCCTATTGTCCCTCTACAAATGTGTACACAGAGTCTATTTCTTTCCTTCTCTAAAAGTGCAAAGTTTCAAAAAGTTCAATGAATAGAATTTTGGGGGCAGAATAGATCTGGACAAGGAGAAGTCTGGAGATAAATGTGAGAAGTGAGGGACAGACAATAGAAACCAAAGTGAAACTGTTTGAGCAGCATATTCCAGAAGTCTTGAGGTCTTTCTGAGTGTAGCCTTCATTGATTTGATATCTACCACATCATTCTCTCACTGGAAAGGAATACCTATAATGTCAGCAGGCCATAAGAGACACCCATTTTGGGAATGTTTTAATGAAGTTCCTCTATCTGTGTGTAAGATAGGCATGTGTACAAAATGCAAACAGTGCAACAAAGAAATGCAAGGCCTGATTGCCCGAATGAAACAATATCATGAGAAGTGTTCCTTCTCAGGAGGAAGCTGCATTGAAGATGATGAAAGGAACATGTCTGAATATGCAGGATCTTCAGGTTGGTAAACTTTTTTATGTCATATTTCTTTCTTAAGGACTGCCTGTCTTCCTTCTAGACCATTCTTGAATTCTCCTGCTTGATCAAAAAATATAGTTGTTACTCTATGGTACTATCATTTTAGATGCAGTTGTGATAAAAGATAAATAGCTGAAATAGGCAGATCTTCCTTTTACAATTTCACCTTTAAAGTAGTACTGAGTGTCAGTGAATGCAATGAGTAATACTAAATGAGCAGTATGGTAATAATAATTAAACAACTGCACTGACTTATTTTGTTTAGGAGAATCCATCCTCAACATACAGGATGGTGCACTTTCAAGATCACCATCATTTTATATAGTTTAAGAGTTATCTGCCAAAGAGAGTGTTTCAGTTACATCATGTATGTCACAGTCACAGCATATCACCTGCAGCAAAAAAAAAAAAAAAAAAATTTCCACCATCCAAAACCAACCATAGATAAGTTTGTGATAAGAACCAGGATATTACAAAAAGAGGTAACTGATGAAAAAAATTCCTGGTTTGTTTATGCAACAAACTCTCCTTTCCGTATGATTGAGAACTCACACTTCATTAACATGGTTCAGTCATTAAGACCAGGGTACAGTCCACCCAACAGAGCAGATGTCACAGGCAAACAGCTGGATAAAGTATATGAAAGAGAAATTGAGCAGTGTGCAAAAGGTCTAGAGGATAAAATTGTTAACCTGAGTCTTGATGGGTGGAGCAATGTCCACAATGATCCTGTCGTATGTGCTGGTATGACAACAGAAAAAGGGAATGTCTTTCTTACAGAAACAATTGATACATCAGGAAATGCACACACAGCAGAATACTTACAAGAAGTAGCTGTAAAAGCTATAACAAACTGTGAAAAAAAATTCAAATGTCTAGTATGCAGCTTGGTCACAGACAATTCTGCAAATGTATCTAAGATGAGAAGAAATTATTTAGAAGAGAGTCCCAAGCTAACAACATACAGTTGCACTGGTCATTTGATGCACCTCCTAGCCAAAGATTTCAGTGTTCCAGAAATAAAGGTTAATATTGTTGAAATTGCAAAATACTTCCGTAACAACCACTTTGCAGCAGCTGCTCTGAAAAAAGTGGGAGGAACCAAGCTAACTCTCCCACAAGACGTGCGATGGAAAGCAGTAGTGGACTGTTTTGAGCACTAGATCAAGAATTGACCTAATCTGATGACATTTTGTGAACAAAATCATGAAAAAATAGATAGCACTATCACAGCCAAAGTTCTCAACATTGGGCTTAAGAGAAATGTTGAACACATGCTGAGTACCCTGAAGCCCATATCTGCAGCCTTGAACAAAATGCGGGGAAATTGCTGTTTTATTGCTGACTCTGTTGAAATTTGGAAGGAACTGAGTGAGATCTTAAAAATAGAAATATGCAAGGACAGTGTTAAATTACAAGCATTAAAAAAAACGAATTGCACAAGCACTATCGCCAGCTCATTTTCTTGCAAATATTCTCAATACTCGGTACCAGAGTCAAACATTAACTGCAGAAGAAAGAGTTGGCAATGACATGGACATCCAGCAACCATCCCTCCATAATGCCAGCTATAATGAACTTCAGAGCTAAGGGTGAACCATTCAAGAAATATGTTTGCTGATGATGATTTAAAGAGAGTCTCACCAGTGAACTGGTGAAAGTCACTGAAGCACTTGGATTCAGAGACAGAAGTGATAATCTCACTTTTAACAGCAGTAGCACTCCCTGAAGCATAAAAGTCAAATGGCCAGACCTCTTTGGAGTACTGGTACCTTAATCTATATAATTTACATACTTCACAGGGACATTGTAAGTCTCTTTTCATTACTGTTTGCACAGTGCACTGAAATCCTCAAAGGGAGGGTGTTGCAGAAATACAAAGTCACGTTATTATATTCCCATTGGTCCACAAGCACCCAGGAAGCCTTCAGTGCCAGTGCTCAAAGGCACTACAATGTACACAGACATCAGACCCCACTGAGGTTACAATATGCCTATCGGACCACACCAATTTCACAGAGATTCAAAAGACAGATCAACTTACATATGACATTAACCACCCAATCATAAAAATACTCAAACACCCCAGGACCCACTGAGGAGAAAGGAATAAATACATGCAGAGTTTCTAGGCCAAACCACTTTTGAAATAGGCCATTCAACAATACAAAACTAGCCATTACACCAGCTCTACTAAAGTGAAATAGCTCAGTTCTGTTTTTCCAATCTGTTCTATTTCATAAATATCTTGGCTCAATGGTCCTCCACTTTTCCCACAAAAAGTTATCCTGTTTCAGAGTATACATGAGGTATTTCAGATGGATTGTTTCATTCTGGACCAACTCAGAGAGTGTTCAAAATCAGACTCCTGATAGAACTCTAGTCACAATCCTAAGTACAGAGAGAGATGACCACCTCTCCTTAATTGCTATCTTATTTTTGAATAGATTCTTTTCTAGTTGATACTTACAGTGTATTCAGCAACAACACCTTTGTAAATCTCATAGAATTCTTCCACATTCGCACGTTCCATGTTGAACTATGAAAAGGAAAAGGGTGAAAATGTTAGCCGAACTGTCTCAGGAGAAAAATCAAGCAAGCATTTAGCGTACTCTTTATTTACCCCATAAAGTATTTGGATGGGTTCCCCTGTGATAGGAAGGAAGGCTTTGAAGGATTCTTTTGCTGATGATGCACGAGGCAGATACGTTCCAGATAATTCTTCAATAGCCCAGCAAGCCCATACAGCTAAGCAGTAAATATTGTATTTTCTCCATGAAGTTGGCAGATGCCACTTAAAGATAAATCAGGAGCAGGATGGATTCAATAAAACCATTTTTACACAGTTCCTTTTCTGACCATAACTGTACTCTAAATTCCAAATTCGATTAGAAAGCCCAGAACGTCAGCTTGCACTAATTGATTCCATTAATAGAGTCTCAATGAGCAAGCAAATAGGCCAAGGAGGCTGAACTACCTTCTGAATTCTATCGTCTGTCCTTCTAGGTCAGAATTGAGGCATATTAGCAGGGGTTATGTGGAGGAAATGTTTGCTTTGCTTTTTCCCATGTTGAAACTGCTTTGTGGCCAAATAGATGATTTCAGTCTCAAAGGCTTTCACAGATATTAAGAGTGAGATTTTCAAAATCCCTTAGGTAACTTTGAAAATCCTATCTTAAATTCACACTAAATGTTATATTAAAAAAACTTCTAAGCAGAGTATTATTAATACCTAGCACTTTTCATGAGTAGATCTCAAAGTGCTTTATAAAAGACGTCAGTATTATTACTGCCATTTTACAGATGAAGAAATTGAGGCAGAGAGAGGCAAAGTGACTTGGACTTGTCCAAGATCCCCAATCAGCAACACACCAACCATAAATTTAAAAGAAAAAAATCCCAATGTTGACAACCTTGACACCACATCTACAAAAATAACTGTCTCCTCAAAAAAATGAAAACACAAAATGAAAACAATTCTCCCCCCAAATCCTTTAACAACCATATCACCGAATCAAACAAAGAAACAAAAACATAGCCCCAAACAGTTCTGATCCTAAAAAAGGGAGAGGCACCAGAGACTCCATGATGTCCACTAGGGACTCTGTTATTGCTGTTGATTTTATGTGGAGGGCACTCACATACTACGATGAGAGGTAGCAGTATAAAATCTTAAGACAGAGACTCATTCTGGATCACAGATGTACATAGAAGTGCCAGGCTTCAAACATTCTTCCCAATACATCTTTCATTTGACAGTCCACGTTCCTATGCTGAGATTTTTTTTTAATTAAAAGAAAGTGGCAATCATGCAACTTTGCTCCAGATCCAGTTAAAATGGGAAATGGAAACATATGAAATGCAAGAAGATACTTACCAACTGCAAAGCCGAGATTTCAAAACCCCCATCGAGGACGGCTTTTATGATCTTTCCAGTTAGCCCTTTGGAGATACAAACACACATTCACAAATGAATTAACGAAATTTACAGTATATAGGTATAGCAGGTACTTCATATACTACCTGTTTTCTTGTCAAAACACAGCATTTATGTTATCTCTATAAAGCTGAAATATGCAGCAGAGCAGAATTCAGATATCCTAACCTTTCTGAAATCCTTTGGAAGTGATTCTCCAAGTGAGTTTTCATTCAGTTGTCGAAATAACATTTGCACCAACGTATGAATAATGTGATTGGTGAAATCCTGGCCATATTGAAGTCAATGTCAAAACTCTCATTGACTTCATCCTATATTTGCACCCAAAACTCCATTTATATAAACATCCATTTAAAATATTTAGATTGCAAGTGCCTCAGGATAGGGACTGTCTACTACTCTGTGTGAATACAGCACAATGGGGCCCTACTCTTGGTTAGTCCCTAGGCACAACTGTAACAAACATGATTAATTGTGTACAAAAGCTCATCTCTGATGTAACTCCATGGATGTCCATGAAGGTACAACAGAGAAAAATATGGTCCCATACCTTTTTGGAGTTCATTCTTGAAAACATTTACTATTCAGTATACCTACCCATCAACAAACCCACTGAAGTGGGGTGGGATGGGACTTGTGTTCATAGGATCAGGCTCTTTGAGAAACTGTGTCAGTCTAGCATACAATGCAACAGTAGTCAGAACTTAGTAGAAACACTGTATCCATAGGATAACCCAGCCTGTGCTCCAGAACTTCCTGCAACTCTCAGGAGCACTTCATATAGTTCTAGGGGTTTCCAGACATTTGTTCAAGAGCAAGCAGAGATGATCATAGAGATGTCCCCATACTGAAGACCAAATCATGTACTGGGAACTTGAAGTAAATGAACTGGTGCTCCCAGGATTTCTTCTTGTTGTTCCAAGAAGGCATAGGGAATGGGAAAGAAGAGAGAGGGGAGAATGCCTCCCATTTTCTTCTAGTAGCCTTCTTAGGGGCAGGGGAGGGAGAGGACAAGGTGTGTAGCCACAGAATAACCATACGGAGACATCCTGCCATTGTGTGTGATGTTTGGATTGAGGTATTGTTATTTCTTTAGATTAGTATACTGTAGCACACTATGGTGATGGATACAATATAAACACCTAGACAGCCTATATGACAAAGAGATGGGGCTTACACTTTGTCATTCAAAGTCCAAGAAAGATATTTGGTAAAAAGCAGAAAGCGCATGGATGAGAGTTACTGAGGGTACATCTACACTACGGGATTATTCTGATTTTAAATAAACCGGTTTTGTAAAACAGATTGTATAAAGTCGAGTGCACGCGGTCACACTAAGCACATTATTTCGGCGGTGTGCGTCCATGGTCCGAGGCTAGCGTTGATTTCTGGAGCATTGCACTGTGGGTAGCTATCCCGTAGCTATCCCATAGCTCCCGCAGTCTCCCCCCGCCCCTTGGAATTCTGGGTTGAGACCCCAGTGCCTGATGGGGCAAAAATCATTGTCGCGGGTGGTTCTGGGTACAGCCTCAACCCTCCCTTCGTGAAAGCAGCAGACAACCATTTCACGCCTTTTTTCCTGGGTGAACTGTGCAAACGCCATAGCACAGCAAGCATGGACCCTGCTCAGATCAATACCGCAATCGTGGACATTGTAAACACCTCGCGCATTCTCGTGCACTGTATGCTGAACCAGGACCTGCAAAGCCAGGCGAGGAGGAGGTGGCGGCTACGGCAGCGCGGCGACGAGAGTGATGAGGACATGGACACAGAATTCTCTCAAACCGCGGGCCCCTGCGCTTTGGAGATCCTGCTGGTAATGGGGCAGGTTCTAGCCACTGAACGCCGATTTTGGGCCTGGGAAACAAGCACAGACTGGTGGGACCGCATAGTTTTGCGGGTGTGGGACGATTCCCAGTGGCTGCGAAACTTTCGCATGCGTAAGGGCACGTCATGGAACATCGTGACTTGCTTTCCCCTGCCCTGAAACGCCATAATACCAAGATGAGAGCAGCCCTCACAGTTGAGGAGCGAGTGGTGATAGACCTGTGGAAGCTTGCAACGCCAGACAGCTACCGGTCAGTCGGGAATCAATTTGGAGTGGGAAAATCTACTGTGGGGGCTGCTATGATGCAAGTAGCCAAAGCAATCATTAAGCTGCTGCTACGAAAGGTTGTGACTCTGGGAAACGTGCAGGTCATAGTGGATGGCTTTGCTGCAATGGGATTCCCTAACTGTAGGGGGGCGATAGATGGAATCCATATACCTATCTTGGCACCGGAGCACCAGGGCACCCAGCACGTAAACCACAAGGGGTACTTTTCAATGGTGCTGCAAGCACTGGTGGATCACATGGGATGTTTCACCAGCATCCACGTGGGATGGCCAGGAAGGGTTCATGATGCTCGTGTCTTCAGGAACACTACTCTGTTTAAACGGCTGCAGCAAGGGAATTACTCCCCAGACCAGAAAACAACAGTTGGGGATGTTCAAATGCCTATACTTATCCTGGGGGACCCAGCCTACCCCTTGATGCCATGGCTCCTGAAGCCATACACAGGCAGCCTGGACAGTAGTCAGGAGCTGTTCAGCTACAGGCTGAGCAAGTGCAGAATGGTGGTAGAATGTGCATTTGGCCATTTAAAGGCGCGCTGGCGCACATTACTGACTCGCTCAGACCTCAGCCAAACCAATGTTCCCATTGTTATTGTGGAGCACACAGCAAGCAGCAATCTCTGAGTAAGGGGGAGACCTTTCTGGCGGGGTGGGAGGCTGAGGCAAATCACCTGGCCGCTGATTACGCACAGCCAGACACCAGGGCTATTAGAAGAGCACACCAGGAAGCGGTGTGCATCAGAGAAGCTTTGAAAACGAGTTTCATCACGGGCCAGGGTACGGTGTGACTGTTGTGTTTGTTTCCCCTTGATGAACCCCACCCCCTCTTGACTGACTCATTCCCTGTAAGCAACCCACCCTCCCCCTTCGATTATAGCTTGCTTAAGGAAATAAAGTCACTATCGTTTAAAAATCATGTATTCTTTATTAAAAAGTCATTATAAAAAGAGGGAGAGAACTTACAAGGTATCCCGGGTGTGGTTTGGGAGGAGGATAGGAGGGAAGGAAAAGGCCACTCAAAACATTTCAATGTAATGACAGCCTTTTGGTTGGGCTATCCATGAGGGTGGAGTGGGTGGGTGCACGAAGCCTTCCCCCACGCGTTCTTACACGTCTGGGCGAGGAAGATATGGAACATGGTGAGTGGTGAGGGTGGTTACACAGGGACTGCAGAGGCACTCTGTGACCCCGCTGTTCTTCCTGAAGCTCCACTAGACGTCGGAGGATATCAGTTTGATCACGCGGCAGCCCCAGCGTTGCATCCCGCCACCGCTGATCTTCCTGCCTACACCTCTCTTCTCAAGCGTCCCTCCTGTCCTCATGTTCACTGGCATCTTTCCTGTAATTTGATACCACGTCCTTCCACTCATTCAGATGAGCTCTTTCATTGCGGGTCACTTCCATGATTTCCGAGAACATTTCATCTCGCACCTTCTTTTTCCTGCGTCTTATCTGAGATAGCCTTTGGGATGGAGTAGGGAGGCTTGAAAAATTTGCAGCTGCATGAGGGAGGGAAAAAAGGGAGAGAAGTATTTAAAAAGATACATTTTACAGAACAATGGTTATACTCTTTCACAGTGAACAACACTATTCACCTTACATAGCACATGTGATTTCACTACAAGGTCGCATTTTGCATCTTATTATTGAGTGCCTGCGGCTCTGGTGTTACAGATCTCGCAGACGCAGGCCCAGGCATCAGAATTCAGCTTGCATGCGGCCATGGTAAGCCATTGTCTTTCGGCTTCTGCAGCCTTCATATACACAGTGCCCTCCTTTCCCAAATACCAAGCAAATCCTGTTCAATGATGCTTCTTTCCTGTTAACATGCAGCAGCAGAAGCCACCCCCACATCCAATTCTGTGGGATGATTGCTTTACCCCCCCCCCACCGCATGGCTGGTATCATGGAAGATCACTGCTAATCAACCCCCTTACCCCCCCATGGCGTGGCTGTTAGCAGGGAAGATCCCTGATAGCCAAATACAAAAAAGCTCAGCGCTATTCCCCCTCCTCTCCTCCCCCCGCTTGGCTACGTGCAAGGAAGGATTTCTTTTAAGCAACAGAGAAACAGCCCAGTAGGAATGGCCATTTCTGTCCCTTACTTAAATTCCTGAATTTCAACCAGGTTACCATGAACGATATCACTCTCCTGAGGATAACACAGCAAGATAAAGAACGGATGTTTCTTGAATGCCAGCAATCACCGGGACCATACGCAGCTAGGCTTTTTCATGCAATGATACCTGATTACTTGCTACATGCATGGTGTGGTAAAGTGTCCTACCATGGTGGATGGAATAAGGCTGCCTTGCCCAGAAACTTTCTGCAAAGGCTTCTGGAATACCTCCAGGAGCGCTTCATGGAGATGTCCCTGGAGGATCTCCGCTCCATCCCCAGACATGTTAACAAACTTTTCCAATAACTGTACTGGCCGTGAATGCATCCGAAGTCCTCAGGGCAAATCAATCATTAAAAAACACTTGCTTTTAAACCATGTTTTATATTTACAAAGGTACACTCACCAGAGGTCGCTTCCATGGCTTCACTGTCTGGGCTAGTGGCTTGGGAGGGCTAGGAGGGTAATTCCGTCTGGGTGAGAAAAAGCTCTTGGCTGTTGGGGCTGACGGAGTGCTGTGAGCTCTCTGCAAGCTCGTCCTCCTCTTCCTCCTCCTCATCTTCCCCGTTCACAGAATCCTCAGCCATGGCTGAGATTACAACTCCCACCTCAGAATCCACGGACAGGGGTGGGGTAGTGGTGGCACATCCCCTTAGAATTGCATGCAGCTCAGCATAAGAGTGGCATGTTTTTGGCCCTGCCCCGGACCTTCCGTTTGCTTCTTTGGTTTTCTGGTAGGCTTGTCTGAGCTCCTTAACTTTCACTCTGCACTGCACTGAGTCCCTGGTGTGGCCTTTCTCCATCATAGCCTTGGAAATTTTTTCAAATATTTTTTCATTTAGTCTTTTGGAACGGAGTTCTGTTAGCACAGAATCCTATCCCCATATAGCGATCAGATCCAGTACCTCCCATGCGGTCCATGCTGGAGCTCTTTTTTGATTCTCAGGAGACTGCATTGTTACTCGTGCTGATGAGCTCTGCGTGGTCATCTGTGCTGATCAGAGCTCACCGCTGGCCAAACAGGAAATGAAATTCAAAAGTTCGCAGGGCTTTTCCTGTATACCTGGCCAGTGCATCCGAGTTCAGATTGCTGTCCAGAGCGGTCACAGTGGTGCACTGTGGGATATCGCCCGGAGGCCAATACCATCGATTTGCAGCCACACTAACCCTAATCCGATATGGTAATACTGATTTCAGTGCTACTCCTCTCGTCGGGGAGGAGTACAGTTAACCGATTTAAAGAGCCCTTTATATCAATATAAAGGGCCTCGTTGTGTCGACGGGTACAGCATTAAATCGGTTTAACGCTGCTAAAATCGGTCTAAACATGTAGTGTAGACCAGGCCTGAGCAGAAACCACTCAATCTATAGGCGTTCAATGCAAAGTATTTGCTCAACACTTGAAGATATGGGGTGAAATCCTGCTCCTATAGAAGTCAATGGCAAAACTTCCATTGACTTCAGTGGAGCAAGGATTGACTTGGTCATTAAATACCTTAATTAACAATTCTCTAATATGAAAGGTTTTTTTAGCACTATACAGAATAAGCTCAGTAACTAAGACTATGACTGAAAACTAATACTCAAGTTTTCTAAATACTCAGGACCCGAATTCTGCAGGACCCATAGATTTCTCCAGCATAGCGGCACTGAATTTTGCATCACACTAACATATTGATGGCAGCTTCAGTTAAATTTATGAAGAGGGGAAAGTTCTTTAATTGATTTAACGCAGTACCTCCAAACTCGTCTTCTGTCATTTTCATGTTAAAGTCAATACAAATTGCAATTTGAGAAAGCATTTCAATTTATGCTTTCCCCCTAAATTTCCCATTTTCAAAATGTGACCTATTTTTGTTATTGAGGGAAATCTGGAGGTTTTGGCATCTGGCTCGGGGCCAGCTGTTTGGAATTTTGGTATTTAGAAATGAGTGGAGACCAAGTTTTTGCTGTCAAGGTATGTTTTGATATGGTGCCTCACAAACATTAATAAATGTATCATCACAATACTCCTGTGAGATTGGCAAAATTGGGATAACATTTACCTTATGGGGATTGAGGCACAGAGAGATGAATGTGCCCAAGGTCACACAAGAAACCTGAGGTAGAATCTATCTTAATTAGTCATATGGCCCCTCCCTTACCACAGTATCTAAGCAGCTCCTAGTTTTTAATGTATTTAACCTCACAACACCCCTGCAAGTAGGTAGATATTATCCCCATTATACAGAGAGCTGACCGAGGCACAGAGATATAATGGGTATGTCTACACTGCAACGTAAGCCCAGGCTCAGATTCAGGTTTGAGCTCAAACCCCCTTTCCATCTACAAACAAATCTCTCAGATTGACTTGGACCTAGGATCCCAGGACACTGTGGGCATGGAGGGTTCAAGACTGAGTCAAGACCAGACCCAGGGTTCGAGCCCTATTGCTTTGCAGTGTAGACTCAGCCTGACTTGCCCAAGGTTACTCAGGAAATCTGTGGCAGAGAAGGGAATTGTCACTGTGACGTTGCACCCCATAATGCTTTATGGAAATATGCTTATGAAAGTAAATATGACATAACTGGAATATGTTTTATGCTAGATAGGCCAGGTAACACATGTCTGCAAAGAATATGATCTACTGAACATATTCATCCTATTTGTATGTATGTATGTATCATTTTTGTACTCAAAGTTATGAATATTGGCTGAGTATTTGTTTGATTTTAAGCAGCCTTAGTACGGCATTTGGTCAGCTTCTTTAGAAAGGAATTTGCAAGTTAAGTGCCCAATCAATAAACTCTTAACAGACAATGGATCTTGGAAGACTCCAATCCACATAAGAAGTCTACCTGAGGACGTTCAAGGTAGCATGTGAACAATGGCTGCTACCTGTAAGTTCTGAGTCATGCATGGACATGTGACTTGCCCATGTGACTCCAAAACTCCATTTTGTAGCTGGATTCTACACAGGGGGAGGGAAGGGTGTCCACCCACAAGAGAAAGTCTATTTAAACCCCTGGGAGGCCACTCCATTTTGTCTTCAGCTGGCTCAAGAGATAGCCTCTCCAAAAGGATACCTGCAAGAAACTGGAACAAAGGACAGTAACCATGGGAGTGTGAGCGATTGCTGGACCCAGACTAGAAAGAGGCTAGTCTGTAAAAGAAGTTTACTGGAACATCTCTGAGGGTGAGGTTTCATCTGTATTGCTGTATTAGGCATAGACTTGCGTGTTTTATTTTATTTTGTTTGGTAATTTACTTTGTTCTGTCTGTTACTAGCTGGAACCACTTAAATCCTACTTTTTGTATTTAATAAAATCACATTTTACTTATTAATCCAGAGTATGTATTAATACCTGTGGGGGCAAACAGCTGTGCTTCTCTCTATCAGTGTTCTAGAGGGCGAACAATTTATGAGTTTACCCTGTATAAGCTTTATGCAGGGTAAAACAGATTTATTTGGGGTCTGGACCCACTGGGAATTGGTTATCTGAATGCTGGAGACAGGAACATTTCTTAAGCTGTTTTCAGTTAAGCCTGCAGCTTTTGGGGGATGTGGTTCAGACCTGATCTGGGTCTGCAGCAGGCTAGTGTGTCTGGCTCAAACCACGCAGGGCACTGGAGTCCCAAGCTGGCAGGGAAAATAGGTTAGAAGTAGTCTCAGCACACCAGTTGGCAGTTCCCAAGGGGGTTTCTGTGATCCAACCTGTCACAGTGATTATACACTCAAAAATTAAGGGATTACTAGGACAGTTGCAGAGGGAAAAGAGGAAGGGATCCTCCATCCCCTAAATTCCTGAAACCAACAGCCACATTTTGGGGGGGAGCCAAGGAAGAAAGAGAAGCAGCAAAGGAATAGCAAAGGCTGAACTACTTGTTGTGAAATGGCTGCTATACCATTGGCTGAAGATTTCTGTTTTTAAACTTTATCATAAATAATGGTTAGCCATCCACCAGTCTATCTGGCTGGCACACACACACTGTTTGATTAAAATATTCATCATGTATCTGGGTCTGTGAGTAACAAAGACCTGCTCTCTACTGGACTTTTATACTCATCAGTTTTAAATGCAGTTAACAAAATCTATGTTGTAGAGGAATAAAAGATACCGGAATTCTAACATTCAGCTTTTTGTGTTTCTTCTTTACTAAGGTTATTAAGATTTTGCTCATCTGTGGGAGAGAAGACAGACTACTTTGTGAGAGGGGATCAGATATGTTTGGGACACTTTAACCCAGTTCCTTTGGCATAAAGTTCTTTAAATAATGAACCATGATAGATCTATCAATGCGTACTTTTCTCCCTTGGGCACTTTCTGATTTCATGCTAGCTACAGAATTTCTTGTGCTTCCAGAAAGATCACTCAGTACGACAGCAATTCAAAAGCTGAACCAATGGAATTCATTTCAATGGCCCATGTCATCCTCTCCCACAGCAAAATGTCTGGGAGAAGAATTCCTCCCCAAAAAATCTCCTCATGATAATCCTCCTCAACTATTCAGAGTAAGAGGGTTAGGACTGCTCCCCCACTGAAAAGGCCACTTGGCAAACTTATAAATGTGGCGAGGCAGGCCATTCATCCAGTTCTAAGTTGGGTAGTCCTGTTATTTCAAGGTCTATTCTGTCCGGCATGGATATAAAACCGGTCATGTTTTATCCGATATCACGCTGCACAGGATGGAGGGTGCTATTTTGAAGAGTTCGCTGCTCCACTCCCGCATGCATGCTGGACAAGGCCAGTTTTAAAATCTCAACAGAATAATCTACTGTTAATACCACCACCCCCGTGCTTATACAGCAATTCATCTCATAAGAGAACTTCACAAACAGATATCAAGCTACACGCCACATCTTTGACGGGGGGACTATCATCTCTACTTTCCAGGAGTGGAAACCGAGGCCCAGAGAGGATAAGTGATTTGCCAAGAGCCTGATAGCAAATCAGTGGCAGAGCGGGGACTAGAACCCTAGAGTGCTGGCTCCCACTGCTCCACTTTAACCAATAGACAGATGCCCTTTTCCTAATAACAACGCACTTGCAGAATATAAATGGAGCAATACAGAAAAAAAACCCAAATAGTGGCAACCCCAGAGTGGCAACTCCCACAGTCCAGGTCCACGGTTTCAGCTAACTGCAGTAGTGGAAGGAGTTATGTGCTCACGTTTCTGAGTATATAGGGGTGGGAAGGAAGAATTAGAGTCATTTCAGCAGTTTACAATAATTTATGACTTTAAAAAAATAAATAAATAAAGAGTAACCACTTTAAAATCCAGGTTAATAGTAAAACAAGCTACTTCTTAAAGACCCTCCAAACAGGGATAGTACATATTTAAGTGCGGTAAGAAGCCAAAGAAAATCAAAGCTGCAGATTAGGGGCTAGTTAGGATTAATTTTCAGTGACAATGTACAAAAGAAATCACAGGCATTACTAAATACAGCTGGAGGAATTTAACACTAATCCTAGCAAATATGCATAACAAATAACCTTCGGCATAAAAACGGAGAGAGAAAGCTTTGTGTCTCCTAGACAGCATTAGGTTACTAGGCACTAACACTGGACAGATAATCTTCCAGCATATTTTAATCAGATGAACAGATGAGGCATTAGATCTCATTGGTTGCAGTGCTTTTCAACAATTTGCTACTTTGTAATATACACGAATAATTTTTCAATCATATATAATAAAGGAGTAGTGGAGAACATCAGGCTTCATAAGATGACACAAGTGCTTGTAAAACAATTGACTGGAGTGACATGCCTGGTTTACAGATGCCACATTTAATAATTGATTTGTCAATTCCCAGTTCTATTAGCCAGTAACCCAACTCTGGACAGTAATGTATAGAGATGCTATGTTCCCTTCACTTCTCCTGGGATTCGCCATCCGACTTGAGCTTTTCAGAGCGTACCAGTCATCAGTTGGGGTGTGTGTGTCATCTAGATAAGTCAGAACACTGGCTTCCCTTCTCCCTCCTTTATTAATTCACCTGCATAATGCTCTGCCCCTAGTTAAACACATTTCACTCCTGCAGTGTGTCTTTTAAAGGGGAAAAAAATAGTTTCTGCACAGGAATGTGAAAATTGCCAAATTGGCTCAAACAATGATCCATCTAACACAGTGGTTTTCAAACTTTTTTTCTGGCGCCCCAGATGAAGAAAATTGTTAATGTCCAAGAGCCAGGGATGAGGGGTTTGGGAGGGAGCTCAGGGCTAGGACAGAGGGTTGGGGTGCAGGAGAGAGTCAGGGCTCTGGACTGGGGATGCAACCTCTGGGGTGGGGTCGGGGATGAGGGGTCTGGGGTGCAGGAAAGGACTTCGGGTTTGAGGGGGCTCATGGCTGGAGCAGGGGATTGGGGCACAGGCTTACCTCGGGCGGCTCCCAGTCAGCAGAGCAGAGGGGGTGCTAAGGCAGGCTTCCTGCCTGTCCCAGAACTGTGGATTGTGCTGCATCCCGGAAGCAGCCAGCAGGAGGTCTGGCTTCTAGGAAGAGCACGCAAGCTGCTCCGTGTGGCTCCAACCCCCCCAACCAGCCAATGGCAATGAAGAGCCAGTGTTCAGGGTAGGCAGCACCTAGAGCCCCATTGCCTCCCTGCCTAGGAGCCAGACCACCTGCTGGCCATTTCCGGGGTGCAGTGCGGTGTCAGAACAGGTAGGAACTAGCCTGCCTTAGCCAGGCAGCACCACCAACAGGACTTTTAATGGCCTGGTTGGCGGTGCTGATCAGAGCCACCACAACCCAGTGCCTTCTATTCCGTGACCCAGAACTGGGTCACAACCTGCAGTTTGAAAACCACTAATCTAATCTCCAGTATTGAAGGATTCAGGAGAAATGATTGGAGGACGACAATTCCATTTCACTGCAACTTTTGAGGTTCTGCTTGTTTTGTTTTCATTAGGCAGTGGAATGAAATCAAAACCTTTTGAATGTTTTTGTGCAAATAGAATTGTGTTTGGAAAGAGGGGGTGCATGTACATCTGTCTCTGTCTCTCTTTTTTTCTTGTGCCTGGCAGTTAGGGTGGTCACCTGGGATGTGGGAGACCCAGGTTCAAGCCCCTGCTTTACCTGATTCAGAGCAGCACTTTTCATCCCAGCTCACACCACTTCAGGCAGAGCAGGGCCTAGAACTGGATCTCCCAAAAACAATACATCTTCAACAAAACAGAACATTTTGGTGAAGATGTTCCAACCAGCTCTATGCTTCAGAGCAAGGTACAAGAAACCCTGCAGTAGGGAGGGAGTTATGGGCTAACATGCTCATGGGGACTGCGATTGGGTGAAGTCTTCACACTGGGTATGAGAGGGCTCAAGTAGGCCCAATCAATCAATGAGGCTCTAAACTGGGGAATGAAGGGTGGGAAGAAAACCCTCATTAGGAGGAAGCTCACCTGAGCTGAGGGGGCTGGGCTAGTATAAACCCAGGAAGCTGGCAGCCAGAAAGAAGTTTGCAGTCACCCTCTGTTTAGTAAAGAGGGAAGGAAGGAACCTGGGGAAAGCATAGGATCCTGGAGGCCTGGCCCAGAGGGAAGGGTATACCCTGAAGAGAGCCCAGTGAAGAAGAGAGCCTGTGGCATGTGGGGTAGGAAGCAGCTCAGAGATAAGCAGCAAGGTTGGGGACTACACAGACATTGGCTGTGTGTTGTAGGGTCCCTGGGCTGGAACCCGGAGGAGAGGGCAGGCCCAGATTCCCCACCCTGCCACTGAGGAAGTGACATTAGCGGGGCAGTGAACCAGAAGAGTGCCTGGGTCGCTGTGGGAGTGACAGAGACTTTGATGGACTATACCCCAAAAGGGGGGAATGCTGAGTGACGAGGCAAGAGGGCAGAGTCACAAAAAGAAGGCTGCGTTTCCTGGAGCGAGAGGATGACAGGGGAGACACCACCAGAGGAGGGCACTGGCCTGGCAGAGCTAATCCCCAGAACTGCCAGGAGGCAGACACACCTGAAGCGGGCGGACCCCATGACAGGGATATTTCTTCCCAACTCATATCAGTTGTGGTCAGTTTCTATCCTGAAGACTGAGGTTTTCTATCCCTTCCAAATGTCTGGATGTTTCCTTAATTCTTACTAATACAACTGCAGAGTCTTGTCTTATTCATATAAATATACACTTTTTTCTTACTCTTGCTAAGACCTTGGCATCAATGCTTAACTGAGGCTATGAATTCCACAGGCTAATTGTATATCATATACAATATTTCCTTTATTATTATTTATATTGCTGTAGCTCCTAGAAGCCCCATATATGGATCAGGATTCCACCATGCTCACTGTGCAAACACAAAACAAGGATTGTCCCTGCACCAAAGAGCTTACAATGTAAAGTATAAGACTAGACACAACAGATGGATATGGACGTATTGATGATGGAGTCCAAGGAAACAATGAGACAATACTGGTCAGGATGAGCGCCAGCGATCTCAACACACCAGCGGCCTAACCATTGTCAAGTTTTTTTGTAGGCATCATAAAAAGGAAAGTTTGGAGGAGGGATCTGAAGGAGTATAATGAGGTAGCTTTATAGTTACGTGTACATATGATGCTCAGGATTATCGCATATTTGCTTGCAGTCAACTGTACAATTTTGCTCTAATTTTGATACAGCACTGTAACAGATTAAGTGCCCCTCTCATCCTCCAAAATCCTCTTTAAAAACCTACTTTATTTGCAAACCCCTCTCTACGCTTCCTCCACAGACCATATTTCTGCAATGCCTGAGATTCAACTGTTGTCCTCTGTATTGTTTCTATCAGAGTTAGACTTGTCTTTGGAGTAGCGAACTACTCAAAATAAAAATAGAATAAAATAAAATAAAATACACTTTCTGCTTAAGTTTGCCCATCTATTAAATGAAGAGAATACTGATGTTTACACCTGCCTCACTGTGTTAGGAAGATTACTTAATATACAGTTCTATAAATGTGCAAAGCATTAAATAATTATTTAATCCATAAAATTAAGCAAGAAGGTTTTGTTGCTGTCCCTCTTACGATTTATTGTCTATTCAAAATAGGCCAAAGGTGAACTGATGTCACCTTATTACAGAGCATCTTCTTCAATATGTGAGAGAGATTCTGCTCCCTTTGTTTTTCATTAGATTACATTCTTAGTTGAAGATTATCTCATAGATTACAAGGCCAGAAGGAACCATTGTGATCATCTAGTCTCACCTCCTCTATAACAGAGGCCATAGACTTCCCTGAATTAATTATTGCTTCAAGTCTAATAGCTGTTGTTGAACTAAAGTATATCTGTTTGAAAAACAGATTTTAAAACTGATTTAAAAATTGCCACTGATGGAGAATCCACTACTTTCTGTAAGTTATCCCAATCGTTTATTACCCCCACTGTTAAAAAACTTGCACTTTATTTATACTCTGAATAAGTCTAAGTTCAACTTCCAACCACTGGATCTTTAGACCTTTGTCTACTAGACTAAAAAGTTATTATCCATCTTTTGTTCTGCATTTAGATACTTTTAGATTAACAGAGTCACCTCTTAACTGTCATTTTGTTAAATTTAACAGATTGAGCTTTTTGAGTTTAACACTATAAGGCATATTTTCCAATCCCTTAATCATTCTTGCGGCTCTCCTCTGAATCCTCTCTTATTTATCAACATCATTTGTGAATTGCAGACACCTGAACTAGACAAAGTATTCCAGGAGTTGTTGTATCAGTGCCAAATACAGAGGTAATATAATCTCCCTACCACTACTTAAGATTCCCCCGTTTGTATATCCAAAGACTGCATTATCTTTTTTGGCCACATCATCACACAGAGCTCATGTCAGTTGATTATCAAGCATGACGCCAAGTCTTTTTCAGAGTCACTTCTTCCCAGGATAGGGTCCCAGATCCTGTAAGTATGGCCTGCATTTTTGCTCCTACACATCACTTTACATTTAGTCATATTAAAATGTATATTGCTTTCTTCCACCCAGCTTATCAAGTCATAGAATCACAGAATATCAGGGTTGGAAGGGAGCTCAGGAGCTCATCTAGTCCAATCCCCTGCTCAAAGCAGGATCAATCCCCAGACAGATTTTTGCCCCAGATCCCTAAATGGCCCCCTCAAGGATTAAACTCACAACCCTAGGTTTAGCAGGCCAATGCTCAAATCCCAGAGCTATCCCTCCCCCCAGATCATTCCCTTGCCCAGCGAAGCATAATCACGCTATAAAGATCTATTGTTATGCACACGGACAAAGTACAGGGGTTAATTATTATAGGAAACAAACAAGAATTTCCTGCTCCTTTCCTTTTATTCTTAAGGACAAAATTTCAAAATCTGACGTAAGTATTGGAGCTCAGCTCTGTGTGGCTTCCCACTCAAATTTCACATAGTCCTTTAGAGCTCTGAATCTACAGGGGTGAAAGCCTTCACTACTCTACAGCTTTCACCCCTGGAGATTCAAGCCATTCATCCAGGTAGGTCCCATGAAATCCCTAGTTCTATCAGGAAATGAGCTGGTTTGATGATCTGTCGAGTTTTGTTCAATAACTTCATTAAATATTTGGATAATGGTATAGAGCAGGGAATCTCAAGCTTTTTCTTTCCGAGGCTTCTCCACCCAAGAAGCTAAAAAAACTTCACTGCCCACCTGTGCCACAACAACTGGTTTTTTTGCATATAAAAGCCAGGGCCAGCATTACAGGGTAGGAAGCAGGGCAACTGCCCAGAGCCCCACGCCACAAGGGGTCCTGAGAAGCTAAGTTGCTCAGGCTTCGGCTTCAGCCCTGGGTGGCAGGACTTAGAGCCCTGGGCTTCAGCCCCAAGTGGTAGGGGCTTCGGCTTTCTGCCCTGGGCCCGAGCAGGTCTAATGCCAGCCCTACTTGACAGACCCCTTGAAGCCTGCTTGCGGTCCCCCAAGTGGGCCCCAGATTCCTGGCTGAGAACCACTGGTATAGAGAGTACACTTATAAAGTTTGCAGATGATACCAAGCTGGGAGGGGGTAGCAAGTGCTTTGGAGAACAGGGTTAGAATTCAAAATGATGTTGATAAACTGGAGAAATGGCTGAAATACATAGGATGAAATGCAATAAGGACAAATGCAAAATACTACTTATAGGAAGGAATAATCAACTGTACAAATACAAAATGGTAAGTGACTGCCTAGAAAGAAGTACGGCAGAAAACGATCTGGGGGTTACAGAGGATTACAAACTAAATAGGAGTCAAAAAATGAGATACCATTATTAAAAAAGCAAACATCATTTTGGGATGTATTAGCAGTTGTGTTGCAAGCAAGGACATGAGAAGTAAATTCTTCCACTCAACTCAGCACTGATAAGACCTCAGCTGGAATACTGTGTCCAGTTCTGAGCAGCACACTTCATGTAAGATGTGGACATACTGGAGAAGCTCCAGAGAGCAAGAAAAATTAGTAAAGGTCTAGAAAACATGACCTACAAAGAAAGACTGGGGAAAAAAAAAAAAGGGTTTGTTTAGTCTGGAGAAGAGAAGACTGAGGGGGGACAAGATGATAATCTTTAAGCATGTAAAAGGTTGTTATAAAGAGGAAGGTGATTGTGACACTGCACACCATATTCTTCATAGTAATATTATTATGATATGGTTATGGCATAATTATGATGCATTTTGTACAAGAGGGGTCATTGGAAAAATTATGATTTGTTGAATATGATGATTCTATTTGTATGCATGAATCTTTTTTTATCTGAAGTTATGAATACTATGTATCTGATTTCACATGTAGTCACACTTGGGTAAGACCCACTAGATAAAATGCTTCCACTCTAGATAGTGGCTGTATAGGGCCGGTCATAAACAGATAAGTAAGAGTTAATAGAACAGAAGTACTTCATATCTCTTTTGACTGTAAAGGGTTAACAAGTTCAGTGAGCCTGGCTGTCACCTGACCAGAGGACCAATCAGGGGACAGGATACTTTCAAATCTTGAGGGAGGGAAGTTTTTGTGTGTGCTGTTAGTGTTTGGTTGTTGTTCACTCTGGGGGCTCAGAGGGACCAGACGTGCAACCAGGTTTCTCTCCAATCTCTTTGATAAAGTCTCTTATATGTCCAGAATAGTGAGTACTAGGTAGATAAGGCGAGTAAGGCTTATGTTTGTTTTCTTTATTTGCAAATGTGTATTTGGCTGGAAGGAGTTCAAATGTGTATTTGGCTGGAAGGATTTTAATTTGTACTTGTATACTTAGGCTGGGAGGGTATTCCCAGTGTCTATAGCTGAAAGATCCTGTAACATATTCCATCTTAAATTTACAAAGATAATTTTTACTATTTTTCTTTCTTTAATTAAAAGCTTTTCTTGTTTAAGAACCTGATTGTTTTTTTAATTCTGGTGAGACCTCAGGGGACTGAGTCTGGATCCACCAGGGAACTGGTGGGGAGAAAGGAGGGAAGGGGGAGAGAAAGGTTATTTTCTCTATGTGTTAGGATTACTCTCTCTCTCAGGGAGAGTCTGGGAGGGGGAGAGAGAAGGAGGGGGGAAGGTGGATTTTCCTCTCTGTTTCAAGATTCAAGGAGTTTGAATCACAGTGATCTTCCAGGGTAACCCCAGGGAGGGGAAGCCTGGGAGAGACAACCGTGAGGGAAAGGGTTTACTTTCCTTGTGTTAAGATCCAGAGGGTCTGGGTCTTGGGGGTCCCCAGGCAAGGTTCTGGGGGGACCAGAGTGTACCAGGCACTGGAATTCCTGGTTGGTGGCAGCACGACAAGTACTAAGCTGGTAACTGAGCTTAGAGGAATTCATGCTGGTACCCCATCTTTTGGACGCTAAGGTTCAGAGTGGGGAATTATACCATGACAGGGCCTATTCAAGGTAATGGGCCATTAAGAAAAACAATAGGCCTTAGGAGAAGCTTATCCCCTACCTGGTGAACATTCCTTGTTGGTTCATGCAGTGGTGGGCCAAAGCCTGCCTGTAATTGCAGCTGGGTGTGTCTCTGTCTGTGTGAATGCAGTTGAAAGTGCAAGCTTGGAGGGCTTTGCAGCTTGTCACAGCAGCACAGTGTGAGAGGGAGCCCAGGCTGGACAGACCGAGGGCTTAGTGGCACCCCAGTTCCATGTTGCAACCCAGGGGAACCAGTCACAGTGATAAACTGTTCTCCTTAACCACTGATGGCTGGACAAGAAATAATGGGCTTAAATTGCAGAAAGAGATTTAGGTCAGATGTTAGGAAAAAACTTCCGAACTGTCAGGGTACTTAAGTACTTGAACAAATTACAAAGGGAGACTGTGGAATCTCAGGGCTTGGGTACACTTGCAGGTGTGCAGCGCTGGGAGTTACAGCTGTCTTCGTACAGCTGTGTAGGGCCAGCGCTGCCAGCATTTGCAGGGCTGCTGAGAGTGGTGCATTATGGGCAGCTATCCCAGCGTTCAAGTGGCTGCAACGTGCTTTTCAAAAGAGGGGGGTAGGGTGGAGTGTGACAGGAAGCATGGGGGAGACAGAGAGAGTGGATTTTTGGAGCTGACACTGTGTCAGCTCCCTGCCTTGCAAGTTCTAAGGACTGGAAGACACACAGCACCAACCTTCAATCATTTTAAAAGTTTTGACCCCTTCCTCCACCCCTCTCTTATTCACTAAATGCAAATTATGCACTCCTAAATAGCCTTCAGACCACATAAGCAGCTGCTCCAAAACGGACTTCCCCCTCCCCCACCCGCCGTGTTGCTTCTCTCCTCAAGCAAACAGCTGTGAACATTCCAAAGCAATTCCCCTGCCTGCCTCTGCTCGAGCAAACAGGAGCTGTGTTTGTTTTTTAGATAAGCAGCTCTGGGAGCCTGGAGTTCACAACAAAACAGCAGAGTGGCTGAACAGGCATTCTAGGATGGCCTCCAAGGTATTTGGAGGTCAATTACAGCACTTTTGGTGGCCACACTTGCGGAGCAGCACTGCATCACCAGCACTGCAATCCTTATACCCGAGGCAGAGCAGGAGTACAACCAGCTCTGCAGTCAGGGAGATGCAGCACTGTATGTGCCTTGCAAGTGTGGACGGTGAGTAAGTTGCAGCGCTGGTGGTGGGTTTACAGCGCTGCAACTCTCCAGTGTAGCCAAGCCCTCAGTCACTGGAGGCTTTTAAGAACAGGTTGAACAAATACCTGTCAAGGATGGTGTAGACCAGTAGTTCTCAACCAGGGACATGTGTACCCCTGGGGATACTCAGAGGTCTTCCGGGGGTACATTAGCTCATCTAGATATTTGCCTGGTTTTACAGCAGGCTACATAACAAGCAATAGCAAACTAAAATTTCATAGGCAATGATTTGTTTATACTGCTCTATATACTGAAATGCAAGTACAATATTTATATTCCAATTGATTTATTTTACAATTATATGGTAAAAATGAGAAATCAAGCATTTTTTCAGTAACAGTGCGCTGTGACACTTTTGTATTTTTATGTCTGCTTTTGTAAGTTTTTAAGTGAGGTGAAACTTGGGGATACACAAGACAAATCAGACCCTTGAAAGGGATACAGTAGTCTGGAAAGGTTGAGACACACTGGTGTAGACAATACTTAGTCCTGCCTTAGTGCTGGGGACTGGACTAGATGATCTATCAAAGTCCTTTCCAGTCCTACATTTATATGATTTTCTAAACCCTTGGCACTTCTCGGTTTAAAGTTCTGGGCTGAAATCGTAACCCCAAAGAAGTCAAAGACAAAACAACCATTGACTTCAATGGAGCCATGGTTTGACTTCAAGGGGGCAGGATTTCTCCTTGGTGCCTGTTATACACTGCACTCTGAAGCATCACGCAAGTGGTTCCCTCTGGCCTTGGAATCTGAGGCCATGTCTACACTACTGGCTAAGCTGGCACTGCTGCAATCAATACAGTGGTGTCGATGTAGCGGGTCTGGTGAAGACACACTAAGCTGATGGGTGAGCACTCCCACTGATGTCTGTACTCCACCTCCCTGAAAGGTGGAAGCTATGTTGATGGGAGATCATCAACCATCAACATAGCGTGGTGTAGACACCACTATAAGTCAACCTAAAGTACACTGACTTCAGTTACATAATTTACTGAAGTAAATTAATTTATATTGACTTAGTCTTAGTCTAGACCAGCCTTGAGCATGCAAAACTTGAATTGACTTACATAGTCAAATAAAATACACTGGCAACATTTTAACCACCAAATTTAAGTTTTTATTTTCTCACTATCTTTTTTTCTTGTCCCCTTGCAAAGAAATTAGATTTAAAATTTTGTGTTCATGAAATAATAAGATTTTAACAAGGACAGTCAGAAAATTCCAAATTCTGGTTCTTACAGCAAAATATAACTAGACTACATTGCACAAATACATGAAAAAAATGCAAGTATACCCTATTATATAGTAATACACAAGACACTATTCCTATGATAAATATGGCTAAGTTACAGTAGCTATAAAACCCTGATCTTTCATAGACTAAGAGACTTTAAGGTCAGAAGGAACCATTATGATCGTCTAGTCTGACCTCCTGCACAATGCAGGCCACAGAATCTCACCCACCTATTCCTGTAATAAACCCCTAACCTGTGTCTGAGCTATTGAAGTCCTCAAATCATGGTTTAAAGACTTCAAGGTGCAGAGAATCCTTTCAATTCACTCCCTTCCCCCTCACCCCATTCAGAACAGCAACATTCAGGATCCTGCTTTTTACTGATTGCACTGGCTTAGGTGCTGCTGTTACAACTTTTTGGCCAAAGTTCAAGACTATATATTTCCTTGAAAGTCGATATCATGGCACTACAAAGACCAAAGCTCTTAGTTGGGAGGCATTAGTTGATTTTTCTATTAGGACTTATTTGCTCTTCCTTCTAACCTTTACCTATTCTATCCATGCTTAGCTTGAGAGCTTCTTGAAGCAAGGACCATTCTTCTTGGATGATTGGAAAGTGCGTAGAAGATTGTATTTACTTATTGTAACATCCACTAAATATTAATAATACAACTTTAGAGTGATCATAATTGAATTTAACAATTCTTTAATGAACCTGGCCATGAATTTTCATCCAGTTTTGTTCCTGAAACATCATGAAATATCTATCATTTATGCAACATTTCCAGGCTTTGATCCCAATTGTCTTGGCCTCTACTTAAATGGTGATTAATGTTACTTCCAGACACAGCCACAGTTCGGTCTAACAAACTCCATGGTGGATCCCTACAGATTGTTATTTGTGCACCATTCCATAGAACAGAGAAAGTATTTTCAACACAATATTTTTCCCCTTGCTTCTCAGCCCTGACTGACTCCTGATTAAATTTTATAATTCTAAATAATTTGTTCCTTAATTATAGGATGACATTGTACAAATTTGGTCTCTTATCTTTATGAACTTTTCATTTTTAATTTTCCAGATAAAAGCTGATGCATCAACAGCTCTGGAAACTGAAGGCCTCTTCCATCACTGCTGAAGTACAGCATGGCCAGTAATAGTGAATCTTCCCACACATTATCTCCTGCCAATGTGTCTCAAGCCAGAACTAGAGGAACCCACTTTGGCACAAGGTGGAACCTGAAACTAAGGGCTTGTCTACATCAGAAAGTTGCAGCGCTGGTGAGGGAGTTACAGCGCTGCAACTTAGGAGGTGTACACATCTGCAGGGCACCACCAGCGCTGCAACTCCCTGTTTGCAGCGCTGGCCGTACTCCCGTTTTGTCTCGGGTGTAGAGGATCCAGCGCTGGTGATCCAGCGCTGGTAATCAAGTATAGACACTTACCAGCGCTTTTCTTGACCTCCGTGGAATAAGCAGGTATCCCAGCATACCTGAGGAAGCCTCTGGTAATCAAGCTGGTCTCCTTCCCCGGCTTGCTCTCGTGTTCCCCGAACCCCGAGCAAGCAGGTCTCCTTCCCTGAGGTTTGCTGGGTGGTTCCGGGAACGCGAGAGCAAACCGCGGCGAAGCTGGTCTCCTTTCCCGGTTTGCTCTCTCGTTCCCCGAACCCCGAGCAAGCAGGTCTCCTTCCCTGCGGTTTGCAGGGGGGTTCGGGGAACGCGAGAGCAAACCGCAGCGAAGCTGGTCTCCTTTCTCGGTTTGCTCTCGCGTTCCCCGAACCCCCCTTGAAGCCGCCCAACAGCGCTGCAGTGTGGCCACATCTAACACCACTTGCAGCACTGGTTGCTGTAAGTGTGGCCACTCTGCAGCGCTGGCCCTATACAGCTGTACTAATACAGCTGTAACAACCAGCGCTGCAAAATTTTAGATGTAGACATGGCCTAACTCTGTGCAATAAAAAACTGCCACCAGGAAATGATCTTCCATATAAGATATCTGAGCTCACTCAGAACATCCAGTGGTTCAGAAGGAACTTTCATCAGCTTTGTCAGAACCACACTGATATCTCATGACCCTGGGGAACTTCTGAACCGGAGAAACTTGGGGTAGTGTTTGTCACTTGTTCTCTCATGCCTGAACTGGCAGAGGCTCCAAGCACAGAGTGGAGACAGGAGAAAGACACATGCACTATGCACCTTATCATTAAACATTGCCCCATAATCCTACCCAGAAGATTGAAGAACTAAAACTAATTACCATCCCTCGGCTGAGGAGGACATCTGGGGAGAAGGTAAGACAGATTTAAAATAACAGAGAAATCTTTGGGACTCTTAGAGGAAGGTGAATCTCTCTGACTCCCTATTGCCTCATTAAAATGGTTATTTCCTATGCTGGCACAATTACATAAACAAAATAGCTTCCTAGAAAAACACCACATACTCTGTCCTTCCTCTAGCCTCACTTCTATGAGGAGAAAATGGGATGCTTCTATAAGCCCCCTGCAGAATCCAAAACCATGAACACCTCACCACCTTTCTCAAAACACTGAATCATGGTGACGCTTCTTCCAACCCTCCAGTTCACTCCATTAGCCAAAGCAGTCACTTGCTTCAGCCAACGGCAGAGGGTTGCTAGAATGATGCAAGGCACTCTCTATCCTCCAAGGCCAGAATACACTTCCTTCAAGGCACTCCCAAACTGGGAGCCAGGGACCCGAGCTCTGATCCTATATCAGGCAGAGTATTATGTGGACGGTAGACTGAAACTAGTGAGTATTTTTTTTTTTCTAAAAGAACATCTCATGATACACTCTCCTTTTGTGGATCATGACACTATCCCCCAAGCCCACATCTCTACCCCGACTCCAAGTGTTATATGTTACTATCACTCTTGGCGGCTGAAGTTAAACTTCAGCCAGCTCCCAGTCATCCCTTTATCTGGCCCCTAGGGTTTCTCTGCATCCTGGCAGACATTTACAGAGCTCTCACTCGCACTACATATCACATGCCTTTGATCACTGCGTCATGTTTCTGCTGCAGGTACTACCGTTGCTAAGTTCTGGTGCTTTGGCTGCCTAGCAACAGATGTTTCTTTATTCCAGTCAGGAGTGGATCAGCGAGTCCAGAGATAAAAGCAACAGTGATTTTCCACTGCTTTGTCATTGGATAGGAGCCCTATAAATGATCTACTGTAATCAGAGTGAGCTGCTAAAAAAGGACTCTGTCCTAAAATTAACTGGGTGCAAACCAGAGATTAGATTCAGGACTCTGATAGCCACTCAGCTCACAGAAAAGCTCCCTGGCTCAATTATGGTTAAACTGTGCTGTGTCTTGCAGCACAGGACTAAGTGTGCCATTTTTCTGCAATGATTTATTACGATATGGAGTCTGCAGAAAAAAAATCAATTGGAAATAGGATCAGAAAGCGTATCTTAAATCATAAATTCAGTCAAAGATCACAGGGGAAGGGAAGATGGAAAGCTCTCTGTAAGCTCAAGCACTGAAGTGTTTTAGTCCAACTGCACATAATTGTACACATGTAATGAGCTGATTATGTTCATGGAAATTAGATAATAGTGTTCAAAGCCTGGAAACTGGAAAGGTTTATTTTTAGTTGCTCTAGATTAAAAACTTGTACAACTCAAAATCCAATCTTTTACTGCTGTCTGAAAGCTTCTGCTGTTCTGATACCCCATCAATTCCTCTCCAAGCTCCTCTGTCCATGCCACCTCTCACATTGACTGATGGCTCTATGATATTTCATTTTTTTCTGTCATATTTCTACTCTTACTCTCCCTGACTCATTAGAAATGTTAGGGGGTTTTGACACATATAATTTAGAGGCATTGCTTTTTCTGCAAAAAAGCAAACTGCTCACTTGAAAAGTATCACACCCTCTCACACGTGCAACTTCACCAATTAGACCACATTCTATTTAGTTTCCCATGTTATCTGCTTCCACTATTATATGATGAGAGATGCTGCTGGCCTACCCATAATTTCTCAGGTTACTAGCAGTGGTTAAATGAGGAAGGGGTGAGCCTCTTACTGCTTTCTCTTCCTTGTGTCTCCTTGGCCTGAGTAGTTCTTCCATTTTCCTCTAGCTCTCCCTGCCTGAAGATACACCTCCTGAGGAGGCATTCTGTTCCTCTACAGTCCTCCTGCTCTCCACCCAATGCAGTTACTGCTCCTACCACTGGGGCCAGAGCCAGGGTTCACCTGCTTGTCCCCTAGCTCTCTGCTCATCCCATTGGCATTGGGAAGCCTTAAGTGGATCATTTGCTCCCTCACAGCTGCTGATAGTAACCCTTTCAGTGGTTTGCCCATGGCTGTGATAGTGTGTGGGGGAAAGGTTTAGCCACTGAAGGGGTGGTGAAAATCACAAAGCACCATAATGTGCTAAACTAACAGCAGCAAAATTACTAGGAGCCAAAGGCTAAGTTCATGCAACTTTAAAGCTGAGAATTTAATTACAAAAGGAAGTCGGGAAAGTCAGAGTTAAGGCTCCCAACAGCAACTTTAATGCTGGCATGTAGCCCCTTGCAATAGGCTCTTTCATCACAAGATACAAGGTAATATAGAACACTTATATGTGCATATAAGGTAACTGAGATGCCACTGTGATACTGGTATTATTTGTAAGAGACTCAAAGCATCTAAGAAAGGTTGCATGAGGAGGGGGAAGGAGACCCACAAGAGGACAGGCCTAGAAGAATTAAATCCGCTCCCCAGTGATTGGGCCTGTGACACATCATTCCATATTCTTTATGAAAATATGCGTATGATAGGAATATGATATAACAGCAATTACTTTATGCAAGATGGGTCATGTGAGAGATCATTGGAAAGTTTATGAACTAATGAATGCGATTATCCAATTTCTATGCCTGTATCATTTCTGTACCTGAAGTTAGGAATATTGACTATGTATCTGTATTTCAACTATGTTACTTTGGGTGATGCCCCCTGCTAACATTTCAGGTACAACAATGAAAAAGACCGACAGTGCTGGTGGTTCATCAGCAAGAGACGAACTGTAAAAGAGCTTAATCTTCCTGTGAACATGTGGGTCAGCCTGTGAAGAATGGCTACAGGGGCCCTACTGGGGCATGTGACCACGTCACTGGATACTGGAACCCATCTTGAATTCTGTATTTTTCCATAAGAAGCTAGTGGGGAGGCGAACTAGGAAACAAAGGACTCCCACTGTATGCAAATCCTATTTAAGGGTGGGGAGTGAGGTAATCCAGGTCACCAGTTCTCCCCTGCAACCCCACCCAAGATGACTGCTGGAAACAATTAACACTGAACTGGGGGAAAGAACTGGACCCAAGATGGAAGGGTGTCTGGCGTCTGAAGAAGATTATTAGAACCAATTTTAGGATGAGAACTTACATGTAACCAGTTTCACAGGCTACTAAGGATCTCCAGAATACCAGTTTCTGTGAGGAGCACCAAACAGATCAAACTAACAGAAACACATGGACCATTAAGTCTTCCAAAAATGAGCAAATTCCTACCTTTCTACTGGAACCCAGACTGTCTTGAAAAAGGTAAGGAGTTAATTTTGTTTGCTCTCTAGGGCAGGTGAGGTCTTCAACATCTTAGGGTCCTGATCATGCAGAGTGATTAGGGTAGGTAGACCTTTATATCAGTGCAGAATGCCTGTGGCTTTTTGAAGGAGTGCATGCTGAAGACAAATATGGACTTAGGATCCCCTATTTTGAAAGTCTTGGCCAGCATTCTTCACTTCCTGTCTTCTAAATGTTTGCATCCTATTTAAACAGTGGCAACATCTTGCCTAAGAAATAGCTGTGTGTTAGTGATGGATAAAGACTTATAGCTCATGTGGGATCTGTTGGGGGAGCCTCAATCAGCTCCTGCCACTCCAGTTCCCATCAAGGGAATTGGATTAGGGCTGGGTAAATAGCCTAGATTTGAATAATCACTGACTGCACCTGCCAGCCTCAGTAGACAGGAGCTATAAGTCTGGGAGAAAGTGAGTGGAAGGGGGGCGGAGACCAGGAGGGATGGGAGGCTCAGGGGGAGGTAGAAGTTTGCTACTCTGTTGCTGACCAGGCCTGCATTAGGCCATGCCATTGTAAATAGTAGGAAACTGGTGGTGGGAAACAGACACAACGAGCATAGATGTTGTACCAGCTTGGTGCATCCCTGAGTCTGGGAGGAGCAGGGCCAAAGGGCTGGATACACAGGGTGCAACGGGCACCCTGTTACAGGATCTTTCAGATTGAATGCTGTTAAATAAATGTTAGCCTTGTCCCCCATCCTCTGGTCATATAGTATTATGAAGGGCTTTGAGCTCTGCCAATGAAAAATACTATGTAAATGCTAAGCATTTTCATTTATTATTTAATTCTTGTCTCTGTGAGGCTACTATCGTTGTTTGAGGATGGGACCAGGAACAGTGCTAGCCTGTTTGTTTCCTTGACCCTGATGTACTCATTCACTCAGGTCACATTGAGCCATGGCCACATCTTCATTCTCCCCCTTGCTAGTGTTAGGGAAAGCAGGGCTAGGAACATCACTCCCTGTTCTAGGAGTCATAGGAGTTGGATCTTCATTGCCACAGAGGGAGTAGTTTGAAACTTGCTGCTTCTCTCTCTGCCCTGCCTTCTGCAGAGGCCAGGGTGGTGGTGCTTTTCCCCACAGAGTCCTTGTGAGTGACGGATGTTTCAAATGTCGCTGGGTCTCAGTTGAGGGGGGAAGAAAGCCATCTCACAAGTGCCCTGTAGCTCTGTCTGGTCTGAGAGGCCACTGGATATATTTAGACCCCATGCTAAGTTCACAGCTCAACATTTTCTAGTCTGATAGGGCAAGCTGAGTGCCAGTGCTCCACGAGGGGGGGGTGGGGGAATAGCTCAGTGGTTTGAGCATTGGCCTGCTAAACCCAGGGTTGTGAGTTCAGTCCTTGAAGGGGCCATTTGGGGTTGGTTCTGCTTTGAGCAGGGGGTTAGATTAGATGATCTCTTGAGGTCCCTTCCAACCCTAATAATCTATAGCGTATTAAGCTTAGATTGCGTGCCTTGTTCTGTCTGCTACCTCCTTAACTACTTAAAATACACCTGTTATAGTTAATAAATTTATTTCTGGTTTACAATATAATCCAGTTTATGTGATTTCTAACTGGAGGCGGAGGGGCAGGGGTGGCGAGAAGTTGTGCATACTCTCCATCACATCGAGGGAAGAAGTGAATTTCACATAATTTTGGGTTTGTACTCCAAGGGGAGGTGGGGGGATGGATATCTGGGTGCTGTGGCAAGCCCCTTAAGATGAGCCTTCTCAGAGTGGATCTCTTTCTCTCTGTGCAGCTGGGTGTGGCCCTGTCTGTGTGCTTGGCTGGAAAAGGCTGGGGAGCCTAACCCAGCAAGACCAGGTAAATGGGCCCCAGGCTGGCAGAACAGTCTGACTCACTGGTGTCCCAGCACACCAGGTGACATCCAAGGGGGTCCAGCCCATCACAAGGCCAATCACAGGCAACACATAGGGGGGCATGTGGGATCAAATCTCCCCCCCACCCCGAGATTTCTGCTTGGCCTGCTGAGGGGAGCACGAAGGGCTCTGTTATTCTCCCACTGTGCCTGCCCCCTGACAGTCGGGCCCAGGTGGGAAGCACAAGGGGTGGGACCAGCCACTTCTCATCCTGGCGCTTTGGGGCACAGCAGCTGCCTGAGAGAGAGCCTGGCTGGGGAGGTGGCAGTGACAGGCTGCCCCCACATCTGAGTCCAGCTGCCAGGAACAGGGGCTGAGCGAACTGGAAACATGCTGATGGGAGAAGGGACTGCAGCTCACCTGGCCCCTAACCCTGACAGCCGGGCCGGGACAGGGGGAAGCCTATCGCGGACACCTCCCCAGCCAGGCTCCCTCAGGGAGTAACTGCGCTGCACAGAGCCAGCAACCCAGAACAGACAGCTTCAGCATGTGAGAAGTAGCTCCATCTCATTCCCCACCCGGGCCCAACTACAAGGGAGAGCAGACGAATGTGCCAGTGTGGAGGCACAGCAGGAGGAGGACAGAGCACCTCCCTCCACAAATAACTATGGTGGAGTAGGGAGACTGCAGTGGCCCCAGGCTGGGCGCAGGGGGTCATTGGGCAGAAACATGTGGGGCGGTCACGTCTTCCTCTTTAAATTGTCTCCCCCACTATCAGGAGTCACGAGTTATCTATGGGCCCAGTTAAGTGAGCTGAGCATATGCGAGTTCCCATGGGCCATGTGGGGAAAGATTCTTTCCTTCTCAGGCTGCACAACAGAAGCAGAGTTGCTTTGCCTCAGCTATTCCAAACTAAAGGTATAAGGTGACTCCACCATGGCATGAGCAACTCATCCCTCCGTCGTGTCCAAATTCCTGCCTAATCCTAAACTTCTGGATGGTTTCCCAAACCTGCCTCTAAAATCTCATGACTTTCTAGGTTGTAGTATCTATAGTTTTTGCACCACTATAACTGACACTGGAGAGAACAGTGAGAAAATGGAGAGCCTACTTAGCCTCCAAAGGAGATAGTTATTAAATCCCACTATTCTTATATGTTTTCCTAGTTTAAAATAAAGTAATTCCATTTATGTAACCCAGGGCACAGGGATGAGAAAGAAGTCACAGAGAAGATATTCTTTGGCTGCTCAATTTAGCTGTGTAGCAGCTATGCTTCTGCCTTACCAATCATTCATGGTGGGAAGGAAAGGACTAGAGAAGTTGAATGGATCTTCTGGCTCAATCCTAACCTAATCCTTGTATCTTTCTGGCTGCAAAAGGCGGGTTCTACCTCACACAAAAGTGCACACTCATCCTGTGCCACCCCAAAAATACCTCCCTGCCACCCACACCCAGTGGAACCACCCCAATTCTAGTGCTTATGGAGCCCTGTACATTGGGGAAAATGGGGGCAAGATTTGTCCAGCAGTGACAGAGAAAGGCCTGGAGGAGAACAAGAAAGAGGGCAAAAGAACCTGGGCGGGGATTTATGAAAGAGACGCAGAAAGTCAAAAAAGAGGACTGAAAAGGTGAAAGTGACTCCTGATGTCTCATTAAAAGATAGTTTTGAACCATTTTAGGTAATAACAGTTGTGCATTAAAGTTAAAAAAAAAAAAAAAGTCCAGCTCACGCTCTTCATTTTGTAATTTCAAACTCAATTTCGGGTGTCTGACAATTTTGCCATCTACTTTTTTCGTCCTCATCAAAACATTTACCATAGTAAATGTGCCAACTTGTCGATGATCAAACCCCAGGCTGCTGCTGGTGCCAAATCACTCTGTCTTGGCTGCACAGCAAAGCTTTCAACAGCAGATATTATGCAAGGCCTCACAGAGATAAAGAGCAAGAAGTTAGCAGCAGCAAGTTCAAGATCTTTCCGTGGGAAAGCCACTGTTTGCAGAGAGCGCTCCAGCTATCCCACTTGAGGAGTGAGAGACCCAGAGACCACTATTGCCCCCTCCTCTGCTTCCACTTCAACTTTCACAAAGGAGGTACCTAAAACCCTGCAGTGCCCTACAGACGGCTTGGGAAAAATCTCTGCTATATCCCACATATTAGTTCTTCATACAAATATATTTAGACCTTAGAGCCAAAACACTGCATTATTATACTATAAACATTGCTCTTATTTGTGCTCCTGTATCTGAAGGCTAGGGAATGATGTGGAATTGTCTATCTGTGGTTATGCGTGGACATCAAGCTTTTCTAATAAGCATATGATGAAAGGACATAGCATTCTCCAACACAAATGGCACAATGCGCTTGCATTGAGCTACAAAGAACAACAACTTGAAGTATTTTTTGTTCAACAGAGGCTACATCTTCTGCCATAGGATTCAAATTTCTTAACTACTGCCATTAAAGTATAAAAAACAAACAGTAGAAGAACTGTAGACATAACTATAGTATATGTAGATAAGTAGATATAGGAGAAATGTTGTAAGTCTGTTTCCTGTGTAATGCACCTTTCTCCTCTGGTGAAGACTTTTAGGCAATTTGAGATGGCTGTTACAGAGTGAGTGACACTCTTTCATGGAGATTTGTATTTGGCTTTTGTTTTCCTTATTCTGAAATATAATTTAGCCAAACAAAGTACTTGATTTTCTCTCTGAGGATGGAAATCACAGCAGTAAACCATCTAAAAGGCTGTGACTGTGCTATACAGCACTTCCGAGTCAGTAGCGAAATATACATCCTGACCCTGCAAACTTTTATTCCCCCAAATTAGGAATGTCAGTGTGTTCAGGCCCATGTTACTCACCTTCATTAACAGCATGAGGCTTAATAATGCAACAAGTACAGTTTGTAAATTTTGCACTATTGGCTGGACCATGACCTCCACTTGAGGGAAAGAACAACTCCAGCTCCTGCGGGTATAATTGAAATTGAAAATATTTTAGTGTTAAACAGTTGCACGTCTCAGATCTTTAGCACACACAGTATTGTTCTGTGATATCCACAGCCTCATTTATTTAGATACTGCTATAAGAACACCTATATTTATACTTCTCTCTCTAGCATCATTGATACCCAGGGCATGACTAATCATTGTATCTCCCACCTTGGCTGCTGCAAGCATTTCTTCTTCACTTTACTTCCATCTATTCGCATTCAGTCTGTTCAAAATGTTGCTGCCATAATCTCCTTCCTCAAATTGGCTCTTCCTAGTTTTCTGCATTCAGGTCAAGCTTTTTTACTCTCACCGTAAAATTACTCTATAAATTCTCTCCCTTATTTATATCGCTGATCTCATCCCCTCGCCTCCCACATTCCAACCCTTTGCCTGCGGGAATGGTTGGAATTCCCACTCAGTTCTCAATATGGCACACTCAGACACAAGGCGAGTCCAAACAGACCTCCTTCCCACTCATTTTGGGATTATCCTTAACAAGAAACAACGAGCTTGAGCCTGAACTTCTTATTTGTCTTCTCTAAGCTCTTTTCTTGCCTTCAAGACACTATCTTTTATGTTCCTGAATGTGAGCTGATGAGACCCATCTGCTCTGGCTGCCAGAGTGTGTAAGCAGAATAGATCTGCACCAAAATGCAGTGCCCTACAAACCTGACATTTTGTCACACATGTTCTGATCAAGTCTCTTTTCCAATTGCTCCTTTTGTTTCCTTTGCTCACTGTCAACTCCATGCCTTCCTTCCATGCTATTCATTCACTGTGCTCTGAACAGCCTGTCAATGAACATTAGCCAACCACCCGGAACATGGCCTCCAATAAGATGCATTATTCAACTTAAAAAAGGGAATTTGATTAATTTCCTTTTAAAAGGAAATAATAACCTGGAGATGTTACCATTAAATTCATCTCATTTTTCCTTGTATAACAGTCTCAGGGGTAATTCTTATCTCCTTAAGTTCCTTCTCAGAGCTTGTATACATTTACCGGAGGATCAATGCATAGCGATTGATGTATCAGTGGTTGATTTAGCAAGTCTAGTGAAGACCAGCCAAATCGATGGCAGATTGCTCTCCCATTGACTCTTGTACTCCACCTGAACGGGAAGCACAAGGGGAGTCAACGGGAGAGTGGCTCTCCTGTTGACTCAGGGATAGCTCAGTGGTTTGAGCATTGGCCTGCTAAACCCAGGGTTGTGAGTTCAATCTTTGAGGGTGCCATTTAGGGATCTGGGGCAAAAATCTATCTGGGGATTGGTCCTGCTTTGAGCAGGGGGTTGGACTAGATGACCTCCTGAAGTCCCTTCCAACTCTGATATTCTATGACATAGCTTAGCATGGACCGCACAGTAAGTAGGTCTAAGTACATCAACTTCAGCTACGTTATTCACATAGCTGACGTTGCATAACTTGAAGATCGATTCCCCTCCCACCCCTGTAGTGTAGACAAGGCCCCAGTTATTTAGTACTGTGTTTCAGAAGAAATTAAGCTGAACTTAGATTTTCTCACTCTATAGCTCTTGTCCCTGTAATGACTTGTAATCCCTATCTAAACAATGAGCTAAACAATACAATTTAGGGGCTCTTTCAACAGAAAAGAAATTACTTCTGTTTTTGCTGCTACCAAATGTACCCTTATTTTAAGTATTTACACCTATCTGAGGCAAAGGGTCAACTTCCTGGATCTTTTTATAGATAACGAAGAGCATGTTTTAAAGACTCTATTCTGGTCTGTTGCCACTGACTTTAAATAAATAAAGCAGTCTCACAACACCAGGAAAAAACAAAATAAGAAAATATTTACAAGTGTAACACTTGTAACTGGCTATATACAAAACAGATTCCTGAAAGAACAGTAAGAAAAATGACTAAAAGAACCAACACTTCAGATACAGGAATACCAAACTAAGACTATATGGAATTCTAAAAACCAGAACCTCGTCCCTACCTATATGCTTAAACTAAGATTACCCCAACTTTGGCCTGTAAAAACAGAGATGTTATCCCTGGATAGCCTAGTAGACAAACCCTCAACTTGATCTGCAATTCATTCTGTGAGAAGGACAATTCAACCATCATCAAACGAGCCCAGGACTTTGTTTCCCTTTCAAAAGATTTTTCCCAGTATGCTTTAACTGACTTTTCTTCCTCTCAGGAAAGTTTCTAAAAGCTGCACCCTACTAATTTTGTTGGCATCCGGTATGTAGCCACCTACCATTGTATGGCACCTGCCCATTACATTCATAATCCCAATTGCTGTGTCAGAGATAAACTTCAGTACTCACAAGGTAAGGAGAACACCTCCCCCCCCCAAAGATATAAAAATTTATATGCAAGTCTACTAAAATAGTGAGCTAAACATTTACAATCATCAGAGTAAAAATTAGCAAGCCTTTCAAATGTAATTACCATAATATTACAAAAACCAGCATTTTTAAAATAATTAAATGCAAGTATAGTAAAGCAACAATCTCATCAATAGAAAGCACACACTTATTGCTCTAACTAAAATCCTGTGTTAACAGGTTTTTTTTCCCCACAGCCTCTTTCTTCCAAAGCTGCCATTCAGCTATGCTGACAGTATGCCAGAGCAGAAATACAGGGTATAGTTACAGTACAGAGGCTGCAGCAGCACAGCTGTGGCACTGCAGCTACGCCATTATAACGGACACTTGCTACAGAGGTGGAAGGGGTTTTTCCATCACAATCACACACTCTTCCATCAACCTAGTGGTGTCTACACCAGGGCTTAGGTTGACCTAACTACATCTCTCAGGAAAGTGAATTTTTCACCCCCCCTCAAGTGACATAGCTAGGTCGACCTAAGTTTTAGGCAGAGACCAGACCACAGTTTGACTCTTACCTTTCAAAGTGAAGACATCTGGATCTTTCAATCTTACAGATTCAACCCATGAGCATGAATAACCACTGTGACCCTAACAGCATCCCAATGCAAGAGGACAAGGGGCATATTAGTATCTGGTAGTGAGTTTCAGCTGGCCTGACCAATTCAGTGTACCCACCTCACTAATATCATAACCTGTACTGAAAAAGTGTCATGAAAGATATCAATAGAAAGCTAACAACATATTGATCATTAATATTATTGTGTGGTGTATATGTGGCAGACTAATGCCAAATTATAAACATATTGGAAGTTTCATTCTTAAGGTGTGTCTGCCAGTCAGGGTTGAAGTTACCCCCACTCTAAACAGAGGAATGTACTTTCATCACCTTAGAAGTACTTCCAAGGTACATTAAGAAACAAAGGGAATGTATTTACATTAGAGGTAAACAGAAGCATCAAAAGGGAAAAGATAATCACTCAGCATCATGGCAGGGGGAAGAGATTGCAGGAAATAGATCAGTTTGCATTGTAGATAACACCTGTCAGGACTCTTCTCCATCAGACACTATGACCCCTTTCCTCACAGCAGGGGCAATTAACTTCAAGAAGGATTCATTTTCAAAGGTTTAATAAAAGAAAGGGGCAAAGAACCCTCAAGTGATCTTTCACCTAAGATGACAAAGGAGCTGAGCACTTTGTCTTTGTGGGAGATCCTGACCAACAGGGTGATCAGCTATCTTGCTGGAAGGTAACGTGATAAGAATCTGACCTTGAACCAAGATGGTAGGTTTCTTAAGTCGTAGCCTCTAGAAAGCGTTTTTCACTTTGATTTGCTTGTAATCATTTTCAGCTCTATCTTTCATACCTGGACTTACTAACAAAAGGAGATAGGGTTTTAAATCAACTTGTTTTACTTTTAATCTAAGCCACCACAGGGCTGTATCTGGATTGAAGTGATTGTTAATGCAAGTTAAAAGGGATAAGCTGTGAACTTTGTCTCCTTAGAGGAGCAAACAAATCTTACTATTCCTCTGAAAGGTCAGGGAAAGAACTGGACATTGCAGAGCACACCGATTTGGGAAAATTCGGGACTGGGAGTGTGTTGGGTCACTTGGCTAGTAGTAACCACGGCTGGTGGATACCAGAGTGTGGCTAGTGTATAACAAGCGGGCTGCTGAAATCAGAGTTGCTGAACCAGAGCTGCTTAACACAGAAACACTCAGTGAACGCTTGTCTGCTGGTGTCCAGGCTGTGAGCCACAGCAGCAGAACATTTAAGGCACCCAGGGCTAGAGGGCAAGTGGTGCCAAAACCCCTGACTCGTCTGGATTGTACCACAAAACATGACACCCAGCCTCACTACTCCCTTTCCTAGGACCCTTCCAGCCCAAATTCCACTTCTCCTCCAAACGTATCATATGCAACCCAAGTTTCCCTGTGCCTTCAACAGTCTTGCTCACTCACCATGACTCCTTACAGTGCCACTATCCCACAGATTTTCCCCATGTCCCCTGTGATGTTGCATTCCGTATGTTTTATGGAAACATGCTGATGAATATGACATAACTGGAATATGCTTTATGCTAAATACCCCTTGTATGGTATCATTAGAAAGCTTGTAATCTAGTGAGTGTGTTCATCCTATTTGTTTGCATGTATCCAAAAAAATACACAAATAATTTATTTTTAGTTTGAAAAATTAGATATAAACTTGTATTAGTGATGTAAACATATTAAGTGGAAGCCATTAATGGTGCTTCAGAACAGACTGAACCAGGGGAAAGAACTGGGCCCAGACTAGGAAGGAGTCCAGTCTGTAAAAGAAGCTTATTGGAACATCTGAGGGTGAGATTTTACGTGTAATCAGGTTCTTAATGTATTAGGCTTAGACTTGTGCGTTTTGTTTTATTTTGTTTTGTGACTGACTTTGTTCTGGCTGTTATTATTTGAAACCACTTAAATCCTACTTTTTATACTTAATAAAATCACTTTTGTTTATTAATAAACCCAGAGCAAGTGATTAATACCTTGGGGAGCAAACAGCTGTGCATATATCTATCAGTGTTAATTTATGAATTTACTCTGTATAATCTTTATACAGAGTAAAACAGATTTATCTGGGGTTTGGATCCCGTTGGGAACTGGGTGTTGGAGACAGGTAACCTGCTGAGCTGTTTTCAGTTAAGTCTGCAGCTTTGGGAGCATGGACTAGACCCTAAGTTTGTGTTGCAACAGGCTGCATGTCTGGCTCAACAAGACAGGATTCTGGAAGTCCCAAGCTGGCAGGGAAAACAGGCTCAAAAGTAATTTCAGCACATCAGGTGACAGTCCCAAGGGGATCTCTGTGACCGAACCCGTCACATCCCTCCCACAAGTTCACACCCAGACCCAACCTGAGACACTTACTCCCTCATAGAACCCAGAGCTCCAATCGTGTCACTTATCAGAGCCCTGCTTCTTAAGCATGCCCCTATACTCCCCTAACACATGCACATCAATATTTTTAAGCTTTGGCAATGTTTATATCCGCCAATGATAATATGTAACAATATGTATACATTGATACATATAAACTTTTACAAGCTGAGCTGGTAGGAATAAAGAGGGGCATGTTAGGGAACAAAGTATGGGGGAGAATTTGGTGAAGTTGGCAGTTGGGATGGTTAAGGGTAAGCAGGGGTTATGCAAGGTGAAGCCTGGGGCAATTCAGGATATGCACAGAAGAGTAACAATCTGGGAATCTGTGGGGGATATAAAGGGGAGAGAGTCATCTACATGATTAACTGCTAACATTGATACAAGCTTATTAAAATATGGGAAATGTCCACACAGAACCTCTGTTAACTTTGAATTAAAGTTGTTCAGCTACAACTATTTATTGTCGTATTTCAGTTTGTGTTAAGTTATTCAAACACCCCGTTTATTTCACTTCACGGCACACACTCATACTGATCAATATGCAACCACATATCTGTAACACCAACATGCACTCACAAATTTCAGCTCTGTAACTTCTACGTAAATATTTATAAGAGGTCACCCAATCCTACAGCTTCTCCTAAATATTACAGAAAAACAGATTGCAAAATGACATTTTACCTCACTTACACACACCAGTCCAAAGCCACATACGATAAAATTTATGAAAGCTATTACACTCATATTAACCATCAAAACACAGGACCATAAGCTCTAAACATGGGTGGAATTCCAGGGTGCCTGCTGATTGTTCAGAATGATGGTTGAGATATGTGGGCTGTGGGTGGCGGAAAGCAAGTAATTATGGTTGGGAAGGGATGAGTGGAACATTGATGGGGCGTTGAATGATTTAACTGCTTATTTCCTTGCTTTTTAGAATTTTCATTGCTAAGCCATCCAGTCTACACAATTAACTCAAAGTTAAAGCATCTGTAATATATACAGGCTTGGTAGTATTACATTTTAATTGGCAAATGTTCATTATAGCATATGCACACAAACCAACATCAATATTATCATCAATAATAATTAAAATTTACACATATACACAAGTAAGACTTTATGGGTCAAATCCAGTGATTTAGATTTTTGAATCAGGCTAGTTACAAATGGACTAACAAATGAATAGTAAGAGCAGGTATTAGTTCATTTAAGGATATTTTACTCTATTTTGACATGTGATGTTGACAGTCTGAGTTTTTGCAGTTTATAAAGCTTTAACCTTTTGAATCTCAATGTCTTCTGTCATTAAAGAATTACCTGACTGCCTCTCCATAATTTCCTACAGCTGTGAACATTTAAATAGATAAAAATCTTTAAAAAAAAATCTTACAAACCTCAATATCTGCTGAAATTATAAAAAAATAATCAAATTCTGCCAGAAAGTGGTACACAATGTGGCAGATGGGTTAGTCTCAGTGTCCTTGGCCACATTTTTTAAGTTTAGTCCCTCCAGGCTGGCGTGGAAGTATACAGGCAGTATAGCCTGCACAGTTACTATTTGCACTGTGGATAAAGACTGTCTTAAATGTTCCACAGTGACACGTTTATAATCGGTACTAAATTCAAATGAAAAAAAAAATAAATGGGATTTCTTTACTGATTGCAGCCTGATCATCAGATTAAGTAAAAATACAGCTTAGCAAATGAACATAATGAATAAATACATTTAAAAACTTACTCGAGCAGCAGAAGCAAAGGAGTCAGGGCCATGAGCTGCATTTCTTATGCCATCTGTTCCAAACATTGCTCTAATGCTGCCCGGGGCATCAGCACGAGCCACGCCAGAGTTTGCAGGTCCCAGTAACTTCTTCCATTCAGACACAGCATCATCTCCTAAAATCTCCATGGCAACAACAGGACCACTTGTAATGAAGTGAAGAAGCTCACTGCAAAACAGACAGAGCAGGCAGGGAATTCATTATACAGAGAACAACAAAATCTATGGACTAGTTCTCAACTCTCACTAGTGTCACAGGAAAGGATAACAGTTCACAGCACAAGTTATCACACATGATGGTGTGTAACACCAGGCTCTGGAGGAGTACTGGGTGGGATAAGGCAGGGAAAATGGAGACAAAAGACCAGGGGTGAGCCATTGCCTCTTTCCACTTGTGCTCCTTCGACACTGTAGACACACTGGTGTCCATCTAACAGACTCTATTCAGCCTGTCAATTTTTCCTCATTAAGGCAACATAAGCACTCCTATTAGAGACCTCTGCCTCCTTCATCCACCTCTAAATCCTCTTATCCAGTACTTGCCATCCTCTCCAATTAGCTTCTCTCACACAGGGACACACTCAACCTGTGCATGCTCCCTCACATCTGTGAGAGGCCTTGCACCAAACATGTGCGTTACCTCAAAATATTCACTCCACCATGTGCTTCTTCCTCGTGAGACATGGAGGGGACTCTAATCTCTGCCCCTCACTGAAATGGGAAACTGAATTCTAGTGAAAGAGGCCCCTTAATCACACATTATTAGCAAGACTAAGGGAAAAAGTAAGATAAGATGAAAATATACTGTATGTAGTTTTGTAACACAACTGTCTTATTTGTTTAGCACAGGCAAAGTGCTCAGTGCCGTACAAGCCACAAAGATAAAGACAATCCCTTCCCTGCAGACTGCTGCAGTCTTTCCATTGAATCAGACAGACTGAGAAGTCACTATATAATGGGAAATACAGAGCAGGGAAAAGAAAGTTGTTTGTTACTTTTTGTATTGCAAACTCACAATTTCTTGGTATCATCAGATATTGGGGGAAGATTTGAATAAAGAGAAGGTGACATGAGGGAAACATACGGAATGCTTGGTTAAAGACTCAAAAACCAGGAAATCCCAAAGTTAAGTCTGAATACTTGTAACGTTATTTCTGCTCCAGTGAACATATTCATCATGATATAGCTTTCAGTTACACAGTCACATACTACCATCTCTGCAGCAACCCACCTCATTCAGTTTGAAGGCTGGATGCTGCACAATGAATGAAAAAGTTGTGAGAGATTTTTTTTTTAATTCAGTTATTGTTAAGATTATCTTTTTTATGGCTTATAGACAAATACAGACACAGAGACAAAAAATAATTTCTGGAAAGCTCCTTAGTTCTTAAAAATAACTGCTGCGCAAACTATTTACATTAATGCGTATGTAAAATATGAAATTTAACATTCTGAACATTTAATCCCCAAAAAGTTAATAGCTACTTTTTCCTGCTATTCAGTAAACTTTCATTAACTACCGATCTTGCCAATTAAATCTGAAAGTTCTGTTTATGAAACACCATAATAAACCTCTAATAAAATGCTGTATGTAATTGGGTATGAGAATTTAAATTTTTATAAGCGTGAGGATACTTTTTCAGTTCACTTAGTACAGCAAAATCCCATACTACAGGTATCGCTGGATGGCAAACAGAGTACATCATAGTGAATAGAGGGCTTACAGTTTCTCAGCCGGCCATTAGTTTAGCAATCCATGAAATAACACTGCAGACGGAACTCTTGTTAATTTATAAATTGATTCAAGCAGACTTACTCAGCAAAGAAAAAATGGCAACTCTTTGTTTTCCTAGGATCTATACTATAGTCTGACATTTCCTAGGATCATTTCTCTACAGTGGACAGAAGGAAACAACCTGCACCAACACAAACCAATTGCTGCTCCTAGAATTAGGTGGCGATTACTGTATTCGCAATGCTCAGGAACCTCATAACAGTGCTCCACTTGGCGCTCTGTCAGTTGCAATTTCTTGTTCTGCATGACCAAAAACGTAAGTATCTCTACACAGCTGACGTTAAAGTGCTGCCACGGCAGTACTTTAAGTAGCTGTGTAGTCGCGGTTCCAGAACTGGAAGAGAGCTGTCCCAGTGCTGTGAAAAAACCATCTTCGTGAGAGGAATAGCTCCCAGCGCTGGTGCACTGTCTACCTTGCCACTTTACAGCACTGAACTTGCATCGCTCAGGGAAGTGTTTTTTCACACCCCTGAGCGAGGAAAGTTTCAGCACTGCAAATGGCAATGTAGACAAGCCCTAACTAGAGCTGACCTCAACCAACTATACTGTGTGTTAACCTGGGTCCAGACTCAAGAATAGATTAGCTACCTCGCCTTCTTTGCTACTCGTATAAAGCCTACATGTAAATAACAAATAGCATTTATCCACTATGCACCCTAATTAAACTTGATGCATGAGTGTGACGTCATTGACATAATCTGGGACCATACAGAACATGGTTGCAACCAAAGTCTTGTAGTGGCACCAAATCTTGTATAAAGGGGATCAAATGAGGTGTCTAAAACAAGGCTATGGTTTGCTGGTTATAATTACGGTGTCTATATGTGTGTATCATGTTTGTAGTTGAAGTTATGAATGTTGGCTCTATACTGTCTGTACTTCAAACTTATGCTACGCTTCCAGATAACATCCCAGATAAGTTGGTGTTAGCTCTGCCTAGCCTGCTTGATGGCCCATTAAGGACCATCAGCTATACAACTGACCCATTGAGAGAAGGCAGATACGCCTTGTAACTCAGCAAAGTATGCAGGAACTTGCCCATGTGACTCTAGACTCCATTTTGCTGTAATTTTCCACAGTAAGAACAAAGACGTGTTCTTATACCTGGAAAAGACTATAAAAGGCTGACGCCTCATTTCCATCTGGTCTTCAATCCTGCTTCTTATCTCTGGAGGGACTTTCCTACAAGGAAGCTCTACACAAAGGACTGAATGAACCATCCCAGCTGTGGATGTACTGTACTCCAGAGACTTGATTTGAACCTGCAGTTTATTCTATCACTGCTACAAGCCTGAACTAAGAACTTTGCCATTACTGTATGTAATTGATTCCATTTAACCAGTTCTAGCTCTCATCTATATATCTTTTTCCTTTTATGAATAAACCTTTAGATTTTAGATTCTCAAGGACTGGCAACAGTGTGACTTGTGGGTAAGATCTGATTTGTATATTGACCTGGGTCTGGGGCTTGGTTCTTCAGGATCGAGAGAACCTTTTTCTTTTACTGGTGTGTTGCTTCTCATAACCGTTCATCTCCAGGACGACTGGCTCTGCTGGTGATACTGGGAAACTGGAGTGTCTAAGGGAATTCCTTGTGTGACTTGTGGTTAGCCAGTGGAGTGAGACCAAAGTCCTCTTCGTCTGGCTGGTTTGGATTGCCTTAGAGGTGGAAAAACCCCACTGTCCTGTTTTAAGCAATTTGTCCTGAATTGGCACTCCCAGTTGGGTCCCGCCAGAATCAGCATCGTTACAATGAGGAAACTGAAAAAGATTTTATACAGCTACATACACAAATATATAAATATTTGCATCCAGTGTTTCTGCAGAGATCAAGTATTTCATAGTTTCATGCAATATGAAACAACAGAGCCACACACAGGTTTTAGCCCACCAAAGCTTATGCTCAAATAAATTTGTTAGTCTCTAAGGTGCCACAAGTACTCCTGCTCTTTTTACACAGAGTTCTGTATCTTGTCCAAGACCAGCCACACACAAGACATGTGCCACAATTCTTTAAATACTTGTGCTTTTGCGTATTTGCTACCAGAAGGGTATCCAGGACTGGATGGTACTCTGCAATTCTCACTGATTGCAAGCCATATTCTGTATCTGGAGAGTCTCCCTCTCATGCTTCTTTTTAGCTAGGGTCCTTTTCACATCTCATAGGGTGGATGCATTCATTAGCACTCGATGGGGCATGGGATTGTGGAACTAGGCACCAGACAGCTAGGTCCATTTTAGGAGGAAGTTTGCATAGGCTCCCTTGAAACTTAAGCCCAGTTCTGGTTTTGCCACACTCTTGTAGTGTCACAGGCATGTGAAATGAATGCCATGCACTGTAAAGAAAGTTCTCCAGGACAATCTTTTCCTGTATAGTAAATGAACATAACCTCAAAAGTATGTACTTACTTGTAAAAGGGCTTTGATTGATGGTCTACATGGAGATCCATTGCTTCTTTCCTAGAAAAGATTTTTAAAAAATCATTTCATGAATCATTAATGTATAATTGTTCATTAATGTGCCTAAATGGGAAGTTTCTCCAAATACCAGGTAGTTTGTGCTTATGCCCTAAAGCATCAGGGTTAATACACCTCATACATTTTTATCATAACAAGTGCAACTCTGAACACTCCTTTTACCCAGAAAAATTGATAATCCTCTGGGTCCTCTTTCGAATTCTACTAAGCTCATGGCTTCTATGGAATCCTGTAGGAATGAGTCCTACAGATCAGTTGCATGTTGTGTAAGAGTATATCCTTCCAGTAGTTCTAAATGTGTTGCCATTCAACTGCAAGTATCTGACATTCAAAAGTTGAGCCATTTTAACTGGATAGGTCTTGTGGTATGTTTCTGTTTACTGACTGGAGGAGTGATGCTTTCAGAAGGAAGCTTTTCATGTCATACTCATTATGTCAAATCAAAAACTACTTTCCACATATATTCTAAATATTTGCTTAAAATTCTCTATTTCAGCAATAATTCCTACCAATAATCTAATTCACTATAATATTCATGGAAAGTGTACAGAAAAGGGGCATGAACCCAGTCTAAGCTACATAATGCATAAATCTGAACAAATATTTGTCGATATTTTTTCAAAATATTTGTTCAGCCCTACTACTTAGTCAAAAATCTCCTATGGCATTAAATATAAAGACAATCTTGCTAGCTGTAACCCTAGTTCCAATTCTCTGTCAGCAGATCCCCACTTGCAGAACATGGAAAGTTACATTCATCTTGGGCAATGATCTGATTTGAGAAGTGATTAGCTGAAGAGACTGGAAAACTGACTTACGAAAGCAGGCATCTGCCCTTGCTTTCATATCTAAGCAATGGGTTTTACAAAAGGTGTGAATCAAGTTAACAGGGTCTGCCAGGCAAATGTCAGCAGAAAAACAAAAACAAATAAATAAATAAAAGCAGAAGCTGATCTGGACAAGCCAACCTAAAGGGATATTTGAGATTAGAACTTTGGCATTACTCGGGGGTGAAAGTAACTTACAGGACTTACCAATATTGCTGGAGTCCTGAGGGGGCGTGGCCTCATCTGGAAGAAGCGTGGCCTCTCAAGATTTAAAGGCCCTGGGGCACCAGCTATGGCTGGAAGACCCAGGGCCTTTAAATCAACCAGGGGCTCCCAGTTGAAGAGGTGGCTGGGAGCCCCCTGGAGCTCGGGGGCAAATTAAAAGGCCCGGGACTCCGGCCACCGGGGGAAACCCCAAGCTTTGCGGGGCTGGGGCAGGGATTTAAAGGGCCCAGAGCTCCTGCCACTGAGGGGAGCCCCGAGCCCTTTAAATCCTGGCCCCAGGCTGGCCGCCAGAGCCGTGGCCAGGATTCAAAGGGCTCTGGGCTGCCCGGAGCCGCGGGGAGCTTTGAGCCCTTTAAATCCCGGCCTCTGTCCGGCCGCTGGAGCCGCAGCTGGGATTCAAAAGGGCTCTGGGCTGCCTGCAGTGGCGGGGAGCTCTGAGCCCTTTAAATCTCAGCCATGGCCAGGATTTAAAGGGCTCTGGGCTGCCCGCAGCCACGGGTAGCTTTGAGCCCTTTAAATCCCGGCCCCTGCACAGCTGCTGGAGCTGCGGCTGGGATTTAAAGGGCTCTGGGCTGCCCGCAGCCGCAGGCAGCCCAGAGCCCTTTCAATCCTTGCCGTGGAAGCCAGTGCGGTCCCGCACGGTGTACTGGCTCCTTGCCGGTACGCTATACCGGACCGGACTGGCTTACTTTCACCTCTGGCATTACTATATGCTATCACTAAAAACATGGTGCAAGTCCAAGGGACAAAAGCACAAGGTCCCGTGAAAACCACAAATACTCAACCACCATTTTAGATTCATCCTACAACACTGTCCGATTATGGCTTCGTTAATAATAATAATCTTTCATTTTGCAGGGCAGGCAAGGGACTTTTCTGAACAAAAGGTAATAAAAATTTACATCTTATATAAACTGTTTGGATTTATTTTCCTCAGGGTAAGCAAAATCCAAAATATATAAAGTGGTTCAACAGAGATTCAGTTATCATCAGAGAAACTGACATATAAAACCAAGGAAGAACCCAGAGCTCCAGGAGCAACGCGCCAAGACAGCAGACCTCATGCTCCTTTTGGCCTGGGCATCTGTGGGAGGTGATGATAGAGCAGGGTGACTGGGAGAGGGATTCTCCACATACAGTTTCAGAAGAGACACATGGAACTCTTCGAACTGTCTCATTACGGGAGTAGAAGTCTCCAGGAGGGGAGATGCCCAGATCAGAGCCTCCCTGGTTAGCAGAGTAATAATAAATCCTACTTGGGTCTGGTCAGTGGAGAATGACTGGGGTTAATGCAGGAACAGGAGCCAGCACTAGCTCACGAAACTAGGGAATTTGTTATGGTCCCCCATCAAACTTATCCTGCACTAAAATCTCCAGCTCCCTAGAAGCCAGAGCAGCAGATATGGGTGGGACAGCTTGAGCCTGTAGCACTGCAGTTTGTACTGCATAACCTGAGACTGTAGGGTCTGCAGGATTCTCAAAATGTCCTGCAGGGGCAAGGCTGCCTCTGAGGAATCCATCTGAAGGGCAGTCCAGTCACTTACCCACCCTTATTCAATCTTTTGGGTTCCTCAAACTGTCAGTGACCGAGTTGTGGGCAGTCTTTCCTAATGGTTGGAGCATGACTCTGGCATACCAGTTTGAGCTGAATCCAGACGTAAGTCCAGGATCACAGCCAGATGTTAGAGTCCAAAGCCTAAGGGTCAATCGGATTTACAGACAGAAGGTGGAGTCGAGGATCTGAGCTGGGAATCAGAAGTCAAGAAGGAGTTGAGGGGTGGAACAGGAGCAGCCTGAGGCTGGAGCAGGAACCAAGCTAGAGGAAGTGGAGGCAAGGGCAGGACCAAAACACAACTATGGGCTACGAAAGCATTGAGCACGAACTGAACTGCTACTGAGTTTTAAGTATCAGCCTGTTCACTCTTTCAGTCAGTCAGATGGCTCAGTCAGACAGCTGCTATCAGAGCCAGCTGCATTCACTGGATTGCCAGGAGACAGGCTCTGCTGCAGGTTAAGCCCAACAAACATCCTGAATCATGTATCATATAAGAAACCTACATATGATTATGAAACAGATTATTCTCTTTGCTACTCAGTGGAATAGATCTAATGTTTGGAATGACATGGAATAACTGTGAAGATACCCTTCAGTTCAAAATAATCAAATCCTACAGGAAACGTTAATAGAGCCTTACCGTGAAAGTACCATCATTTTGGCTTTAGTTATTGTAAATCCAGCATTAATGATGATATCAACTAGTTCTCCAATCTTGGGTACTGCATCAGGTTTAACCAAAGCCAGTGTTCTGAAAAGGAAGGGGGGGGGGGGGAATTGGAATTTTCATTCTTTAGGAAAAGACAAAGTTAAAGTTACACTTCAAGAAAAAAGGCTCACACAAGGAAATATAGAAATGCAGTTACAGTCATCCAACAATTTTACCTCAGTCCTTTACTGACCTTCCACCCAGCACATGCATATCTTTCATGTATGATGAAGGCATTAAAACCTTAAACAAAACAGTTACCCACTTTTTTGTAATGGATGTTTTGAGATGTGTTGCTCAAGTTCAGTCCATTCTAGGTGTGTGCGTGTCCACATGCAGAGTCATTGGAGATTTTTGCCTTAGCAGTACCCGTAGGGTTGACTGTAGCGCCCTCTTGAGTGCTGCGATCATGCGCTAGTGTATTAGGCGCTGCCGACCCTACATCCTCTCAGTTCCTTCTTACCGGCAACTCTGACAGAAGGGCGGGTAATGGAATGGACATGAGCAACACATCTCGAAGAACAGTTACAAAAATGTAGATAACTGTTTTTTCTTTGAGTGCTTGCTCATGTCAATTCCAATCCAGGTGACTCACAAGCAGTATCCTCGGAGGTGGGCTTGGAGTTCACAATTTAGCAGCTTGCAGTACTGCATCATTCCGGGCTTGCTGGGTAAGTGCATAACGGGACGTGAACATGTGGACGGACGGATGGACGGCCAGCTGGCAGCTCTATAGATGTCCTGGATAGGCACTTGGGCTAGGAAAACTGCCAAAGAGGCTGGCACCCTGGTTGAGTGTGCTGTGACAATCGCCCAAGGTGGCTCTTTCTCCTGATCGTAACAGCCGCAAATGCAGGTAGTGATCCAAGAAATTCTTTGAGGGGACAGTGGATGACCTTTCATCACGTCGGCCACTGTGATGAATTGCATAGATTTGCAGAATGGCTTAGTCCTTTCAATGTAGAAGGCTAGTACCCTCCTGTCATCTAGGGAATGAAATCTACACTCCTCCTCCAACTTATGTGGCTTTGGAAAAGACAGGTAAGTAAATGTCCTGGCCCATATGAAACTGCGAGACCACCTTGGGTAGGAAAGCTGGGTGTAGTCACAGCTGGACCTTGTCTTTGTAGAAGACTAAATAGGGTGGTTCCAAGGTAAGCACTCTAATCTCAGAGACCTGGCAGATGGATGTTATCACACCTAGGAATGTGATCTTCCAGGACAGGACAAGGAGAGAGCAGGAAACCAGAGGCCTGAAGTGGGGGTTCCGTGAGCCATGACAGCACAAGATTCAGGTCCCATGGCAGAACAGGATCCCTGACGTGTGTGTAGAGGCACTTGAGGCCCCTGAGGAACCTGGCAGTCATATCCCGGGCAAAAACCAACCTACCCTCAAGCGCCAGACAGAAGGCCAAAATAGCAGCCAAGTGGACCTTGACAGGTGAAAGGGACAGGCCTTGGCACTTGAGATGCAGAAGCTAGTCCATGATCAACTGCAGCGAGACCCACTCAGGCCGAATGCCTTTAGCCAAGGTCCAATAAGTGAACCACTTCCATTTGGCTAGGTAGGTCGCTCTGCGGAGGGCTTTCTGCTGCCCAACAGGACCTGCTGGATAGAGACCGAGCAATCTGGCTCCTCTGCATTTAACCATACAGCAGCCAAGCCATCAGGTGCAGCGCCACCAGGTTCAGATGAGGAAGATTGCCATGGTTTGGAGACAGCAGGTCGGGCCTGAGTAGCAGCCATAATGGACCAGCCAACGAGAAGTCCAGCAGTGTGTCCAGTGCTGGTCAAGCCGGCACTAGGAGGATCATCTTCACCTTGTCCTGCTTGATTTTGATGAGGACTCTGAATCAGCGGACTGGAAGGAAAGCATATAACAGAGCCCCTGACCACGGGAGCAGAAAAGCGTCCAACAAGGAGCCTCTTTTGATCCCCCCAAATTGAGCAGAAAACATGGCATTTCCTGTTTTGCATGGACACGAACAGGTCCACCTGGGGCATTCCACACCTCTGGAAGATGAAGCTAGCCACTTTCAGATGGAGGGACCACTCGTGGCGAGACAAGAAAGTCCTTCTGAGGCAATCAGTCAAAGCATTCCTGGGCCTCGGGGAGGCGTGAGGCTACAAGATGGATGTCATGTTATACACAGAAGTCCCAGAGCCTGAGGACTTCCTGGTAAAGGGCAGACAACCTGTCCCTGCCTTGCTTGTTGATACAGAAAATAGTTGCTGTATTGTCCGTTAGGACTTGGACTACCCTGCTTTTTATGTGAGTTAGGAAGGCTTGACAGGACAGGCGAACCGCTCTGAGCTCCCTGAAGCTGACGAGTAGGGAGCAATCGTGACTTGACCAATGACCCTGTGTGCAGGGACCTGTGTCTTCTAATCGAGGACCGAGGCCACAGTGATGGGGATTGACGCCTGCAGAGCATGGATGTGCCGCTGCTTTAGGGGGCAGTACTATAACCAGCTTGCTTGTACATGCTGAGACCTTGGCCGGATCCGTTGCCTGGCTTGGTGTCTGCGGTGCTGGCCAGTCTACTTGCTCTTTGGCCGCCAGGCCGGCTTCAGGCACAGATGACCCTACGGGGGGACAGGACCCCCTGCTGCTCCCAGGAGTCGGACGCAGGTCCCTGGCTGGACTAGGGGGTCTGACCGTAGCAGTACCCCCGAGCTGCTCCGTGCAGGCACGTGGTCTGACAAAGGTCCTTTGTCCGAAGCCCTCTTTTTCTGCGGTGCCAGCAGGCTTGTTGAATTCAACTACTTAGGCACCAGGGAGGGGGCATGGTGCTGGTAGGGTTCCAGTGCCAGTGGTGTGCTGCGTGCTGACACCAAGGTGCTGGGCCTGGAGTCCGATTGGGAGGGCTCCAATGTAGGGCAAAACGCAGCCTCCATGAGGAGGGCCCTCAAGTGGATATCCTGTTCCATTTGAGTTTGAAGGCAAAATTTTTGCAGATCCTGTACTTGTCCTTCCTGTGGAACTGCCCCAAACACTTTAAACAGCTCTCATGGGGTTCACTAGAGGGGCATTGTCATAAACAGATAGTTAAGGGTTAATGTCTTTTTTACCTGTAAAGGGTTAACAAACAGGGACCCAAACACCTGACCAGAGAACCAATCAGGAAACAAGATACTTTCAAATCTAGCTTGAGGGAAGCCTTTGTTTGTGGGTTTGGGGTTTTGCTTTGTTCTCTCTAGGCTCTGAGAGTGACCACACATACCTACAGGCTCTCTAATCTTCTTTTCCAAGTTTATAAGTACAAAAATAGAAAGACAGTTTAGTCTTTTTAGTTGTTTTTCTGTATTTGCAACTGTGTATCTGGCTGGTAGAGTTTTACTGTGTATTTGGGTGAAAGTATTCTAAATTGTATTTCTGCTGGAGAAAGCTTTCTTTCTATTGTCTATAAGCTGAAAGACCCTGTAACTTTTTACCATCTAAATTGCAGAGATAGACCTTTTATTTTTTTCTTTCTTATTACAAGTTTTGCTTTTAAGACCTGTCTGATTTTTCCCCTTGTTGAGGCTCAAGGGAATTGAGTCTGTACTTAACAGGGAAGGAGAAGGGAGCGGGAGAAAAAGCGGGGGGGAACCCCCCTGATTTCCCTGTGTAGTGATTCAAAAAGTTTGAATCACGGTGATCTTCTAGTGTACCCAGGGCAGGAAAGATCTGGGAGGAAGAAAGGAGAAGGGGGAATCCCTTTGTTTAGATTCAAGGAGCTTGAATCTGTAAATCTCTCCAGGAGCCCAGGGAGGGAACACCTGGAGGGGAGGAGGGGGAAGGGAAATGGTTTATTCTCCTTTGCTGTGAGACTCAAGGAATTTGGGTCTTGGGGCCCCCAGGGAAGGTTTTGGGGGAGACCAGAGTCTATCAGGCACTCTAATCTAAGTCCTGATTGGTGGCAGCAATACAGGATCTAAGCTGGTAATTAAGCTTAGGGGAATTCATGCTACTACCCATATTTTGGAAGTTAAGGTCCAGATTTGGGAATTATACTATGACAGGCATCAGCTGGCTACACACTGAGCATGGCTTAAAGCCTGGGGAATGGGGCACGCCCCGCTCTGATGGGAAGTCCCAGCCAAGACTTAACACCTAAACTACTCCTCAAACACTTAACTTAAAGGTCTAACTAAGCACCTAACAACTAACAACAAAGGAGAGAGAACAAGGGACTGTAAGAACTGCTAATGCTCTTGCAATCGACCAACTCTCATGGGCTGTAAGAACAAACTGAGAGGGTTAAGGGTCAGCAGTGCCTAATATACCAGTGCATGAGCATGGCACTCAAGAAGGCGCTACAGTCAACCCTATGGGTACTGCTAAGGCAAAAATCTCCGATGACTGCACATGGGTGCGCTCACACCTAGAATGGAATCTACATGAGCAAGCACTCGAAGAAGAATATTTGCCTGTGGCATGGTCAGCAGTATGTATAGAATCTCTGTGTCATCTAAAATGTCTGCAACTGCAGATATGGTAGCATGTATCTATGCTAAGTCTCACAATCAGGCAATCCTTTATAACAAAAAGTCCATGTACCTTTGTGAGGCTGTCCTGAATGTGGTTACTGCTGAGAATGTGAAAGCCTAATTTTCTGGTGAATGCACAGCACGTTGAGATCCTTAGATAGAAAGGGCTATAGAAGTGCAAATAGTATATTTATTTGATTTATAAAGTGAAACTATTTCATGCTGGAGGTTAAGATATTTTTCCATCATGTCCTCCCACCCCCAACACACTCCAGAAAAGCAAGCCTTAACATCCCATTTGTTCCCTTTTCCCTCTTCCATTTCTGCCTGTTTATTCACACTGCTCTTTATGCACAGAGTGGCATCCTGATCAACAAGCGGCTATGCTCTTCCTATTCAAATCCTTCCACAAAAATTGTGTTCCACAAAGCTTGTAAAAAAAAAAAAAAAGAGATCCTTATTTGTATTCCAGTACTGCCTAGAGGTCCCATCATGCTAGGTACTGTACAAACACAGGAGCTCTCTTCCAAAGAGCTAATAGTCTAAAAAGGCAGGATAAAGGAAGCATTATTTCTATTTTATGGATAAGAACTATATTATGAGAGAAATCAAAACAAAAACCTCTACGCTATCCAGTTCATCCTGTCTTCTCTGCAATTATCTTTTATACTCTTAAGCACTTGGGAGCCAGGATTCTTTTTATCATTTTGTTTTGTACAGCACCAAGTGCATGGTCAGTACTAAATACATTATTAGTCATAAAAAATAAGCAGCATAACAGGAACTCTAAAACGACACTGTGTGCGCTTCCATTATTTATTCTCATAGTGAGTCAGCATCAAACGTGATCATGCTTACAAATCAACAGATTTAACCACCTGTACCACAAACTCTGCCTGGAATCTGAAAATCCAGTGGGGCTCTTCTGTCTTCTACACCATCTCCAGCAATGGAAGATATTCAAGACTGCATGTTTCCTTTAGAGCAGTGCATCTATATAGAGAAGACAGATGCTGCCAGTTTGCTCGTTTTATTTCCCAGCATACTGAAGAAGACAGCTTCTGTGTACTACAATTTGCTCTAACTGGAAGTAACATGCTGAAATTAGGGGAAATTCACAAAGTGCCATTCCATTTGCTCTGATCACTAAAAGATGTCAAAGTTGCAGATGCTGTGGAGAAAAACATTACTCTAGCCATCACCCAAGGCTTTTACAGAGAATGGACACAGGAAATGTTAGAAGGGAGGTGGAAATTAATTTGATACTCCTGGTGGGGCAGATGAAGGGATAGACCAGGGGTCGGCAACCTTTCAGAAGTGGTGTGCCGAGTCTTCATTTATTCACTTTAATTTAAGGTTTCCCATGCTAGTAATACATCTGAACGTTTTTAGAAGGTCTCTTTCTGTAAGTCTATAATATATAACTAAACTATTGGTGTATGTAAAGTAAATAAAGTTTTTAAAATGTTTAAGAATCTTCATTTAAAATTAAATTAAAATGCAGAGCCCCCCAGCCCGGTGGCCAGGACCTGGGCAGTGTGAGTGCCACTGAAAATCAGCTTGCGTGCCGCCTTCAGCACGCGTGCCATAGGTTGCCTAACTCTGGGATAGACCTAAGCTGCAAAATTCACAGTCGAATGTGAACTTTCGCAAAGATCAGGATGCTCAGATCTGTGGATCTGATTAAGGTGCATATCTACTGGAAACAGTGCAACAATGCAAACAAGATTGATTGGTTAAGATGCTAGAAAGGATCAAGTTCTTTGACCAGGAATTTCAATTCAGTTTGAAGCTAGCATTTCCCTTCAGAATGTTTGTCTAGAGGTTGTTTTTCGTTCCTGTTGTTGTAGTTATAGACTATCAGAGAGGAGAGGTTTAACCCTAGCATAATCTGTAGTTTACTTTGCCAATTCCAGACTTTGATAGTAGATCCTCAATTGCTAGCAACATGCAGTGAAATACTATATGGTGAACCCATTATCTTCTAGCTGAAATAAGCATCTGTCGGGGTGGTTTGTAATAGTATTTTCAGTGTGTTTTTCATGGAGGTGTGCAGGGTAGAAAGTGCTATGATCCAGCATGCTGAGGGCTGTTCCTGAGACTGGATTTTGGATCCATGTGATCTATTTGTAGTTTTCATTAGCAATATGTTTTAGGGTTCTGACAGGTGAGTCCACACAAGTGCATTAGGGAGCAGTTACATCTGGGAACAAAGGAAAAGGAATTAAAAACTAGACTCAGCTACTTTGTGTCACACAGTAAACCTGAATGCGAATCTCTTGTGGTTATTGAAAAGGGAGATTGTAAGTGATCATAAGAACTGTATCTGGTGCATAAAACAACGTATGCGGTGGCTAAGGCTGGTGTTTATTTTTAATAGAAGGACTATTACAAGTACAAAATCTTATGCTGTGGAGGGGAGGAAACGTTAAATATGGTAAATGACTGGAAGCACATTAGTGATTTACTAAATCAATAAAATAATCTGGTATTTCTGGTTTGTCGTGAGCATTCTAATAATTTTTTTTAAACCAGGTATGGTAACTGAATACACTGAAAGGCTCCCGGTCCTCTTTAAAAACAAAGAAACAAACAAACCTTGTCTGAAAAACGTTTAGCTAGTGTTAAGTGCCATCTAAGATCAATATAAGTGAAAGATTGAGGGGCGGGGGAATTCTCTACTTTTTCCAATTTTCTTTACTTTGTGCATTTGACAGCACTGTGCGTTTAGTTAAGTTTCCTAGTGACTAGTCAGTTTCCTTGTTTGCGTGGGTCTTTCAGTTAACAATGGAAAGGGGGAAAAGAAAAAAAAAAGCAAACAAACAAACTTGGCTGGAAAGCTAATAAATAAATTGGCTGGGGGATTCAGAGGCAAGTGTAGAACCTGAAACTACTTTAAAGTCACTTTTTGGAACTGGGTAGATTTTAAGTGGACTGTCCATACAGGAAAGTTTTAATTTAAAGTGCAATTATAATCAGAAAAAGGACTATGTAAAAATCAGCCTTTTCTTCCCCCCCACACCAGATCAATTCCCTGTATGCGTCTGGAGTCATACTGGCTCATTTTACTGACAAAAACAAAGGCCCCAGTTTCAGAAAGTGCAAGATGCTTGATGTGCAGATGCCAGTCTAGCCTGGAATATTCACTGAGCATTTCACACCTGCTTCTCTAGTGACCAAAGTATGTGTAAATTTTGCAAACTTGAGCCTATGAAGCACTATTACAGAACAAGGTGAAGATTATTCTGCCTCATGCATCAGCAACAAAATTGTCCAGTTGCACATTCTTTGTCTTTGGTGATGCTCATTTCATCCTCTGTTGCAAAACTCCTCTTTCTCCCCTTCTGTCACTGTCATGAAACCTATACTAAGGACTATCCCTAAACAGGCAAATCCCCATAACCAGCCACTTGCCCCCATGCAATATAACCTTGTTTAACCATCGAAAGCCAACCTCTGCTTGAACTTGGATTTTGCTGATCCTTTTGATGACTGCCTAAGGTAGATTTCAATGGAAGTCATTTGGTCATTCTGAATAAATTATAACATTGTCTCTTCTACAGCTAAAGATGGGCATGGTAAGTATTATTAACTCCATTTTACAGATGGGGAAAATGAGAGATTAAGGGCTTGTCTAGGCACAAAATGTGTACTGCTTTAAAATATGAGAGCATAAAGCAGTACAATCCTCCCAGTATAAACAGCATCCACGTTGGTATAAAGCTGTTTTATACCAGTGTAGCTATTTGTATATGAGGCCACGTCTACACTACAGAATAAAATCGAAATTATTAAAACCGGTTTTATAAAACTGGTTTTATAAAATCGATTTTACGCATCCACACTAGGGCATATTAATTCAGTGGTGTGCGTCCATGGTCCTAGGCTACCATCGATTTCCGGAGTGGTGCACTCTGGGTAGCTCAGTAAAAGAATGAGACCAATAACTTCGATTTCCGTCCACAGTAATGCTAAATCGATATAGTAATATCGATTTTAGGGTTACTCCTGCCGTTGGGGAGGAGTACAGAAATCGATTTTAAGAGCCCTTAAAATCAATTTAAAGTGCCTTGTAGTGTGGATGGGTACAGAGTTAAATCGATTTAATGCTGTTTAAATCGATTTGACTGTGTAGTGTGGACCAGGCCTGAGAAGTGGAATAAACAATTCCCATATAAGGCACCTTTATACTTCTGTAATTGCTACCCACGCTAGGGCTTACTCAGGTATAGTACATCAGTAAAAATGTACCCCTAAGGCATGGTCTACACTACGATTTTAGATCAAATTTAGCAGCGTTACCTCGACTTAAGCCCGGACTCGTCCACATGAAGAAGCCCTTTTTTTCACCTTAAAGGGCTCTTTACATCGATTTCTTTACTCCACCTCTAATGAGGGGATTAGCGCGGAAATTAGCTTTGCCAGGTCAAATTTGGGGTAGTGTGGACGCAATTTGACAGTATTGGCCTTCGGGAGCTATCCCAGAGTGCTCCATTGTGACCGCTCTGGACAGCACTCTCAACTCAGATGCACTGGCCAGGTAAACAGGAAAAGGCCTGCAAACTTTTGAATCTCATTTCCTGCTTGGCCAGCGTGGCAAGGTGCAGGTGAGTACAGATCTCATCAGCACAGATAACCATGATGGAGTCCCAGGATCACAAAAGAGCGCCAGCATGGACCGAATGGGAGGTACGGGATCTGCTCGCCAAATGGGGAGATGAATCCATGCTAGCTGAACTCCATTCCAGTAAATTAAATGCCAAAACATTAGAAAAAGTCTCAAAGGGCATGAAGGACAGAGGCCATAACAGGGACGCACAGCAGTGCCGCATGAAAATTAAGGAGCTAAGGCAAGCCTACCACAAACCAGAGAGGCAAACGGAAGGTCCGGGGCAGAGCCGCAGATATGCTGCTTCTATGCTGAGCTGCATGCGATTCTAAGGGGTGCAGCCACCACTACCCTACTCCTGTGCTTTGACTCCATCAATGGAGAATCACACAACAAGGAAGCGGGTTTTGGGGATGAGAAAGATGATGACAAAGAGATCGAAGATGCTCACAGAAAGGAAGGGGAGAAACCGGTTTCCCCAACAGCCAAGATATGTTTCTCATCCTGGACCTGGAGCCAGTACCCTCCAAACCTACCCAAGGCATGCTCACGGACCCTGTAGGCGGAGAAGGGACCTCTGGTGAGTTTACCTTTGTAAATATTACACACGGTTTAAAGGCAAGCGTGTTTAATGATTAATCTGCCTTGGCATTCGCGGCCAGTACAGCTACTGCAAAAGTCTGTTAACTTATGGGGATCGAGCGGAAATCCCGGTGTTTGCTTGCATTCAGACAACATCCATTCCTTATCTCTCTCTGTTATCCTCAGGAGAGTGATATCATTCATGGTCACCTGGTTGAAATAGGGTGCTTTTATTAAGGGGACATTCAGAGGTGCCCGTTCCTGCTCTGCTGTTTGCCTGTGGCTGAACAGAAATGTTCCCTGCTGTTAGCCACGCAGTGGGAGGGAGAGGTGAAGTGATCATCCCAGAGAATAGCATGTGTGGGGGGTGGGGCGTTATTTGGGTTTGTGCTGCATGCTAACTCACAAACCGCAGCCCCTCCTTTTAAATTGCAAACTCATTTTAAATGGCCAACCCAACGGCTGCTTGGTATGAGAAATGAGGGTGCTGCTGTTTGAAACCATTCCCATATGTTATGGGAATTAAAGAAGCCAAAAGACTGTGGCTTACCATGGCTGCCTGCAAGCTGAATTCTGTTGCCTGGCACTGCGTGAGTGATCTCTCACACCACATCAGCAGGCCCTCAATATAAGAGGCAAAATGCTACCTTGTAACAAAAGCACATGCTGTGTAATGTAATGTGAACAGAAAGGTTTAACGAGAAAGAGTGATCCTACTGTTCTCTAAAATGCGTCTTTTTCACCACCAATCTCCCTTCCCCCCCCAGCAGCTGCAAATGTTTCTCCTTCGCAGAGGCTAGCGAAGATTAGAAAGCAAAAAAAAACGCTCTTGGGATGAGATGGTCTCAGAGTTACTGCTGTCCTCCCACACTGACAGAGCACACCAGAATGCGTGGAGGCAGATGATGTCAGAGTGCAGGAAAGCACAACAGGAATGCGAGAAGAGCTGGCGGGCTGAAGAGGATAGGTGGCGTCAGCTTGCTGACAGATGGCAAGAGTCGATGCTCCAACTGCTGGAGCATCAAACTGATATGTTCCAGCATATGGCTGAGCTGCAGGAAAGGCTGCAGAAAAGGCAGCAGGAGCACAGACTGCCACTACAGCCCCTGTGTAACCAACCGCCCTCCTCCCCAAGTTCCATAGCTTCCTCACCCAGACGCCCTAGAACACGGTGGGGGGGTCCTCCAGCCACCCAGCCACTCCACCCCAGAGGACTGCCCAAGCAACAGAAGGCTGGCCTTCAATAAAGTTTTTAAATTTAAGTTTTAAAGTGCGGTGTGGCCTTGTTCTTCCCTTCTCTCCCACCCCACCCTGCGCATCCCTTCGCCCCCACCCCTCCCGGGCTACCTTGGCAGTTATCCCCCTATTTGTGTGATGAATTATTAAAGAATGCATGAATGTGAAGCAACAATGACTTTATTGCCTCTGCAGGCAGTGAGGGGAGGGGAGGGGAGGGTGTTTAGCTTACAGCTGACAGGGAAGTAGAATGAACCGGGGGGGCGGAGGGGTGTTTATCACAGAGAAACAAACACAACAGTCACACCATAGTCTGCCAGTCATGAAACTGGTTTTCAAAGCTCCCCTGATGCACAGCGTGTCCTGCTGTGCTCTTCTAACTGCTCTGATGTCTGGCTGCGCGTAATCAGCAGCCAGGTGATTTGCCTCAACCTCCCACCCTGCCATAAACATCTCCCCCTTACTCTCAGATATTGTGGAGCACATAGCAAGCAGTAATAACAATAGGAATATTGGTTTGGCTGAGTTCTATCCGAGTCAGTAAACTTCGCCAGCGACCCTTTAAACATCCAAATGCACTTTCTACTACTACTCTGCATTTGCTCAATCTATAGTTGAACAGCTCCTGACTACTGTCCAGGCTGCCTGTGTATGGCTTCATGAGCCATGGCATTAAGGGGTAGGCTGTGTCCCCAAGGATAACTATAGGCATTTCAACATCCCCAACGGTTATTTTCTGGTCAGGGAAGAAAGTCCCTTCCTGCAGCTTTTGAAATAGACCAGAGTTTCTGAAGACATGAGTGTCATGTACCTTCCCCAGCCATCCCACGTTGACGTTGATGAAATGTCCCTCATGATCCACCAGCGCTTGCAGCACCATTGAAAAGTACCCCTTTCAGTTTATGTACTCGCTAGCTTGGTGCTCCGGTGTCAAGGTAGAGATATGGGTTCCGTCTATTGCCTCACCACAGATAGGGAATCCCATTGCAGCATAGCCATCCACTATGACCTGGACATTTCCCAGAGTCACTGCACTTGATATCAGCAGATCTTTTATTGCGTGGGCTACTTGGATCACAGCAGCCCCCATGGTAGATTCGCCCACTCCAAATTGATGCCCGATTGACCGGTAGCTGTCTGGCGTTGCAAGCTTCCACAGGGCTATCACCTCTCGCTTCTCAACTGTGAGGGCTGCTCTCATCTTGGTATTCTGGAGCTTCAGGGCAGGGGAAAGCAAGTCACAAAGTTCCATGAAAGTGCCCTTACGCAAGCGAAAGTTTCGCAGCCACTGAGAATCATCCCAGACCTGCAACACTATGCAATCCCACCAGTCTGTGCTTGTTTCCCGGGCCCAGAATTGGCATTACATGGCATGAACCTGCCCCATTAACACCATGATGTGCACACTGCAGGGGCCCATACTTTGTAAAAAGTCTATGTCCATGTCTATGTCCTCATCAGTGCGCTGCCATCGTCTCCTCGCCTGGTTTTGCTTTGGCAGGTTCTGGTTCTGCATATACTCCAGGATACTGTGCGTGGTTTTTACAGTGCTCATAATTGCCGTGGTGATCTCAGCGGGCTCCATGATCCCAGTGCTATGGCATCTGGGCTGAAAAAAGGTGTGAAACGATGGTCTGCTCTGACAGAGGGAGGGGCGACTGACGACATGGCTTACAGGGAATTACAATCCACAATGGGGTTGGGCTTTGCATCAAAGAGAAACACAAACAACTGTCACACACAGAATGGCCCCCTCAAGGATCGAACTCAAAACCCTGGGTTTAGCAGGCCGTTGATTTCACGGAGGGCAAGAGGAAGCAAATGAATACAAAACAAATCGATTCTATTTCTTGTTTTGATCCACTCCATCTATCTTTTACATCTTTAGGGTGATAGCAGATGGTGCATTTGACTGCTAGCCATTGTCGTCTCTTGGGTGCTCGGCAGAAGGAGTCTGCCCAGGCGCCCGTGAGTGACCTCACCAAGGTCGGTTAAAAGAGCACCCAGGAATACGACGGCTACCAGTCATAAAGCACCATCTTCTGCCAAAAGGCAAGGAGCTGCTGCTGTGTAGCAATGCAGTTTCACGACTGCCATTTGCCCAGGTGCCCCTTACCAAGGTAGGTTAAAAGAGCACCCAGGAATAGGACAACGATAGCTACCGATTGTAATGCACTGTCTGCTGCCAAAAGGCAATGAGCTGCTGCTGTGTAGCAATGCAGTCCCACGTCTGCCAGCACTCAGGAGACTTATGGTGACAGTGAGCTGAGCTGGCTCCATGCTTGCCGTGCTATGGCATCTGCACAGGTAACCCAGGAAAAAAAAGGCACGAAACGATTGTCTGCCATTGCTTTCATGGAGGGATGGAGAGAGAGGGGGCCTGATGACATTTACCCAGAACCACCCGCGGCACTGTTTTGCCCCATCAGGCATTGAGATCTGAACCCAGAATACCAATGGGCAGTGGAGACTGCGGGAACTGTGGGATAGCTACTCACAGCTACCCACAGTGCAACACTCCAGAAGTCGACACTAGCCTGGGTACTGTGGACGCAGTCCGCCGACTTAATGCACTTGAAGCATTTTCTGTGGGGACACATATAATCGACTGTATAAAACCATTTCTGAAAAACCAACTATAAATTCGACCTCATTTTGTAGTGTAGACATACCCTAACCAAAAAAATTATACTGATATAAAAGTTGTATGTAGGCCAGGCCTAAGTGACTTGCCCAAGGTCACACAGAGTTGATTCATAAAACCAGGAACATAACAGAGCTTCACATTTTAAGCAAATGCAAAACACAAATACCGAAAAACAATGTATAAAATGAAATAAAGTGCCACTCACTCAACTATGGCCCAGCCGTCCCTCCGTCATGATGATAGAAAGGTAATTGGGTCAAGCCTGAACTGTGCTGTGACCCCATGTGCCAGGTTGCAACACCTGCAGCGGGAAGCCCAGCCAGGCTCTGCAGCAAAGCAGCTGCCACTATGGGGTGAGTGCAGTGGGGGTGGGGGTCACTCTGCAAACTTCCTCCCCAAGCCTTCCACCTGCCTCAGTGGGAAGATTCCCTCTCTCCGAGCCTTCTCCCCCAGACCAGGGCAGGATCCGACCTTCCTCCCACCCCAAGTGTGGATAAAACAAACACAATACAAAATTTCTGAAAAATAAAATAAAAAAGGAATGTCATAGGGCTCTGAATATAACCCAAGAGTCCTGAAACACAGTCTCTCTCTTTCACACCCTCCCTTCCACTGCTCCAGTTCCAACCACTAGGCAACATGCCCAGAGACCTTATTTTGGAAGGCTGTTACTGTAGTCATCTCAGTGGCAATATTTTTTAGGGGGTGAGGGAATGGTAAATGTTCAATTTTTCAGTGTTATTTTGATTAAAATATAAGTTTTAAAATCCTGCTTACAGCTCTTTAAAAACAACACACAAAAACAGAGCTAGTAGAGGGCTTACCGGTGTTAGGAACAGCAATTTAGAAACGGTACTGAGTGTTTTTCTTAACGATACTGGGCTAAACTCTGATCTCAGTGATACTGGGATTCACATTCATATTCAGAGAGCAACTCCACTGAAGTCAATCCAGGTATGTGCCAACATAACTAAGAGCAGAATTTGGTCCTTATGGTTTTTCCAGGTGTGTTCCCCAAAGCAAACATCTCCTGTCACGCTGCCTCAACTGGAATGAGCTTATGAGCCTAATCCTCAGATAATGTAAATTAGCATAGCTCCAATTTTCACCATAAGTCTTCTTGCCCCCACCACCACCCAGCCTTGGAATTTTTCTTTGAAAAGTTTCAGTATCTCCTTTATTGCAGGAAAAGCAGTGGACGATGGGTAACAACAATAAAAAGAGAGATGCTTGTAATTGCTACTACAAACTGATGTATAAAACACATCACTTGGTAAAGAGTTGCTGCTGGATCACAAGGCCTGTGCTTCGTCCCTGAAAGACACAGTCAACAACTTTTCCAAGGTTCATTCCCTGTAAGCCCAGCAGATACTAAGGTTGAAATTCTGCCCCAAGCTACACCCATTCAGCTCCACTGAAATAACATTACTGCACATCAATGGGGTTACACAGCCATAACAAAGCTGAACTGTGCTCCAGAACTGGAGTGAGGAGCAGTTTACATCTATGGGAAGGTGTGATCTGGAGGATTTAACAAAAAACAGGAAAGATCATAGGTTCGACAACAGGGGGATGGACTGCTTTTTCTTGCTTCCAGTGATCAAACCGGCCAAATCTCCTTGCCCAAGATGCAAACCAGCAGATATACCCTCCCATCATCCCACCTCATCAGCTGTAGAAACTCTCTCTGATCCCTCCCGAGAAAGACAATTAGTTTGAAAAACTCAATTGCATAAACAGTTTTGTGGATAGCAAATACCAAAGGAACTTCAGAGACCAACATCATCTTACCTTTCTTTGCGGCTACCCAACTTCCGGGCTGTGTATTGATCCCCATAGTCTACTAGGGAAAGGTGACGTGAAAAGACAGTAACTTTGTTGCCTACAAACAAATCTTCTAGGTGTAGGTCATCATATTTTGTGCGTTTCAGAAAGGTGCGATGGTTCTTCACATCATACTGCAGAGAGAAGGAAGATCACCAAGAAGCTGAAGAGAGTGATTAAATGATGAGCAAATTCTAAATAAATTCTATTCTATTCTAGAACAGCCTCAAAAGTATTATGGGATCTAGTGAGGCTGATAGATTCACTGAATTTCTAACCCTTTGAGTTTGCATGTACAATAGAGAAGGTAATGAGATGAAACCAACTATTATAAATTTGTTCCATTTTATCAGCCGCTGACACTGGGAGCCCCTCAATACCAGTTGGCAGGGGGCACAACATACTATAACTCACATGACACCTGACATGCTCATTGCCCCCAAAATACTGGTGTCAAAGTGTCATATAAGGTACCATGTACAAGCCAGTAACACTCTGGTCCCAAAGATCATTCTGTGGTGTATACAAAGAGTTATAAATGTGTCCTGGAAATATGTTCTTAAAATATGTTTGGGAGGCAGCACAGAAGCCCACCCCGTCCTAGACAAAGGAATGTGTATTTACTTGTCTGATCAGCTTGATAACGGGCAGAGGCCATTACATGTACATTTACATATAAGGTAAACAGACATCAAGCTAACAAGTAGGGGACCAGACCACTTAATCACAACAAGGGATGTAATCTGAACCCCAGGAAGCATTCCTGGCTCTTGAAACAGAGTCAAGGAACTTGGGGGAATATAAAGACAAGCAAAAAGCCATTTTGGTTACCCATCATTGAGGGGATTTAGGGTTCAGTGCCTTCAGAGCCTATGAAAGCTGGATCATCTCGGCCTGGAAGACAAGAGTATCTGGAAACTGACTATAGGTGAGAAACCTGCTTACACAAAGATGAATTTAGTTTTAGTCACTAGAAAGCATGTTTTGTTTTACTTATAACCATGCTTATTTTTGTATGCTTTCTTATGATCACTTAAATTTCTGTTCTCTCTTAATAAATGTATTCTTGTTTTATTACAAAAAATTATGTCAATGCTGTGTAAGAGTCTTCAACTAAACTGACAGACTGGTGAGTGTTCTGTCTCGTTGGAGATAGTGAACTTAACTTCTGTGAGTATCCAGTGAGAGGGACTGGCCCCTGCAGAAAGATGTTTCTGAGGACCTCAGAAACTGAGATTCACTGACTGTTACCTGCAAAGCAAGGTTTGGAGTGGCAGAGTCCTGAAAAGTTTGCTGGCAAGGCAGATGAGCTGGTATGTCAGGGAGCTGACCACATAGCTTAACAGCAGCAAAGGTCTCACTTCCTGAGGCTGAGAAGGGTAGCACAGTAGCTCACAGTTCTAAGTACCCCAAGCAAGACATCACTCAGCATAAGAGAAAGATGTCTTAGAATTTGCCAATTTTTAACTTGCTTGTGTTATTCTGAGTTGCAGTAACTGGCTCTGCTACCCTCTGTGTATCTCTTGTCCAGTCTGAATTATAGGGAGTCTCACTGACAGTTGGCCCAGGAGAACTATACTCTGCCACAGTTCTATAACCCAAACCACAACTGCTCATGTCACCTGCTCTAACAGGTATCTTCAGGGCATCATCACAGTGGTATTACATGATCAGTCTATATAGTACAAGACTCAAAGGGGGAGGGGGCAGAGGAGTGGATTAAGGACCTTAGAACAGGGTTTGAAACATTCTGACTCCCTAAAAGCACAGTTGAAGAAGCCTAGTAATGTCAACTCAGCATTTCATCTTTCTGAGGAAAACGCGCTAAGTTCCATGGAGTTAACTGGGTGAGCTATCAAAGCAGCAGAGGACATCTTAAAAGCAACAGTTTCCTTTCAGCTGCGTGCGGATATTAACAATCCCAAGGCATTTCTGTAACAGTAGGAGTCTGGCCTGCTGTTCTCAGCCAAAACTTCCCCTTGCCACCCTTATATATCACGTGCCACCCTCTACCACAAAGCTATATGAGCCATCAGATTTTGTGAGAATACAAAAAGCTTTTGCCCATTTTTAGAACCAAAGTGAATCTTTTTGATGTTCTGAAGTGTTTGGATACATTTTCCTCCCGTTTCCAGATTCCGACTGGACTCAATAGAAGTCTCACAGGACAGCCTGCTCTTGTGACATTCACAGCCCAATTCTGCATACTGAAAAGGTCAGAATAGTTCTGATAAGCACCCATTTTGGCAAAGATTGGGTGGACTATCTCATTCTGAACTCTTTGAGGTTCCTCACTGACCCTGCCAGCAGGTAGGGGATCTTGGGGGATAACTAGTGCACTGGTGGGGTGCAAAATAAACTTTATTACGAAAATGCAAAAACAGGGAAAATTCAATAGTGAGGGGTATGGGGTTTGTTAAGGTAGACAATTGGGGAGGGGGTTCTTTTAGTAAATAGTATAGGGAGTTTCAATAGTAGGGTACAATACAGTGCAGTACAATTAACACTGAAGTATAAATGTAACAGGGGTAGCTAACAATTTCTATGTAAAGGGTGTGTCACAGCAGCATATAACCAACTAACAGTTATGGATAAAATGTGTTCAACAACTCTAGGTAAAAATTTGTCACAGTGGTGTAAATGTAAAATGTGAGGTGTGTCAGAGAGAAAAAGGGTAACCAATGGGGTTTTATGCTAGACTTCAGTAATACAATTGAGGTTTGGCAGCAGTAGGAGTGGGGTGAACATGTGGGGGGAGGGATTAAAAGAGAGAGAGACAGAGAGAGAGAGAAGGGCAGTGGTAGAGGAATGAGGTTGGGGGATGGGGGAAGAGGAGCACGTGGTGGAGCAGAGACCAAAGGCAGAGGCGCTGCGGAGGGAGATTTAAACTCAGGGAAACACAGAGAGCAGACAGGCTGCAAGTTTAAACAGCAGAGAGACTGCAATGAGTGACTGGGGAGCTCGGGGGGAGACACGGGCAAGCTTGGGGGGGGGTAGGGCAGCAGGAAGACAGACTTAACCACAATTATACAGAACACAGCAAAATCTTATTTATGATCTAACTTAACCAAGACTACACAAATTAGCAAGTCACAGAACACAATGCAACAATTCTTTTTTAAACCTAACTTACAGAGCACAATACAAACAATTCTTTAAACCTAACTTAACCACAGCTATGCAAAATGAAATTACAACTTATCTAGACTAAGAACCTGATTCTAATAGGTGCACCTTACACTATGCCGATTCTTTGATCGGGAGGGGGAGCAGTTCCAGAGGGCAGAGTGGTGTGTGCCCAGGATACAGCCCCCGGGAGGCGGGGGTGACTGCAGCAGTGGGGCGGCTGCAAGCCGGTGGCCCAGGATACAGTCCAGGAAGGCACAGCTTAGCAGCGGCACAGGCTTATTTTTAGCAGCAAAGGCGCTGCGGAGCAAGAAACAGTAGGACAGACAGACCAAGGAGTTAGCTTGGGTCTGTCTGCTGGGGAAACAAGGCCAGCAACTAGGAGAGGGGGAGTCTGCAAGAGGGAGTTCTTAACAATCCCCAGGACAGCAGCAAGCACAGAGGCAGGAACAGCAGTAGCATCAGAGGATGGAGAGAGGACTCGATTCGCTTACAATAATCAGGAGATCTCCAGGCACAAATTCGTTGTTTGTGGGAGGGGAGTTTAAAAACAGGGGTACGCTCAAAAACAAACGAGATCGGGGAGAGGGCCCCCCAAAGACCCCTAGCTGATCAGACCAGGTGGCAAAGCAAGGACCTTCTCCGAGGTCTAATCAGAAAATATCCGTCTTTAAAGGCAAACTCAGGCAGTTTCCCACCAGTACTTTTGATTGGCTCCTCTTGATACAGGGGAGGAGAGAAGGCAGGGAACGGCTGCAGGTAAGCATAGGCATGCCTGGGCATGTTCTGAGCCACAGGTATGACTCATATGCTTAATTAGTTCGCCACTTCAGGTCTTGCATTTCTGGGCAGCGCCCCCCACACCGAGCCCGGGTCTGAACAAAGGAGCCAAACAAAGAAGAAGCCCCCTCCCTAGGCAGAGCAATGGCTCCAGTTAGTCTGTACAAGCCATTCTTATGAATAGGGCTGTGACTTTAGTTAGCACAATGGCCGGGAGGGGCGGCCACACAGGACAAACAGAAAGGAGAGGGGAAAAAGGAATGAAGCAGGGGGACAGCTGGTAATAGACACTCATCACTATTCAGAATGAAACCCCTCTTTGTCCTTTGCATTAGCTGACTCCTATATTCTAACAGTTGATGAGATGTAAAATAAAATAGTCCCTTGAATTCTGCTGTATATTATTGCCTGCCTTGTTCAAGACTTGTATTTTCAGATGTAACTAAATCAATAATCTTCAAAACCTTGACACTTGCATATTTCCTAGCTCAGTTCAAACCTAGCAGAGAAAAAAAAAATGCCAAGTAGTAGAAGTGACATGGATGAAAAAAGCCTGAAAACGATATTTCCTCATCCACCTGTTAGGGGGTTATTTTTTGGCATGAATGCCTGGATATATTTATAAACCCTATTTAAAACATAATGATGAGCCACAAAGTGGGTAAACAATAGATCAACGTTACTTAGATTTGGTAAATACAGCTTGAAGTTTTATTTCTCCCCGTCTCTCACACTTTGCCTGAAGAAGCAAGTTTAGCGAAAATGAAATGATGTCTGCTAGCAATCTGTTTTCTTGTGAGTTTTTTTAAAAAAATATAAGCCTTCTCTTATTAAGGCAATCATCTACATAACTCTTATTCCAAGCAATACATTGTTAAGGATTAACCTGTAAGGTTTCAAATGATGTCAGATTCTGAGAACCAAGTATGAATATTTGTCAACAGATCCAATTTGCTCACAGCACTCCCTGGTATCCTCTTCTATTATGGGCTACTGGGACAAAAAACAAAAAAGCCTGCCAAACTCTTCCACAGCCAACAGAGGTCACTCCTCCTGCTATGTAGATACAATCTGCCTCTCCAATATTTTCACTGCTTCCTCTATCAGTTTCCCCTTTTTCCCCAGAAACAGCCAAGACGCATAGCATAGTAAGGAAAAGGAGAGAAGGAAAGCTGAGAACTAGAAGGCCTCATTTACACACAATAAACCCTCTGCAGCTTCAGCCCCATACATGGCATAGGGGTGGTTAAGGAGAGGCATCGGTGGTGGGGGGATCCTTACAAGGAGGAATGAAGAGATCAAATAATTCATCATCTCCAAAAGGAAATTTGCCTACCAGTTGCCACCTATCCTCTCTCCAGATATGCCCAAGGGAATAACAAGTAACCATCCATTTCCTCAGAAATACAACAATAGGTAGAGATGAGACAGAGCCCACTGATAGAAGACGTGATTCAGTGGAGATTGGTCACCGGACATAGTAGGGACTTATATAAATTCAGAAGAGCATCCAAATTTTAAGACACTTGTAAAGGAGTCCTCTGAAGTTTCTCTCTCCAATGGTGAGAGAACCTGTGCACACTTAGTTACTTGCACTGTGTAGCATTGGCACAGATCCTAGTTCATTGCTGCTTACAAGGGGTCTCTATTCCTTGTAGCCTTCTTAAGTCTCTCCCTGGCAGCTTGCAGCACTCCCTGTAGAGTTGGAGTGAAGAGCTCCTGGATGAGAGTTCCCCCTGTGGCTCCAGGAGTCAGGCCAGCTGTCTACTGCTTGGCAAACAAGCTCCTTCCCTTCACCTGACTGCAGTTTCCTCTCTTTCACAGGCCTCCTGCCTATCATACGTAATTGACAAAGCCAGAGGGGTGGGAAAGCCCTTACCCCAGGGTCTATCTGGCACCTTCCTCATGAGTGAGAGGTCCATACACCGCAACACAACACCTGTCCAAATTGATCCCAAAATCTGAACAGCAGAGTGTAACACATTGCCATAAAGGGTTAAACATCCTGCCAAACAAAATGACTCAAATTCAACCCTTAAAGATGTGGGGGAGATAATGTTTGTGGTTTTGTGTATTTACATATATATATGGGTAGTGGTTAACAATATAAACAGTCTCTGTCTATGCTGTATTCTGATAATTCAGAGGTGAAAAGAACATCCTAGTATTTAAATGAATTGTAAATACAGGATATCATTTTATTAATCTCTCTTTGAAATGTATAGCAAGTTATCTGTGAATGGTAGAAAAATAGGCAGTTGCCTTATGTTAATTAGTATAGCTAAGTACCAGTGATGGACCTGCTTCAAAGTCGCCCCAATTACCTATTGTTCCCCAAGGGACTCCGGCTTGTCAAAGGTGGCTTGAAATTATATAAAAGATCCCTGGGTCCTGAACCTGTTTATCTCAGATTTGCTTAAGTTTCACCAGGGGAAGTTTGAGTTGCAAGATGAGATCCCAGTTAAGCTGGTACACCCTGGATATGATATTGGACAAGAACCTATGAACTAAATTCTTTGCAACTACAAAGCTCACCATCCCTGCTATGAATCTGAACCTCAAGAATTGAACTCTATATCTGTGTGTATAGTATATCTGTGTGTATATCTGTGTGTATAGTATATTTTAACCATACTCTCTCCCTTTTCTTTTTAAATAAGTTTTAATTTAATTAATAAGAATTGGCTGTAGCGTGTATCTGGGTAAGATCTGGAATAGATCACTAACCTGGGAAGTAATGTGTCAGATCCTTTCGGATTGGTAGAACCTTTTCTTTTATATGATGAAATAACATTTTCAGAAATCTTCATCATATTTGACTTGGGTACCTGGATGGAGGCCTGAGGCTAGGTTACTTTAAGGGAACTGTGTTGTTGGTTTCTGGGCAACCGATGAGGTAATAAAGAAGCTGTTTTGTGCTGGCTTGGTAAATCTAAGTATTGAAATATCCACTAGCTTTGGGTATTGACTGCCCTATTCTTTGCAATTCACTCTAATTGAGTGACCTCAGCGGGCCCCCACTGGGATCCCAGTCACACAGAGCTTTTCCCACCACAGGTTATATATGGGCATTTTTGCTTCCTCAGTTCCCATATGGATGGCGAGTTGAGCACCCACTCTGACATTGTGTCTGTGTCAAGTTATCATCAAGTATTGACAAGCTGTCAAAATGCAGAACTGTTGGATGTGCTTAGAGCTAAGATGTTTAAAAACACTTTGGAAATTTTCAGTTTAGAGATCAAATATTCCTATACAGTTAACCTAATTTCACCAGCATCTGCAGGAAAGGTTGTTGTCACCCCGGGCCAATTAGGACAATTCTCTCTGGATACATTTTCAAATGTTGGTAACTGTGCAAGCTTTACAAAATAAATCAATAAATAAGGAGGTTACTCCCTGGGTTCCCCGAGTTTGTTTAATTTTAGAAACAGAGCAAACAAATTTAAAAAATCTCTTTAAATTTACCGTTTCCAAATTAAAACCATACTATGGGCTGTGGCTTGCCAACTTCCAAACTGTGTAGCTGAAAAGTATGCTTATGATAATATAAAAAAGTTTTTACCATTTCAACTGAACCATCTTTCGGATAATACAAGAGTTCGTAACGTCGAAAAAGTGAAGCATTCGGGTCATACCATTCTGCAATGAAAGCAAATCTGTCGTCTTGACTCTGGAAAAGAAGAGTTAGAAGGCTATGATAGGAGTCGTACACAGAATCATTGCATTACATTTATTTCCCAAATGAAAACACAATAGTGAACATGCTTCAGCACTACTATCTGCTCACCAAGGGTGACAACATCGTTTAACTTCTGAATTCACTTTGATCTCAAAAGGAAGCCTCTTAGAAACGTGGAGTTGGCCTTTTAAATAAGTATGAGTCACTTGCTGCTGGATTCTCTGCAGTTTGAGGTCTTCAAACCAGTTTTGAGGATTTCAATAACTCAGTCCTGGATTAGGGGTTGTATAAAAGTGGATGGGTAGGGTACTGTGGCCTGCCTTGTGCAGGAGGTCAGACTAGATGATCATATTGGTCCCTTCTGACCTATAAGTCTATGATCAAAACATATTGTCCTCGTCTTGCCTAAACTACAAAAATCAATCATGCTGAGGGGTCCAGTTAAAACACAGCTACTGTTATAATTCAGTTCAGTCCCACCTACAATGCATGATGAAACAGTTAGGGAGGCAGCTTCAGCCTCTCAATTTTCTGAGGTCAAACTCATCTGGGCCTGCTACCTTGCCCACTTTCAATTGCTATAAAATGTTTATCTGCTCATAGTTAACCACAGAACCTTTCCAAATTTCACAAATCTGTAAATTAATCTCCTACTAGTTGTAAGAGGCCTGTGCACCTCAGCCCCATCTATAACGAATTTCCTGTGAGTGGGCAGGAATAGCCAGGTTGCAACATTTCTGAAACTAACCAAATTTAGCTGGATGTGTGGGACTTCATCACTGCTCACAATCTTACCCATTTGAGCCCTTGGATCCAAAGCACTGGAGAAAGGAAAAAAGTTCTGAAGGTTTTCCAGAACATAGGTAGACCTCAGCTTTGAGATGTTAGCACTAGATGATTTTCAGAGGTGGCAATGACTGTCCCTGTAGCACCAATGGCATCTGACTGGCTCAAGGCAGCCTCACCAAAAGTGGGTCCAGAAGGATGCCTTAGGTTGGATCTGGCACTGAAGGTTTGATTTGCTCACTGAGGAGGTTTAGAAGTGAAAGACCCTCCTTCATTAAGAAGCTTTGGAGCCAGGTTTTTGTGTGTGTGTACACACACACACACACACACACACACACAGACTCAGGATGTGAAGAGTGACAGCAAATCAGGAGAATGGGCAAGAAGAATGGCATTGCCAGGCACATGAGGCACTAGCTGTGCATAGACTCCAGAAAAAAGAAAGGACACAATACATACCTCAAACCTTGGCCTGCGGGTTTTCTGTAAAGCCCAGAACAAAGCCAATGCCAGTTTGAGATTCAAACTGTACGATGATGTGGGCAGAGTCTCAAAAGAACCCAAACTACCTAAAACCTAACTACCAAGAACTATTCACAGAGAAAAAATTGGCAAGAAGTCTGGCTGAAACCAAATTCCAGAGACAGAAAGGTTCCTATGTCTATAGCTGGCTACCAAAAAGAAGAAACTGAGGTGCTTTGGATTGCACAGACATTTTATAACCTCAGTTCTGAATGTTTAGTACTGTGAAAGGGCAATACCAAAGGGTGCTGCTTTCTAAAAGCTTCAGAGTTCTGGTGCTGGTGGACACATGCTACAAGTGGAAATATGCAGAGGCCACCCTAAAGTAAGTGGTAACACTTCACCACAACTGTTTTACCAGTTCTGTAGTCCAACAATGGTAATAAGATGAACAGTTTGCTACTATTGGGGGCATTAAAGGAAATAACGGAGAAACCTGCAGGCATTTCATATGCTTCTTCAAATGATTATTTTATTTTTACTTCTTAAATACAGTATTTTTAACAAACTTTTAGAATTGTAGAGGGTGTTAGATGCTGTTTGATTAGTTATACAGCTTCAATTCAACACTGCTAGAGACAGGCCTCAAATTAAAACCCTGATTGCTATACATCACTGCTCTTTGGGGAAATTCAGGTCTAGATTCTGGGGCTCAACCATTGCTCTCTAACACGATAAATCAAAACCCTGGACCTAAATGCTTCCAAACTCTGTGCATAATTGGATAAGAACATTGTAACTCAGTCCAATTTCTGAACAGCGCAAACATTTACAACAAACAGAAATTCAGAACTACAATAAACTGATTTTTGCCCCAAGTACTCATCCCCACCCTGATCCCAACCTTTTTGAGCTTTCTACATCAATAAGCAGCTACAGGTTTACCATTGCTCAGTTAGTTGATACTGGTAAAAGAATGTGTCCTTTAAATAGTCAGCACATTGAAACAGCTGATGGTCGTCATTTCCCAGTGCTGCAGAAAGTGTTCTGTATTATGTCTCAGATTACATCCAGCCTCTGAAGGAAAGCTCCTCCTAGTCAACTGGTTTAACAAAAAACAAGTGCTTCTAAACTGTCAGTATAAGAGGAAGGGTAACAATGTCATTACCATCTGATGTGTGTCGGTAGTCCCTGTGAAATAAGTGGTCAGTCTTACTCTGGTTCCAAGTGGACAGATGTCCATTAACTGCCTCCCTCATTTGCACTCTCAGTAGAAAAGACAAGAACTGCACTCCTCTCTCACCCTTAAGAGTAGCCCCTCTATGAGGCTGAGGCACGTTAGCAGGACAATGCATAGAGGTAAGCTTGCACACACTGCCACTGCTATGTGATTCTCGCTCCATGGGACAGAGGTCTCCAGCTCCAAGGCTGTTCACCCTGCACTACTCACTCCCTCACAGGCACATTTGTGTTTTTCTTTTGACAGCCCTACACCTTTGTTTTTAATGTCTCATTTAGTTCATCACTACTCCTTTTTGGCCTCTACTTCTGGGGCGGGGGGCATGTTTCAAGGATCCCACACCCCTAGAAAGCTCAAACAGGCCATCCCCTTTCGCTTTTATACATTTTTTGAAGTCCAGCATACATATATATCAGATAAAAGATTAAGATTTTCAAGTTGGCACTAAGTAGGACTTAACTTCCAAATTTTGGAAAACAGTGGCACTTCAGTTGTGTCAAACACTGCCCGCTAAGCAGTGGAACAGAACAAATGCACATCAGCTTCTAGAGCAGTGCAGAAGCATGAAGGGTCTGGTCCTGCTCCTACTTAAGTCAAGGATAAACTGTCCCAAGAGGAAAGTGATTAGACTGGTGCATGTGGGCCAGAAACTATCAGCACTGAATAAAACTGTCACTGGCAGGCAATATGCTGTATTATCCTTTCCCCTCCTTTTCCCAAGACAGCATGATGTGATATCCTTGCTATCTCATTCCTCTCTCATTGCTTCTCATATTAGGACCTGGTTCAGTAAAGTGCTGAGGTTCGTCCTTAAATCCCATTGAATTCCCTGGGATTTAAACCTCTGCTTAAATGGCTTGCTGAATTGAGGCCTTAGATCAGAGGTTCTCAAGACAAATTTTTTGGTGGCTTCAGAATGCGGCCACCAACTCTTGCTGGTGGCCACTCTTACACTTTTTCCTAAACTAGTTAATTAGCTTTAGGAAAAAACAAAAATATGCACATATACACATCCAAATCATTGTAATTTATTTATTGCTAGGAAGTCTGCTGTGAAAAGTGATATTAACAAATATACAAGTATCACTTTTACAGCATATTTACTCAGCCCTGCCAAGCCTGGGGACAAATCTAAGCCCTGGATGGGGGTAGGATGACAAGTGGGGCGCTGGACCCTGGGGCCTGCCACTGCACAGCTGGAGCTCAGGCACTGAGCCTGCAGCCCCTCAGCCAGAGCCTGCGACCCCGGGCTGAAGCCCAAAGCCTGAGCCTCACCACACCTGGGAAGGTGGGAACTCACCGGCTGTGTGGTCCTTCCACATTGTGCCCCAGGTGTCCACACCAAGGCAGTGCATCCAGGAGCAACAGGGAGCCGGGGAATGGCTGTTACTTTGCCTCCTCCCGCCACAATCACAGCCCAGGAGGCTGTGGCCACAAAAAAAAAGTCCCCTGGTGGCCTCAAGCGGCCACAGTGGCCGCATTTGAGAGACGCTGTTTTAGATCCTAGTAATGTTTTTTTGTGTCTAGCTCTACATATGCTGCCACGGGTCAGCTTCTAAAGTGCTAGCTTTGTTGTCTGGATTGTATTTTCAGTATCTACACTTAGTAGCATTAGCAGTGATGTCCCAAGAAGAGCAATTCCACAATTTAAGTACAATATTGAGCTTTGCAGCTTTGTTTCCAAAAACATATTGAGTGTAGTATTGTAGATTGCAGTATTGTAGACCAAGTTGTCTAACAGATAGAGTCCTGGACTGGGACTCAGGAGGCCTGAATTCTGTTCCCAGCTCTGACACTGGCTGCTGAGTGACCTTGAGCACTCATCTCACCTCTCTATGGCTCAATTTCCCCATCCAGAAAATGGTGTTAATGATACAGATCTCCCTTGTAATGTACTTTTTGCTCTACTGATGATAAGTGCCATAAAAACTATGTATTATTTATTAACCCTTTAACACTCTATAGTGATGCTGGAAAGAAAACAAATGAAATTGCTTGAGTTATTTGCCTAGCAGTGGCTAATATTGCAAAGCATGACAAGTCACTTTATAGTTCAGGTTGCAGTGAATTTCCATGTGGCCTTCTTTGAACATCCTTTACCACGTTGTTTTGATTCTTAAACAAACAGTGCCAGTTTTAACAGCTGAATAATTATCTATGAATAAGAACAAAAACAGTAAAGTCACATGGCTGTTAATCAGATCCTTCTTTGTATTAATAATGCACACAGCTGTATTTTTTATTGCTGCACGTCTGTAAAATAAATTAGTCACCAGAGATATGCTGCCAATTTTCATTTTAATACAACCCTAAAAATTTCCACTTCAAGTTTCCTCAGACAAATGAATTTTTAACAATAAAAAAAATACATTTTTCATTGTAGTCATCAGCATCTTCATGGGAAAGTTGAGCAAATAAACTTTTTGCCTGGAGTGGTCAACTTAAATGAGAATTCTGCAAGCCATTTCAACATGATATTGATTTTAAAGTGCCTCAAGTAACTTGTATAAGATTTCGCACAAGTTGTCTATTAATTATTTATATTTCTTATTCAGCAGATATTGCACGCCATCATTGGTTGTTCAGCTGAATGGCAAAAATGACTATTCCTCAGCATGCACCTTTAACACAGTGCTCACGGCAAGGTAAAAAATGTAATTTTGATTTGAAAAAAATCATGAGCGCTCCTTCACAAAAGAGACTCATTTACAAGTTTAGGAAGCACAGGGTAAAGAACTATTTGAAAGAATTAACATTGTTTTAAGGATAGGAAACAGTAAGAGCTAACAGCTCCCAAAAATAACAAAATGGAAATAATGAAGCATTATCAGCAGTGAAGATTACAATTCCTTCTGTACATTCTATACATAAAATTGCCATGATGAAGAAATATTTTAAAAAGGCTGAGGACCCAAACCAGGAGACGACAATAGTTCATACAAAAAACAGTCAAACCTAATTTAAAACAGATTAAGTTTATGGGCAGATAAAAACGTTTCAGGACAATTTATTGTAAAGTTAAGAAATGAGGTTACCAAAAATAAACAAGGAAGTTTAGGAAATGAGCACAATGCACATACAAACTGAAAATCAGCACACGACTGAAACTGCAGTTATATGAAAATCATTTGCATAATATCAGCTGTACAATGGCAAATAAGATTGAGTACAGTCGTGACACGAATTAGTTTATGTAATATGATTGATGTAATGTTAGCTACTTTCAGTTGTCACTGTAGTATTGCCAAATCCAATCATTCAAAAATCATGAGCCAAGCCCCCAAAATTATAAAAGGTTATTAAAATACATTTTTGGTTTGTTTTTTTTTGCTTTCTGGTTTTTCAGTATTGACGGTTTGTGTTTAAGCTTCTCCCTCTGCAACCAGGAGGGCTAGAATTTTTTTTTTTAAATGAAAGCTAAGAATCTCATGTAATCCCAACTCCAGAAACAGGGTCTTTAAGTGAAAAAAACAAATATTACAATACTTGCAAATAACATCATGACAGTTGGCAACTTTACCACTATTCCCTAGAATATTCATTTATTTTTGCAGTTAACTGAGGGCTGGTGTATGATTGTTCTGTTTAATATCTTCAATGATTTAGATAATAGCATAGACTACACTTCTAAAGTTTGCAGACAATACGTAGCTGAGAGGGGTTACAAGTGCTTTGGAGGATAGGAATAAAATTCAAATGATCTGGACTAACTGGAGAAATGCTCTAAAGTAAATAGGATAAAATTCAATAAGGACAAATGCAAAGGACTCCACTTAGGAAGGAACAATCAGTTGCATACATACAAAATGGGAAATGACTGCCTAGGAAGGAGTACTGCAGAAAGGGATCTAGGAGGTCATAGTGGATCACAAGCTAAATATGAGTTAACAGTGTAACACTGTTGCAAAAAAAATAAGCAAACATCATTCTGGGATGTATTAGCAGGAGCGTTGTATGCCAGGCATGAAAAAAGTAATTCTTTTGCTCTACTCCGGGCACCACGTTTATTAGGCCTCAACTGGAGTATTGTGTCCAGGTCTGGGCATCACATTTCAGGAAAGATGCGGACAAACTGGAGAAAGTCCAGAGCAACAAAAATGATTAAATGTCTAGAAACTATGATATATGAAGAAAATTGGGTTTGTTTAGTCTGGAGCAGAGAAGATATGATAAAAGTTTTCAAGTACATAATAGGCTGTTATAAGGAGGAGGGACCAAAATTGTTTCTTTAACCTCTGAGGACAGGACAAGAAGCAAGGGCTTAAATTGCAGCAAGGACAGTTCAGGTTGGACATTAGGAAAAAAAACATGCTGTCAGGGTGGTTAAGCACTGGAATAAATTGCTTGGGGAGGTTGTGGAATCTCCATCACTGGAGTTTTTCACGATTAGACAAATACCTGTCAGGGATGGTTCAAATCACTGGTTCTCAACCTTTGCAGACTGCTGTACCCCTTTTAGGAGTCTGATTTGTCTTGCACACCTCCAAGTTTCACCTCACCCAAAAACTACTTGCTTACAAAATCAGACAAAAATACAGAAGTGTCACAGCACACTATTACTGAAATATTGCTGACTTTCTCATTTTTACCATATAATTATAAAATAAGTCAATTGGAATATACATATTGTGCTTACATTTCAGTGTGCAGACGCTCCCTGACTTACGTAAGCATTCCGTTCCAGAACACCTTGCGTAAATCAAATTTTGTGCGAGTCAGGAACATACACCAGACAATTACGCAAAAAAAAAAAAAGCATGAATAACCCGGTGAGCGTCTGTATAGTGTAGATAGTAGTACAAACAAATCAGTGTCCGTATGCAATTTTAGTCTGTACTGATTTTACTAGTGCATTTTATGGAGTTTGTTATAAAACTAGGCAAACATCAGTTGATGTACCCCCCTGGAAGAGATCTGTGTATCCCCGGGGATATATGTACCTCTGATTGAAAAATCACTGGTCTACCGAATACTTAGTCCTGCCATGAGTGCAGGGGACTGGACTACATGACCTCGAGGTCCATGCCGATTCTATGATTGTTCTGAAGACTGAAATCCCCTATCTACAGAGCAAGTACATCATGGGCAATCTGCTCCGCAACAGTCCTATCAGTGTGCTTCATACCCTTACCTGGATGAGACCCAGTAGAGATGAGAGGAGTGGTCATTATTCATAGCCAATCCTTGGCTTCTGTCAGGAGTCCCAAAAAGGGGGTTACCTGTTATGTGAACACTTGTCCCAAAGGGATTAGACAGAGACAACCATCAATTTATTTCATACCGCCCTCCAAACTTTTAACAGATAGCAGTAACTTAAAGTCATTACTGATGGATTAGATTTGACTCATGTCCTATATAAGAAAGGCTTCACAGCTCTTACCCAATCCCCAAAGTCACGTAGTCTTCCTATGAAATATTTTAAAATGATTTAGGCAAAAGTTGACATCAATTAGTTGTGAACAGTTCACAACCCTAAATATTTCTCTCTACTTCTCAAAACAAATTCTTTTTTTTAGCCCTTTCAATAATTCCTACTCTACATTCCACACACTCCACTGCAAAAAAAAAAAAATATATATATATATATATAATTAAAAAATATATATTTTTAACAACAACATCTGCTACCACCCTTTTCTAATTCACCAGTGAAAACCAATGGTACAATAATGACTAGTACTCATGATTTTTTCATCAGTGAAACCCTGTTATAGTTATGACAACAAAATGGTGTAGGTGCTTTATAATTGCATACTAATAGTTTTAGGTTCTCTATATCTATTAAGGTACTTATATTGCCCTCTCCCCATAATATCCAAAGGCCTTCCAAAGGAAAAATCCTGGCCCTATTGAAGTCAATGCAAGTTTTGCCAGTGGCCTCAATGGTGCCAGGATTTCATCCATGGTATCTAAAGACAAAGAAAGATATTTCTTTCTTCCCAGTCTGTAGGATAAATCACTTGGTTAGTTGATAGGTTTTGTTTGTTTATGTACGTGTATGTGTAAGTGAGTGGATGGGTTTGCTGTGCGACTATGTGAACACATGCTGAATGTATTGAGGGAAAGCTAAATTAAAAATATGAATCTTGTACTTAGTTCTCAAAGTGGTGAAACCAATGGTCATTGTTAGCTTGAGTGGGACTAACTTTCGCAGTCTAGGTTCAGGTCTTGTGATAGTTCTGTTTCTTGCACTGACTGGTTGAAAGTCTCATTGTCCCAGTGAAACGCAATTATCATGGAAGATCACGGTCACAGACAGAAAGGTAGTGAGGACCAATCCCAAAGAGGGCTTTCTAGATTAGGATAGGGCTCTTTATTCACTGTGAAGCCAGTACAGAGAGTTGAGGTTATGTTCACAATGGCCACAATCTTGTAGCCAGCCAGGGGGAAAGATACGTTCCTTGCCATCATGGCCATTTGGGTATCCAGCAGCATTGATGTGTCCAAACTGATGCCACAGCTGTGGATTGTTATTTTGCTCCAAGAGCACATATGATCCATAATGGGGGACATTACATACGAGGCAGGTTTCACAAAGCACTTAATTCTTTATACCAACATCACCTCAGTATTTCTTGGGTTCCTCTTTAGGAGTAACACTACTTTGCAGATCTTATTCATCTTTATCTTGTGCCCTGTTATTGCATGGGACAGAATGGGACAGACTGTGGTTTCAAAAACATCAGTGCAAATACAGAGTAACTTAATTGGCCCAACAGGTATTACTTTGCCTTTGCAAATGCAATGTTAACAATTCATTATCACTGCATGTCATTTTTATTATATATTGTCCATCTATAACACCTGAAAAACAAGGCTCTCAACCTTTACAACATTAATACATTATCCCTCACAACACCTCTGCGATGTATTATACCCATTTTATAGATGCAGAAACTGAGGCCGAAAGAGGTTACGCGCTTGGTCCAACTCTCACTGGGAATAGTATCAGGCCTTAAGTGACCTATACAGGGTCACACAGCAAGTCAGTGGTAGAGCTCGGAACAGAAATCAGGTCTCCCGATTCATAATCTCCTGCATTCCTTGGAGCCTCATTAAAATTTCACCACCAAACTGAGTAGAAAGGAGGGGTGCTTTTTCCAACCTATGATTGAATTGATCCCTCTCAGACTAGTATTAAATCATCTCTGGGAGGAATGATTTATCCCTGGGGCTCTCAAACCCACTGACAGAAAGCATTTTTTTGCCTTTGGAATGTGCCACAATGCCCCAAGTAACAGATAATTTCCCACATGGAGATACCTCAAACCACCAAATGCACTTCAAGTTACAAAAGCTGAGCTCTGAGCTCTACCATCAACATACTCAGTATATTTTTCAGGCACTATATAAAAACATGTCTAAGTGTGCTTACTAGACGCTATTGCTCCTCTCCTTTATTAGGTTGTAGCAATAAGATAGGTTCTTTCAAAACGTGAAAAACAAAGATACTGGATTCCCCAGTCCCTGATCCCTGAAGGCACATGCACTCCTGGGCTTATCACAGGCTAACAGGGGGAAAATGAGTACAATCCCCTTCTTATAACATTGACAATACATCATTGCTTCTAAGATCTTATCTTTACATCCCTTGCTCTTTGCCCATTAAGCAGACAATTCTGTCCCATCAGCAAATGTAAGGTTACTGTTTCTTGTCCTGATGATTTATAGATCACACACAATATAATGCTTTGAGCAGTAACCTTTGAGATATACAACTGCATTGGTGGGAAAAGTTATCTCTACTTTCGCTACTTATCAGCCTCCGTGTACTATGACCCCTTCAATTCCGGCTTAGGCAACTCTCTCATGTGGGACACTATCAGTAGCTTTCTCAATACTGGAAAAGTGTGCAGTACTATATAACACTGCAGTGAGTGTATCTTACAGTTTTATTACATTTCCAGTCTCTTTTCAGTTCATATTGGTCACCAGGAACTTCACCTTGTGTGAAATATTTGACACCAGTCTATCATCTCATCTACCTATATTTACCAGCTTGGCAGTCAAGAGAATACTATTAGATTATAAGGGAGTAATTTTTGTCTGTTGCTCCCCGTACTCCCTTATCCAGTTATCTTCAAATAGAGGCAACATTAAAAGGAATCAAAAAGCTTGATTTGACTCTCATTGAAGCAATGGAAAGATTCTCAGATTTCAGTGGAAACTGGATTAGGTCCAAAATCTCCATTTTAATGTTCTGGTAGCTGTATTTCTTTTACTCTCTGATGTGGGAAAGCCCTGAGCATAAAAGCACAGACATAGAAATCAACTGCTTCTTGGAAATTGCTATGTGCAGCAGCAGCACCAGAAGAGCAGGGGACAAGTCTCCCACTGGAGAAGTGTTTTATTTTTTAAATGAAGAGAAATTCAATTCCCAAATGCAAAGTTTCATACCTTTATAAATAGTATAAACAATTTACAGCTAAGGGAATGCTCCCTTTTGCAGTTACCTTACCATGACATATCATCATCAATACAGTATTTCAAACTTGACTTGAAGAATGTGTCAGTGGAGCCTGACCTTTTCAAAATGTATACTGCCTAAATATGTGATGAGATGAGAAGCAACCAGGATGTGGAATTTTCCCCGTAGCACACCCAAACAGTTTTTAAAAAATATTTGGCACAGACATATGCAGTCTCAAATTGCTCATTCACACTGGGATATCCTTGCTGTTGTTATTAATTTAATGGTCAATCTTGACTGATCCTGGAACATGGCTAATACACACAGAAAAAACTGCTGAAGGGGGCTTCCTGGAATCCACTTGTTAAAATTCTTCCAACAAACTGAAGGGAATGTTTCCTTGCCTCTGATCGAATTCCTACCCTAGTCCCCAAGCCATATCAGAGAACTTGTTCTTGGGGCAAAACAAAAATACTTCATAAGAGCAGTACTATTGTCTTTGAAATAGATGAGATTGTATCTTTGCCTTTTGATACTTTTCTTCCTCCTTTAATTTCCCCTGGGAAGATACCTCTAGGCTCCTCTAAAAGGTCTCCACTCACTTCCTCCTTGTCAACGTACACAAAATAAGGATCATGCTACATATACACCAAGTACACTGCTACCTCGATATAAAGCCACCCAATATAAAACGAACTTGGATATAACGCGGTAAAGCAGTGCTCCAGGGGGGCGAGGTTGCGCGCTCCAGTGGATCAAAGCAAGTTCAATATAACACGGTTTCACCTATAATGCATTAAGATTTTTTTGCTCCCAAGGACAGTGTTATATTGAGGTAGAGATGTATATATTGATAGTGTATTTCAGGAACAAAACAAACACTTCCAGAAAATATAAGTCTGTCATGTCCTGTTGCCTCCTTCCTCGGCAATAGTTATTAAAGAGTATTTGTTTAACTAGGACAATAAATTAATAGATTCCTCAGCTCATCACCATTCCGTCTACAGGATCAGACCCTGTATCAGGCTTGGAAGGATTTCTTTTTTTTATTGGCAGATGTTAGTAAACATCAATTTCACTACACATACTCAAACCAACAAAAAATATTTCCATCAATAATCTAAATATACAGATAGGCACAATAAGGAAAATGTTGCTTGAGAACTTCGAGTAAAAATCCAATGATTTATACTTTTGAATTAGGCTGTTTAAAAATAGATTAGCAAACAAATAGTGCAACCAGGTATGATTTGTTGATTTAAAGATATTTATTTTGTATATTCTTACCTATGAAGTTGACAATTTGTATTTTAATGGGTTATACAGCTTTAGCATGTTAAATCTCAGCATCTACTATCATTAAATAATTGTCTGACACCCCCATAATTTCCAGCAACTGTGAAAACTTAAAATCGATAAAAATAGAAACAATGCTTACAAGTAAAAATTGGTATTACAAATCAAAATCAAACAAAAATAAAAATTGAATGCTGCCAAGCCTATCTATAACAGATCAAAACAGAGAACATAACCACTTTGTAATAAAATAAAATCATCATAAAAAAGAATGTGGTGTTGTTTTGAACAGAGATGCTTTAGGTTGAGCATATTATACTGCTTTCCAGATAGAAGGCTAAAGTGAAGGACCCTTCCTTGGAAGCATTATTGCTCAGTATCAGATTAAATGGATCTTTTTGTAGATATGTTTTCAGCCTCTAAAAGATGACTAAGTCTTCCCAGTAGAAACACAAAGCGGATGAGGTAATATATTTTATTGCAGTGGCTCTCAACCTTTCCAGACTACTGTACCCTTTTCAGGAGCTTGATATCTTGTGTACCCCCAAGTTTCACCTTATAAAATCAGACAAAAATAACAGTGTTACAGCACATTATTACTGAGAAATTGCTCACTTTCTCATTTTTACCATATAATTATAAAATAAATTAACTGAAATAAAATATTCTACTTACATTTCAGTGTACCGTATACAGAGCAGTATAAACAAGTGATTGTCTGTATGAAATCTGAGTTTGTATTGACCTCGCTAGTGCTTTTTCTGTAGTGTGCTGTAAATCTAGGCATATACCTAGATGAGTTGATGTACCCCGTGGAAGACCTCTGCATACTTCCAGGGGTACATGTACCTCTGGTTGAGAACCACTGCTTTACTGGACCAATTTCAGTTGGTGAGAGAGACAAGCTTTCAAAGGGCTCTGAAGAACCTTGAAAGCTTGTCTGTCTCACCAACAGAAGTTGGTCCAATAAAAAAAATTACCTCACCCTCCTTTTCTCTCCAAAATCCTGTGACCAACACAGCTACAACACTACTGCCTATAAGCCTTTCTGTGAATGACAAAGAACTATTCCTCCAACTGGGAAATCACAAAGTGTTAATTCTCTAAAAATGCCCAGTATATTAACCAATTGAAATTGCATCACCTAATGAAACATCTATGAGTCAACTAGCAATTCCGATCAGGCCCCTCTTACTACGGTGCTTCAGTGCCAGGAAGAGGAGAAGGTTGCTGACAGACTGCCTACAGCCTCTTGAAGAATGCTCATGACCCAAAGGCAGAGCTAAACCAATCTTCCTCAAACGCAGCATCATTCATGCATACTCTTCCCAAGCATGCCCCAGGAGTAAAGCTCATCCTTCCCCCAAAGGGGCCACGATCACCCTTCTAGCAAGACCCACAAATAATAGCCTTGCACCATGGGAAGCAGAGGTGTGACTAGCCTTTCGCCATGGCTCTTCTCCAGCAGGGTGCCATCTGCCTTGCCTTTTGGGATTGTTGAGCAGGCCAGTCCCACAGTCCCAGCAACAGTAAGCTCAACAGCCTTCTGCCCCCTTGCAGCCAGGTGAAGTGAACTCAAAGGAGATGTGCAACAAGTCAGTGGGAAAGCAAAGGAATAGAACCTAGGAGTGCTAATTCCACTCATTCCCGGCCCTCACTGTTAGACCACACTGACTCTCTACAGGCATACAAAAGAAATATGAATAAAATATTCACACATCCCTAGTTCTCACTGCAAAGCCTGAAGTTAAATCTCAACTTTGGATATTCTAATAATTTTTAGAGCAACGCATTACGTCATCATAAACACTACCTCTCTATCTGCAGTATTGCAGGCCCAATACGCATGTTACTTGCTTCATTATTTTGTTGTGTGTAAGAATTTAGGACATGGGACTAAAATATAGGTTTTTAATTGGCTATTAAAGATGATCATATTTAACCATAGGTATAGGAGCATTTCCCCCCTGTTTAATGACAAATAGACAAACTAGGACATGAACTTCCTCCTTCCCTCAGCCTGCCCTCTATTCACCTCTCTCAATTCTTGCTGCCTCTTCCTGTCACCGATAGAAAAAAGTTTCTTATCTGCTCGCCTCCTCTAGCCTCCCACTTGCACCAATGATTCCATCCCCTCTCCTGATCTCCTCAGCACCCACAGTCATTCCATCTCCAACTTTTCTCCTTAACCTCTCACTCTCTTCTGGCTCCTTCCCTTCACAATACAAGAATGCTTTAATCTCTCTCCTCATCTTAAAAATACCCACCCTTGACCCCACTTGCGTCTCTAACTACCACCTCATCTCCCCGCTCCCTTGCATCTCTAAGCTCATTAAATGTGCTGTTTGGAGCTCCTCTCCTTCAATTCCATCCTATACCTTCTCCAATGATGCTTCCAGCCCCTTGCATTCAACTGAAATCACTCTTCCCAAAGTCTCTTATGTCCTTCTCCTATTAAAGCTCACACCAGTACTCCATCTTCACCCTCCTTAACTTGTCATCTGCTTTTGACACCATCAACCATTCTTTAAATGTTTTCCTCCCTTGGCTTCTGAGACTCTGTCCTCCCTTGGCTTCTCCTACCTCTCTAATTGCTCCTTCAGCATCTGCTTTGGCAGATCACCGTCAGCCACCTTCCAACCTTCTCTGCATGTTCCATAGGATTCTGTCCTTGATCCCCTTCTTTTCTCATGTTACATCTTGTCTCTGGGTAACCGCATACAGAAACATGAAATCAGCATAGAGATGGTGTCTGACGATTCACAGATCTACCAATGTTTTATCTAGACCTGTCTTTTTGGTCCAAACTAAACTTTCGGCCAGTCTCTGACATCTAGTGACGTCTAGCCATTACTGCACACCCAACACACCTAAAATAGCTCATTCTTCCCCTCTAAACCACTCCACTACCTTTGTTCTCAATCATTGTGGATATCACCATTTTACCTGTCCCAGCCAGCCCAAACTGGGGGAACTAATGATCCAGCCAGTGGACCAAATTTGGTGATGAATCTTGGTCACATGCCACCTGAGGCACATTGCACATATGCTAAGAAGACAGGCCCATAACCTGGATATTGTCTTTGACTCGGACCTCTCTTTTGAGAGCCTCACACTCAAGGTATGTCTAAATGTTGCCAATTCTTTTTGCATAACATTTCTAAGATACCACCTTTTGTATCCATCCACACAGCTAAAACTCTCATCATTCCACAACTCAATTACTGCAACATCCTTCTCTCTGGCCTTGACATACACCATCTTGCCCTGCTCATATCCATTCACAATGCTGCTACAAAGATCATTCTCCTAACCCATTGCTTTGACCATGTCACCCCTTATTTGAATCTGTCCAGTCTCCCCCTTCTCTATTGCATCAAAAACAAGCTGATCGTGTTCACTTTCACATTCTATCCCCACTCAACCTGTCATCTTTTATTTGCTACTGAGCTGTTAACTTCCACCTCCAGTCGGCCTTTTATACCAGCCGCCATCACCCACTTGTTAGATTTTTTTCCTTGTACTCCCCTATCTATCTGTATCCATCTGTAGTCTCATCTTATGGTAAGTACTTGTCTATACAGAGAGTTTGTGCAAGCTGCACAGTAACTGGCCATGTGGCCCTTGATATCCCACACTAAAAGTTCCGCTGCATGATTTGATCTACTGCTGTTTCAAACAATAGCAAGGTGTGCATGGGCGACTTAGTGCATGGAAGGCTAAAGAGCTGTAGATTTTACACCCCAGCTTGCCACACAAAGTCTCCATATAGACATGCCCTTACATTGCAAGCTCTTTGGGACAGGGACTGTCTTTCTGTTCTGTGTTTGCACAGTGTCTAGCACAATGAGTCTTGGTCTATGACTGGGAGTCCTAGGCATTACAGTAATGCTAATAACAATAATAATAATAATAATAATAATAATAATAGAGGGAATCAGAATCCCAGGTGGCTATCCTACAGAGTTGGAGACAGCAAAATTATATAAAATACCAGCACTTGGAATCTTTACAAAATGGTATGGAAAATAATAAAGCAAAGAATGGAGACAGAACATGTCAAGCGAAGCTACATTAGAAAATGTCAATGCACCATCTGGGAATAAGTGTTCCTCTTCAATCCATGTAGTCAATTTTCAGCAAAAACAGAAAAGAAAGTTAGATTAGTTTTCTGTTAAACATCCTGGTTTGCTAAATAAAATGATTAATCAAAGACAGGAAATGGGTGTGGGGCCAGGACTCCTGAAATCTGTTTTCAACCATTTCACTGATTTGCTGATCACTTAACATCCCTATGCCACAGTTTCCCCATCTAAAAGTAGAGATAGTACCTATTCTGTTGGGGTTCTGTACAAACACTTATCCTAGCTCTCTGGAACCCTGAGATGAAAGGCACTACAGATGTGCACAGCCCAATATTTACTACATCTGCTCATTGTTCAACCATATTTGTGCTCTGTTTGGCTGAGGGAGAAGAGGGAAAATAAAGTATCAAAGAAGAGATACTGCACATATACAGCAAGACTGCCAATAGTCAAAAACATTTCTGCCTCCAAGACCGATAAGTTTCTTAGAAAGACACAATCAGATGCTTGCTCCATAAAACAGAGAGGGGCTCTTCTGAGTAAGGCCTGTGTCTTCCTGTGTCTGCATAGTGCCTACTGTTAGGATATAGCTATTCAGGCCTGTCTGCAAAGTCCTATACTTTAAGAATGTAGGTGTATTCTTATCTCTTAGCTAGTTATAGAGGTATAAAAGAAAGAATCGAAATCACTGTCTGTCTGTGTAAGGACCTTCTCTTACTGTGACAGTCTGAGGCCTTGTTCTTAGGCTAAGGCCTTCAGCAGAGGCTAGCCATAAACTGGGAAGTTTACGGTCACATCCTTACATTCCAAATTAGTCACACTGAAATAAAGTGCTATGGGCTGTTAGGAATACAGTCCTGTCCTGATATTCCTATCACCTCCAGAGAAAGGGAAGAGCCTAGAAGATGTAAAAAGGATTCTATCGAACTAAGTTTCCATCTGGCAAGAACGCACTTATCAATAGCTGGGATGTGAAATCCTCATTTCTGTATTGTTCTGTCACTGTAGTCTCCACTTCCCTATTGTTTGTCTGTATAATCTGTCTGGTTCTGATTGTTTCTGTCTGCTGTATAATTAATTTTGTTGGCTGTAAACCAATTAAGGCGGTGGGATATAATTGGTTAAATAACCATTACACTACGTTAGGACTGGTTAGTTAAATTTCAGTAAAATGATTGGTTAAGGTATAGCTAAGCAGAACTAAAGTTTTACTATATAGTCTGCAGTCAATCAGGAAATAGGGGGGGAATGGGAACTGGGAATGAGGGGGAATTTGAATCATGTTTCGCTAAGGGGTAGATGGGAACAGGGAATGGGAACAGGGACACAAGCAACGCTCTGTGGTGTCAGAGCTGGGTAGGGGGACACTAAGGAAGGAAATTGGAATCATGCTTGCTGGAAGTTCACCCCAATAAACATTGAATTGTTTGCACTTTTGGACTTTGGGTATTGTTGCTCTCTGTTCATGTGAGAAGGACCAGAGAACTGAGAGGGTGAAGGAATAAGCCCCCGAACACCTACTACACTCTGGATGTTAATAAATAAGAAGGGCAATTACATTATTGCAATTCTAATACGAGTTTAGTCTATAGAAAATACAGAGTGTTTACTTTTCCTTTTATAAAGCCTATGTCTGACCTTCCACAAAGATGCACCTTGGGCAATGGAGGCCCCTATTTGGAAAGGATAGGACACAGACAGCATCATTTTATCATAGAATAAAATTATTGCTACCTTATTTTATAATATGCCCATCACCGCAGTTTCTAAGTGTCACCTACTTTCCATTCACATTGAGCAGAGTCTATTTGCATGATTATAATGGTCAATAATCCTAAGTAAATGCACTGCTAAGAGACTTCACCTCACCCTTCTTTATAACTTTTATTTGACAAAGACAGCTATATATAAAAAAAAAAAATCTACTTACCCACTGCAAGTAATTTTCCGTTCTTTTTCATTTGCTTAAGAGTAAGGAAAATTTCATTCATATTTCTATGAAGGCTGAGGCTGTTCAAAAGCCAAGGGCCTGGGTTCTGAATTCTGCACCAACTCCAACTGAATCTAATTCCATACAAATTCTAGAACAGGGGTCGTCAACCTTTCAGAAGTGGTGTGCCAAGTCTTCATTTAATCACTCTGATTTAAAGGTTTCGCGTGCCAGTAATACATTTTAACATTTTTAGAAGGTCTCTTTCTATAAGTCTATAATATATAACTAAACTATTGTTGTATGTAAAGTAAATAAGGTTTTAAAAATGTTTAAGAAGCTTCATTTAAAACTAAATTAAAATGCAGAGCCCCCTAGACCGGTGGCCAGGACCCGGGCAGTGTGAGTGTCACTCAAGATGAGCTTGTGTGCCACCTTCAGCACACGTGCCATAGGTTACCTACCCCTGTTCTAGAAAGTCATTTGAAACTAAACAAATATTGGTAGACCAATTTTTAACAGATTAAAATCCTAATGATGGGAGTTCAATTAAACGGGCCAAATTCAGTGCTGGTATAGGTAGCTGTAACTCCATTGAAATCAATGGTTTTACACTAGAACCAAATTTGGCCTCAATGCTGCTTGTGCACAAATTTTTCTATTTCTACTAGATTAAAACAGGCACACCACCATCTGCACTGTCTATTGCCAGTTACAGGGAGATACTGCAGTTTTTGTGTTATTGACCAAACAGGTCATGCTTCCTAACAAAAGCTTCCTAACAAAGAACTTAAGCACATAGTTGGGTGTTTTTACTTATTTGGGGTCTAGGAAGCTTGAAGCCTACAACTTTCTCCACAACTCTCAGGACATGTAGTCCCAATCTATTTTAAATAAGTTACCCATTTTTTTTGTCAATATGCTATAGTTAAGAAACTGTTTGTAAAATTTACATCAAATAGAATTTCCCATATGAAAAACATTTATGAACAGTCTCTACAATACATTTCATTTTTTTAAAATCTCATTTTAAAAGGGCATTCAGTTTGTGTAGTTAGACACGCAGAGGTCAGGAAACCTTAAAGTTGTATGAAGAACCTTATCTCTGCCCTTTGTATGCATGCATTACAATGAAGTCTAGTTATAGTATCACTCACTGTAAAGTCAACATGGTTTCCGTAAAGGGGTTAACAAACATGTGGACAAGGAGGATCCAGTTGTCATGGTATGAGCCCCCACTCTGAACCTTAGCATCCAAAAGATGGGGTACCAGCATGAACCCCCCCCCCCCCGCCCCAAGCTTAATTACCAGCTTAGATCTTGTAGTGCTGCCACCAACCAGGACTTGCAGTGCCTGGTACACTCTGGTCCCCCCAAAACCTCCCCAGGGGACCCCAAGACCCAGACCCCCTCAATCTTAACCCCATCAAGCCTGGGAGAGTAAACCCTTTCCCTCACCGTTGCCTCTCCCAGGCTTCCCCTCCCTGGGTTACCCTGGAAGATCACTGTGATTCAAACTCCTTGAATCTTAAAACAGAGAGAAATCAGGCTTTTCCTCCCCCCCTTCTCTCCTTCCTCCCACCAATTCCCTGGTGAGTGCAGACTCCCTCCTCTTGGGTCTCACACAAGATAGCCAAAAATCAATCAGGTTCTTAAAAAGAAAGAAAAGCTTTCAATAAAAGAAAGAAAAAAGTAAAAGTTGTCTGTAAAATCAAGATGACAAATGTTATAGGGTCTTTCAGCTTATAGACACTAGAGAAAATCCTCCTCCCAGCACAAATAAAAGTTTTAGCAACAGAGATACAACCCTTCCAGCAAATACACATTTGCAAATAAAGAACAAAAACAAAAAGACTAAACTGCCTTCCTAACTGGTACTTACTAAATTGAACAGAAGAGGCTGTTTCAGAAATTTGGAGATGTCTGCTTACATGTCTGGTCCCTCTCAGAACCCAGAGAGAACAAAAACCCGGCAAAACAGCCCAAAACAAAGGCTTCCCTCCACTGAGATTTGCAAATATCTTGTCTCCTGATTAGTCCTTTTGTCAGGTGTTCCCAGTTCACTGTTTGTTAACCCTTTACAGGTGAAAGAGACATTAACCCTTAACTATCTGTTTATGACACCAGTGTACTTAGATTTCAGTGTACTTAGATTTCCAGAAAGCCTTTGACAAGGTCCCTCATCAAAGGCTCTTATGTACATTAAATTGTCATGAGATAAGAGGGAAGATCCTTTAATAGACTGAGAACTGGTTAAAAGACAGGGAACAAAGGGTAGGAATAAATGGCAAATTTTCAGAATGGAGATGGGTAACTATGGTGTTCCCCAAGGGTCAGTCCTAGGACCAGTCCTATTCAACTTATTCATAAACGATCGGGAGAAAGGGGTAAACAGTGAGGTGGCAAAGTTTGCAGATGATACTAAACTGCTCAAAATAGTTAAGACCAGAGTTTCCCAAACCTGGGACACTGCTTGTTTAGGGAAAGCTGCTGGCAGGCTGGGCCGGTTTGTTTACCTGCCGCGTCCACAGGTCCGGCCAATTGTGGCTCCCATTGGCCGTGGTTCGCTGCTCCAGGCCAATGGAAGCTGCTGGAAGCAGCGGCCAGTATGTCCCTCAGCCCGCGCTGCTTCCAGCAGCTCCTATTGGCCTGGAGCAGCGAAGTGGAGGCAACAGGATTTTCGACTGTAGAGTGCTGCGCACCGGTCCTCTTCCCCACCTTTAACCAATCTTTTCTTTAATGAGTTTTTCTTGTATCATGAAGAGAGACATAATCTTTTGCTCAGAAATGAAATGTCTGTGCTCCTGTCCTTCTATTAAATTTGTTGCCAACTGAATATACAATTTTTTTCTGTGACATCCTCATCATCTTCATCACCATCGCTAGCTTCTTTGTTATCTTCATTTTTTTCCTGCTGTACCATTTGTACAATTTCTTCATCCATCATTTGACTAGCAATTGGTGCATCTTTGTCGAATTCCATCCAGTCTAGAAATTTTCCTCTCCCAAATCCTTGCCCAGCTCAAGCACTACAGGGTGGGACATAACGCTGGCATACTCCATTAACTCTAACAATTTTTTGGTTTTCAGATATTTGAAATCCAATGAACTCAGACTCATCATTGATGTCAGGACTGTCCTCAAACCTTAGGGCCGGTCACAATTTGTGCCTTCCATTCTTCAGAGTAGATGGAGTTACTCTTTCCCAGGCTCTAACTAGTGCCCAAATCATATCCTTGAGGTTAAATTCTTTCCTAAATGTCAAATTCTTCCCATCATTAAGTGATACTAGCAATTGGTGCATAAACTCGGACTTGTACATACACTTAAGATACCCTGATCACAAGGCTGAATCGGTGAGTACACTCTGGGGCTAAATACAGTCGCACCACATTATCTTTGACAAGCAGCTCTGCTTTAGGGTAGGCAGAGCAATTGTCAAGAAGCAGCACAATTTGGCACTTTGGATCCAGACCTACTGAGGTGCAGTGGGCTCTTGCCTATGGTACAAAATATTTCTCAAAACACCTAAGACATAGATTAGTCATTATCCCTTTTTTGATGCTATGGTACAATCACTGGGAATATTTTCACCTCTTTGAATGCCCTTGGGGTCACACTTTCCCTCATAACCATGAGCTTGCATTTGTGCATGCCTTCTGCGTTGCTACAACCAAGGACAGTTACCCTGTCCTTCAACTCCTTTGTACCAGATGGCGGCCCTCTGCATCAGTAGTCAACATTTTTTTAGGCATACAATGCCAATAGAGAGCAGTTCCATCGGCATTGTATACCTGCTCTGGGGATAACTTCTCATTTGTAACTAATTGTGCAAATTCATCAACGTAATTAGCAGCAGCTTCCTTATCTGCACTTCTTTTTTCATCATACACACAACATAGACAAATGCCATGCCTGTTTTTAAATTTCTGAAGCCATCCTTGCGAATAGTCACACTCATGCTGCAGGTTAAGTTATTTGTGGAATATTTTTGCTTGTGCCATCATCCCCTCACCTGAAATGCCAAAACCTTCATTCCTACGAAGATTGAACCAACGTATAGGCACACTGTCTAAATGGCTGCTTTTCCTCTCCTTCAATGTCTTACAACACTCATACTTTTTTTTACTGTCACTTCTGGCAAAAAAAAGTTAAGGATTTGATTCTTTTGCTTCTTCAAATCATACACTATAGATGACCCTACATTGTAAAACTCACACAAGGCATGTACCAATGTGCCCTTTTCCAATTTCTGCAACAATTACACCTTTTGTTGTACGGATATTGACACATGCTTACCTTTAGCAGCATTACCAACACTTCCACTGCTCGCTAGTTTCTTAGAAGATATATTTAAGGGTAAATTAGAGCTAAACAACAGCATAGAGCATTGAGAGCCAGGATTGGCAGAACTTTGCTGGACGGCGGAAAACTTGCCCATGCCTTCCAATAAGCGGACATCCAGCTAACTAAAATCATGCCAGATCACAGATGTTGTAGACCAGAGAATGCCGGACTAGAGAGGTTTAACCTGTACTAGTGCACTGCTCTGTATACGCCAGTGAAGCAAGGTCTTCACAGGAGCCCTACCTCATTTACTGCACACATTACAAGACATCTTACTAAGACTGTAGAAAAAAATTAACTATAATGTATCACTTGAAAAACTAAATTTGATGATATAATTAAAGACTACAGGGAGATTTTCAAAAGGGCTCAGCACTGGCCAGCTCTGCTCCAACTGAAGTCAAGTAGAGTTTTGCCATTAATTTCAGTGGAAGCAGAGCTAAGCTCTGATCCAGCAAAGCACTTTAAACATGAGTCATTCTGTGACTTAGGCTACTCACATGATTCAAGTTGAGCACATTGATTTTGCAAAACACAAAAGCCGAGTCAAAGGGGCAGAGTTAAAAATACTGCTGTTATTCACTGTTAAACATTTAGGCCCTGATCCTGAAATGAGAGGATTGCAGGCATACCCTCAAGCTTATGTGGCACCCCTGTGAACGGGGCTCTGCACAAGGTGTTGCCTGCACGCATTTCACTGAGGGATCGGGCACTTACTATGCATGTAACTATTTCCAAAGCTCAAAACTTGGCCAAATCAAAACGAATATTCATGGTAACCCCTAAAGGAACTCCTCTTCTATAAATTCTCATCAAATTTCAGCATTTAGCCTCCAGTCTTTTCAGCACTAAAGCTGTTCAAAACAACAAAAAGACTTTCTTTTTTTAATGCTGGCAACTGTGCATTTTCTCCCCACTATCCTTACTTTCAAAAGTAATAGCCTCATATTTACTCAAACATGTCACTAAATATTCACCCTCCAATAAAGGACAAGTTTGGAAAATTTCAGAAAGTTATCAACAACTGAAAACAGAGTCTTTGAAAGGAAACAGTCACAAATCCTGAACTATAGCTGTCAACAGTGTTCCAAGCTATAATTAAAGTCTAATATGATATTTAAAGTTTCTTCAATTTATCCCAGCTCTTAATAATCTTTTGCAAGATATTTTAGCAAGAATTGCCTTGCTTGGAACCAGAGTCAAGGCAAATAGTGACCTTCAGCCAGCTGATTCCAGAGAGTGCTACTACCGAGTAGTTTGCATGAAGGTTCCAAAGAGCACACACTCTGCATTTACCTTGAACATTCTGAGTATATAATGGCCTATTAAAGATTTATTACCCTATTTATTACCCAGACAACGCTGCCAACACTTCTCTTATTCACCACTGTGGGCACATTGAGCAAGCACTTATTCTGCACTACTGTTTAACCACATGGGCTCCTCCCAAAGCTTAAGTTAAAAATATTCATTTTACCTCGAGTTGTAGTAAACATTAACTTGAGTGTAGTTTAACTAAATCCAGATTTTAACCAGCACAGACCACATTCTGTGGACTACTCTGCAGTCATAAATCTTTTCTCAACCTCTTTAGTGCTGGCGACCCACCCCTTTGGACTTTAAAATAATTTAGATCCTCTCTAACCCCCACTAAGACCTGAAAAAGTTGGGACCCCCTACCTTAAATATCATTAAGTAAATTATGAATAATACTCAGGGCCGGCATTAAGGGGTGACAAGCAGGGCAATTGCAGGGGACCTCACACCACAAGGGGCCCTGCAAAGCTAAGTTATGTGCTTTAGCCTTAAGCCCCACCACCGAGGGCTCAAGTGCGAGCCCCACCACCTCAGGCTGAGGCATGTAATTTAGCTTTGCAGGGCCCCCTGTGGTGTGGGGCCCTGGGCAACTGCCCTGTTTGCCACCCTTCAACACCAGTCCTGCATTTGGGACCCCCCTAAACCTGTCCCACGCCTCCCCTGACGGTCACAACCACCAGCCTGAGAAATACTGCTCTATTATAAAGACAGATGAACCGCAAGTTAAATTTGAAATTGATTTCTTATGATGAAACTTGTTCAGCATTTTCCCATTATCACGTTATAAGATAAGTAAATTACTTCAGAGGAAAAAAAGAAGGAAGTTAAGTGGAATTACAAAAACGCTATTAAACCTTGCTAATCCTAATCAGCTCAAAAGCTAATTTTATTAAGATTTCTTTTTAAAATGATTTGCCTCCGAGAACTTAAGATAGTTTATACTAGACTGATTTTCCTCTCAATTAAGGAGGGGTGTTTTCTAGTGGTTATCAGAGGGGACTGGGCAACAGAACTCTGCCATCAACTTCCTGGGTGACCTTGAGCAAGTTGCCAAGGGTGATTTTCAGAAGAACTGAGCATCCACAGCGCCCTCTGAATTCAAACGGAGATTTAATGCTCAGCGCCTCTGGGGGAAAAAATCAGTTTATTTGTACCTCAGTGTCTCAATGCGTAAAACGGGGGTACTAATATTGACTTACTTTAGAGGGACTGTTGCTTAATTAGAGAATATTTATGAAGTACTTAGAGATCCGAAGATCCTGTTGTGGCCATACGTAAATCCTTCCAAAGCCCTCTCCACAACCTCCCCTCTCAGGCCTGGTCTACACTACTCGTTTAAACCAAATTTAGCAGCGTTAAACCGATTTAACCATGCACCCGTCCACACAACGAGGCCCTTTATATCGATATAAAGGGCTCTTTACACCGGTTTCTGTACTCCTCCCCAACGAGAGGAGGAGTGCTGAAATCGGTATTGCCGGATTAGGGTTAGTGTGGCAGCAAATCGACGGTATCGGCCTCCGGACGGTATCCCACAGTGCACCATTGTGACCGCTCTGGAAAGCGATCTGAACTCAGATGCACTGGCCAGGTAGACGGGAAAAGCCCCGCAAACTTTTGAATTTCATTTCCTGTTTGCCCAGCGTGGAGCTCTGATCAGCATGGGCGGCCATGCAGTCCCAAATCCAAAAAGAGCTCCAGCATTGACCATACAGGAGATACTGGATCTGATCGCTGTATGGGGAGACAAATCTGTTCCATCAGAGCTCTGTTACAGAAGACGAAATGACAAAGCATTTGAAAAAATCTCCAGGCTATGATAGACAGAGGCCACAGCACAGTGCTGTGTGACAAGCGTAACGGAAAGCCAAAGAATCAAATGGACGCTCATGGAGGGAGGGAGGGGGTACTGAGGACTCCAGCTATAGAATCATAGAATCCCACAGTCCCCGCAGTCTCTGAAAAGCATTTGCATTCTTGGCTGAGCTCCCAATGCCTGTAGGGTCAAACACATTGTCCAGGGTATCTCTCGTCAATTTGCCCCCCCTCCCCCTGTGAAAGAAAAGGGGAAAAAATCGTTTCTTGACTTTTTTCAGGGTCACCGTATGTCTACTGCATGCTGCTGGGAGACGCGGTGCTGCGGCACTGAATAGCAGCATCCTCTCCCCTCCCCTCCCCAGTGGCAGATACAGTGCAAAATCACTGATAGCTATCCTCATCATCCTGTGAGTGCTCCTGGCTGGCCTCGGTGAGGTCAGCCAGGGGCACCTGGGTAAAAATAGGAATGACTCCCGGTCATTCCCGGCAGATGGTACAGAACGGTTGGTAACTGTCTTCATCATAGCAACTGGGGGCTGAGCTCCATCAGCCCCCACCTTTCATGTCTAAAGAAAAGATTCTGTCCTGTCTGGACTATCATAGCAGCTGGAGGCTGCCTCCCCCTCATTTTATCTCACTAAAAAGTCAGTGTTCCTTATTCCTGCATTCTTTATTACTTCATCACACAAATGGAGGGACACTGAAATGGTAGTCCAGGAGGGTTGGGGGAGAAGGGAAGCAATGAGTGGGGTTGTTACAGGGGCACCCCCTAGAATTGCATGCAGCTCATCATTTCTGCGGGATCTGACATGGAGCGGCTGTGCTCTCTGGTTCTCTAGTATACTTGCCCCATATTCTAGGCAGGACTGACTATTTTTAGATAAAACAAAGGAGGGAATGACCCAGGGAGTCATTCCCATTTTTGTCTTTGCGCCCCCGGCCGACCTCAGCGAAGGCCAGCCAGGAGCACCCATGACAGCAGCAGATGGTACAGAACAACTGATAACCGTCATCTCATCGCCAATTTACAATGGCATGGCAAACGGTACAATAGGGATGGTAACCATCTCTGCTACCTTGCAAAGGCAAATGAATGCTGCTGTGTAGCACTGCAGTACCGCCTCTGTCAGCAGCATCCAGTACACATACGGTGACAGTGACAAAAGGCAAAACGGGCTCCATGGTTGCCATGCTATGGCGTCTGCCAGGGCAACCCAGGGAAAAAGGGTGCAAAATGATTGTCTGCCGTTGCTTTCACGGAGGAAGGAATGAGTGACGACATTTACCCAGAATCACCTGCGACACTGTTTTTGCACCATCATGCATTGGGATCTCAACCCAGAATTCCAATGGATGGGGGAGACTGCGGGAACTATGGGATAGCTATGGAATAGCTACCCACAGTGCAGCGCTCCAGAAATCGATGCTAGCCTCAGTACATGGACGCACACCGCCGAATTATTGTGCTTTGTGTGGCCCCGTGCACTCGACTTTATACAATCTGTTTTACAAAACCGGTTTATGTAAAATTGGAATAATCCTGTAGTGTAGACGTACCCTCAGGCAGGGTAGTGATCTTGTTCCGAGTGACTGTCACTCAGGCCCATCACATGGGCATCATCTTTGATCCAGACCTCTCGAGAATCTCATATTAAGTCTATGTTTAAATGGTGCCAATTCTTTCTGCATAACATTTCTAAGATACAGCTTTTCCTATCCATCCGCTGCTAAAGCTTTTATCCAGCCTCTCATTGTCTTGTATCTCGATCACTGTAACATCCTTCTCTCTGGCCATGACAAGTGCCTCCTTGCCCTGCTCATGTCCACTCACAATGCTGTTCCAAAGATCATTCTCCTAGGCCAGGGGTCAGCAACCTGCGGCTCTTTGGCTGCCCCCTTGCGGGCAGCTGTATTTTGAGGGGGTGCGAGGTACAGGCTCTGGCCGGGAGGCACTTAACAAAGACGGCTCCCAGCTGGCAGCGTAGCACGGTTCTGGCCCCACACAGCTTCTGGAAGCAGCTGGCAGCTGACACATCTTTGTGTGCCCCTTAGGGGGAGGAGGGCAGCGGGTCGCCATGCACTGCCCGCGCTCACAAGCACCGCCCCAGCAGCTCCCATTGGCCAGGAACCATGAGGAGGGTCTTGGGGGCAGCGTGCGGAGCCACCTCCCCACCACCAGGGGCATACAGAGACGTGCCAGCAGCCAGCCGCTTCCAGCAGTAGCATGGGGCCAGAGCCCTGCTGCCCTGCCGGCTGGGAGCCGCCTGTAGTAAGCGCCTCCCGGCCAGAGCCTGAACCTCACATCCCCTCCTACACCCCAACCCCCTACCCCAGGTCAGAACCCCCTCCTGCAACCAAACTCCCTCCCAGACCCCGTGCCCCCTCCTGTACCAGCCCAAAGCCCCCTCCTGTTTATATTCAAAATCAATTTCCACTGAATTTTGTCAGGCTCACTCAAAAATCCAATTACCCACAATGTAATAACTCACCCACCCAAATAAAACCCCATATAGGCCCACTCCCAAACTCTAGGGAAGTTAGGCTCTGGAACCAAGCTTTGCAGCTTTCACCCATCATTTTTAGTCTCCAACCTCTTCTTTAGAAAAAGGTTTCTCCCTCACTTCTGAGCAACAGTAACTAACTGGCCCTGTCCTCAATGGAGGCAGAACCATGCTACCTTCAGCCTAGCAAAACTGCACGATAACCCTGTTCAACAAGGTTGCACCCAGTACTGTTTTTACACAATGTCATAGTACTTACTGGAAAGTGGATTATTTCAAAATGAAGTGGTTAAAATTAAAAGACACTGTACACAGAACTCATAATACGCCACTGGATAACAGACCTGTATCTTGAACAAACCTATCAAAGCCATATCTCAGCAAATAAAGGAGCGCCATCTAGTGTTCGTAGTGGGACTGAATGCTTCATTTAAATATTGTCAAATTAGAGGCGTTATCCAATTTCTTATTACTTTAAGACATTATATTTAGCATGTGGGTAGTAGCAAATATTGTATAATAAACTATATTTAGAAAAACAACAAGTTAATAGGAGAAAATCAAAGATAAAGGCTTTATAAAGCCAACATTTAGACATGTAATGTACACAAGCATTCTAGAAATTATAAGTGGCATGGACTGGGGTGTGTGTCCTAGCAGTCAAGTCCTCTTTACCCAGAAAATGTTTGAAACCCTGGGGATGTGGCTGATTACATCCTGTCTCCAAAACTGCCAGTACCACATGCTTCAGAGGAAAATGTGAGAAATCCTACAATAGTCACTTTTGGAGTAACTAACCGATCAGGGAAATTTCTCTCTTACTCCAGGCACGTAACAGTTACCATGAGTTCTGAAACAGAAGGATTTTGACTTTTCGTATACATTTATCCTGTGTAATGAAACTGTGGATGTTCTTATTATCCAAATTGATATCTGCTAAGCTCCCAGCCTTAATTATGTCATGTGATCATGAGTCCCATGTGTCAATTATAATTCCTTTTAAAACTATTTCCTTTGGACAGTTTTTCATTTGTCACCTTTCAGTTTCATTGACTATGCCAAGACTACTGGATTTCATTCCTGGATCTTCCATGGACTTTCTGGGTTACCTTGGGCAAGTCACTTAAACACTGTTACCTCAATTTCCCCGTTTAATAAACAAAAGCACTACTGAGAGGTGCTTGTACTTCAGAAGTAATCACAGAAGTTCAAAGTATTACTAGCACTACCACATAAAAGTAAAAAATGTGTTACTCTAAAAGGAAACTTTTTAAAAGGTGCTAACCAGCATGGCATCTAGGCACAAGTGTTAAAAAGACAGATGAGCCTGAACATCCTCAAGTTCTAGAGTGTTTAAAAGACAGAATAGACTTAGACTTATACGTGCATCCATTTAAAAGGAGCATGTATCTCTCATGTTTCTGATGCTCCTTAACAGTTTTTAAGCACACAATCATAACAGAGACCATTCCTGTAACCAGTGTTTTGAAGCCTGTGCCCATCTCTAATTAAATACAAAATATTAAACAGCCCGCAGCACACAAGCCAAAGGGATCACTTTCAGCACAGCCCTTTTTAGAGCTACCATTCAAGGGACTTTAGTTAGTTTATCTGGGAGCCATATGGTATTGCACTGTTTTTAGGTGAGGGTTGTTTTATTTTCAAGTTCCTTTAAGCTGCAGGTCCAATTATGTACATACAATTTTAAAGTTTGTAAGCATGCAGAGAGTTGATAGCCACAGTGCATAAAGAAAGGCATAAAATTAGGATAACACTGCTATTTCCTCTTTGATTTGGGACATACCACTCACTGGTTTCCTAAATCTTCATACCACACACGCAACTGCTATTTCTGCAGGTCTTTCATCCAGGAAAGAACACAAGCCAACACATTTTAAGCACCATACATTAATATGGGGATAAGGAAGGATGACTAAAACAACTGAGAAGTTTTGGAGGTAGGGGGTAGCTGGGGAAACGCAGCTGTATAAAATATAGAAAGGATCAAGTCACATAACTCCAATCAGGATATCAAAAATTGCCTCTCAAGTAGTGGAGTGTTTGGATCACTTATACCGTTATCACTAAAACAAAACCACAGAACCCACTCCTGCAAATACCACTAAGTACAATGCTTATTTCCATAAGTAGGCACATTTGTACAAAAGGAGCCTAATTAAACAGAAATTTAAGTTAGTACCCTCCCGGGTAGGCTCAGTTAGTAGAAATATTTCCATTCAGTTCTTCCAGGGTTGCTCCCTCCTTCTCTTCAGCCCTTTATATCTCCTAATGAGGGTAATGAAGTCCAGATGCTTAAGCTGACTGGGGCAAAAATACAGCTGCCTTCCCTCAGTCCACGAAAGCTGTGAAGGGAAGGAAGAGCTGCATCTCCTTGACCACTGTGGCCTGTAACTGTGCCTGACCTATTTACATACCTGCTTAGGTTTTCTCTAGTGTAAATTAGGGGCAGGGTGTTTCCAGTCCACAAAGATCTCCTTCAATGAGCCCCAAAGGGTTTGTACAATCCTTCAGAAACGAAAGGAGAGAAGTCACTTTCAGCACAATGAACACAGTGTAAAAGGCTACTGTGGAGGCAACATGTTAAGGAGACTGCTTTGGGAAAGAGTTGATTTTTGTGTAAAGATAATCAGATCTTACAGGGAAGTAAACAAGAGAGTGGATTCCTCAGGGGGTTGATAATTTCAGGGTATAGAGCAGTAATTAAAGTTGTTACCACCTGATCATCATTTGGTAGCCTACATGAAATAAATTAATGGTCTCACTCCAATCCCTAATGGACTAGTTTCCCCATGACAACTGATACAAACAAGCCCTCTCGTTGGCACGCTTGGCAGAAACTCTTAAGAACTGAATAGACTATAGAGACTGAACTCTCTTCTTCTCTTCCCTAGGTCAATCTTGGAGAAACATGGCCAGAGATTGTTCATTAAAGCTGGAAGTGTGCACTCATACAGCCCACACAGCACCTGTTCTGTGACTAAATAGAGGATTTCAGTCTCCTAGGCTGTCAACCTAGCAACTTGCAAAAGTACCACATTCACCACAAATAAAAAGGAAAAGGAAAAGTTAATCACTACAGTTGCTGAAGCTATGAAGTATGTTGGTAACAGACATTATCTTCCCCAATATCCAGAGGGAATGCAATCACATCCTTCACAACACTTTCAAAAGACTAGTGATTCAGGTTCCCTAGTTTTCATATACCCATCTTAAGATACCTTGGACACACAAAAATTAAGGCACACAATATAACTAGCTACTAAAGAAAAATTTGTCTCAATAGTCTGTTCTTGTGAGGTCCTGTATGCCCTCAACTGATGTCCATGGCACATTGCAGGAGGTTCTCAGTACCTCAGTTTCAGGCTCCAGACCACATTTGTGCTATTTTTAATTCCTATAGCAGCTGACCAGTATTGTTCGCTGCCTATTACCCCACTGTGCAATATCACTTGGGGATTAACAGGATAGTGATCTCGTTTCAAATACACCATCTGCATAAAGTATGTTATTGTCATTCTTTGGCAACTAATATTTTAAACTATCAATTATACATCTAATCACTTTTATGGACTGTAAGAATCCGGTGCTGGGGTTCGTCCCTCTCAGGTGCAGCGGGGAGCCAGGGCGCCTCCCTACAGGCAGCAATCCGTTCAGGGCCTAGATCCCTCAGCGGGAGCTGAGCAAACAAACAGTCTCTAAACAAGGCAGAGTCCCGGCCCGTCAGCAGGGGCCAGGTAAGCATGGAGTCTATAAGCCTGGCCCTGAAGCAGGGTGGGGCGGTAAGCAGGCAGCGCTCAGGCCCTTCAGCAGGGGCTGAGCGAACAAATGGTCTCTAGGAGCCCAGGCCCTGGGTCGGGGCGGGCGGTAGGCCGTTCGGCTCAACTCCTTCAGCAAGGGGCTGAGCAAACACAGTATCTAAGCTCCAGCCCTTGGGCAGGATGGGGCAATAAGCAGTTCAGGCTCAGCTCCTTCAGCAAGGGGCTGAGCCAACACAGAGTCTGTAAGGCCCAAGCCCTGGCTCCGGGTGGGCAACCAACAGGTACAGAGCTCAGACTCTCAGGCAGGGGCTGAGCAGCCATTTAAGCCATAAGTCTATAAAGGCCTCCTCAGGCCAGCGAGAGGGGGAGTCTGCCACCCTTGGAAGGGTGGCAGGGGGAACGCAGGCCCTCCCACTCCACTGCGTTCCAGCCCAGGGCCCTAGCAGCGGCCAAGACACGTTGCTGTCAGTGGGGATCCTGGTCACAACATACTGACATGGGTTCAGGCTCTTCGGGAGCCAAACCAGGGTCGGCTACCCCCGGGCCACTTCCGACCTCCTCCTCTCTAGGTACCTGTCCTTCGCCGGCGTCATCCGGCGGGTCCCAGACCATGGGTTCCTCAGGATACCGGGTACGGGGAAGCTCAGACCAGCATTCCTCCGGATACCGGGTACGGGGAAGCTCAGGCCAGCGTTCCTCTGGGTAGTGAGCACAGGGCAGGCTGGGCCCAGCAGGAGCTCGGGCCCCAGCATCTGCCCTCTCCGGCAGTCTGCGGCCAACTGAGAGCTGAGGCCGGGCTTTTATACTTCCTGTCCCACCCCTTGACTTCCAGGGGGCAGGGACAGGCAGCAGTAGCTCCGCCCACTGAGGCACCTGTGCTGGCTCGTCCCTCTCAGGCACTGTGGGGAGCCAGGGCGCCTCCCTACATGGACTCAATAGTTCTCTTCCCTGTATAAAATTGGATGCCTTCAATCTACTATTTCACCAGTCTCTTCTTATCAGCTAGATTGCCCTTCACCCAAAGATAACTGACCATCTTCGTTTCTCCAGAGCTGACAGTAGATTTATTGAAACCAATACAATTGCAGTGTCCAGATCCTGCTTTTGACAAACACTCTGTGATAAGACAGCCTTAAGTACAAATATTATCCACACAAAATCTGCTGGGACAATTTCTCTGTAAAACCACTGACTTTGGCATCACCTTAGGTTAAAATAACTAGTCAGTCTAGACTTTGCACTGCCAACTAACAAACTCCATAAGCTTCTTTTACTTTCAGAGATGGCTCACCCAGTAAATCCTGGATCTCTTTCACTTTATCGCAACACTTGAAATGGATTTAAAGTAATAAAAATTATCTAACAAAGTTATTACAAATAAGGAACTGCACCAGAAGTCTGAGAACTCCCAAGAGACAACTTATAGGTGACGCAATAGGAATTTATTAATACAGGATTTAACCTTAGCAGATTGTCTCTTGTGCTGGCAATTACTTCACACACATCACTCAAATGAGCCATAACTTTGGATGTATTAAAAATTTTATTTTGAGGGCATCAACTTCTGCAAAGCTGAGCTATGATTTGGCCCATCCGGTAAGTTATTTGCATGTCACACAGGGTCCTGATTTTGTCAACTTTACATAGGCAGAATAGTACTTTACTTGACGTGTACTGTAGTCCCATAAGGGTGGCAGTATGGACCCAAAATGAGTAATTGGAAAAAGTTTTCTGTGGGTCAATCAGGCAAACATAATGGGAAAGGTTGTTTTATTTCGCATTACTGCACCTGTCTTTTCATCTTATTGGATGCCAAGGGCAGAAGCCTGTATCTTTGTATCAGTTCATTTTCTAATTACACAGCCCAAAAATTCCAGGATATTATTAGCCATATCGTCTACAGAGTACAAGGCCTGTCTGCCCAAAGGGTAACTTAGCAATAGTGGAGTACATTAGCGGAGTACATTAGCTCAGCAAGGACCCCAATAAACTCTCCTAGGTTCTTCATCTGTAGATTTACCAGCCAATGAGCTAGTTAAGGCCCACAATTATGACATTTTCTTTGTCTGTAATGGCTTTTTTAGAATATTGCACATATCACTTTATTTTCATTTGCACTGAAATGCTGCAGACAGGAGTAGTCATGAAGCCAATGAGTTAGGAAACTCCTCTTTGTGGCCCATTTAGTCACAGAGGTTTCTATCTGAGAACTGGAGGAGTCAGCGGCCATGGCTCACATATCTACACTACTGTTAGTATTGAGAGCCTTCTCTGGTACATCAGTTGTGCTGAGCCCATGGATGCAAACCATGATCAGGCAATAGAAAAGCACCTTTTCTTTTTATATCTTTTTCAAGAAGCCTCTTTGAGAAAGGAAATGCCATCCTTTTAAATTATAGCTGGCTGTTCCACAACAAAAGCACATAGAGCTGAGAACAATGTTGAGTCAAGTCTATTATAGAAAAGCTGGCCCTTGTCATACAAAGAGATTTTACAGGTTCTGTAGGATTGAAATAACCTTAGATGCTTTTAAAGATGCAAACAAATAGCCAGATCCTCAGTAGATCGATGTCAATTTATACCATCTGGAGACTCCTGCAATGGCTGGAATTCCAAGTTTACTGCTGCTGTAACACATTGCCATCTAGCTTTAGAAATTTTCAAGAACACTGCAATTAAAATCAAGTCAGAACTACAATGGTGGAAAAAGCAAGATGGCAATCAGAATGACAAGACAGTAAACTCTGACATCTCTATGCTCTATGTCATACAGAACTAGGTTGTGATATTGAAAGGAACCTAAGGAAGCTGGCACTCAACTTCCATTGAACTTAATGAGACTACTCATAGGCTTAATATTAAGCATGTGACTAAGTGCTAGCAGGATGGAGGGCTTGCTGTGTAATATTGGACAAGTCACTTTGACTGTGTGTGTCTCAGTTTCCTCATTTATCAAATGGGGATAATATCTGCCTACCTGAGTGTTGCAAAGATTGTTTGCAATGAACTTTGAAATTGACAAGCATTAAGAACTATTATTTTAAGGAGTAAAGAAAATGAAGGTCCCAGTCCTCCAGGTGACTGCATGTAACCAGACTACTGCACCCACCAAGAGGTCCATTGATGTCAAAAGACTGCGTGTATACACCAGAGCACTTGCACGCAGTCACTTGCAGGATCAGGGAGTAAATCAGTTGCTCCTACCAAATGGCATGCTACTGCATCTGGATTTGCTTTCTTGATTCACACAGAGTGTGACAGAGATTGTTAAAAAGATATTTATATTTTAAGAGGCATATAATGTTTCTACCCATCCTTGTGTGAGATTATATCAAAGCATATCATTTTTATTAAAATCAGTCAAGTAAACACTACACTTGACACCTTCTGCTGATACATGAGACGATTCCTTTATGGTGTTCACCACTGTACAATCTACGGCAGGTGCAGATCACATATGTAGACAATTAAATCCACAAATGTAATTGAGTTACTTCTCTTTGCCACTGGAGGACAATGTTTCAAACTGTGTATTAATATCAGCTGATCTCTAAACCAATGCACTAGTATAGAAAGGTAAGAATTTAAAGAATATTTCAGAGATCTTCTGCTTCCCTTCATTCACATCAAAATTATGGGCCTAATTCTACAATTTATAAAGACACAAATCCTAATGTACTGCCAAAAAGGACTGCCTCACTGGGCCCAATATAATTATACTCTGAATATTTTTGCATCATAAATAAGACCAGTGTGAAACTGATTCAGTTAGAAGAACAGGAGTATTGTGGCACCTTAGACACTAACAAATTTATCTGAGCATAATTTGTTAGTCTCTAAGGTGCCACAAGTACTCCTATTCTTTTCACAGACTAACACAGCTGCTACTCTGAAACCTGTGATTCAGTTAAGATTTTAATTTTCATGGTTCCACAGCGACAGTATGATTTGTAATAGTTTCTCTTCAAGGAGTTCTGTAAATGTTTTAATGAACGCCATCACAATTCTTATATGCAGTGTTGTTGCAGCTATTTCGGTCCCAGGATATTAGAGAGAGAAGCTGGGTGAGGTAATGTCTTTTATTGGACCAACTTCTGTTGATGAGCGAGACAAGCTTTTGAGCTTACACAGAGCTCTTCTTCAAAAGTTGGTCCAATAAAAGCTATTACCTCACTCACCTTGTCTCGATCATAATTCTTAGTTTATACTGCTGTCTGGGAACAATACTGTAGCAAGGGGTCTGTCCGACTTTCTGTCCGATTTTCAGGATACAATAATTACCTTCAGGATGAATTTTGGTTTAGAGTATAAGGTCTGAATCTACAGGAAGGAGCATTTTATTTTTAATTCAATATTCTTGAGACAAGCTGTTTTTTAAATGAAAGTTGCAGTTATTAACACTCTTCTGACATTGAGACAGAACATTCACTTTTTAAGCAGGACCAGGTGTATAATGAGTTACAAGGTGTACAATGGCCACACAATTTACCTTTCTGCTAAAATGCTGCATGAATTTCAAATAATCCAGATACATTCCTAAAATGGCTATTTTCACATCATCTAGTTTCTTAGCTTGTCCTCACACTATTTCACAACCACTGCAGAAGGAGGCTATGTATGTAAGTGGCTGGGGCAGCTGGTAACATACAGGAGTATGAGGGACAGAAATAATTTAAATATTCTCCTGGAAAGGGTTGTGGGAGGCTTGTATAAGCCAGGGGCTGCCATCCTGAAGCTTCTACCTATTTATACAGCCTTCATCACAATAGTATCTGAGCACCACACAATCATTAATGGATTTTTTGTCCTCACAACACTCCACTGAGGTAGGCAAGTATTATCCCCAATTTATAGATGGGGAACTGAAGTATAGAGTAAATTAAGTGCCTTGCCCAAGGTTGCACAGGAAATCTGACTGAGCGGGGAACTGAACCACTAGCCCAGTGCCCTATCCATTAGAACATCCCTCCTTCTACACAGTGGAGTTCTGCTCATAGAGATACTAGGAGTTCACCACAGCAGACACCTTCCTCAGATGCATAGCTATTAAACTCTTCTCCCACAGAGTTTAGGAGCTCAGCATGACAGACATCTCCCCTGCTGCACATCTTCTAAGACTCACAAGAGTACAGCTGCTGCTTAGGAGCCTCTTTCCTCCTTGTCCCCTATACAGCGCTCTACCTCCTTCTGCCACTGCCTACCCAATGATGCCTTCATTTGAGCAGTCACACAATTTAACAAAATTGTTTTGTAATCAATTAACATTGTCATATAATTCCACAGAATTCAGTACCGTTCTCCCGTATAACTTGACGCAAAATCTAGGGCTAATGTCACACATAATACAAGGGCCTTGCTTATAAGCATTACAATGTAAACACAGTAACTCTGCTTCTCGGAACAAATAAGGACTGCAGTGAGAAACTAGTCTTTTGTTACAGGTAACAGAAAAAAAAAACATAAAAAAACCCAACATGTTTCTTAAAAACAATTTGTGTGTACCTGATTCCACCTTACAGATAAAAGGATGTTTGGAAGCACACCACAGTCATAACAATTACAGATTGCTACAAAAGGGTGGGTTTCACTAAAATACTTTCTATGTTGATTGGTGCAACAGGACTGCTGCTGACAAAACTTGTTTATCCTGGGATGATTCAACAGAATTTGAAGATTGACAATGACTTTGCTACTGAGCTGGGGAAAACTGATCCTACATTATGTTCTGAATTTTAGTTTATAAACAAAACTTCTGACTAGGATGGGAGACCACAAGAGAAACTGGAGCTGTTTTAAGCAGGCATTAAAGGCCAAATTATGCCTAGGATACATAAACAGGGCTCTCATTGACATAAATAGGAATGTTGCATTTAATCATACATATTTGAGGGCAAAATTGGGTCTAAAGTTTCTTATCACTATCAGTTTTGTGTTCCCTTTTAGATAGTGAGATTCAGCATTTTATAATCTTCAGGTGTTTGTTCATCGAAGTCCCTCAAAAAGCATTCTATAGTTTTGTTTGCATTATTGAACATGAGCCAGGCACTAATGGAATCAAAGTGCAATAGTTTCTTTTTTTAATCCATTAATTGCCTCCACCTTAGGCCTGGTCTACACTGGGAGGTGGGGGGGGAGAATCGATCTAAGATACGCAACTTCAGCTACGAGAATAGCGTAGCTGACGTCAACATATCTTAGATTGACTTACCTAGACAAGATGCGGTAAATCAATCCCAATAGATAGATGGCTACCCACCGATCCGGCGGATAGTGCGGACGTACCCTTAGAGAGTGGTTTACACTGTCTCTTGAGTTTCTGTATGGAACTCCAACTACTTTTGTGCTTAAGGTCAGCCCTACATTAAAAGGCCAATAAAGCATTAACAACAGATCTGCTCACAACCCTAAGAAACTTACCCAGTTAGGTACCCAATAATATTTTGCAATTTCCTAGTACCATTTATTGGAGAGTTTGAATGTAATTTATAACCATTAACAGATTAAGCCTCACAACATCCCTGGGAGGTAGGTAAGAAAGACCAATGGAGAAATTAGCCACAGAGAAGAGAAAGCAATTTGTCTAAGGTCACGGAGCAAGGTATACAGAAGGTCTGACTAGATGATCACAATGGCCCTGGAATCTACTAAGGCCACATCCAGACTAGGTATTAAAATCGATTTTAGATACGCAACTTCAGCTACGGGAATAACGTAGCTGAAGTCGAATTTCTAAAATCGAGGTACTCACCCGTCTGGACGGTGCGGCATCGATGTCCGCGGCTCTCCGTGTCGATTCCGGAACTCCGTTCGGGTTGATGGAGTTCCGGAATCGATGTAAGCGCGCTCGGGGATCGATACATCGCATCCAGACTAGACGCGATATATCGATCCCCGAGCAATCGATTTTAACCCGCCAATGCCGCGGGTTAGTCTGGACGTGGGCTAAATCCAAGATTAGCAATAGAAATAACAGATTTCAGTGGAGTTACACTAAGATTAAATTGGTCCACTAACTCCATACTATTTCTTGCTTTCTCTTCTTCTTTATTTTGTAGCATACCCAACGCCAAACATTCTTAAGGCTAAAATTGGGCCTCAATTACTTTGTCAACACCAGGAAAATTAGAGCAAGGCTAGGCAAACTTTTTGGTCTGAGAGCCACATTTCGGTATGGAAATTGTATGGAGGGTCAGCATGGGATTGGGGTACACGGGGCAGGGGTGAGGGCTCCAGCTGTGGCTGCAGACTCTGGGGAGGGGTTGGGGGTGAGCGGTTTGAGGTGCAGGAGGGTGCTCCGAGCTGAGATCAAAGAGTTCTGAGAGTGATCGGGGTTAGGGCACGGGGTTGGGGCACAGGAGGGAGCTCAGGGGTGCAGGATCCAGGCAGCACTTATCTGAAGCAGCTCCTGGAAACAGCAGCCCGTCCCACCTCCAGAGGCTGGGCCATGCCACTCTGCACACTGCCCTGTCTGTAGGGACCACCCCCGCAGCTCCCATTGGCCAAGGTTCCTAGCCAATGGGAGCTGCAGAGCTGGCGCTTGGGACGGGGCAGTATGCAGAGCCCCCTGACTGCTCCTGCTTTCGGGAGCCACACAGAGTGGAGCAAGGCAAGCCCCCAACCCCGCTCCCTGGTGGGCCCTCAAGGGCCAGATTAAAAGGTCCAGTGGGCCAGATGTGGCCCGCGGACCATAGTTTGCCCACCCCTGTATTAGAGCAACTGACACCAAAATGCAGCAGCAACAATCGTTGCTACAATGTCAACTATGCTGTAGAAAGGGCTGGAACATTTTTACTACCATGCCATACTAACAGCTTAACACAGGGACAGCTTCCTGGTGGCTAGCAATTACTGAACTACAAGTACTAACTTTACCAGTCCAGATGCACTTTATGTCACAACACAACTCTTCTGCCTTGGAAGAGGATGCTTGAGAGGTGGCAAACCAAAGCTCAAGCCAGGGCTGGATGCCAAGGCTCCTGCTTCACCCAAGGTGGTGGAAGGATGGAGACAGGGGTGGGGCCTGCGCAAGACCCACTAGCCACACATGCTCTCCCTGGGAGTGGTTTGCAGTGGGCTGGTTCTGCTGCCAACACCCCGCAGGGGCCCTCACCCCACGTCTGCTGCCAGGCAGAGGGAGAAGGGGGCTCGGCCACAGTGTAAGCGGTCGGGCCGTCCTTCTGCCTTGAGTTTGTACAGCGCCTAGCACCACGGGGCCGGGGCCGCTGCTGGGCGCTACGGCAAGATAGGATGCGCCCAAAACGAGAGCAGCCACCAGCCCCCGGGAGCCGCAGGGCGCGCGCTGAGCAGCCGCCCCGTTACAAGCAGCCCGGCTGCCCCGCAGGGCAGAGACACACACCCCGCCGCCGCCCAGCCGGGACCCAGGGAGCGGAGCCAGCCCCCCACCTCCCCGGTCAGTGGCGGGGCCGCGGGGGCAGAGGACTCCCCCACTCCATGGGGTCGGGGCGGACCATGCTCCAGGAAGGATGGGGCGAGGGTTGCAACGTCCATCCCGAGTACAGCCCCCTGTGGGCCCTTGCCCGCCACTCACCATGGTACCGTCCGTCCCCTACCGCCCCGACCTCCGGGCTCGGGCGCAGCTGCAGTGTAAACTCAGCGAGACACGGCCTCTGACCAAACCGCTCCCCGGCAACCGACGCCCCACCCCCGCGCATGCGCGCGCGGCCCAGAGTAACCCGGAAGTGCCTCAGAAGAGGTGCGGAAGTGCGGGGGGGGGGGAGCGTCGGTTGGCTGGTGGGCTCGCGGACCCGGCGCGTGGCGGCCAGGTGAGTGCGTCACGCCCTCTGGGAGGGGACGGCGGGGCTGGTCGCTCTGCATGTTGCGGGCTCGCATCGCCCGAGCGGTCTCTGGGTGACGCCGCAGCCGCGGACCCTGCGCGCGAGGCTCGTTTTTAACCCCCCGCCCGGACGGGGCCGCTCGGGCGACGGTAGGAGACTCGCGGCCGCGCAGGATGGGCGCAGTTACCGGCTGGGCCTCGCCGAGGACCGCTCCGGGACCACAGCTCTGCCAGAGCCCAGCCCCCCGGGGCTCGGCCTAGCAGCCCCCCGGTGCCCTCCGCCTGTAGCGCGGGGGCGTGACACGCCGGCTGGCGGGGCCACTTCTGGTTGGTGGTTTTCCTGGAGATCTAATCAGGTGACTTAATCTTTAATTCCTGGAGACTCCCGGCCAAACCTGAAGGGTTGGCAACCCTAATACCGGCCTGTGCCCAGCTGCAGCCGGGAGTGGGGACTTTGGCCCAGGCCAGGCTCCCCCGCACAGCGCCCGGTCACATCTCTGCTGGGCTTGCGGAGCAGACGGCGTCAGAAAGAAAAACAAAAACAAACAGCCTCGAAACAGAACCTAGCGCGGCCTTCTCGTCAGGTTAGTGGTGTCATGGAGAGGGGGATAGCTCCCAAAGCCTGCTAGGCCCTTTCCAGACACAGAGAGCGCCGGCCCTGTCCTGTCCTCAGAGGAGTTACTGCACCATGTCCTAGAGGGACAAAATAGAGTTCAGACGAAACGTTAGCAAAATTCGCAGGCCCATTTTAGAGGACTAATTATTGTTTCACCCTGAGCACTTTCTTTTTCTTTAGATTTGGTCGTTCTCTCTCCCATCGAGCTCCATCAGCCAAAGGGGAAAAAATGACATCTCTGGGGAAGAAAGGTAAGTATTCTTCCTTTACTAACGATATACATTCTGGTAATTCTGTATTCACTTGGGAGGTGTTTAATTACAGAACAGAGCTGCAGTGTATGCTAGATGTAATAATGTAACTTTGGGAGGTGGGGGGAAAGATTGTGGGAATCTTCCTTGTTGCAGTGAAAAGCGAGAGATATAGTAAAGAGCCTGGGTGGAGGTGGTAATGAAATGTTTTCTTTTACCTTTGGATCCCTACTTCAGATCAGGCCAGGACAGTAACAACTGAAAGTTATTACTCTTTGATGGCTCTTTGGTAGCCTGAGATGATGGTCTTCATCTAGTTCCTAGCAGATAGGTGTCTAGCATTTATTTGGCTCCCTTACTTTTATTACAGTAGAATAATGAATTAAGCATTAAGACCCCTCTTCTGCAAACAGACCTGCACAAGTAGACTTTTGTGCTAGCATAGATCAGTTTGTACGCAAAGTACCTAAATCTGCAAAAAGTAGGAAATTCAAAATTAAGGATTCTCACTCTGTCCTTATCTCACACTGTAATGGTGAGGCACAGCAAAATGTATATGGTCTGTTCTTGGACCTGCCTATTGTGCAACACTAGTAAGAAGTCAATCTCTTTTACACCTTAATGGACATGGTTTGCTGAGAATATGCTAAACCCCTAAGAATTTTATTCTCTGAAGATATTCTTTTCTTAGTCCCACCTTTTCTCAATGTTGGTTTAGGCAGGCATAATGTGTTACTTCAGGTGGGATGTGATAAAGGCCTTAATAACCAGAGAGAGATTAGCATTGGCAAGGAAGAACACAGCAGACCCTGTTTTACTAACTGCATGAGGCTATTGAAGATATTGTTTTACATGAGCAAGAAATCAATTTTCTAACAAAAAGATTTCTTGACTAGACTTGAAAAAACTAAATTCTAAAAAGCTCTTCTCTATTATCTGTTAACTAGTTGAGCTCTTGAGTTATTTCTGGGTTTACATATGTGACAGATGTAGCAATTTCCTGCAGTATCTTTGGGAGATCTTACTGTATTAAATTTATTTATCAATGTGGGCCAAGGATTGTATGTCATCCTCCCCCATGGAATTATCACAGCTCCTCCAGGAATTAAGAATGGGGGTGGGGTGGGGTTGGGGTGTGATTAGGCAAATTCACTCAGGTTGAGAGGTACCACCACCTAGAGAGGCTCACATATGCTGGTTCAAACTGGATTCTCCAGAGACCAACAGACAAAGAAAGGTCCTATGGATAAATAGCCTGATTGTAAATGGACTCAGGGACTTCTTTCTGATCCAGCAAATGGACAGGACCTTCTGTCCAAGGGAGGCCTGGAAAGGTTGGAAGGACTTTGGCCAACTGAAGCCCCATAAGATAGATGGATGATCTAGTAAGCTTTTAGCAGGCATACAGGAACTCATTGTTTTTTACTGTTTTTTCTGTAATGCTTTCATTTTAGGAATAAATGTGCTTTCTTATAAAAGGCTGTGTGGTAACTTTTAACTGCTGGCACTTAAACTAAGGTTCATAAGCCTTCAGAGAGAAAGCAATGCACAGACGTTGGCCTGCTTAGGCAGGTCTGATTTGCTGGGAATACGATAGTGTAGGCAGAGAACTGTGAGCCTGGAAAAACCTTGGTCAGAAGGGAGAGAAACACAGGTTTTCGCCCAGCCGAGGTAATGGTTGAGAGGTGGAAGCCTAAAGGTGGGTGCCCTTGGTGGACCAGGGAGAGGGTGCAGTTCCTCTGAAGTGTGACAACATAAATTGGGTCATATGATTAGAAGGTCAAACGTCAGTCTTCAGTGTTCTTTCACCAATTTAGACTCATACACAGTAGAAATGGAAAATATCATTGAAGATCAACCATTCCATGTCCCTGCAGTGTGGCAGTACTTGGAAATTCTTGTTTTCTAGGCAGGAAGTGTGGCACAGTGACAATTTTACAACCAGTTTAGGGTTGTGTGCAATTTAATAAAACCCAGCATCAATAGAAATGTTTGTTAAATGTTTGTGTTTAGGTAACTTTTTTTAATTAAACATTGCTCTGCAGTGGTAGAAACCCAAACATGCCAGCGCTTGGGGGGAAGATTGCAGGAGAACCAGAAACAGGAAGTGATTAGTTAATTCCTCTTTCCATTCTCCTCCCCCGCTGCCTCCCCCTTTTTGGACAATGAAGTAAAACAGCACAAATAGTGAAAAGTTTTATTATTTTTTTTAATTTTTCAGGATTTACAACTAAGTTATTACTAGGCACAGTTAAGGGAAAAAACTTATGAATGTATTGTATTGACAGTATCTCTTTAAAGTTGTTGTGAAGCAGTCTAATGCTTTTCAACAGGGAAGGAGTGAAATCCTCTTGGCTTTGAAGTCAAGGTTCAGTGGCTAATGTAGTGAGTTCATACAGATTTCCTTCAAAGTGGCTGCTGTTGACATTTTTATCTATATAGTCTTGTTTGTGCAATGAGCATGTAAATATAAATAAAACTAAAAAAAAAAAAGTCCTGATGAGATAGATGGCTGGATTTTGTATTACTGACCTACTGATTAATGAACACACTTATCTGAGTGCAGTTTCCCTTTTGAGTCCTAATTGAATCAGTGTCCCCGCACTGTGCTGCTTTGCAGATGCATTGTAAAACCAAGCTCCTTCCAGAGTTTTGTTGCCATTCTTTTTGAATTTCTGCAACTCCCAATGGTGTAATAAAATACATATATTATCTTCCCATTGTCTCCAAATTAGCCGACTATGTCTCGTCACCCATCCGTGGACCTGGAGATGGCATGGAAACTGAGCAGCCACCTAAAACTGTGGAAGTAGTTGCTGGAGCCCACAATAGAAGTCGTCATGCCCATCACAGTCCACACAAGAAAGCTATCTCTTCCCTGAGTCCTGGAGTTCTCCAGCTAGGGAAAATACACAGTGATAAATCAGTGGAGATTGAAGCTGTTAGAATACTGGTTCCGAAAGCTGCTATAACTCATGTTGTTCCTACCAAAAATGCTAAGGTGGCTAAATCCCTGGGACACCATAAAGGAGAAGACTTCAGCCAGTCAGATGGAGTCACAGAACCCAATAAAGAGCTGTTGGAGCTAAAAAATGCAGTAGAAAAGCTCAAGAATTCAGAAAGGAGATTGCTACAGGATAAAGAAGGTCTTTCCAACCAGTTACGGGTACAGACAGAGGTAAGACATTGAGGACTGTTTTTTGTGAGAGTATATTTGTAGCTTTATTTTGTTTGGGAAGTCTGAGGAGACCAGTATGATGGTATAGTCTGACCTTCTGCATAAGACAGGCCAGAGAAACTCACCAAGTAATCTCTGAATCAAACCCATAACTTCTGTTTTGAGCTATAGAATATATCATAGAAAGATATCCAGCCTTGATTTAAAAACGTCAAATGATGGAGAATCTATCACTCCCCTAGGTAAATTGTTCCACTGGTTCATTACACTTGTTCAAAAAATCCACCTTTTTCTGAATTTGTCTAGCTTTAGCTTCCAACCATTTGTTCTCTCTGAAATCTACTACATTTTGTTTCTGTGGTGTTATGACAGCAGAAACATTCATTACTTTAAAAATGTAATCACAAGGGGATTCTTAATATAATTAACAAAGACAGTGGGAGCATGCAAATATAGAAAAATTGGCCTGCTGCACTGTATAAAGTACTCTGCAAAGGGCAACACCATAAACTCAGCTACAAAAATAATTTTTCCCTACTGAACATAGAAATTGCTATACAGAGAATACCAGTGTTCTATCTAGTCTAGTATGCTTTAAGACAATGGCTTGATGCATCTGTCAGATGCTTCAGAGGAAGATGGAAGAAGCCCCATAGTGGATAACTATCAAATAAATCACCCGTAGGGCAAGTTTCTTCATAACCCTTTTAGCTAGTGGTTGGTTTATGCCCTGACAGAGATGACTGGATGTCCAGCCTAATATAAACTGCAGATATCTAAATGGCTACTCCTTCTGTAAATTAAGCCTGCATGCTTCCCTCTTTTCACTTCTCAGTGTAGTAGACAAATGTGCTTACTCTTTCAGACATTAGTTATACAGGCTTATTTAAGCAACTACAGTGATAGCAAATAAGTTGCTTGTCTTGAACCTTTTAGTAATCATGAGGCTTAAAACACTTGTCCTTCAAATTCCCCAAAGGACTTGTATCTGCCCTAGCTGCAGTTCTTCAAGTGTCTTGTAATTATTTCCATACAAAAGCCTGACATATTGGGAAATCAGTCCGAATCTTTTGTTAGCTAATGTGCTTTCTAGAAGCACACTGCGATTAGAGATATGACGTATAATAGGTGTTCTTTCCTTGGCCTATTCTAGGTGAATCGAGAGCTGAAGAAGTTACTTATTGCTTCGGTTGGGGACGACCTGCAATATCACTTTGAACGCATGGCGCGTGAGAAAAATCAGTTGATCCTAGAAAATGAGGCCCTTGGCCGGAATATGTCTCAGCTGTCTGAACAGTTAGAGCGGATGTCTATACAGTGTGATGTGTGGCGCAGCAAATTCCTAGCAAGCAGGTATGGTTTTACAGTAGTCTGTGTCACTATTGTCTTGGGCTCCCTTGGTAAATTAGTATAATGAAAGAGCCTTTTGAAATACATACACATCTACCCTGATAGAACGCGACCCGATATAATACAAATTCAGGTATAACGTGGTAAAGCAGCGGGGAGCCCCAGGCCCTTTAAAGCGCCACCTGAGCCCCGCTGCTTTACCGCATTCTATCCAAACTTGGGTGGAGCTCCAGGCCCTTTAAATCACCGCCTGAGCCCGGCTGCTGGAGCCCCGGTGGTGATCTGAAGGGCCAGAGGCTCTGGCCGCTGCGAGGAGCCCCAGGCCCTTTAAATCCTCATCCGAGCCCCGCTGCCAGAGCTCTGGCAGTGATTTAAAGGGAGCAGGGCTCCCCACAGCAGCTGGAGCACTGGGCCCTTTAAATCACCGCCAGGGAAGCCGGTCCAGTCCGGCACAGCATACCAGCTCTTGCCGGCACGGCGTACCAGACCGAACCCGATATAACTCAGTCTCACCTATAAGGCAGTGAGATTTTTTGGCTCCCGAGGACCATGTTATGTTGGGGTAGAAGTGTATATGCAAGGGAATAGCTGTAGGAATCCTTACTCTGAACTGGAAATCTACCATGAGCTCTGGAAAACTTCAACCACCACAGCTCTGCTTTCTTATGTTTCCAGCCACTGTCTGCACAGTTTTGAATAATTATTCAAAATTATTCATCCCTGTGTACACTTGTGTATCTTCAATGTCCTTATCGAAAATTGTAATACCATAAACTTTACTTTTTTTTATATAACAGCTGTGCAGATGACAAGCTGAAAAGGGGTTTGTGCTGCTAGTAAAGCAGGGTTCCAACGTATATGACAATAACATTTATTGGCACAGAAAAAGATTTTTAAAAAAGATAAGTTTGCTGAGCTTCTGAGCATGGTGCCAGGCACCTTTTATCTATCAAGCATTTGTAATGGAGCATTGCTGGAGAGGGTGTGTGTTTGTTTTTACGTTGGGTTGATGCTCCAGTGAAGGGGAGGCTATCTATTTTGGAGATTTTAATTAAGATGTGTTGCATGTTTTCTCTAAATACTGTGTTGGTGCCTCAGTGTCCCCATGGCAGTTCTTAAGTATCTGGTAGAGCAAAGGGCCAGTGCACCCAAATGCCTAACACTCAGTCTCCTAGCAACTGATGGCCTGGGCCCCTCCTCTGCAAAGGTGCCAGCTGAAGGTGTTGAAGACAAAGAGATCAGGTGACCTCCTGGCCCCGGGAAAGGAGCTGAGCAGAGAGGAGGGGCTGGGAGGGGTTGTTAGTCTGGAGTTGGCTGGGGACGAGGAGTGAAGTGCAGACCTGAGGGTCTGGCTCACTGACCCCCAGAATGGACCCGGCTGAGGGGTCCGGTTCGCTGTATCTACAAGCTCTGTTTTAGACTCTGTTCCTGTCATCGAATAAACCTCTGTTTTACTGGCTTGCTGAGTCACATCTGACTACAAAGTGGGGGTGCAGGACCCTGTGGCTTCCCCAGGACCCCGCTGGGGCAGGCTCGCTGTGGGAAGTGCACGGAGGGGCAAAGGATGCTGATGATCCAAGGAGAGACCCAGGAGGTGAAGACGTGTGAGCTTCTTGCCCTGAACAAGTCTGCTCCAAGGGAGAGGAGGCTCCCCAAAGTCCTGACTGGCTTGGTGGGGAGCAGTTCCAGAGCATCGCCCGGGGACTCCGTGACATGCTGAGCTTCTGAGCATGGTGCCAGGCACCTTTTATCTATCAAGCATTTGTAATGGAGCATTGCTGGAGAGGGTGTGGTTTTTTTTTTACATTGGGTTAATGCTCCAGTGAAGGGGAGGCTATCTGTTTTGGAGATTTTAATTAAGATGTGTTGCTTTTTGTTTGTCAAGATCCCAGATGTACAGTAAAACACAGGAGCAGGTCTGTTGAATACAATTTTCACAAATGGGACTTAGACTTAAGAATAGAGTAGACAGAGGATCTGTAGTATACCTGGTATGACCAAATTAAAGACTTTACAAATGCAGTGCTCTACGATTTATATTTAATCTACTCTTGAATGCAGAATATATATATGACTAAACACAAGTTGGCTACATTTAACAAAGCACATTCAACAGAGGCTCGGGGGATCGGCGATGGAATATAGAGCCTCTTACCTGAGGTTGCCAGTTTGAATCCAGCCCAGGTCATTAGTAACTGAAAGGTGCTACTATAAACTTAGGTGGTGGGGACCTATGTACCATGATTTCCATATTCTTAATTCAGTTATGTCAAATCACCACCACCACCACAGTTGGTACCTTTGTTGGCAATCCCAGCAGTGAGGCCAATGATTGGATACAAAAAACGCCCTCTCTCTCCTACAGCGACTGTAAGGTAAGGGTTGAAGTACCTTGGCAGGATAGTATTTGAGAGGCTTACGTTGCTGATTCCTATGCTGTTCCTTATTTTTGGATGGATAGGCCTCTCAATCTGGCAATTTCCATCTCCCTCCTCATTCCAAGTCACACAAAGTAAATCACATTAAGATAACTGTGCCCTTAATTAGTATTTAGACAGTGATATATCAACATGTATTAATGTATGTGGCCATAATGATAGGAAAAAAATGTCCACTTTAAAATAACCTGTCAAAAAGAACTGCCACTTGCAAGTGCAAAATGAATAAACCAACTCAGATTACTTGCACATTAGCTCAAAATAAACTACTGGACTTATAATGCGTTTCCTTTCCCTTCATCCAGTATTTGATAGAGTAGGTCCCTCTCCCATCAAACATGAATCTGAGACTCAGATCAAGATATACATATTAGAGAACACCAACTCGGGTTTGCAATTCTGGCTACTAATGACAGTTTAGAAACTTTCTTCTCAAATTTTAATGTGATTGCAGGATTTGACAGGCCATTGCCCTTAAAGCATGAGCCATGTTGTGGCAACCCAGAGTATATAATGTAATGACAGCATTAGGCACATGATTTGATGACAGGACCACACAGTATGATGGTGAATGCTGACTTTGGTTTTAGTGTTCGTTTTTCACTAGGTGAATTTTCTGATTCAGCCAGTGAAGAAGAATGTGAGATTTTTTTTTAACCTGAAGTTCTCTTCTTATGTTCCTACAACTAGAGAATGAGGAATTCCGTAGTATATGACTGTGAGTGATGGTCGGATAAGTGTTTTTGCATTTTCTGAGGACTGGAAATCAAATCCTTCTGGGCTCTATTCCAACTCTTCTTGTGTGACCTTCAGTAAATCACCTGTAACTGAAATGCAGGGTTAAGAGAACTGATCAGATTATCCCTTCCCTAATTCATAGGCATGTTGTGAATCTTAGGTTAATACTTTTTGGTCAGAATATTTTACAAACAAGCTTCTCATTAATATTGAAACCTGTAGTATATGGTTCCTGCATTGGCTTTGTAAAATATATTAGGGACTCTCTGAAATATGGGTTTAGTCAGTCAGGTGTCACCATTCCTAATTAATTGGGCTCTTCAGCATGATTGGTGTGCCTGTGTCATGGGCTGAGAGGAACACTTGTGGGAGCATCATGTGACAATGGATTGGTACTTGCTGAGTTGTCTGTAACCCACTGCTCTGAGTCTTTTGGTTTGTCCTTTTCTGAAAGAGGCAGTGAGGTGATATTTTGAGAGATATGTATAATTACATGTTATATCTCCTCCTTTGTAACATTTTTTAAAGGAAAATCTCCAATGGAATCAGCTGTCTTTGGGATTAGAGAAAATCTCTTTCCTCTAAACTGATAGCTGAGAGTGACCAAAGGTGGTTGGGATCTGATAGCTATTAGTTTGTTTCTAAGGGATCTTTGTCTAGATCATCTAACCATACCTTTGTTAGTCTCAGACAGGCAAATAAATGAGCAAGAAACTGAAACTGAATAGACTTGCTATTCCCCTTGATTTAATTCCCAGAGATGACTTCCCATAGGCTGTTCTTGAGGCATATTAGTGGGGCAGCCTGTGCAATCAATGGTCCTTGCTTCACCCTGCTCTTTGGTAAAAGACGACTATTCTCCAGTGCTGTTACTTAATTCCGTTGACAAATGTAACTTGTCGCAAAACATTTTTTTAAAATTTTAATAGAGACTTCCTGTTTTATTTTCTTAATCAACCACCACATACTGGGCATTTTGTTTAAACTCAGTCTCAATCACTTGTTACAAAGCTGCCTGTTCTGTATTAGAGACCTATAAGCAGCCCGAGGGTTTTGTGACAAACAATAGAGGCTAAAAACAACCTGCACTGGCTAACACAAGAATCCCTCTTCCTGGATTGCATTTTTTCAGATTGGTCTGTAACAAATTTTGATAAAATAAAGTCTCAGCTGCCTGAAATGCCCTTTTTTCAGGCAACAATCAAATGTATATTCAACCCAAAATAACAAATGAATTTCTGCAACAAAAAAAAGTGTCCAAAAAACCCTTCCTTTTTAGCTTAGCCTTTGGGAGTCACTCAGGGAAGCATTTTCCACAATGCCTTCCATAGCGCCCCCTCTCCTAAAAAAGTGTCACTTTTTTTAAGACTATTAGGGAGCATAGATGATAAAATCATAATGCCACTATTTAAATCCATGGTAAACACATTTGAATAGTGTTTGCTGTTCTGGTCACTCCATCTTAAAATATATATATATTTAGAATGGGAAAAGGTGAAGAAAAGGGCAATAAAAGCTGCCATACAAGAAGAGATTCAAAAAGTTTGGATTGTTCAGCTTAGAAGAGATGACTATGGCATATACGACAGAGGTCTAAAATCATGGATGGTGAGTAGAAAGTGAGTAAAGAAGTGTTATTTACCCCTTCACATAACACAACCACCAGGGGCCATCTGATAAAATTAATAGGCAGCAGGCCTTGTTAAAACAAACAAAAGCAAGTACTTTTTCACACAACACACAGTCAACCAGTGGAATTTGTTACCATGGGGCGTTGTGAAAGCCAAAAGTATAAATGTGTTTTAAAAAAATTAGGTAAGTTCATGGAGGATAGGTCCACCAATGGTTATTACCCAGTATCATCAGGGATACAAAAGCATGTCCCTCAACCTCCTATTGCTGGAAGCATCCAGCACTGGGCACTGTGAGACAGGATATTGGGCTAGATGGTCTGGTCTGACCCAGTATGACCATTCTTATCTTCATCTGCTCTTCCCGGCTAAGTCCTGGTAAAAAAACAACTGCATTTCTTGATTCCACAGTTGAGAATGGAGGAAAGGAAGCAACTGTGCCTTGCTAATGGTCCTGTCTTTCTGCTATTTGTGTTAGTTTGGTCCTTACAACCTTGCTCACATCATCTAGTGTGCTGTGCAGATTCCTGTGTGAGCCCCAAAAGGCCTCCTTATTACAAAACATTTCCTGTTCCTCAGTTTTAAAAAAAATAAAAGCCAGGCAAACATCAGTTTTAATTGACTGCTCTTAATCCTTGAAATATTTGATCTGCTAAAACTATCTGCAACAGAACCAAAAGTGAAAACTAATTATATTTCTAACTTGCCTGGTAAAAGTAGCTGATTTATTGGGGATTTCCTCTTTTGCAGAGTCATGGCTGATGAGCTGACCAATGCCAGAGCAATTCTTCAACGCCAAACCCGGGATGCACAAAGTGCACTTCAGGATCTGTTGAGTGAACGTGACCAGTTCCGTCAAGAAATGATTGATACACAGAAGTATGATTGCTCTTTACATTCTTTTCATCCTTTATACTGGTTTTATTTTCCTGCCCTAAATGTTACTCAGTGCATTTTTTATTACTGTGGTCTCAGTTTAGGTAGTCTTCTGACCTAGAATCAATTCTCAACACTATTTCTGATATTTACAAAAAACATTGTTGTGACTGCTGCGCTTGGTGCCCTCTTGTTGGTAGTCTCTCAAAAGAAAGGTTGAGGATTGAAAGAGCCATATCAGTTGAACATCTTCCCTTTTCACCCAAAAGAGTTGTTAATCCTAGGTGAGGGTTGAGATTCATCGGTTAGCTAAAGATAAATGTATAGGACCTCAGTCTTCCTGACTCTTAGTTCACCACTTGTCACCAAATTCTCTAATCATGATGGGCTCCTCAAGCCTTGTATTTTATTAGTGGGCTACAGTCTCTGGTGAATGGCCGTATGTCCCAATCTTGTTTAAATATTAATTCTTATTTGTATGTTTCCTTGAATGTTTTCATATCCCTTGTCCAACTTGAATTGTAAGTTCCTTGGGGCAAGATGGCCTCTATTTGTACCGCACCATGCATCATATTGCACTGTATAATTTACATATGATAATTCAGTTTTTCCCTGAACAGATTATTAGAAGAGCTGCTGGTTTCTCTACAGTGGGGGAGGCAGCAGACTTATTATCCTAGTGCTCAACACCACACTACAGCAGAACTAGCAGCAGTGAACCATAAACTGGCTAAAGCAGTGAGCTCCCATCTTCTTGGAAATGTTGGCACTAACACTCCAAAAAAGACTTCCCCATCGACAGAGTTCTGCAACACTCCTGCTGAGAAAATGGCTGAAATGGTAAAACCCTTACTAGAGCTCCAAGTTTGTGTCCCGATTAGCACTGCATAGGTGCAGCTTCCAGGAAAGGCAACTTTCTGGTGCATCAGAACTAATTACAATCTAGAGTGAGTGAAGTGCATAGGCAATAGAGAGCTTTTTCAGTACATCTAATCTAAAAGACCATTCCCTAAGCAAATATTTAAAAACTGGAAAAACTCTCTCTTTCTCCTTGGCACTAGGAGGTAGCCTACATCACCACTGTATGTCTTTTCAGTAGCACCCCTTAGTGTAGTGTCTAATCTCTGTACTGCTAATTTAGACCTGCACAGTGATCATGCATAGAGGCTCTGTTGTTTGTCTTCCTCATGTTCCAGGAAACTGCAGCAGGATTTTTTTCTCCCTCCTTTTCTCTTAGACGTTGGCTCTAATAGATCCGCCACCCCCCCCCCCCCACCAATATATAGTCTAGACTTGACTGTATCCCTGCCAGCTATAATTTTGGGGTGTACCTGAGGACTGGGAATTCCATTTCAAAATAAATGGCTTTACATCAGGGCAAGAAGATCATTAGAACATTAAGACCAAAACAATGACCTAATGAAGATGTAGATAAACGAGTTCTCCAGAAACAATGAGCAGCTAGGCTAGAATAACAAGCAGGAAGACTTTAACAGGAAAGTACTGCTTCCCCTCCCAGCCTAGCTGCTGCACTTCAGAAGTGGTTGGGACAGCATTTAATTTTAGGCTAGGGAACTAACCAGGGAGCATCAACTTGAGAAGTAGGACGGAGAGGGGAAAAGATGAGGAAGAAAAGGGAGGTGGGGCAAGGAGGCAAAACCCGTACCATTTTCAAAGTAAGCTCCCCTATCCCCCCAAAAAATCCAGTTACTGTAAGTACAGGTGGAAGGAAATTTGGGGAAGATGATAAAAGTAGCGGAGAAAGTGTTTAGCTTTTCCCTTTAGTATTTGGTCATCATTGTAGTATGAACCATTTCCATAGGAGTAGCATCCCATGCATAAAACTGCCAAAAAAACATATTTTAAAACTAACAAGCTATCCTCTACTAGAACTGAATCCCCCGCAGGAGTGTACTAGGTGGCTGTCAGTACACTTCTCAAGCAGCCGAAGGCATAAAGCACTGTGCAGATAGTTGTGGCATACTGCTGGACTTAAGCATGTTTGCAAATATCTGCTTAGTTCAGAGGTCACTCTTTTCTGAACCTCTGATCTTGCCTTCTTGTAATGAATTGTAGCCTTTAAAAAAAAACAAAACCATTACCTTAGTTCTGATGAATGGATTCCAAATTTGTGACTCTATATTCACTGCACTATGAAGTTACTCAATGTTAAGAATTACAGTTCAAGATAAAAACTGACCGAAGCATGAGGATTGATAAATTTACATTCACCTCAACAGCGGCCACCAGCTGCTGTATGTAAATGGAAGTCAAGGATAAAGCATCTTGGATTAAATAACATCCAGTCCATGTCTGATACTGAAATTCTCTTTTAGGTGCTGCGAGTGTTGGATCCAGTTGCCTGTACTGAAGCATCAGCAGAAGTTCCCTTTTCTGAGCCTTCCCCACCCTCCTTCTTTTCCACAAAGAAGAACATTGGTCGGTTTCACCCATACACCAGATATGAAAATATAACTTTCAACTGCTGCAATCGCTGCCAAGGAGAACTGATAGCCCTTTAAAATCATTGTGCTGAAGACAAAATAAAGCTAGTATATCTATGGATATGCTAACTTTTCCCTGAATGACACTAGTGATTTATTCATTCTGATTTCCTTCTTTACTATTATCTTCTTGGGGATTTTATGCTAGAAAATGTATTTTTTACTTCCTGTAACTCATGCTTAGGGACCATCTACAGTAATCTGTGGTGGGATCATAGCTTCTACAGGGCTGGAATATGGTTAGTGCTCCTATTTACAAGGGCAAGACCAAAATGTTACAACAGTACAATTTATAGTGTAAATAGCGCCTTAGATATGTAGGATTTGTAATTATATTATGAAATCTTAATGAATTTCTGCTCAGGGGAAGACAAAACCATGAAACTATTTATTTAGGTACATAGACAAGTGATGCATCCACTTGAAACCTCTGAATAACGCTTCCTTTAAAAGGGAGTTGAAATAAATGCTAAAGTGAGAAACATTGAGTTATTGTTTAAGTATTTTCATTTTAAAAAGGGCAATAGAATGCACAATCATATCTATGTGGTTTAATTTTTCTCTGTAGTTTTACTCAGTTTGCTGTGGTGCTATGGTCAAGTATTTATAGTCCTAATAAAGTTACAGGATCAGGTGCAATTAACGTTTTGGGTCTTCAAGTTCAGAAGGGGGCAGCAGGGCACAGTTCAGAATTCTTACCTTGATGAAAAGGGGTAGAGAAGCCTCTTTAAGAAGACATTTGAATGAAATTGAAAGGTGTTTAAGTAAGAGTTGGTGCTGAATGGATTGCGGAAGCTAGTGTGCATGAGGTTGAAACAAGTGGATTGGAAGCATTTTAACTCCTAGAACCAAGGTGCTGCATAGCTAATACTCAGCAAAGATTGATGTGGCTCCTTTAGTACATTGCTTTAAAAACTGACACTTACTTTATGCTTAGAGGCAAGATACTACACATGAAAATCTTTCATAGGTATTATACCTATGGAGGGGCCTGCATCATCAAATATTAGGTATGCATAGGCAGTGACAGAGCATACTATATTTTTACTCATCTGGCTTTACTAGGTTAATGAGACAAGTTCAAAGTACGTATTAGTAACCAGTCTGCCAAATACAGCCTGAAAAGACAGCTTGCAGGGTTCTTCTCTGCTTGCTTATGTACAAGTTAGACAGGATATGAGTCTTCTACCATTTGTTAGGGAGCTTACGAGCTCTTTTTGAACAAAAGTCATTCATAGAAAAATCATGCTAATATCTTACAGCACTCTGGTATCCTGCCACCCCGAACAGATACAGTATACATAGCTTTGGTATGTAATTAAGGAAAAGGTCTCTAAACCAGTCACTAACACTTCTTTTTGGTAAATCTAATACTGTATGCAGGGTATAAAAGGCATATGTTTTTGACTGCTATTCTTGGCCATGCTTTGGCCTGTGCAATTAATATGCTACAATAAACATTCTCTACCTACTTTTATCATGAACGAAGGTTTGGATTTTGTATACTTGTGACAGTCTTTGATTCCACAAATTCTTTGCAGAATCTAAGGGTAGGTCTACACTACAGCTGGGATCGACACTCTGCGATCGATCCAGCAGCAGTCGATTTAGCGGAGTGGGTCTCAAACTTTTTTTTTTTTTACTGGTGACCCCTTTCACTCAGCAAGTCTGAGTGCTGCCATCTCCACCTCCCCCAATAAATTAAACAAATTTTAATATATTTAACACCATTATAAATGCTGGAGGCAAGCAGGGGTTGGGGTGGAGGCTGACACTTCGTGACCCCCCAAGGGGTCCCAGTCCCCAGTGTGAGAACCCCTGATTTAGCAGGTCTAATAAAGACCCACCAAATTGACTACAGTTCGCTTTGCAGTCAACCCCTGTACTCTATCCCTGCCGAGAAGAGTAAGGTAAGTCAACAGGACATTTTCTCCCATTGACCCCCTGCAGTAACTCGACCTAAGGTACGTCGACTCCAGCTATATTATTCACATAGCTGGAGTTGCACAGATTAGGTCAACTTACCTCAGTAGTGTGGACATAGCCTAAGAAATAAAAGATTGAACTCCACACGAATTAAAAGAAACTAACTGATGGGCATTAGTTTTTGTGCACTAGTGTACCTCATAGGGACACAGATTCCTCTCTCCACCCCTTGCAGACTGGGAAAACACTCAAACAGGTATTAAATTGATGGATTTGTCAGCGTATTGCAGTGAGGAAAATAAATAAAGGTTGGTCACCTGTAACCAGAGTTCAAGATGACCTCTGCCCAGTCATACTTTTGTGATGTGCCAGTGTTGCAGCTTGGAACAAAAGAACCTTCTACTAGTAGTGCCCATTGGAATGCTCTTGTGCCCTGTTCTCCTCCTTCCCTCTCAACCCGCCCCCTCCCCTCAATAAAAAGGAAGCATGGTATGCAGACTGCCTCAGTTCTTTCCAATAGCTCCTGAGCTCCAAGTCTGTCACTAAGATTGAGAAAGAGGGGAAGGTGGACAGGGAGCATGAATTACCTTTGTGAAAGTAGAACAGGCTCTAGTTCTGTCACTATGGCAGACATCGTTAAACAAAATGTTTAACTCTTCCCCTACTACTTAAGCTATTTTAAAGCTGCATAAGTCAGTTATACTTTGAAGCCTTGCATTTTAAGCAGGAAAAGAACAAGCCTAATTTTTTCCAATGGAATAATCAACTCCCATTAAGTCTTAGCTAGTGTAGCAAATTAAGTGGTACTTTAGGAACTTTTCCTGTACTATGGTAGACACACCTAAAGGTTTTAACAATAACTTTTTAAAAAATATAATTAATTAGTTAACACACATGTGAGCTGTGTCTACTAAACAGGTCTTTCCCCAACACATCTGTCTCAAACCTACTATACTTCCTAGCCACACTTGCAGCAGTGCATTTTTGGAAATCTAGATGATTATCCTATAATGCCTTAGTGAGAGCACCCAACTGCACTCTAGGTAGCTGAAAGGAAGGCAGACCAGTGAAACAGGTTACAAAGGCACAGTTAATGTGTATAGAGGAACCCCTCTACTCAACAGGACAGCTATGACTTAGTTACAGAAAGACCCATGTTCCGTGTATGCAAGGCTTAAGCCTTGTTAGTAGGAGTTAACTATATTGGGTATGGATACACACCATGTTTGGACCCAGCCAGTTAATAGTAGGTTAAATTATTAAATAGCATAGTGTAGAGCAGGCTGAAGAACTGTAAAGCCAATATCACTTGTGAGCATGCATGCTTATGTGCTTACTAAAGGTATGGGCAGGGAACTAGAATGAAATCAGTTGAAACTGTTAGTGTAAATATGAACCGTTTTTTCACTTTAAAAAACAAACAAATATAGCCATTCCTACATGGTGGAATAAACAGCATGACTAAGATTATCAAGACAGGGGACAAATTAGAGCCAAAGTTGTTCCAGCTTGGTCTGCTTCAACAGTTAGATTAATAGATTCTAAAGGTAGAAGGGAAAGAACACTGATCTGAACCTCTTGCATGACCAGCCATGGAACAAATTAAAGCACCCTTGCAAAACTGTTGAATTAATGAGCCCTAACACAGAATGTTCTCCCCTGCCCTTTACCAGGATGGGGGGCAAGGAAAGAACTCATCTTTTTACTTCCTGTCAGTAAGTACAATTTGGAAGGGTTAATTAGGAAGATAGTTCAGAATGTAATCTGTGCTATATGAGTGAGGTGTTAATCAGCCCAGAAATGGAATCTTCTGTGAGATAATGTCACTTTGTCCATTGTGGTCTCTTCAAAGATAAATATAGATTACACTGTCCCCTGAATGAACATGCCAAACACAACTGAAGCAAAGCAAACTTGCCACAGCTATATGGATATTTATTCTCACTTTGGCTCAGTGGCAATGAGAGCACCACTGAGTCATACACACAACAGAGTCAGGTTTGTCATTTTAAATTCTAAATAAATAAATAAATAAATGGTAAGTAATAAACACATTGTCAGTTAAGAGAAAAATTTTAAACCATTATTTAAAAGATTTTCAAATACCACAAAAGGGCAGCGGCTATAAAGAGCTGCAGCTCAAGCCATATAAAGTATGGCAGCTGACACTAATTCAAGATACATCAAACCTTCAGCTGTAATGGTCCGTGAAGCGGAAGGATTTAGGTTCAGAAATGGTGCAGAGGATATTCTGGATTTGTTTTGCTCTTCTGGCTTCTAGCCTAAGTTGCCTCGATCGCTCTTTGGCAGCGAGTTCCTCTGCTTGCTTTTCCTCTCTCTTTCTTTTTAGCCATCTGTGGAGAAACAAACCAGTTTGGAAGCACTGATAGCAAGTGGTCAAAAACTCTCTTTAATCACTGGCCATCACTTCTGGCTTACTCAAAGCAGGCAACTGTTCTCTTAACTGGAACTCAATCTGACTAGTTAACTAAAGCCACTGCATCACTTAGCAAACAGGCTACATCCTGGAATTAATTGTTTTTTAGGGTCCAAGCACATAGGGGAAACTAGTGGGACAGATCTACGAGAGTGTCAGCAGTGAGAAGGAAGAGTGGGACCTTTGCCTGAAGCAAATGCAGTCCCTTTTCCAGAAACCCTTACTGATCTACAACCTATGTTCCCAATACAACTTTCTACTCTGGCGTTGCACCTTGATCAGCAGGCTGGGAGCAGCAGGAGTTGGTGATGTTGAGAGGGGGCAGGGGAGGGCATTAGCTGAAAGCTTCAGTTGGATGAGTACAATAAGGTTGGGAGGCGGGCCAGAGGAACTGAAAGTGAATTCACCAGACTCTAGTCAGGGCTGGTCCTGGCCATCTGTGGATGGATCTTCAGACTGCTGAAAGATACAACATTCAGATTTCCTTGCTCCGTAGGAAATAAGAGCCATAGACCTACTGTTTAAAGGCTCTGTCACGTTCTTCTGTTCTTGGAAGGAAGTACAGGCACTCTTCCTGGCGTCTAAGGATTTCCATTTGTTTTTCTTTCATTTGATCTTGGTGCTTTTTTTTAAGCCATAACCTGAAAGCTTCCTCTGGATCTCTGTTCTCCTGCTATATAAAGCGCGCACACACACGTAATTAAATATGCTGTTTGTCTTTGAAATTAATATAACAGTACTACTTTGAACTTCTCCAGAACTTTCCATCCCAGTTTATGAAACATACTTTATAAATAATGCTGATTTTAGCCTCACAACCTTACTAATATTATTGCCCCCATTTTAGAACTTGAGACAAAGTCCTGGTTCTAAGACTAGTTTCTGCCTGCATTGTAACGTGTAAATCGCTTGATAACACAAGTGTAAATAAATGCTAGTTGAGACACTTCACAAACATTAGTTCCTAGTTGTGGTTCACCATAAGGCAACACTAAATCATCATCATATTAAAATGCAATATAGTAACTAACTTCTCATAAGTGATCCTAGGACCATAAAGGTCACATGAGCATAGCTTGTTGCATTGTGCAAGTTCATCTTGTTAAAACTGGAAAATTCTGATATGTGAGCAGTTCTAGCACTTCTAAGAGAAAACTGTGTGACAAACATGGAATATTCCTTGCTATGTTCATTTTTATAATGCTGAGCAAAACGGATGTAAATTTCAATTTTTTCTGAATACCTAGAGCACCTTTAACATGCATGGGATGGAGAGGTCTTAACTTACTCTACTATGTGAGCCTTCTAGTTCCTTTGCACGCTGAATTCGCTTCTCTTCCTGCACTTGTTCTTTTTTCTTCTGCAACCAAGCTCTAAACACCATGTCATTCTCTCTCTTCTTTTCTTCTTCCTGTTGTTTTTTCTGTGCTGCTTCCTTGTGTGAAATTAAGGATTGAGTAACATTTTACAAGGTGTTAGTCCGACACATGCAAAGGGCTTCAGCATCAGAGCAAGCAATACAAATAGTCTGAATAACACATCCGCCTTGCCCTAAAACGTACTGAGAGAACTGGGAATAATCAACAGACACATCAAGTCAATACTATCTTGAGGAGAAAACTAGGCTCGGGCATCTCTATGATTAAGGTTATATTTGGAGGCTTTCATTCTAACCATTATTATTACAACCTCAATTTCCAGAAGCCTTCCATGCTTTGTCTCAAATCACTGGAGGTTCAGTAGAAATGGGTCAGGACACTTTAAACCAGATCTACCCCATGGTTCTAAGTAGTTTAAAATGAGTTTCGCTGACCTGTTTCAAAACTCGTTACAAGATTTCTCCTGCCTAGACAGACACTAAAAATCAAAAGTATGTGTAACTGCAAGCATTGGCCTATAATAGAGGTTTCTGGAGTGTGACCATGCATTGGGGTTGAGGAGAATGTCATTTAATTGTGGAGGCACTGATAGCTTAACACTTCTCTGAAGCTAACATGGTGGATTGCTTTTTTTAAAAAAGTAGAAAATAATCTTTCAGAGGTCTTTAAACATTTGAGGGTATTTTGGTCATTGCCAAGCATTCCAATAAACCACACTATTCAGAAATTTTGTCTCATGAAATTTTGTTCCTCTTTGCACAAAAGCCATGCACCCATCAAATTCAAAATACCAACATGCACCTCCTTTGAAGTCCAAGTATCTTTTTCCCTGAAATATTTTAGCAATTGTCTTCAAAAACTGACAATTATTACACATTTTTGAGGTCTCTGCTACACACTTAATCTTTCAGAAACTTACTTTTCCTACTATCTTCCTGAGAGCTAAGAGGAATCGTAGTACAGTTTCTTCTCTTCAGTACACAATTATAAAATAAAGGCACAGATCTGGCCTTCTAAAATAGGTCTAAGGCCTCGTCTACATGATGAAATTAGATCAGTAGAACTACATCACTCAGGGGTGTGAAAAATCCACACCCCCAAAAGATGCAGTTAAACCGACCTAACCCCCAGTGTAGACAACACTAGGTCGACAGGAGAATGAGCTCCCGCTTCTCGGCGAGGTGGATTAATTATGACAATAGGAGAAGCCCTCCTGTCAGTGTAGGCGGTATCACTGAAACATTTCAAGTGTAGACAAGCCCTATGTCTTGTTTGAAATTGCTGTCCTACATAATGGTGTTGAGAGTTGAGTACCTGAGTTGTTTTCCATTTAACCCCTACATAAAAACCCAGGTAATTCCCGCAAGGGAAATCTTTGAGGTTGCTTGAGGGTAACACTCACCCACACAAATCTTTAAAACAAGGAAATGTCCAGTTACAGTAGCCTTGTTTAACATACTTTCAACTGCACACACCACACCACATTCACCAGAACACTCTGCCGCTCTTTAAATAAGTTCCATATACTGCCAACATATACATCAACCACTACACGCACATTCCTTACAATCACACTTGAATGCAAACCTTTAATTCCCAAACACTTCCCCATGGGAAAACCATATAGCATGTACTTATTCAGCATACAGATTCTAACATCACCACAGAGGTCAGAGTTAAGGTTTTGGATTGTAATGTGATGGTGTGTGAGGCATCTGTGTGTACTCTGTTATTGTACATGTTGGAGGTGTATGGGACTTATGAGCAGAATGGAAGAGTCTGTCAGTGAAAATGGTGAATGCGATAAGGGTAGGCATGTTTATGGATATATTAAAATGGAGGTTTCCTTGCTTTCCATGCATGAGTGTTGCCTTAACTAGTTTTTAAATAAAAGAGGTTTTTTTTGTGGATTTAGTTTATAAGCGCAAAGTATTATTATACCATTGGAGCAATGAAACAAATGATCGACTGAACGGCTTTTGAGAAGCAATATTTCCCAGTTAAGTTTGAGAAACACAGAAGGTCTGGTGGTCACTACGTTCTGGTTTTTTCTTTGTATTCTCACCTCTTTCCTTAGTTTCTCTTTCCTTTGTTGCATCTGTTTTTGCATCTCTTTTTGTTTGGGTGAAAGACCGTAGATGGAGCTTCTCAAAGGAACATTTGCAGACTGCGCCCTGCGGGGAGTTCTTCCCATTCCCACACTTCTTTCAAGGTTGATGGCTGAGTTTGGGCGATACTTGGGGTTAGGTGGAGGCTTAGGGAAACAGACAAACTCTTCTCCAATGGGAAAGAAAGCATTTACCCCTGGCTGCACTAGAGGCTCTTCCTTTGGTAGATTGGGAGTGCCAAAAATAACGGAATGGGAAAACTTCGGAGAAACAGGCTGAGCTTCAATGTCAGTGAAAGAAACACTTATCGGGGGCAAAAAGTCATGGCTTTCAATATCACGTAAACTCAAGAGTTCAAACTTCCCATCTTTCTCTACTAGGATCTTGCCATCCTTGTGTTCCTCATCCTTCCCACCATTAAGTGAAAAAGATATGCTTTGAAGTCCTGGCTCATTAGAAATATGCAGTTGAGACAGCCTACTTGAAACATCCTCTTCACTTTCAGGATCATTTTTATAAGCTTCTGTATCTTCTAGAGGGGGAACTTCCAAATCTACCAATTTATCTTTGAATTTTAGTTTCCTTTCTCTATTCTCATCTAGAGGTTCTTGGTTCTCCAGCAGCTTGTTGGCTTCTTCGATCTTTTCCAAAATATAACGCTTTATTTCTTCATCATCTTCCTCATCCAGTTCCTGCTGGTTTTCCAGCTTGGACTCCTGGATGGAGCTTTCACTGTCAGTATCAGATGCATGATCCAATGGTTTAACTTCAGGTATGGATATAGGTTTTTCTTCATTTGGTGGACTCTCCTTCAGATCTGCATCAGGCTGAGGAAGCTGATCTACACATTCTTTTCTTTCCTCATTGTCTTCATCAGTATTTGTTTCAACATCCTCTTCATTCTGATCAGGATTTTAAAAAGAACATCAGTCCTCCTTTTAAAATTGTGTAAGAAAAAACCTAACAAGTTAAAAACTAACACAGGGTAGTTTATACATACATAATATATAAATTGAGTTTGGGACTTTAAAACCACAGAAGTCAGGAAATGTCCCTTTGAGCAGATTACTCAGACTTTAAAGCCAGAAAGGACCATCATGATCATCTAGTCTGACCTCCTGAACACTGCAGTCTATACCCACTCCTGTAATAGACCCATAACCTCTGGCTGAGTTACTGAAGTCCTCACCTCATGATAAAGGCTTCAAGTTACAAAGAATCCACCATTTACAGTAGTTGAAGCCTGCAAGTCACCAATGCCCTATCCTGCAGAGAAAGGAGAAAAACCCCAAGTCTCTGCCAACCTGAACCAGAGGAAACAAATTTTCCTGACTCCAAATATGGTGATCAGTTAGAACCTGAGTATGTGGGCAAGACCCAACAGCGAGATATATGGGAAATAATTCTCTGTAGTAGCTCAGACCCTTCCCCTAGTAGTGTCCCATCACCAGCAATTGGAGATATTTGTTGCTAGCAGTCACAGATCAGTTACATGACATTGTACACAGTTTCGTCATACCATTCCCTCCATAAACTTATCAAGTTCAGTCTAGATAAAAGTTAGGTTTGTTGTCCTCACTTCTTCCTGGAAGGCTGCTCCAGAACTTCACTCCACTGATGGTTAGAAATCTAATTTCAAGCCTAAACTTATTGATGGCCAGTTCATATCCATTTGTTCTTTATCAACATTGGTGCTTAACTAACTCCTCTCCCTCTCTGATATTTATCCCTCTGATGCATTTATATAGTGCAATCATATCTCCCCTCAGCCTTCTTTTGGTTAAGCTAAACAAGCCAATATCTCAAAGTAGGTTACTCTTCTGATCATCCTAGTAGCCCTTCTCTAAACCTGTTCCAGTTTGAAGTCAATCTTTCTTAAACATGGGAGACCAGAATTGCACACAGTATTCCAGATGCAGTCTCACCAGTGCCTTGTAAAATGGTACTAACACTTCCCCGTGTCTACTGGAAATACTTTGCCTGATGCATCCTAGGACTGCATTAGATTTTTTCCACAGACACATCATATCATCCTGTGATCAACCAATACACCCAGCTCTCTCTCCTCTGTTGCCTCCAACTGATAAGTCCCCACATTACAGTTACATATATAATTCTTGTTGGTCTCTAAGTGCATGACCTTGCACTTTTCACTATTAAATTTCATCCTATTTTTATTACTCCAGTTTACAAGGTCATCCAGATTTTCTTGCGTGATATTCCGGTTCACCTCCATATTGGCAATATCTCCCAACTTTGTGTCATCTGCAAATTTTATTAGCACACTCCCACTTTTAGTGTCAAGGTCATTAATAAAAATGTTAAATAAGATAGGTCCCAAGACCAGTCTCTGAGGAGCTCCATTAGTAACCTCCTCCATCCAGCTTGACAGTTCACCTTTCAGTAAGGCCCCTGTTGTAGTCGCCTGTTAGCCAGTTCCTTATCCACCTTTCAATTCTCATATTAATCCCCATCTTCTCCAATTTAACTAAATTTCCAGTGTGGAACTGTATTAATTGCCTTGCTGAAATGTAGTAGATCTGATCTACTACATTTCCTTTGTCTAAAAAATCAGTTATCTTCTCAAAGGAGAGCAGGTTGGTTTGGCACAATCTACCTTTTGTAAAACCATGTTGTATTTTATCCCAATTACGGTTTACCTCTATATCCTTTACTTTCTCTTTCTAAATTTGTTCTAAGATCTTGCATACAACTGAGGTCAAACTAACAGGCCTGTATTTTACTAGGTCACTTATTTTCCCTTCTTAAAAATAGGTACTATAGCAGCAATTCTCCAGTCATAAGTTTATAGATTGATTAAAATCCTTGCAATTTCATATGCCAGTTCCTTTAATATTCCTGGATGGCCCCCCAATTGTTTGAGTTTGACTTTCACCTTGGATGTGGTAATTTCTACTTCCATATCCTCATTTCCATTAGCCACCCTGCCATTGTCCCTAAGCTTTTCGTTGCCTCAGTTTTTAATAAGGGTAAAGTATTTGTTTAGATGTTGGGCCATGCCTAGGTCATCTTTAATCTCCACCCCATCCTCATTGTTTACCGTTCCCACTTCTTGGTTTTTTTGTTTTTATTTATATGGCTATAGAACCTTTTACTAGTAGTTTTAATCTCCTTTGCAAGATATAACTCTACTTGGCTTTTGGTAGTTCTCACTTTTTCCCTACACTTTCTGACCTTCAAGAGGTAGTTTTCCTTGCTGATCCATCCCATATTCCATTGTTATAGGCTGTTTTCTCTTAACCACTTGTTTGAGATATTTGCTCATCCAGATTGGTCTGCAACCCTTCCCTACGATTTTTTTCCCCTTACTTGGGATACAGGCTTCAGATTGTTTGAGCAACTTTGACTTCAGTAATTCCAAGCGTCCTCCACATTCAGTTCCTTGAGTTCTTCAGTCCAGTCCACTTCCCTAACTACTTGCCTTAATTTTTTACAGTTTGCCCATTTGAAATCAAGGACCCTACCTGCAGATCTATTTTTGTTCAAACTGAATTAGCGCATGAACACTTGAACCAAGGCAGCCTCCTACAACCAGATCTTCTATGAGGTTCTCACTACTCACTAATACCAAATCTAAAATGGCCTCACCTCTTTTCGGTTCAGTAACTATTTGGTGAAGAAAAATGTCAGCTATCACATGCACAAAAATCTGGGCCCTATTATTAGTAGCACTTGTCCTCCAATCTATATCTGGAAAGCTAAAGTCTCCCCTAATTATACAATTGTCAGTCGTCTTTATTTCATTAAAAATATTAAAGAGGTCTCTATCCATACCTAAATCAGGTCCAGGGTGTCCATAGCATACCCCAGAACTATCCCAGGGGAACCTCTAATAGTTTTCTTCCTGAAAGTGATATTGACACAGACCGTTTTATCCATTCCATCACTTCTGATTTCTTTACAGTCTATCTCATCATTAATATTCAGTGCTACTCCACCACATTTACTTCTTTCCTGAACAGCCCATACTCTTCAATATCTTGACTCCAGTCATGATTACTATTCCATCATGTTTGTTATCCCTGTAATATCTGGTTTCACTTCCTTCACCAGTTGTTCTAGTTCCTCCATTTTGTTACCCAGGCTCCTTGCACTGGTATACAAATCTCTTAGTTGTTTCTGCTTGACTTTGCTGAGATTCTTCACTCAATTGGTTATAGTCATTCTACTGCTAGTATCACCTGCCTGACCGTTGACTTCATTGGCACTGACACTACTGTACTCCTTGCTGGAGCCGTAGACATAACTAGCACTGTAAGCCAAAGGCTGTGAACCAGAATAGGCCTGGCCCTGGCAAAATAATACACTGGGTATCAGCTAACACCAAGTAAGCACATTCCTGACTGGAGAGAATGGTACAAAAAAAAACACTGCTCTCTCAAATAACAAGAACACACTGACCCTTCATAAGATAAGGATGTGATGGACAGGATAATGGATATGGATGTTTTGTTCAAACTAGCAGGCATAAGGATAAGGGTGGCAACTAACAAGGTCTGGAGCAGGGATCGTCAACCTTTCAGAAGTGGTGTGCCAAGTCTTCATTTATTCACTGTAATTTAAGGTTTCACATGACAGTAATACATTTTAACGTTTTTAGAAGGTCTCTTTCTATAAGCCTATAATATATAATTAAACTATTGTTGTATGTAAAGTAAATAAGGTTTTTAAAATATTTGAGAAGCTTCATTTAAAATTAAATTAAAATGCAGAGGCCCCCAGACCAGTGGTCAGGACCCGGGCAGTGTGAGTGCCACTAAAAATCAGCTTGCATGCCACCTTGGGCATGCGTCCCATAGGTTGCTTACCCCTGCTCTGGAGTATAATATGTAACATGTTTGTATTAATGTATAAAAGGAGAAGTCATAGGAGGGGCAACTTTGTACTCACCAAGGCGACAGCATCCTGGTGTACTGACTGAGGGGGTACCTTGACATTGGCATATATGTGTTAGTGTATCTGCAGTTCCTATGGGATGCTAGTACCATGCTTTGTCGACAATAAGCCTGGCCAAGGACCTTTGCCACTGAACCAAGCCTGTGGTCTTTCTTATGAACACCGCTGAGGTCTGCTGAATTAACATGCTGCACTGTCTGCTAGTGCAGCCGACATTGGAGTTCCAAGAACAGCAACAATTGCAGAAGTAACAACATGCCACAGCACTAACAACCACCATCTTTCCTCTTAATGTCCATTCTCCTACCCACTGCCGTTACTTTCTCCACTGATGTATTCTCTTTCTTGATTTTCCTCCCAGTCATTAGAATCAGGCATGGAGATTACATAAACATCTTCCTCAAGTTCCTAGTTTAACGCTCTTTCAATCAGTTGTGCCAACCTCCATCCCAGGAGTCTATTTCTGTCCCTACTCGGGTGGAGTCCATCCCATGAGAACAGCCCTCTGCCTGTGAATGCCTCCCAGTGGTCAAACATCCCAAAGCCTTCCACCACTTCCTGAACCAGCTGTTGATCATCATAATCTTGTCTCGTCTTCATTCTCATCCTCTAGAAACAGTCATAATCCCACTGAAGATCACCTGACCCTCTATTTCTTTAAGCGTCTGCCTGAGCCTAGCATAGTCTCCCTTAATGCATTCCAACAAGAATCTAGCAATATCATTTTTTCCCACATGAAGGACAAATCAGTGGATTCTTTCCTGCTCCTGTTAGGATCCTCTTCAGCCTCAGGTCCACATCCACTATCTTTGTTCCCAGCAGACAGCATACCCTTCTGGTTCTCCGGATCAGCCCTGGCAACACACCTGTCTGTTCTTCTTAGTAGGGAGTCACTAGTCACATAGACCTGCCTCTTACTGGTGTTGATGTGAATCTCTGGCCCACCTCCCGTTCTTTCTGGCGGCAAGTCCTCTTGTCTTTTTTTCTCCCTTGCAACCTTCTGCAAGTCTTCCTGTATCCTCCCGAGGCTCTGAACTCGGGCTCTCTTACAGGACTAGCTGATCTTTTCTTCCTTGCCCTCCCACCTTGTTACTGCCTGCTGTGCCCCTTCATTTTCCAACTCAGCAAACCTGTTCCTGAGCTCTATTTTTCCTTCACTGGCCTCTTCCTCTGCTTAGTTCTCATAGTCACATGCTTCCACTAACCACTTTCCAAACCCAGTCTACCACTTCAGCTTGCATCCGTAACTCTTGACTTTTCCCTTAAGCCTTCCCTCAATCATCTGCTCAAATCCCCTTCAAAACTCAACCATAGTTTCCACCTGCATCTCCAAACCTCAGATCTTCTCTTCCATCACCTCTATTAGGAAGCAATTCATACAAATAAAGCTCTTTTTGGGTACCTGCTCTAGAACAATGTACATCCCATAGCATCCAGTCATCTTCATTGCTTCTTCCATTCCTTGGGTCACTACCACTGCTTCCTCTGTATTTGTCATAGCATTCCCTCTTAAGGTTCTGTCAAAGAACAGAAAAAAAACACCACACCCCCACTTCTACAAACTTCCCGTACAAACTCCCCTGTTTTCAGCTCCGTGTGCTGGCTCCGGCGCCACTGGCTGGCTTGCTCATTCACTGCCTTTATACGCCCTCTCTCAGGGAAGCCTCGCCCCCTAATCAGTCTCTCACAGCACACTGCCCCCTACCAGCCTCCGCAATTTGAAAAACATGCACATGCACGCACACACCCAAACAAACACAAGAACTCACAATCCCTAAGTAACAGGGGCTTGCCCTCTCCCACTGAACTCCCACTCAGACTCCACTGTTTTTGGCTCTGTTTGCTGGCTCCTGTGCCTCTGTCTGGCTCCTTTGTTGCCTTAACAGGCCTCCCAATAAGAGAAGTCTCACCCCCTAATCAGGGCTTTGCTTCTCTCACGGCACACTGCCCCCTTCCAGACTCTGCAAATATTCATTAGAAGGGGATCTTTTAGTACATGATGACATAATAAGGTTGTAACTCAGTTTTCATGACATGCTTGATTTTTGCTCCCTCATAAAAAAATCTAATGTCATCAGCTTCAGAACTGGTATATGAAGTACATGCCCAAGGCACAATATTTTGACTATGCTTACACAGGACAGCGTTCAGAAGTGAGTCATTACAAACATAGGTGTTAGTTGTGTCCAAAAAGTTGATTTTTGTCACTATGTAGCATAAAAATAGAAAGAGATAAAACTGTTAAGATCTTAACAGATAAATCCAGTAATGTACAGAATTAAATATGAAGGAATACAAAGTACTGTGCATTCATAGTTATCAAGAAAAATGTGATTTATCTGTACTGTTAAGCCAAGTTCATGGCTCAGCTTTTAAAGTTGCAATCAGCTCTCCATTACAAGCCCTTATTTTTTTGACCCCCATGTATATTTGTTAAAAAATAGTCCATTTTGTCTGAAAAGTCCTAGTTGTAAGGATAAATATTTGAGGATTTGAACACAAATGCTTTTTTGAACTTCAGGTTTATTGACATGTCCCATTCTGCAGATTTCTCTAAGCCTTTTTGGATTCCTATACAGCCAGATATCCACTTCAATAATCTGAGTGGAAGTCGCATCATTTTTCATTTTCTTAGTGAACAAAATGAATAGATGGAATGCTGGAAAGGTTTTACACTCTGAAGATAGAAGGCTAATGCCCTCCACACATCTAGGATAGGTAATTTCATCTCTCCCAATTAGCATGTGATTTAGGATAAAACACAGGTAAGTGAATTGTTTGATTAATGTGAAATTCCAAAACAACTGTAGGCCTCACCCTAAATTCATACCTACAAGATACTTTATCATGGTGAAAAGCTGTATAAAATAAAGGGGATCTTACATGAGTGCTCCCAGTTCTCCCACTTTCCTAATTGATATTATTGCACAAGACAGTCTTCAGGGAAAGGTGAAGCTAACCATTCGAACAGTGGTTTCATTAAGATTGACAAAATTAGGTTGAGGTCCCACATAAGCATAGGTTTAAACACTGGAGGAAATACTCTCCCTAGCCCATTCAGTCATCTAGATGTGGTAAGGTAAAAAAAATATAGTAGAATTGTCTATAGATGGATGGAATGCTCTAATGGCTGCTAGGTGCACCCTAAGAGAACTGAGTGAAATATCCCAGGTTTTTAAACAATCAAATGTAATCCAAAATCTCCGATATACTAGGTTAGAGGGGTAAGAGTTGACAATCAGATACAAACCTCTTCCACTGTGCATCATAAAATTTTCTTGTAGAACATTTCCAACTACTGATTAGGATTACTTAGATTTCAGACAAACATGATCTCTCTAACTCAGACATCTGTCTAAATACCAAACTGTCAGGTGACGGGTGGATGGATCAGGATGGCCAACTGTTCCTTTGTCTAGAGAGTTAAAAGGGTCAGATGTTAGAGGCAGATAAATCAGAGGATGGATGGAAAAATGAAGCTGTTCTGAAAGCCAAGATAATCGTGGCCATCTCAAAGCCACCAAAACAACTTTTGCTTTGATTGTTCTCAGTACCCTTGGAAGAAGAGGAATTGGCAGGAATGTGTACATTAGGGTTTCCGACCATTGAAATTGAAAGACAATCCATCAGAGAACATGGACTCTGTTCTTTCCTTGCACGGAACTTCTGACATTTCTTGTTTGTGTCCATTACAAACAGATTTACTGCTGGCTGACCTCAACAGCTAAAAACAGCTTCTATCACCTAGTCAAAAAGCATTCATTTCACGATCCCTGAAAAAATGCCTGCTGAGATCATCTCCTACTGTGTTTTGTACACCCAATAGGTGAACTGCTGACAGAGTGAGCTGATAGCATGTGCACGAATTCCAGAGTCTTATTACTTCTTTTCACAGGAGGGAAGAATATCCTTTTCCCTGTCTGCTTATGTAATATACTGCTGTTGTGTTGTCTGACAATTTAAATGGACTGATTTGGAATAATTGGCAGAAATTGACTGCATGCATCGTAAACTGCTCTGAGTTCAAGTATGTTGATGTAACCCAGATCTTTGTGAAATCCAAGTTCCTTGCACTAGGGGCCCATCTAGACGGGCTTCCCATCCAAACAAAGATACAAACAACAAAGATGGAGTTTGTCATGTGGTGTTACATAGGTGCATAATGCAATGTGACGTGGCAGACAGCTACAATATCCTACAGTTGATTGCAGTTGATTTATTCAATGGACATGGTCTGAAACCTCTCACAAGGCAAATGAACTTTGAATACCTTGGAGTCCAATCTCACTCCTACAAACTCTGTACTTTGCATTGTTCTTATTCTAAATCCCATATTTTGAAAGAGAAGAAGAGGAGTAGGCACTGACTCTTGAGCTTCTTAATAAGATTGCCCTTCGACTAGCCAGTCATCTAGATATGACTCGACTTATCCCTTTCTGACACAGATATTACTACTAACATCTTCATGAATACTTTGCCGTTGTTGATAGGCCAAACGAAAGCACTGTGTTGGCAGCAATCAAGATTGATGATAAATCTTGGGAGCCTCTTGTGTGCTGGATGTACATCTAGGTAAAAATAAACATCTTTGAGGTTGAGAACAATCTCCTTGAACTAGCAATGGAATTATTGAGGCTAAGGTGACCAATCTGATTTTTAAACGACAAACTGAAGTGTTTAGCTGTCTGAGATCTAAAACGGGTCTTCATCCTCCTGTGAACGACATATCTGGAATAAAAGCCTCTCATCCTGTTTTGAGGGGATAACTGTAAGAGAAATTCTATGTCTTGTAGAAGAAATGTCTCAATAGAGGGGTCCCTAAAAATGGACATGGAGGTGGACTGTAGGAGATAAAAGTGTGAATTTGTATTATATGAAAGGCAGTAGCCATTTCCAGTACCCATTTGTCATGAGTCCTCTGTAATTCCTCTAATGGAATTTGAATGAAGTCAGCAATGCTCTTCAGCAATTCGTGAAAGAATTTAAACCCATCAGGATATGAAGATGAGGCTGGTACAACTACCTCATCAGGAGAAGAAAATAAAAGACTGACTAAAGCTGAAGTTTCTCTTTCTAACTTAAGTAGTTTACAGGAGAAAAAAATCTTTTGCAGTGGTTGCAACCCAAACACTGCAGTAATATGGTGGTGCCCGAAATCCAGAAGCTAAAGGTCACTGGAAACAGATGATAGTACAAACAAAAGTGAACCAAACTAATCATTCTTGTGTTTCAAAATAAGAGAAATGTAAAGTTAAAAAAAAAACTGATGAAGTAACTAACTTGGATTTTTTGTAATTACTTCAGTTGAAATTTATCAAAGGTATTTTGTAACATAAGTGAAGAATTTTTTTTTTAAGTATATGACATATGCCTTATTTTATTGGTATCTTTAAGGCTGGTGCGGTAACCATAATTCTGAATGTCTGAATTTTAATGGCATAACAATCAAATCTCGCATACATATTATATGTGATATCTTCAACTGAATCGAGAAAATCTCAGATAACAACATTCAGTTGTTTCTCTGTTTCTTCACAGAGCACATGACTTCTACGGTTGTGATCTTATTTACATAAATGAGGGATCTCTGGAATCATATTTCTTTGTATATGTACCACTTACAGAAAACTTGTGGTTTAAGTTTTAATTAAAAATAAGATTAAGACATTTTTAAATCAACAGGATTGCAGTTTGACAAAACAGGAGAAAAGAGGAAAGGAAGTGGAGGCAGGGACAGAAGGGAGGAGGAAAATGATTGGGAAAGGGCTGGCTGACTGATGGCTGGCTTCTCTGTTGCATGGTGCACATCGGAAACAATATGAGTAGAAAGGGGGTCAGAGGGAAAACACAGCTATATGGCAATAATCCCACACCATATATTTAATGTCTGTACCCCATTTTGAAGATAAAGTGCTACGTAGATATCTCTATCCTCTCTACCACTACTGGTACCATATAGAAGCTCACCTCCATAAGTCCTGGTAAAGTCTAATGAAAAGGCACTCTGAATGCCTTATTCATCTCTCAGGTGAGCTTAAGTAAAATTCAAACATCCTCATAAGTTCCTGCTGTTCTGCGTAACAAACTCCTTTGCTGCTTTTCCAAACCGTACGTGTGCAGAGAATCAGCAGCGGCTGTCTGAGGTCCTGTCAGTGACAGGACCGTGGCCAACATTCCCTCTAAATTTTCTCTATGCTGAGCAAGCTACAAACTCCACTGAAGACTACGTTTTTGTCCCTGGGCAAATTTAAACTTTGCTATTTAAAAAGAGACAAGCCCCTCACAGCACTGCGGGAGAGTAGACAATTGATTGCAATTGCTTTTTTGAGAGATTACAGTCAACTGTGTAAATTAATATTCCAGGACTGCTTAAAGTATGAATTATGTAAATGTGTATTTAAGGACTTCAGAAAATGCCTAGTTCTGACAGGGCCTACAACAATAGGGTATGATGTAAACATGTGTCCAGGGATTTTAAAGATATTTATTATCGTGCAGTATTGTGCCAATAGTGGAACATTCAGTTGGAAGCAGGTCTCAAGCATTCCAATTCTAGCAGAGCTGATACCCACAATTAATTAAATTGTGAAGTGTTGCTAACAATTTTGTTCGAGATTCTTATATTTAGGCTGTATCTACATTGCCACTTTCAGTGCCAAAACTTAAGTTGTTTGGGGGTGTGAAAAAACACATCCCTGAGCGAAAAAAAGATTTAGCGCTGAAAAGGGCCAGTATAGACAGCACTTGATTAATGGGAACTGTGCTCCCGGCGATAAAGCTACCACCCCGCATTCGGGTTATTATTTTTTATCACTGGAAGAGCTCTCCCCCAGCGATAAAGTGTGACTACACAGCACTGCCACAGCAGAGCTGTAACATGGGCAGTATAGACATACCCTTAGTCATTAAACTCAAGTCCATGGATGAAAGTAAAATTACCACATTTGGCATTATCTGTTACTCTATCACAAAGAAAATAGATTTTTGCCATGTTTGTGCAATAATTAATAATTTAAAAAGGAAAAAGTGTCACATGACTGATTTGAAAACCAGTTACTCTAAGGGTACATCCAGACTATCCGCCCTATCGGCGGGTAGCGATCGATTTATCAGGAATCGATATATCATGTCTCATCTAGACGCGATATATCGATCCCCGAATGCTCTCCCCGTCGACTCCGGAACTCCACTGGAGCGAGCGGCGGTAGCAGAGTCGACGGGGGAGCCGCAGACGTCGATCCTGCGCCGTGAGGACAGGAATTAAGTCGGAATAAGATACACAACTTCAGCTACGGGAATACCATAGCTGAAGTCGAAGTATCTTACATTGACACAGCCCCCCCTAGTGTAGACCAGGCCTAAGTGTTATTTTAGGAACTTCTATGTCATAGTCAGGAGCTTCAGGTCTTGAGGGACCTCTCTACCATCCCTTCCCAGGAGCCTCTGCCACCTTCACTCCTTATTCTTTCTGTCTGGCCCTGAGAAGCAGGAAATGAGATGTGCTGTCCTTCTGGGGATAGACGTGGGGAAGCCCATCTGCCAGCTGTATCCAGTGGTGAGCTGAAGACAGTTAGCGCGAACCAGTTGTTAAATTTAGAAGCCAGTTTAGAACCGGTTGTTAAAGGGGTGGGCAAACTCCGGCCTGCGGGACCGTCCTGTCCAGCCCGCCTGAGCTCCCGGCTCGGGAGGCTCCCCTGGCCCCTCCCCCGCCTGGACCACTCCTGAGCAGCTCTTCAGCTCCTGCCGCTTTGAGCGGCATGGTAAGGGGGTGGGGCTGTGAGCTCCAGCAGACCGCACAGCATCCATACATGCTACCCTGAACAGCATGGTAAGGGGGCTGGGAGGAGGGGTTGGATAAGGGGCAGAGCGCAGTTGGAGGGGGTGGAGGTTCTGGAGGGGTGGTTGGGGGAGGGGGTTGGGTAGGCATGGGAGTTGCAGGGATCTGTCTGGGTGGTGGTGGATGGGGTCAGGGCAGTCAGGGGACAAGGAGTGGGGCGAGATGGGTAGAGGGTGGGATCCTGGGGGACAGTTAGGGTGGGGAGGGTCTTGGGATGGGGTGGTCAGGAGACAAGGAGCAGGGGGGCTGATGGGTTGTGGGTTTTGAGAGGAGCAGTCGGGGGCAGGATGTGGGTGGGGGTCGGATGGTGGGGGACAGGCTGCTCTGGGAGGCACTGCCTTCCCTACCCAGCCCCCAATACAATTTTCAACCCCAATGTTCAGGGCCAGCTTTAGGAAGTGCGGGGCCCAATTCGAACAGTTTTGACGGGGCCCTGGCAGGGATGACTAAAAAAAACCACTACATAAAAACACACGTGGGGCTTGTACTCACCGGGCGGCGCTTCGAGTCTTCGGCGGCTCTTCAGCAGTGGGTCCTTCACTTCTCCAGGTATTTGGCAGCACTGAAGGACCCACCACCAAAGTGCCACCAAAGACCCAGAGCAAGTGAAGGACCCGCTGCCGAAGTGCCACTGAAGACCCGGTTGTTAAGTTTTTGGCAGCTCATCACGGACTATATCCTAATTCTGCAAACACTACTCACCCCATTTGGGGTAACTTTCATCCTCTCTGCCCCTCACTATGCTGGTGGTTTCCCCTTCTGCCACTGTTTGGCAGTGCCTCTACCCCTTTCTTAACCCCAATTCTACCCCATCCCTGATTTTGCCTATCTGCCCCTCTCCTTCCCTTGTCTGTTTGATGCCCCCTGTGTATACAGTTTTTCCCCCTGCACAAATTCAGCCCATCGGTCCTTTCCAGTGTGCCCCCTCTGCACCTTTTTAGCCCATATGAACAGCACACATCATGATTCCAAGTGAGAGCAGAGTAAGGGCAGAGGCTTCAGCAGATATTACTCAGCATGCTCAGATTTCTTAAACAAGTTCAGGAACAAATTGCGCCAGAGAGCAGTTTGTCCTACATTCCCAGCTCCTGGCTGCATTCACAGCCATGTATCGTGGGCAGTGGATACAGGACAGATGCACGGCTACGTGGCCACACGGGCCACAGGGAATGTTCATGGTAGCAAACATAACTATGCTACAAAGGGCCAAGAGGAGGGCAACACAAACCTGTTTTCCATAAACAAAAAGCAACCATTTACTCTCAGTCTGATCTGTTTACTTTCATTCTCTCTTTTTTTGTTTAAAAGTCACTATGAGAGAGCACAGTGTGTTGTTTCCCCCACCTATTACAGTCTGCACTGAACGGAATACAAAATAGCCCTCCTTAGAGATTTAAAGGTGCCGTATATAGAAAACGGTCACATAGCTAAAATATACCACACAGATGAGATGCAAGCTACAGGAAAAGGCTCTACTCTTATGAACTCAGCCTTCTATTAGAACGTATGGCCATGCTTCCAGAAGTGACAGTGTGAAAGAGTTGTGGTCTCCAAAAGGCCCAGCAATAGTAGGACTTGAGTTCTATCCCATATGGTTTCACAACTGAACAGGAGGATGTGACTCTCATTTCTGTTGTCAGAGTCCCATTCAGTCCCTCCACCCAATAGAGGCCAGAAAGGGAGCAAAAGGAAGGAGAGAAGAATAGCAAGAGTGGTAGGAGAGCAGTACCAAACATAGCCTGCCTGAGACAGGCTATCAAATAGTGAATTTCATGATCAGCTTCCATTTTGGCACTAACTCCTCTCTCACTGCACCCCTCCATATTCCCATCTTCACATAATTTGGAACAAACCGAAGCTTGAGTAGCAAAATGGTATGAGGCAAGATTAAAAAATCGTAATGGGAGTTGCACAAATGCTTAAAGACACCACCTTGGAAATGGAAGAAGTACTTTTTATCCAAGCACATTCTCTTTGTCCCTGTAGGGAATACTGACTTTTCTATTTTAAAGACAGGAATGATCTGAGTAACTGGAAAAAGTCATGGTGCACTGCATCTCTTTTCACTAGAATCTCAAATACCTTTTTCCTAGTTAAATATCAGCACGTTTACAATTACATACATATTCCAAATCAAACTTTGCATTGATTGTATGTGGGGTTCAAGTTGTTAAAATCTCTAAGTCTACTGTAAAATAACTAACATTTTCCTAATCAAATACCTCTGTTTCCCCAGGGTCGTCATCTTCTTCTTTTTCTTCATTAATAAACCACTCAAGATCTTTTTCAAAATCATCCTCATATTCTGCACTTTCTGTTGAGTCTCCAGCCTCTCTTAAGTCATTAGTGTCTTTCTTGTCACTCATTTTGGCTTTGTATTACAGCAATGCTACAAGAGGGGAAAATATTCTTATTTTCACAAGACTTTCACTGACACACAACAATATACTGTTGATACCTGTGGCACACAGGTAACGTGGTGAACAATACCACTGCCTAGCTATTTCTATAGCACCTTACAAGAGAGGATCCCAGGGGGGTTTCCATCATTAATGGATTTAGTCTTTCAACCCCTGTAAAGTAGGGAGATATTTTCATTCCTACCTGTAAAATGGGTATCTGAGGCACTGAGAAGCAAGCTGACTCATCCACAATCTTAAAGAAAGTCATTGGCAGGAAGAGAACCCATGATCTCCTAACTTCTAGTCTCTATTCTTTAACCATTAGACCATTTTTGCATGTGTACCTACAGTCCTGGTACCAGATAACATCTCTCCTACTGCTTTGTTGTTTTCTCTCTCTCAATAGCTATAAACACAGTAGGGGAGATGTTTCATTTATTATAACAATATTGGGGAGGGCAATCCTGCCTGTGGCAGTGGTAATATATTTATTCCCTTAACATATTAGCAGCATAGGAACAACCAGTTCATTCAAAGAAGGTCTATCCTCTAACTGAAACAATTCCCACAGGTTAAAGCCAACACAGCAAAGAACTGGGGCCCACAAGTCCTAGAAGAGCCCTTTCATAGCTTTCCATAGAGCAGAGTATTCAAAACAGTTGGAGGTTTCTCTCAAACTAAAAGACAGACAGCAATTGGTAGGTTTTCATAATTTTAGATAGGGCCTTTTTAAAATAGGATAAGTATAGACAAAGGTGTTCCAGACTACACTACAGTGGAAATTAAATGGAGAGTATGAAAAGTTATTCTCTCTCTCTCTTTCTCTGCACACACAGCAGCATGATCAGCAGATTTTGGAGAAGGAGGGTGAAACAGAAATTACCTGTCACCTGTTCACTCACACAGACACAGCCAAGAGCAGTGGCTGTTAGGTTGGCAAAGTAGGCATGAAAGGGAAATAAACAGAAAGGCAGTCAGAGTAGGGGTTTAAGTAGGTAAGTCTTTAAAGCAGTTTAAATTGGAATAAAAGGCAGCAGACTAGTAACACTAATTCTAAAAGATACACCACCACAGCAAAGGCTCAGTTTAAAGCACATAACCAGATAAAATTATAAGCATTTGGTTAGCATCTTTAAAGAGTTGCCAATATATTTTTAAAAAGCATGGGCAATAATGAAATAAGCCTTAAAAGCACACGAATACAACCGTATCTGTGCATAAACACAGTGCTAGTTAAAACAGTACTTTAGGTGCTCCAGCGAAGCTTATTTCTCACAATTCTAGGAACCTAATATTTGGTTGTTATCATGGAAAGGAATTTAAGTTTCTATTACGCTGACCGCAGTAAGCTTCTTGTTCTTTGGATTTATTCACAATCTGTCTTTCAGTTATTGGAACACAATAGTTTGGCAATATTCCAATGGAAGTTTTAAACCTGGATTATGTAACACAGGGATTTGGTCCAATTGGTTGATTATATGGGAAAGCAACATAGTTCTTTCCCCAAGGAACTTCTGGTCTTCCTTCAGAGTCCAGAGTTCACCTATGGGCTGAGGGGAAAACAGTGATTGCCCAAGTCTCTATACTGAAGCAGGATTGTTTTATCTCACCATTCAGTTTAGAGACTGATAGCCCTTGAGCAAGATCGATTTTCGTGATGTCTCCATTTCTTTAGGAAGGCAACCTCTTTCCTAAGGCTGGTTTCTGGTAGGAATGTATGCCTGGGACCTAATATTCCCCAAGGATGTTATCCCTGAAGGACTCAATTAAAAAAAAAAAAGAGTACCTCTCTCTAAGGAGATGAAATGTTAGACTTACGCTGAGGTTACTCACTTCAGCTAGAAGTGACAACAGTTCATGGGATCAGGCAGCTTCTTTGTAGTAGGAGCATTAAGCTTTGGTAGGCAGATGGTACCCTTGCTGGCACAGTTACAGTTATCCTTGGCTGGCATAGGTCCAATTATTTTATAGGTATTGTTTCTCATTGAAATATATAGATGGAAGTGGTTTCTATCCAAAAACAGTCAGATCTGCCAGTTCGCCCTCCCACTGAATAGTTGTAAGTTTTGAGGGAGCAATGTGCTGATCACATTGCTGGAAATCTCTTTTCAATGACAGGTTAGGAAGAGCTGCCCTATGTGTGCGCGCCCAGGAGAGGGCGTTGTGGTCTGGCAAAAGTCTATCTTTCAGTCACAGAATCAATTTAAAGCAGGGGTGGGCAAACTTTTTGGGCCAAGGGCCACATCAGGTGGGGAAATTGTATGCAGGGCCAGGGCAGGGGGTTGCAGTGCGGGAGGGAGTGTGGGGTGTGGAATGAGCTTAGGTGTGCAGGAAGGGGCTCAGGGCAAGGGATTGGGGCAGAGAAGGGGTGTGGGGTTTATGAGGGGGCTCAGGAAAGGGGGGTGGGGTGCAGGGAGTGTGTGGAGTGCAGGAGGGGTGCATGGTGCAGGCAGGAGGCTTAGGGTAGGGAGTTGGGAGGAGGGGTGCAGGAAAAGTTCGGGCTCTGGGATGGCAGCAGCACAAACCAGGGCCAGGGCAGGCTCCCTGTATGGGGGGAGGGCAGTGCCGCGCCTCCAGTTACCTCCCCGGAAGCTCCAATTGGCCGTGGTTTCCCATTCTCGGCCAATGGGAGCTGTGGGGGGTGGTGCCTGGAGGCAAGGGCCTAGGGGTCACAGAGATGTCAGGCTGGCTGCTGCTGAAAGCAGCCCAGAGCCTGCAGCGGACCGGGAGGCAATCTCGCTGGCCGGATCCAAAGCCCCGAGGAGCGAGATCCAGCCCACAGGCCATAGTTTTCCCATCCCTGATTTAATGTCTTTTTAGTAATTGTGCTGTTTATTCTTCTCATAAAAGTTCTACATAGTTATAATAGTCCTTTCACATTCTGTGATATGTTGGTGCAGCTTTCTTAAAGTTTTAATTCTAGAGTTCAATATTCATTCTTTACTCAAAAAATTTCCAAAAGGAATTTATCTATTTCTGCTTTAAATATAGGAATGTTACCACATAAATTTTGATTATATATTTAATCAACTTCAATAATTTATTATTAAGTTCAACTTTCTATTCCTAATAATCAGAAATACTGCTTTACTATTTTATATTTTATTCTGGATAATTTTACATTTACTAGGTAAGTACAACCAAGTAAATCAAACCACAACTTAGTAAAATGAAGTAATAATATTCAACTATAAGTTAATTCTTAGTCACAATCTCATACTTAAAAACATAAGAATGGCCATACTGGGATAGACCAAAAGTCCATCTAGTCCAGTATCCTGTCTTCTGACAGATCCCAATCCCAGGTGCCCCAGGGGGAATGAATAGAACAGGTAATCATTAAGTGATCCATTCCCTGTCGCTCATTCACAGTTTCTGGCAAACAGAGGCTAGGGACACCATCCCTGCCCATCCTGGCTTTACCATTGAACTTCTAACTCAATATTTCATGTTAACACCTTATTATAAATTGCAAATTAATGAGTTATGGACCCCAACATAGAGTAGAGATACTTTGTAAACTAGCTGGTACATATGAAAAGAGCATGGGTTAGTAGAACTAGGATATCAGAGACAGATCCCATTCATCCTTTCCTTCCCATCCTGTTTCCCTCCATCTTCATTTCCATCTGGTACTACCGCCTTGTGAATAACATAGCTCATTGCTGAGGGTTAGTGTTTTGACAATAGAGCTCATTGAATAAGAGTGAATAAGATGATGACACACAGATATGTTACCCTCTGGTTAGAAAGAAGTAGATTAAGATTACTATTTGAATTTATTAAAACACTTTGCATATGAGGTTTTACTGCACATTTACACATTTGTTGCTAGCATTCAGATAACACCACTCACATCAGTATTAAAGGAGAAATGACATCATTTGGATATCAATTCTGAGAAACTGGGGAAAGGGTTGAGAGCCAAAGTTACAATTTTTCTGCAGAGAGACAAGAATCACTCATATGGTGGGAGTTACCCAGAATGTGAGCAAAGCACAGAGTAAACAATTTATTAATGACAAGATTGGGCCATCCCTTTGAGGCTGCACATGATGCAGTGTCCTTTCACCAGCTACTGGGCAGCTGCTGACAATGCATGGAAAACAGTCTTTTTACGGTTTTGCCTACACATTCTAGATCTTCAGTTCCTTGTTCTTTATTTCTAATGATATCTGTATAAATGCAGAATATTGTGATCATTTAAAAGTTTCTTTTCCTGCACTTTGTGGCTTCTGCTACAACTTGGAGGTTGCCCCGAGTGTCTCATGGTATTGCAATGCATTAACAGATCTCCAAGCAGCAAAAGTTTGCAATGCAATGTATTCTACAAGAATTAGCTGTGAACCTTTCATGCCCCAAGAAGATCTTGGAAATAGAGAGATGGCTATTACTTCCTCATCACGTTCAGTCAAAATCCTCAGTTTCTAACATCAAAATTTGTCGCGGTGGTGATTATTATGTCAAAAGATTATGATTAACTGAAGAAAAAAAGAGGAAGACAACCATTATCCTCCTTACTCATGTATACGTCTCTAATTCAATGCAAATAAAATACGAATGTAATTTTCACCTTGAGATATTAAACTTTAGAGATTTCAGGGTTACGCTGTAGTTCCCCCAGAAATCATAACTGTATTCATATCCCCCTACACACAGCATATTACAACAGGACTTTTCACAACATGACCATGCATCTCAGGAGCAGAAGTATGCACACACATTTGCCTTGGTTGGTTCACATTTGAATGCCAGAGTTCAAATGAAGTCCAAAACTCAAAGTGGAGCTCAGCCAAAAAACAGAGTTTTTTCGAGTTCCACCCAAATGGGCACTAGGCTTGTGTGAAACTTACAGTGAACGTGGCCTGAGTTTCCAACTTGTACAATTCTGCATAATCACAGTACAAAATGCTGCATATGTTCACTTTAATGAGAGGTGTTAATCACAATACTGTGCAAAATTCAGCTGCCTTTCGAGAGGAACAAAATATAATCTATTAGAAAGGATCACAGCACTGATCCTACAATCACGACTGAGAGGGCACTTTCAATCTAAGGACCTGATCTCGCAAGAACAGATTAAAATTTTTTATTAAAGCTAATGTTTAAAATTAAATATTCACAAGTTAAGAGGGAAAGTACTGTACATTTGGGGCCAGGCTTAAGTTACGAGGAATTACAGGTATCAGTTACAAGGATCACGAGATACATACATATCACATAACCAGAACAGACCCAGACTGAGGTGTGGGAGTTTTTAAAGCAGTGGATAAGTCGGCTCTGGTACGTCACCCATGGAACATATTACTAGATGCTCTCAACTCCTATTTAGGTTCTTACACCACACACATTGCCATAGCATCCAAGTCTCTTGGCTTTAAAGGGACTTGAAAGCACTCAACAGATCTTAAATCCTTATTTTCATCTGTTTAGACTTTAATTTTCTGGAGAAGGTACCCCTGGGCCGAAATGTCTTACGTTTGCTCTCAGACCAAAGATGAATTATTCTGCACTGTTTAGTAAAATTATATTAGGCTATTTGAGTTATCCAAGCCTGGGTGAGGAAGCTGTAACAATTAAGAAATTATTTGGCTGCATCTTTTGTACTTGTCTACATTGCCATTCTATAGAATCATATGAGAGACACTCAAAATGCTTTATAAACAGGAATTAAACCTTTTGAGTCTAATGTTCAGAAGGCAAATTTTACCTCTATTTTACAGATGAAGCCACAAGGCAATGAGTCAGGAATAGCACATGAACTCTCATCCTCTGCTAACCACTAGATGTTGATTCTGATCAAAAACCAATTTTACTTTAAAAGTTAAATTTGAGAGCTAAGTGGTCCCAAATTATGTATGGTGCTTTATTCTTGGACAAAAACTGATTATAAATTAAGAAACAGAACAAATGAAAACAGTGCACTACTCATTCAATATGTTCTATTCTTCTCCATCACCTGATGTAAATCGGCATAGCTCCACTAACTTTCACTAGAGCTAAACTGACTTACACCAGCAAAGGATCTCTCCTTCAAGTGCAGTTAGCTAGCACCTTGCTCTGCAGACGGGTGAACTGGATTATCTAGTCAGACTTCTCTGTCTCTATTGTACTGTAATTCTCAATCAGCACAGTAAAGTTAATAAACAAATTGTTTTTATTTAGTTGGATAATAATTATTTTTTTAAAAAAAAGTTACAAACAGACCACCACATTCAGCTGTAAAATCTCACCACTTAGGCCAGGTCTATATTTAAAAGTTTTGCTGGCTTAGTTATGCCTGTTACAGGTGTGATTTTTTTATGACTCCGTATACAAGCAAATGTGTGCTTCTGCCAGTATAGTTTCTTCTTCTCACTGATATAGATGTACTGGCAAAATTTTCATGCCTAGACAAGCCTTTAGATAGTAAAGTCTTCAGATTACTCGCTGTCTTTGTTATATGTTTGTAGAGTGCTTAGCTCCATAATACAATTAAGACATAAAAAGAAAATCATAGTAGGGACTTGACATGCATAAAAAAAGGGAATTCAACATTTATAAAGTTGCAAAGTTCTAAGCAAGACCTAAACACTATCACATTGCACACAGAGTACACAAAACAAAAAAAAATACTGTGTATGAATTAAGGGGTGTAGAGGGGAGACTAATTATCAGCATAATTTTGCATTAAGTTCATGAGACTAACCTTTTAATAGACTTTGCGAGTTATTTGCCTCACTAATACAAAGCAGCTGCAATGTCTGTAATGCTCTGGACAGTTTTAAGAACATTTCCAGTCTGCCTCTCAGCCATTTTTTTTTCTGGCTCCTAGAAATAAAATCACAAGACACTATATGTTTATAACACCTTCTTCCCAAGTATTGCAACACGCAACAAAATCAGCATCAAATTAAGAGCAAGCATCCCCCTGCGAAGTAGATTAATACCACTAACTCCATTTTACCCATGTGGGGAAACTGAGGCACGGAGGGCTGACAGTGGCTTGCCCAGCACGTGAGTTGCAATGCAAAGCCAAGCACGCACCCTGTCACCTCCAGCAGACTCCAGCCTTGCGCTGGGAGCACCCGGCCCTGGCGGGGCTCTCCGATTTACCTTTCTCCACCGTATGAACGTTCACATTGCGAAGGAGCCAGTCGCCACCCCCCGCCGGAGACAAGCCGCCTAGTTCTGCCCTGCGGCTAAGCGCATTAGCAGCCAGGGCTGTACCGCGCACCGGGTCGCGGCGGCCGCCTGGAGTGAAGCCCCGGCAGCGCCCCGCCCCGCGCAGCACCTCGCAGGGGCCGGGGGAGGGAGGTTCCCCGCGCAAAGAGAACCGGGGCAGAGGGACGCGCTGGGAGCCGGGACTCTGGGGTTCTGCGCCCGGCTCCGGCGCGCGCCCGCCGCCTGCCGGTCCCATCAGCTCCCTGTGCCCGGGCTCCGCTCCCTGCGCTCTGTCCCCGCCCCTCCCCTGACGCTCCCGCCGCGGCCCCTCTCTCGCCTGAGCTGCGCACTGTGCCGGGAGCCCTCCGGGACTGCCGTTGCCATGGTAGCAGCGACCAGCCCAGCCCCAGCTCCGCTCACTCACCTGTAGAGCCCTGCGCTGAAACGGCGGGTCAAAAGGGCCAAACTTCTCTCTCTGTTCCGTTGCCTAAGCAACGAGGAGAGGGCGAGGGAAGTCTCGTGAGAAAATAGACGAGACTTCTGCTTGTTCCGGTTTCCATGGAGACCTAGATAACTACTCACCTGGGTAGAGGCTGGACTGCCGCCATCTTGGTGCGGGCCAGGGCCACCCAGAGCAGGCGTGTGAGCGCTAGAGCTAACACAGGCTGTACCTCCCCTCCAGCTGCCCAGTGCGGGGGCACTGCACCCTCTGCCCCTGTTCCCTGCTTTCTTAGGGAAGCCCCCATCCAGCCCAACATGCAGCCACAGGCTGATGTCTCACACCACACGCTACATGTGCCACTTGAGGCCTTTGCCTCAAGGCACAAGGTGACCAAGCCCCATTGCCTGTTTGTAGACAGTCCCCAGCGTAGCCCACACAAAGCAAGAGTCAGAGCCCAGAAATCATGAGATTTAAAATATAACCACTACTGGGATTCCCCTCTCCCTCCCCTCGGGTTTCTGAGCTGTTGGGTTCCATGGTGGGCATGGTTTCAAACCTCTCTTCAGCCAAAGCGCACAGAAAATTACTTTTTCAAAGAAAAAAAGAGAAAAGTAAGCCAAATCTCCCAGAACTGCAGGAGCTGGAAACCTCAAATGTTACAAGACTGGTGATAAAATCCTGCAATTTGGGAACTGGCCTAGCAGCCTTCCCACTGCTTCTGGACTCCTTTGCTAAGGCCCAGCCTACACAGCAATTTAATTGATCTGAAGAAGAGCTCTGTGAGCCTCAAAAGCTTGCCTCTTTCACCAACAGAAGTTGGTCCAATAAAAGATATACCTTATCCACTGTCTCATATCCTTGGATCAAGATAGCAACACCGCAAACAGCAGTTTAATTTAATATACATACATATATACAAAGATGGGATGGAACATAAGGGAGAAAGACAACAGTGCAGAAGTTCCACTAAATATTTCTACCACCTACACTATCACATAATTATTTACAAATCAAATCACTTCACAGCTGTCTACACAAAGAGTTAATTTCACAGCAAGTTTTTAAAATGAGTTTTTGGCAGCGTGCTTGACAGATCAGTGGTTCTGAACATTGTGGTTTATGCAATTCAGCCACTCAGACAATGGCCCAGAATCCCACAATCTGTTTGGGGGTCACATAAAGAAACAATTAGAGGTTTTTGGGTACTGCAGGTGGCTAGGACTTCTGACTGAAGTGCCTCTCCTATCTTCACCGTGCCCACACAGCCCTCAGCTCTGGATAGGATCACTCCAAAAGGTGGTGAGGTTATCTCCACAGGCCCTGATGTGCCACTTACATTGCCCTGAATCTGATACTTCGCAAGTGGGGGAAAAAGAGGTGCAAAGATCTGCAGTAGGATTGAGAGAAGGGCTGTAGAGACTGCAGGAACAGAAGGAGGGGGAAGCTATTCCTTCCCTCCCTTGCCCAGGTTTTTTCTGGGCCCCAGTAGCTAAAAGGTTTTTCTGCTTTTTCATCAATGAAATGTGTTCCATCAACCACCCTCTTCCAATCTACTTCTAGGTCACATTCCAGCCCTCGAGAAGTTCTTATCTAAAGAATTGCATGTGCCTTTGGGAGCTTGGAGTTCCTAAGTTCTAACCCTGGCACTAACACCAACTCACGATGTTACCCTGGACAAATTCCTCTCCCCACCCCTAACTCTTTCCCCATTTGTAAAATAGGGGAGCTTAGCTGCTTCAGAAAGTGTGTGTAAGGCATCTCACTGTTTGCGAAGGCTGTTAAACTCATCAAATGTAAAGTGCTCAAGCAGGGCACAAAAAGCACACTGAAAATGCTTAAATTGAGGAAAACAACACTCTCCCATTCTCATATCTAAACAAATGATCAAAAAACATATAACGACTCAAAAAATTCTCCTTTCAGCCACTACTACTAAACATGATAATATGCCTTACGGGCTGAAGTTTATGCAAAAATTTGAAAAACAGTAGCATGCCGTGAGTGCTATTATTGGTAATACTATAATAATGTTTAAACTGCCACTGCAACAACACTCTCCCGTTCTTAAATAAACTATGAATATTAATTATCTAAAGTAGGGTTTGGAAGTTAGACAGCAAGGATTCACATTTCTGTCATTGTCTTCTTGCTGTGTGATTCTGGGCATGTCACTGAGCCATTCTGTGTCTCATTTGAAAAACACTGTGTAATTCATAGATTCAAGGACTGGAAGGGACCTCAAGAGGTCAAGTCCAGTCCCCTGCCCTCATGGCAGGACCAAGTACTTATATGGTCTCGACAATATTAAGTATAAGTGCTAAGTATTCTTAAAAGTGAGGTACTTATTTACCACCTTAAACACTGATAGCTAGGATCTTATCTTCCACTGCTTTAGTCATTTTAAACCATTGCAACATGGATTTGCATACATGTAAATTGCTACAAGTGCAGGGCAGTGAAAAATCAGGTAAAGATGAAAACTGTTGAATGCTAAGTATAAGTATTCCAACCCAACCAACTGGGTTAACATGAAGTGAGTTTTTGATGTCCATTTCTAAATTGCACTAACAAAAGGTCCTGAGTTAAGATTCTCAGAAACTTTAGAAATCACTTCCTTTTTCATATACAATATTCCAATAATTATGCTTATAAGTACAAATAAGCCAACTGAAACAAGTTATTGGTTATATAGTTGATTTTTTTTTTAAGAGACACCTTAATAGACCTCTGACAGGCCATAGAATTTCAGTATACAAAGTTTTGTTATAACTGTGCAACTTACTGTGGAAGTACACATTTTAAGAGAAGACCATTAGGGCATACATTTAAATAGTTTTAAGAAATAGTATTAAATGATTTATGAATACATCAATGTTTGAGGTTATGAAGGTTACATTTGTCAGATTGTGTATTAAACATGTTTTGTTTGGCAATGAACACTGATCAAATTCAAATCAAGTTAGGAGTAGAATGTTGAAGTTAACACATTAATAACTTCCACAGATTTCAAGGCGCTTCATGACTCGTTTATGACTATGGGTAGAATGGAAAGAATTCAAAGAGATCTTTAAGTATAAAAACATCTTACAGTTAAATCCTGGATTGTCTGATGTTTATAGAGTGTAAAACAAATAATACCTGTAGACTGTAGAACAGTGTATCTTTGTGCTTAGCAGGCTCTGGTAGCTGTTGCATGGCAATGAAACCAGCCATAAAACGTATAAATAGAAACAGGGCATTATGAATTAGAAACCCTTTTGTTTGAAATGGTGGCTATCAGCAGCATTCTTAGGTGGCTGGGAGCGTGTCACTGCTGCTAAGCACCTGTCAACACCCTGCAAATAATGTAGGGCTCCACTACTAATTCTGACAAATGTTATAGTAACATTTAAATAGCCAATTCAACTTGCTGTATTACTTCTTTTCTGAAAGTCTCCTAGCACTTACGGTAAACATGCCATTGGTTTTCAAAACACAGTTTTAATGGGCAAGTGATGACAGCACAGAGAACCGTTGGTTGGATATGTCACCTTTAGCTAGACTGAAATAGATGCTTATTGACCAGAACACTTAAGACAGACTCTGTTTTCACAAGACAACTCACATTACAGATTCTGCATCAAGCCTGCTCTAATTTCCACAGGCAATGCTAGACCTACCAAAAGAGAAAGGAGAAGCTTGGGACTATAAAGCTTTAGCAAAGAATCCATAGCAAGTAATGTGGCATAGCTGGTGCAGGGAAGTTCATGTTCTACCTCCAGATTTACTTCAAGGGAGGTGTTTCCACTCCATCCCCCTGCCCACTAGGTTCGTCCATGGGAGATGCTAGTTTTAAGTTCTGCTGGGGGCTTCTAAGAATGCCCTCACTGGGTGCTGGCTCATTGCAAACCTAGCCACACCCATGCACTTTTGGAGCTTCACTATCTCCAGGGCACTCTACAAATGGATAATTCTGGCTGCAATTATGACCTCCTGCCTAGCAAACTGCCTTCCACTGGGAGTCTTGTGCCAAGAAGAAACACATCATTGAGTGAATCTCACCTTTATAATTCACCATCACAGCTTAATCTAGCTGTAAGCATCAGGTTTTAATCCCTTAGATTGCCTGGAAACCCAGCTGAGTCAGCTCATCTAGTCATCCAGGTAAGGCAGAAGGGTGAACTATTGTCATCAATTTTCAGATTAAAGATAAGGAATTACGTTCTGCCACTGGCCTGCTGAGTAATCCTGCACATCACTTCATCTCTGCACCTGAGTTTCCCCCTTTGGAAAGTGGGAGTAATGATACTGACCTTCTTTGTAAAGTACTTTTAAGATCTTGGATGAGAAGCACTTTGTAAAAGTGAAGTACTAGAAAATGTGTTTCAACCTTTCCCTTCTTATTGGCCCAAACTTGCATATACTTTCTACCAAACATAGTGCCCACTATCATGTGTATTCCAAGAGCAATAAGTGTTCCAGGATCTTTTTTTTTTTTTTTTTTTTTTGCGCACTTCGTAGGTGTTGTTTGGTGTCTCAGTAATCTGGTTGGTGCCCTACGTGGCACTAGGATACAACAAATCAATACACAGTCCCAGACCAAAGCAACCCTTTTCTAAATTAGAGGGACACCACCAATTTGGGGCAAAACATCCACACATGATTTTAAAAAGCATACTACTCTACATTATATAGATTTCTTGCTTTTAATGGCACTGTATGTGCTGTCAATTTCACCATTTTGCTTGTATAGGGGAAGTTTGCCTTGTTTGCTCAGCTCTTCCATACATTCAATATGAGAGAGGAGACTTTTTTAAACGAGATAGCATCTGTAAAGCCTTGCAGGGGGAGGTGTAGTACATATAGCTAATTAAAAATACTCTAGATCCCAAAGCAATTATCTTTAAGAGTTGGTTATAGAGAAAATACTGTGGTAGCATTACTCCTTTTTGCTTGCTGGTGGATGTAGTGGTGGTGACATCAGAGCACTATTTTTGTCTCCCTACCCCTCTAACCTAATTTTCAGATGTGGATCCAGAAATCCTACTTCAAAGTATTTCCTCTTCATGGCTGGTCTCTACTTCTTACCTGGGATATTTGCTGTTTGATTCTCAGGCCTGTGGCTCATGTCTTCAGTACTTACATCGATGCAAGAGTCCTTCTGTGTAACTATTGCTGTATAGTGGCCACATGAGCAACAGCTACTCTTAGAGTGCCTACATTCTCTCTCAAACCTTACTCTACTGGATCAGGTTTCGCAAAAAAGCCAAGCCAAGCCATACTGACATCTACAAAGCTACCAAGAACAGTAAATAGTTAACTGCCATCCACCAAGATTTTTGTAGCTGTGGTTCCTTTTTAATTAATTATGCCCCTCCTCCCCCATTTTCTATTACATAAGAACTATTAGAAAAAGCCATTTCCATTGCTGTAGCAATGCTCAAGATAAGCAAGGTGTTGAAATACAGATCAGATCATTTTAGGAAATATTTGGTAAAATACTTTATTTGATAAAATTGCTGTAATATCAGAACAAAACCAAATAAAAAAGTCCTATCCATGATTATGTCTTGTTTGCAATATTTCATATGTATGTACCTTTGCTTCCACAAACATCACTCCCTCCACAACAAAATCTCCATCTAGGCTCTTATACTACTCCATCACTGCAGCATTTGGATACCACAGTGATGGCATAGCATAAGAACTTGAAAAGGACTTCCAGGCTTAAGATACCTACACTCATTGGTTTAAATAAATACAGTGTCAAGTGACCATATATTTAAAACAGACATGGCAATAACTTCTGTATTACAGACATTCGGATCTTGCCACAATCCATTAGTAACATCACTCTGTTAGAGTGGTCCCCAAACTGTGGGGCAAATGCTCAGGAGAGGGGGGGAGGGCATGGTGGGGCCCAGACCATCCCCCGCAGGGGTGGGGAGGGAGCACCACCCAGGCCTTCCACTCTCAGCTCTGCTCCAGCCCCATCCCCAGCTTCGGCCTCCTTATCCCTGACCATGTCTCCTCTCCCACCTCCCCACCCTGAAGCCACAGCCGGAGGTTCAGCTTCCTCTTTACAGCATGCTCCCGTATCATCTACAACCAGGCTGAGGTTATATCACAAGGGGCTGCATGTGAAATGGCCATCCGTTTTCCAAGAACAGTTATCAAATTATGTTTAATCACTATTTCTCCTGGCCTAAAACCTACCCTCTAACACTGCTTGAGAAGTTCTCTTAAAAAACACACTTAAATGTTCCTTTCAAGTTTCTTTTTCAGGATATGGCAGCTAAGTTACATACAAATAGACATCAGCAAAAAATGGCCCCAGGAAACATTAAGAAACCAGATTTCAAACATCAGGAAGTTTGGGAAAGTCTAGATCCTGGGATTTTGCCTGAGGTCCATCTATACTTGTTGGGCTCTTTAAAGTAACTCAAACCTGAGATGGATCAGGTCCTGGACAGCCGGAGAATCATGAGCTTATACACTCAATTCTATGGCTCACTTTGTAAGAAAAGCATTCTCTCATGGAACTATTTCCCTTCCCAACATCCCCCCATGGACAATCGCAGATCTCAGCGGAAAAAAAAAAATCTTGCGCCCTGTGAAACCTCAGTTGCATTTAAAAATAAATAAATAAAGGTAGAATCAGCTGGATAGGAAGCATACAGCATAGGAACTGACCCTCCTCAAAGAGCCAATTTAGATACAGCAGTGCAATCATTTGTGTATTTCCTTTTCCAAATTACTCAGGCGAGTCTCAAGTGGTCCAAACTGTAGAACAAAGGCAGGATTTAGGATGCATTGAGTTTTCTTGTCCTGTTAGAAAGGGGGAAGGGTTTCAGAATGGACAGATCTGATCAAAATAGGATGTCACCAAGTGTTTTAAAAGAAAAAATGCCAAAGAAATGAGTATTTAAATGAAAAAACTGCAGTAACTGCAGTCAGTCAACTTCATTTCCAGTACTAGTACACTACAGTAACAGCATTCAGGGTTAGTGGCCTTTGCATCACAGGAGTAGAGTCCTAAAGGACATCCACGATCCCACAGACCAGTATTCTGGACAAATAGATAGCTTCTTCGGTTCTCTCCAGCATTATAGCCTTTTTGAAGCAAGCCTCAGCATGGACTTTCCCAGAACAAAATATATTTGCCAACAGCCAACTCACTGGTGTCAGAAGGCTAATCCAGAACACATTTTAGCTTTCAGGGGAGAGAACCAAGGAAAGCTACGTTTGATATTCTGACAGACGGGGTGGCAGACCAGGTAGAAACAGTACAAGCGATATGAAGAAACGTGCAGACATATAAACCTAAAATTTAAAATATATTCAGTGCTCAGAAGTGTGCGTATAACAGCATGGGTAAGGCACAATGCCAGCTACAACATAGCTCAGCCAATGCACCTCCATTCTGACCTACACCATGCCCTCTGCTATTCCAGCCCCGGATCTCCCTCCCTACAGCTCTGCTAGTGAACCTCACATTGACCTACAGTAGCTCCAGGCTTTTCGTGCTCAAACACTGACAGGTGGATAAAGGGAACATTTATACATACAAATGCCTTATTTGCATTGATGATCTTCAGAGCCCTAGGTTTCACTAGCCTTTCACCTTTTGAGCAAACTTGTGATACTTTAGTGCACCTTCGTACACATGGAACTGAACAATAAAAAAGGGCATTCGAGAAGGAATGTCTACTCTTACTTACATAAGATCTAATTAAATAATTTCCCCTCTGATGTGTGCTACTAATATAGTATAAATTACACTTCAGATGACTGCCTTGGAAAACAAGTGGCAAAGACACTAATAAATACTTCATCTTCATACATGACAGCTGAACATGTCCTCATTCGCAGCACTAAGGAGAGCTTGCAGTAGATCTGCTTGGCATCTCTTCCTGTCTTCTGTAATTCTTCATAACACTGTATATGCCACTGACCAAGAACACCAGCGATATGGCTGCAAAGTAACTAGCGTAGATCATGAACTGCAGAATGGGAGAGAAAACTGGTAAGTTAAAGGTTAGCAAATCCACTCCTCTCCATCTTTACATGAAAGGAAAAATATTCAGGGTTTTTTAAAAATAAGATTGGTGAATGAAGTGTGCTGCATCTAGTTCATCATCTGGATGTAATCACTACTTTCATTAGAACTGGTAAAAGACTCTAGACAAACGGAGTTTAGTCTCCAAGACTGCTTACCTAAAAGGGACCAATGCCGCCGTGTGCGCACAGAAAAACCTCTCACTGAACTAAACAGGAGCTTCACTTGCACAGGGCTACAGGAACAGGTCTATAATGAACAGTGGCAGCCCAGCTCTCTCATACACCTGTGCCTTAAACCCTGCCTCAGTGGGGTAAGATGGGAGCTCAGCCTCCACCCTTGACTACTCAGAGAAAATTAACAAGGCAGCCAACTGGTGCTAAGTGTGGTTGTGGTTTTGTAACATGGACATAACTGTCAGTTAGCAACAGAACTGAAACACTCTTCTTCTTCTTCCCTCTCCACACACAAGGTCACAGAGCAGGCCACTGAACACCCTCTGAACAGCAACAACCTGGACTAGAATCACACACAGATGACAGAGGCAGGAGAGAGGCTCCACATCCTGATTTACATCCTTTCCTTCTTCCCCAGTTAGTAAAGATAAAGCAGTGATCTTACCTGTGTGAATATGTTTAGCCCAAGACCACTGGAGTCGACAACAATCAAGGTGAGCAAAGTCTGCAGAGCCAAGGCAATGAAAGTATTGATACCAAACACCAGGGCGTACCGCTCCATGCTTAGATTGGTAGCAATCTGGAACCTGAGCAGAAAAACAAAGGGAGAAATGTGAATACAGGAGGAAAAGCGAAGAAGGAACCTTTCAAGGTAAAACAACGTTTAGATAAGCAAGCTATGTAGTGTGAAAAGTTAATTCATAAACCAGATAAATATTTCCACAGCCATATCATTTGGCACTGTGATCTTACACATCTCACAAGCTAAGCAGGGTCAAACCTGGATAGCACTGGGGAAAATGTCACAGGGAAACCCAAACTGCTGCAGAAAACAGTTTCAGAAGTTCAGTAAGTTGCACTCTTTATCTGAGTCAGTACTGAAATACTCTCTCCTGGTACCGGCATGGCACAGTGCCATTGGAAGGGGCCATCTTTCAGAAGAGATACAGAAGACCCACTAGCACGGGGTGTATGTACTCCACATTGGCCCAGCAACTAAAGGGTTAATACAGGCACGGCCAACCACTGTTGACTGGCAGTCTCTCAGCAGCTGGGGGGATACAAGGGCTGGGAAGCAGGGGCTATCAGAAGAGCAAGCAGGCTGGAGAAAGGAGCTCCTGTCAGCAAACTTCTAAAGAGTTGCCCAGGGATGAAGGGACCAACCCCCTGTGAAACCTGAAAACAAAGAAGGTATTCAGATGCCTGAACACCAGAAAGAAGACCGACTGACCCGATGAGTGAGCTGGGCCCATGCCCTGCTTGGCCAATTTGTCCTACTGAGGAAAACTCCCTCCGCCAGTTTTGAGACAGACAGCTATAATCTTGTCAAGTTTTTTTTTTGTATTATTTATTTTTTTATTAAAATACCTACGTTGCTATTGTGATGAGCAGCATGTAGACAATTCTGAAGATTACATATGAGGCGTAACACAGCCAGATGTTACGAACAGTGTCCATTACATATACAGCAGCAGCAATGAGGAGGGAGAACAGGGCCAATGCGACCTCACCCCAGGTAGCCCAGGATACTTTTATGTAACCCACAGCAAATACAGCAACAGCTCCTGTAAGTAGAAAGGAAAACAAAATACAATTTGATAGTTGCTCAGACATTCATCTTCAGTCTTCTGTGCATTAGATTAAGAGAAACCAATGTCTAAATATTGGAGATGTGTATGAGGGGAGCTCCACTACTGTGCACATTTAAAAAACAGAAATTGTAGGGCTGCAAAGAACCTACAAGGCCATCAAGTCCAAATCCTTGTCTGAGGTATCCCCGATACATGTTTGTCTAATCAGATCCTAAAAACTTCCAGTGACAGGGATTCCACAACCTCCCTTGGAAGCCTATTCCAGTGCTTAACTACCCTTAGAGTTAGAAAGTTTCTCCTAATATCTAACCTAAATCTCTCTTGCTGCAGACTAGGCCTATTACTTCTTGTTCTATCTTCACTGGACTTGGAGAACAATTGATCACTGTCCTCTTTATAACAGCTCCTAATAGATTTGAGCCTGATAAGACTTTTCTCGAGACTAAACATGCCCAGTTTATTTAACCTTTACTCATAGAAGGTTTAGAAAACCCAGTCTATCATTTTTGTTGCTCTTCTCTTGACTCCTTCCAGTTTGTCCACATCTTTCCTGAAGTATGGCGCCTAGAACCAAATGCAGTATTTCAGCTGAGGCTTCCCCAGTGTCAAGTAGAGCAGGACAATTACTTCCCATGTCTTACATACAGCATTCTTGTTAAACACCACAAAATGTTAGATTTTTTTGCAACTGTATCACATAGTTGACTCATATTCCATTTGTGATCCACTATCACCTCCAGGATCTTTTTGGCAGTAATCCTTAATTTTGTAGTTGTGCATTTGAGATTTTTCTTTCCTATGCTAAGTATTTGTCTTTACTGAATTTAATCTTGTTGATTTCAGACAAATTCCCCAATTTGTCAAGGTCATTTTGAATTTTAATCCTGTCCCCCAGAGTCCTAGCTATCTCTCTGTTTGCTGTCATCTGCAAATTTTATAAGGACACTCTCCACTCCATTAGCCAAGTCATTACTGAAAATATTGACGAGTACCAAAACACAGGAGTGGCCCTCATGGGATACCCTCTCAGTTTGGCAGTGAACCGTTGATAACTACTTGGAGTATGGTCCTTCAACCAGCTGTGCATCCACCCTACAATAATTTCACCCAGACCACATTTTCCCTAGTTTGCTTATGAAAACATCATGTGGGACTGTGTCAAAACCCTTATTAAAATCAAGAGAGAGTAGGATTCTCAACAGTACTCATCACTGGCCTAACTCATCTCTAGTTGAAGTCTACGGTAACCGCTCACTAGACTTCAATGGGAATAAAATCAAGGTAGTACCAAGTGTTTTTGAAAATCCCACCCTAGGTCTGCAAGAGAGCAACCTGGTGCCCCAGACTGTAGCTGTTTCACTCGTTCTCATACAATCTTCCGGCTCAGACCTGAGTGAGCTATTCTGACCCCATCATCAGGAGGTACTATATTCTAGCAGTCAAGTTTGTTCTGTTACTGATTTAAATTTGGCCGAGCACTATGGAGGCAGGTGGTCTAATGGTTAAGGCAGAGAGGTGGGAATTAAACCTGCTGGGTTCTGTGCCTAGAACATGATGGTCTGTACAGCGCCAAGTCTCTTATGATCTAGTCCTCAGTGGTGCTGAGCAACCCTTTCCCACTGAACCCCACACAAGTGCTCAGCTCATCTGGGGAAGGGAAGGAATACAAGGCCATTCATATTTATTGCCTCAGTTTCCCCAGCTATGCTTGGAGGCAATACTGCATTAGGCTCCAAAGCTGTGTATCATTTAGTGCTCCTCTGAGTCAACACGTTAGAGCAGTATTAAAAGTATCCCCACAGCTGTGACAAATAATGTCCAGTAGACTTCTCCTATTACACAAGAGTTTTTCACTTATGCCTTACCTGACCCTTTCAGTCAAGCAAGACCTTTGGCAACTGCGGTTACATGGCAGACTGCTTAGAAGCTCACAAGTTTCTTCCAACACTTCCAACTAAAAATGGTGATAGCTCATTCTGCTTGAGCAATAAAGCCATATATCCTCAACTGTATTTAAACTGGCAGTCACGTTAACACCTAATAGTACATAGGGAGTCTGTCAAACACCTGGATAGTTTTGTTAAACATTCCAGAGCTGGAACTGCTTTGGGAGGATCCTGTAACACTGCACATCGCAGGTAGAAAGACCAGGTATTTCAACATTTCAATACCTACCTCTTGGATTACAAAATCAGCACAGTGCAGCTGGGTCACCCTTAGACATTTCACATGAAACTCACCCAATGAAAACCTGATTCAGTGTCATTCTCTTGCCTATACATGGTAGGAAGCACTTCAGCACAGACCTGTTTTGGCAATACTGAGTTTGAAGGACATAACATGCTGTTTCTATGGTTTGTTATACTGTTTAGATGCCTTGTGACATGCACCCTTTGAAACTGGAGTTAAGTAGGTAGCTTACCTAGTAGTGTAGAAACTGCCTCCACGCCACCATTATAGATCTCGAACCTCTGAGAAGGCAACACCATTTCCCACAAGCCTTGTGTGTAGTTTATTACCTGGAAGTAGCCACAAGTTGAGAATGCCCACCACACAGACCAGCAGAGCATAGGCCGGGAGGAATAGCACTGCAGGAAGTCCCGCCATAGCTCTCTGAGCACCTTTAAGATATCCACTTTCTCCTCCTGCACAGATTTAAAAAACAAAAACAAAAAAATTCAAAACTCCACTTTTGAATGATTCACCTTACTCCACAAGTGCACTTGCCACTGGCAAGTACCAGAGCAATAGCCCTGGATACTCCACAACTCAGTCTGTCACAGAGCAGGCAATAAAGCATCCCCACCAGGATGTCCCAGCAACACACTTTCCCACCCTAACCCTACACAGGTGAAGAAATAGTTCATTCTCCATGATCTATGTAAACCTTGGCCTCTGTGCTCTAAGGGCCAATTTATTGCTAGTGTGGTGGAGAAGAGATTGATTTCCCCACCCTATTCACAAGGAACTGGACAGAAGCAACCACCTTCCCACAGGCCACAGAGCCACCAAATAACAGCTTCAAGTCATTGCCAACCTGACCTGGATTTGAGCCAGAGACCAAGTAGTAAGAGTTGGAGAGCAACCACGGAAGTTGCTTCCCACAAAATCAGTTTTCAGAGATTACAATTATTCAAATTAGTGGTCCTATTACACAGCTTCATACCCCATTTATCAAGAGATGCAATACAATTACATAGGTTAAAAGGCTCAGACTATTATAGATATATTGTCTGGAGGAGATCTGAAGAGTGATGGAGAGTCTATGAGCAAAGATAGAAGAAGGTTGTTTCAACAGACATAGGAGATGCAGAGCAGAAGTTTTGTGCAACCACAGTTGCTGGACTGTGTGAAGAAAAAGAAACTTAAGGTCTCTTCTCATGCAGCTCACTTAGAACGAGGTTGGGTAGAGAAGTTCCAGAGGACAGATTTTTTTTAAGTGTTTGCCTTGGGTGGGGAGAACAGAAATTAATTGTTCATCAGAGAGGCTGGTTACTTCAGTATCTAATATGGAATTATATTCCCTACTGCTTTATGTGAACAGCACTAGAGAAAATTAAAACTAGTTTGCTTTGTAATAGAGATGCTAGATTTCAGACTCCTTTGGTTCAGTAGATCTAGCAACTCCTCAAGCCAAATGAAAACAACAGTATGCAGGAGTTGTATAGTGTAATTTGTATTGTACCAAGACACTGCAGGGTTCTTCCCAAAACCATTAAGAGTCATATAAGCACCATTAGGATTTCTCCGTCCCAAACCCCCTGCAATGAACATCAGCAGCCCCTTATGCATGGAATGCCCTTCCTGAACTAGTTTGTGAAGCTCCTGCCTTGTCCTTCAAATCAGTCCTCAAAACCCAGTTCTACTGTGATGCCTATTAGCAACTGGAGGCTTTATATGCAAGTTACATTTATAAAAACAAATGTTGAGAATGTTAAGGTTGAGAAGTTAAGCCCCTGTAAGCTAGAAAATGCCATATTTATGGTGGTCTGTTCAATCTTAATTTTGCCCCCCATTTACACCCATTCTGTACACTGAATGAAGCAGGGGTCCTGTGGGGGAAAAAGCAGTATATGATCATGCAATTAGACATCATAATGTGTCGATACAAGAGGGCCAAATTAAGGTTACCCAGGCAATTGTAAAACTGGCATTTCCCTACTTTCAAGTGCTGGACTCTGCAACCTAAATAATATTATTTTGATTTAATTTGAGTTTTTTGTTTAAAAAGATAACCAAGTTTTACTGTGGACAGCCCTCCTCCCTGAATCATGCTATTACGAATGTGAACGAGACTAGGTGTGGGAGGGGGATGTTAGCTTTCTGACCCCAAAAATACCTCATCGATGCCAGCTTAATATTTACTGTATAAGGAGAGAGTAGCTGCTCAGTAACAACCAGCTTCTCTCACTTTTCAGGAATGACCAGGCCAGAATTCTCAGACCCACATGAATCAGAGCCTCTGAAGACAAGAGATTTACAGACTACCAGCCCTTCCAGCCACTCTCTTGAGCCTCCAATACTACAAAGTGAGTGGCAACTGGCATGCTTGGTTTCACTCAGTCAATAATAGGACAGTAAATAAACACCGGTCATCCAAGGATCACAGAGCATTTACAAGTGGACATTATGGTTAGGTTAAGTGACTTGCCCATGGTTCAATTCATGGCGAGGGCCCTACTAAATTCAAGGCTGTGAAAAATGTGTCACAAACCATGATATCAGATCCCCATCGTGAAGTGTAGCTGTTGCAGGAGAGAAGGAGGGGCAGGGTTCTTACTGTGCATCAGGGTCCTGCTGATAGCCTCAGTGGGGCTGGGCAGCGACGACACTTCCTCTTCCCTTGCATGACTGTTCTCAGGGGGAGATCAGACCCACCACTGGACATCTCTCAAAGCTGCAGGAAGCTCTGTGGCTACGCTGCCTTCAGAGCGTGGCTGTGAAGGCAGCAGCCATGGAGCTTCCTCCAGCTGGGGGAGGCTCCTGGAGGTGGGTCTGATTTCCTCCGTGCTGCTAGGAGAGCCCCAGCCGGGCTGAGGAGCGACGGAACTTCGGGGGGGGAGCGGGGGGGGGAAGAGAACGGGGAACTGCAGTGAATGAGAGCGGCAGGGGCAATGCTGTGGACAGGCGCAATGTGCAGGGCCACCTGCCCCTCCCCACACCAGGAGCTGCTGCCAGACATGCCAGCTGCTTCCTGGAGCAGTGCAGGGCCAGGGCAGGCAGGCAGCCTGCCTTAGTCCCACCACGCCACTACTTGGGAGCTGCCTCAGATAAGCGGTGCACGTGGGAGTGTGCACCCCAAACCCTTCCTGCACCCCACCCTAGAGTCTGCACCCCACACCCTCTCCTACATCCCTAACCTCTGCCCCATCTCCCTCCCAGGGCCCATACCTTGCACCTCAACCCTCTGCCTGAGCCCCCTCGCAGAGCCAGCACCCCATATCCCCACCTGCACTCCAATCTCCTGCCCCAGCCCTGAGAGCTCTCCTACACCCAAACTCCCCCCAGAGCCTGCATCCTAACCCCCTCCTGCACCCCCAATCTCAGTCCAGAGCCCCTCCCACACTCTGAACCCATCGGCCCCAGCACAGAGCCTGCACACCCTCCCAACCCGTCCCAGCCCAGTGAAAGTGAGGGAGGGTAGGGGAGAGTAAGCAACAGAGGGGGGATGGAGTGAGTGGGGTGGGGCTTCAGAGAAGGGGGAGGTCAAAGGTGTTTGAGGGTGTGTAATTACTGTTATTTCTACATTTTCTTTAAGGTAGATCCTGGGTGGCACTTAAATTCAAAAAGTGATCTTGTGCTTAAAAAGGTTGGAGACCACTGCTCTAGTAGCTATCAGACACTCCCTCTGGAATGATTTCTTGGTGCTCGGCCAGTTGCAGCGAGTTCAGTAATTGTCTAGATCCTTGTTCTCTGCATGGGTGCAAACAAATGTAATTTTCTAATGACAAAACACAACCAGTTTGAGGACATATCAGCACAAAACAGTGGATGCTGCTTCTATTCTTGCTCTGAGCAGAGGATTTCAGGTAGATCATGGATTTAGGCATAGGAAAGTTAGGGAACAGATTTGCTACATAGGAAGCAGCCACTGATTTTTCAGGTCCAAAGTGGCAGGTATTGGATGTTTCAGAAGGCAGAATCCCCTACACATTTTTTTAATTGTACAATGCTGCACATGGAGATATAAAATTCTTCCCTAAACCCTGTAGCCATCAGTTTATGCTCCTGAGATTCAACTGCCATTATCCTAACATGCAAAACTATTATCGAGCAATGTTATTCAGCTCTACTTTGGTTTTAAAAAGTTTTAATAATGGAGCCTGAGTATCTGGGGTAATTTAACTTCCTAGATGACTGTAGTGATCTCAGAGAACATTCCTTTTATTTTAGATTCTCCATCAAGGCCTCATTGTTCTTGTATTACAGGCCTTTTTTTTTTTTTAAACTGGTATTTTTTCAGTAAATCCCTCAAACGGCACAGAATGACATGTTTTTATTACTGAGTGTTTTCAGCATATTGAGTATGCTGCAATGGAAGACAGGATCCTTGCTTCAGGTAGCTCACACTTGACTGCCTCAACATCTCTTTTCCTCCCAAGTAGAATAAATCTGAAGGCATTTACAGCTAGATGAAATGGTCAGTGAAACTGACAAGGAAAGTGCTATCCTATTGCTGATGCCACTGTGGACAAATCCAGATACCGGTGGAACCGACTGAACAAATCCCCAGGCTGAAGGTCAGAAAGGAGGAAGGCTTTTGATCAAGATCACTTGTTCAACAGTCCATTACATATATTTGAGTGATCCAGGAGCTCTCCCACCCCATCCCACTAAAAGCAGTAAAATAAAAGAAAGACTTCCCTTAATCTATGCTCAGTGGTTCCTCCAGTTCTCTCAGTAAAGGGGCCTTGCAAAACTGTTAGATTGGGTAAGATTAATTCCCTGGAATGTTAACAGGCTTAATTATCAGACGTAGCCTATGAAAGGATAAACTCTTTGGTTAAAATGAAGCCCAACATTGTTGCCCTCCTTCCACTCATTGCTAGGGATACTATCTGAAGAGAAACCTGGTTGGGGAGACTGACACATTATATAGCCACACTGGCTCTAGCTCTGCTGAAATTCTCATGCAGGATTTTATTTTACCTTGCAACACCCTTTTGCAGGGACTTCTCATGTCTCAGGTTCCCACATGCGCAAGAGCAATACAGACCAAGTTCTTGTGCGTGCTTGTACTACTGTGAATCTTGCCCCAACCTTAACGTCACTGACTCTCCATTCACTTCAGGATCCAGCTAGAGAGTGATTTATTTGTATTAAAACACTCCATGGACTTACTCTAACCCATCTTATGGGCCTGGTTTCTCCATACTCCCCTCAAATTCAGCATCAGCCTCTGCCTGATCAAAGTTGTGACCAAATGCACCCGTGTATTTACACCTTAGTGCAGGGGTCTCAAACTCAAATGACCACGAGGGCCACATGAGGACTAGTGCATCGACCCGAGGGACGCATCACTGACACACACCCCTCGCTGCCTCTGGCGCCGCCCCCACTCCACCCCTTCCATTAGGCCCTGCCCCATTCCAACCCCTTCCCCGAAGTCCCCAACCCAACACTGCCTCAGGGGGTGCAGAAAGGGTGCAGGGTGTGGCAGGGGCTCAGGGCAGGGAATTGATGTGTGGGGTGCAAGAGGGTGAGGGGTGCGGCACGGGGTCAGGGTGCAGCAGGTGGCTCAGGGCAGGAAGTGCAGGAGGGGTGCAGGACGTGGCAGGGGGCTCAGGGCAGGGAGTTGGGTGCAGGAGATGACGGTGTGGCAGGGGGCTCAGGGCAGGGAGTTGGGGTATGGGGTGCAAGAGGATATGGGGTGCAGTACGAGGTCGAGGTGCAGGGTGCAGCAGGTGGCTCAGGACAGGGAGTGCAGGAGCGCACAGTGTGGCAGAGGGCTCAGGGCAGGGAGTTGGGGTGCAGGAGGGGTGTGGGGTGCAAGTTCCAGCTCGGTGCCGCTTACCTAGAGTGGTTCTGGGGTGGCCGCAGCGTGCACCAGGGCCAGGACAGCTCTCTGCCTGCCTGCCTGCCCCAGCCCCAAGCCGCTCCGTTCCAGGAAGCGGCTGGAACTGTGTCCCTGCAGCCCCTGTGGGAGGGACTCAGAGTTCCGTGCGTCCGCTGCTCTTGCCGCTCCTCCAGGTACCTCCCATGAAGCTCCTATTGGCTGGGAACAGGGAACCGCGGCCAATGGGAGCTGTGGGGCGCAGTGCCTGGAAGGAGATGATGCAGGAGCCCTCTGCCCGTGCCCGTGCCCCCTCCGGCCCGAAGGCGCGTGCTGCCAGCTGCTTCAGAGAGCTGCACAGGGCTCACAACGCCACAGGGGGCAATCCCCCAGGTAGGCAGAGGGGCGGGGGGGGAGCACAGGGAGCTTGGCGGGCCACATGCAAGAGCCCCGCAGGCCTTACGCAGCCCGCGTGTTTGAGACCCCTGTCCTAGTGTAATCATTTTTGTACAAAATATGCTTTTTGAGGCATCACAAGAAAACTAAAAAAACCTCACTGATCAATAATATCATGGTAAAGTGTACACAGCAACATTACATGTAAAGTTACAAATTCCCCCGTATGATGTTGGTAGCATGGTATCAAATCCATGCAGCTGTGACTAGAAAGCAGTGGTCATCAGGTCTGTCCTAAACAAAGGAATGTGTTTACCTCCATTTACATATATATTGAGATGGTGCAAAGCTGCATTTCAGCAAACACAAGAGAGAAGAAAGAGGATGGGAACACCTTCACCCCCCCCCCAACTTCACATATCTGCATTTACTGTTTGAATGAACTTTCCTTTGAAGGCTAATCCTCAGAAGAATCTACTTCAAAGGGGGACTGGACTATAAAAGTGAAGGGCAAATACACACTTGGATCTCTCTCTCTCTTTCTTTTTCACCTAAGACAACAAAGGAACAAGCCTTTGGACTTTTGGGAGGGGTTTTTACATTGAGCCAAGTCTAGCATGTTTAGTTTCAGTTAAAGAATAGAAAGTTTCTTTACATACAAAGTGATTTTGAGTACAAATATAAGGCATTAAAGTCAGAAATGGTTACAAGACAAACGAAGATAAAATGCTTTTTGGGAACTAAGACTTATCTAATATGATTGTTTAAACTGAATTGTTTGGTAACTCCAAGTAGCAAACTGTTGTGCACTGACCCCTCACTTTGGCAACAGACCCATAATATCTGGAGAGTCCAGGAGAGCGCTGGGCAGTGAAGAACATAATTTTAGGGAAAATTTGGGACTGGTAGCGTGTTGGGGTCAACCTGCAAGTAATAATGAAGGCTGAGGGAAGCAAGAGTGTGACTGCAATGTTCCTGACAGGCTTCTGAGGCAGAATTGCTGGACCAGGGTTGTGACTGTACACAGACACTCAGGGTGTGATCTGCATGCTGGCAGGCTGACTGTGAGCGACCCAAGATTGAAGAGCAAGCGGTGACACATCCCTTCATTGGTTTGGATTGCCCCTCGGAATGTGATACAAATATCACCACTAACAGTGCAAGAGCTTTCTCCTCTGTGGCTCCTAACACCTCTTCATCAAGCTGACTCTCCATCTCATATCAAGTCCCTCCTGAAGGACCTCTTTATCAATGAGTCCTTTGTCACTTACTGATCTTACACCTGTACCACGGTGTATACACACAAGCATTTGCTGTGATTTATTGTCACTCATTATAGAGAATTTCAGCCGAGTTATTACAAAAGGCCCTCTAAGATACTTCCGGGATCAAAAAATAGGACTAAGTTTGTTGTAGTTCAGTTACAGCAACTACATATGCCAAATGGTAATAAGTTAATTATATAACTGTGCAACCAGACAAATGTAAAATACTCCCACAGGCTTGTGTCAGAACTTAATGCACCCAACCCTAAATTCTTGTACTGACTCAGTATCTTCCTGGCCAGATTAAATGATTAGCAAATTCACCTGCAATGAAACTCTATAGTTCCTCAGTTTTTCCCCCCTCACTCAAGCTATTGAGGTGGCAGCTGCAAGCAGCATATTGTGATGCCATGGGGTGCATTAACTGCACTTTGGGCACCCATAAGGTTCTTACCACCTCCCTCCCAAAAGTGTTTCATTTCTTAAATAACTAAATAGGAATTTATGAATTTCCTCAGTCTTTGATAATATAAAGCACTAGAGAATTTTAAATAAAGTGACCAGGTACCTGCAGGAATAATGCACTACATGTGTTTTCAAAGTTCGGGTCCTGAGCCAGTACTGGATCGTGGCATGTAAGGCACTGGGTCACCTTGCTCAGCACCCTGGGATGTTAGTGGTGCTGCTCAGATAAGGCAGGCTAGTGCCTACCTGCTCTGACACCGCCCAGAAGCCGGGCCTGCTGATGGCTTTTTCTGGGGCACAGCACAGTCCGTGGTGCCAAGACAGGCGAAAAGCCTGCCTTAGCAACCCCACTGTGCCGCTGACTGGGGAGCTGCCGGAGGTAAGTCCGCACCTCGATCCCCTGCCACCGCCCTGAGCCCCCCCCCACAAACCCGGGACCTCTTTGTGCACCCCAAACCCCTCACCTCCTGCCCCACCTCAGAGCCCGCATCCCCCGCCCAGAGCCCTGACCCCCTCTCACACTCCAACCCCCTTCCCCAGCCCAGAGCCCTCTCCCACATCCTGTACCCCTCATTCCTGGCCCCACCCTGCAGCACTCACCCCTGCACCCAAACCCTCTATCCCAGCCCTGAGCCCCTCTCACACCCCTTCTTCCCAGGCATCAACAATTTTCTTCAATTGGGTCCCCAGAAAAAAAGTTTGAAAACCACTGCACTACAATACTGTGTGATCAAAAGGAAGCCAGGAAAGCACTTTCCTGTGCCACACATAGGTGAGGAGGTGGAAAGGGATACCTTTTACTGTCAGGTAATTGAGAGACACAGTTCGCTACATATACAAGGTTGCCATATAGTGACAGGGAAATGGAAGACAACAGGATGGCTTACCTGTGTCTCTGCAGAATGCTCTTCTACATTTAAGGAAACCTTCAATTCAATATCTTCCCACCCAGGGACCCTTTTCAAGGCAGGATCATCTTGGATGACAGCTCCATTTTTACAATCTAGAACTTTCATCTCCCTACTGACCTGGCTTCTCAAGACGTGGTGAAAGAAAAGACTTTTCTGTGGCATTGGCAGAAACCAAGCTGTGGCAAAAGCCACAGACACAGAGGTCAGGGAGAGGATATTCAAGCTGAACAGAGACCAACTGGCAACCGATACCAGAACCTGTCCACAGATGGAACCCACGGTGTAACCCACCAGGGTGGCACTTCGACAGTAGCTGGTGACTTTCTGGTACAAGTTCAAATCCACAATGCTATAGATGTAGGAATAATAGGCAATCTCTGTGGCAGTCACCAATCCATAGAAGAACTCGAGGAACTGAATAGCTAGCAATCCTTGGGCGTAGAGCAGCATGAACCATGTCACTATAAGGCTCAGTCCCTGGAGAAGGATTACAGGTTTGTACCTGAGATAGTCTGTTGCAAGGAATACAGGAAACAGCAACACCAAATAAGAGTAGGTCCATACTGGATAAATTTCATTGAAAACCTGTAAGAAGAAAAGCAAGCCATTAACCAACCACCTGGGAAAGTAAACTCTGTGTATTTGAAAGTTCAAAGAAACAGATTCCTAAACACACATTTAAGAAACAGCAGGTAAAACCATTTCCCAGCAATGCCAACAAATGATCTCTACAATATACTGAACAAAATGCAACATCTCTCCCTTCTACCTCTAGTTAGTGCTGTATAGGGAACTAGAGGTAACAGTGGAATTGAGTTTGGTTACTTAGAATAAAAATCTTAAATGTATACATGTCCTTCCAGCCCCAGAATTCCCAGAGTGTTTTACAAATACAATAGTTTTCATCCACTAGTGAAATGCAATACCTGTTTACTAAACATCAGACTACTATGTAGATGCTTAAGTACTTGCATAAGGCTTTCCAGGTATAGATCACAGAGTACTTTACAGAAATGGGTAAGTTACTTAATAATATATTTATAAATCATTATACATTTTACATCCAAGGAAACCGACTTGTCCAAAGTCACACAACAGATCAGTGGCAGAACCAGAACCCAGGAGGTCAGGATGCCAGACTACAATCTAGTATCCTAGCCATTAATTAAGCTAAGGGCAAGTTTAGGTCTGAACCTGCAACTAGTACATTTGTTCATTCCTCCAGTGAAGAGGAACATTATTCTTATTAATGTTATTAACCAAAAAGTGATCATGCTTTACTGCTCATTTGTTAGTGAAGAGATAGTAGTAGCTGTTGCTTCTCTACTCTGCTTCTCTTACTACTTTGCCATGTCATCAACTGACATTTACTTTAAATCAGTAACAAATTCACTACCAGTTATAGTGGTCTGTATCTACATGAAACAGTTGACATACAATTTTTTTTTTTTTAAATACAGATTCTGGATCAGTGCATCAGTTAAAAAGCCTGCCCTGAAGTTAGCCTTTAGAAAATTTCTTTAAGATTATTTGCATGGGTTTTTCTGGTTCCCTGGCGGGAATATCTTTATAAACACCAACACAGGGGAAATTGATTATACACCAAGTGCTGTCAAACACTCAAACTATATTGTCTTATACATTATGACATTCTCCTAAGCAAACCAGGGAAATGTGGTCTAGATGAAATTACTATAAGGTGCATGCATAACTGGTTAAAAGACTGCACTAAAAGAATAGTTATCAATGGTTCACAGTACAACTGGGCAGGATTTATCTAGTGGAGTCCCACAAGAGGCTCTGTGAGGGCCATTACTGTTCAACACTTTAATTAATGACTTAGTTAATGGAGTGGAGTGTATCCTTATAAAATTTGCAGATGACACCAAGCCAGGAAGGTTTGCAAACACTTTGGAGCCCAGGTTCAGAATTCAAAACAACTTTGACAAATTACAGCAGTGGTCCCCAATCTTTTTCGTCTGGCGGATGCCAGACAACAAGCCACGGAGGACCGTGGCGGCGGATGAGCATCCGCCAAAATGCTGCCAAGCAGCAATGTCTATAGGCGCCGCCGCCAAAATGCTGCCGAGAAGCAATGTCATCCAGAGGCATTGCCATCAAAATGCTGCTGATGCCTCTGGACGACGCTGCTTCTCAGCAGCATTTCAGCAGATGCTCGTCCACCGGCCAGTACGCGGGTGCACTTAAACGCCCCGGTGGACGCCATGGCACCTGCGGGCACCGTGTTGGGGACTCCTAAATTAGAGAATTTGTCTGAAATCAACAAGATGAAATTCAGTGAAGATACGCACTACACTTTGGAAGGAAAAATTAGTTACACAAAACACAAAATGGGGAATAAATAATTAAGCAGTAGAACTGGAGGAAAAGATCTGGGGGATATAGCAGGTCACAAACAAGGATCACTGACCTTGAATAGATTGCCACAGATTTGTGGAATCCCTGTCACTGGAGGTCTTTAAGAACAGGTTAAAGAGGGATGGACTAGGAATACTTGTTCCTGTCCCAGCGTAGGGCAGGGGCAGCTAATAGGCAGACCATGTGCCAAATTCAGATCACCAGATGCTTTTGAAAAGACCGCTAAATCTTATGTATCTATCATCATCATCATTTTTGTATTATTTTCTCTAGAGTTTGGACCTCGACTATATTTTGACCAAGAAATTTGGACCTTGACAAAAAATTACCACCTCTGGCATAGGGGAATGGACTACTAGATTCCCTCACTAGGTTTCTTCCTGCCCTACATTGCAATAATTCCCTGTAAATATTTACAGCAATCTTAAGTGTAATTGAGAATTATAGTGCATACATTTTCAGACAGAAATGTGACTTATGTGACAGTGTCCCTTTAAACTGCTAATTTTTAGGCCATGGACATTAGGATTTTGGGAGAGCAGGTCCTCCCATGAAGATTTTCTTTCCAGTAACAGCTACTCTCAATTTGTACTCTGGCACTTCCAATTGTGGGGGGTGGACCAAGGTTAGATAAAACCAAAATCCACCAGGAGTACAGGCATTTCCTACAAATCAGTGACAGCTATCTCACTGCTTATAAAACCCACCTGGGGCGAGCGGGGGAGAAAAAAAGACCTAGCCATACTCTCTCCAGCTTCGAGTTGAGGGATGTTAGGAGGGTAACATAGGAGAAGCTTATGCTACTAACCCCTGCCATCCCCATCCTGCAGAACAACGATACATTGAATGTATACAATGCTCTTAACAGGATGATATGAAGCATTTTACAAAAGCTATTACCCCAATTTACAGAAAGGGAAGGGGAGGCATAAAGTTAAGTGATTTTCCCAAGTTCATAGAAAGATTCAGTGGCAGAGCTGAAGTCCTGACTCTTGCTGCCCCAAGCGAATACGTAGGCACCACTACTTCCCTGAAGCCTAGCTCAAAAAAAAAATTTAACAAGGAGTCACATTGCAGCAGAGGGTGCAACAGCCAAACTCCACCGGGGTGATTCCATTTTGTCTCCCTGCACCCCCCCGCCATCAGACAGTCACCGCCTGAGCGGTGCCATGGGCGGGGGCGGCTGCTGTGCACGGCTGCCCGCCCTCACTCCCTCCCTCCCTCCCTCCCTCCGGGGGGATACTCCGCCGGCGCGGGGGGAGGGGGTGCAGACGCAGTTCCGGGAGATCTGCGTGAATCCGGAGTTTGGAGGATCCCCGCGTGGGGCGCAGAGACGCACAAACACCCGCAGCCCCCGGCGGGCCGGTACCTGGGTCTCGGTGAGGTTCTTGTCCGGCCCCAGCAGGTAGCGGGTGAGGAAGGGCTCGGAGGGCCGCAGGCTGGCGAAGAAGCCGTACAGGCAGAGCAGCGCGGTGGGCAGCACCCAGCGGCGGCCCCGGGGAGCCCGCGCTTCCATCCGCGGGGGGCGGCTCAGCGCGGGGGACTCGCGCACAGAGAACCCGCCATCCGCCCGCACGTGCCGCCAGAGGCACCTCCAGCCCAGCGCCATTGGCCGGGGGCGGGCGCGCGGGCGGGCTTGCAAGGGGCCTCCCCCTTGGACAAGCCAATGACAGCGGGCAGAATGCTGTGACGTTAAAGAGGCGGGGGGAGGGGAGGTCGAGCGCGTGCTGGAGGTGGGGGCTGGGGAGGGTCGTTCAAGAGTCAGGCCCTGAGAAGACGAGCCCGGCTTGAAAGGCCTGTGATGGTAAACATCATAAATGGCGGGGGCTTGGTCTTCATTTGTCCTCTGTGGTCTGAGCCTCCAGATCATATTTTGCAGGTTTTTTCCCTCCGCGGCCACAAGTGCTAGAAACTTGCTGCTTTTAAATGGCTGGAGCTGAACTTCCCACAGTCAGATGAGAAGAGGGTCACATATTTCCAGTAAAATCACAGGAGTTGGTAATGTTGCATACCCTTCATCTGACACATCACCCCAGGACGCAGCCCATGCACCTCACCAACAGCAGCCTGTAACATAGCCTGTATACACCAGCCTGCACTATATGACCCACACCGCCAGGCACTGGCCTGTAACATAAACTGCAGCACATCTTGTGCCTACTGTAGAGTGACCGTTCACATGTTCCCTGAATACCAGACATTCCAGCACTTTTGGTAACAGCATGGGCCCACCTCTGCCTGCATGATGCTCCCCTCCCCCCACCAGCATGACCTTGTAATAGTAATCCTCCAGGATTGTCCTGGAGTCTCCAGGAATTAAAGATTAATCTTTAATTAAAGAATGTCATGTGATGAAACCTCCAAGAATACATCCAACCAAAATTGGCAACCCTACTTTGTATGCACAGTGCATGCAAGGTCATGCTGCATGGGGGATGCCATTTCCAAGAGCATGCCTCTGTTGCCGACACAAAGTGCCAGAGGCAAGCAACAGCAGGGTTCGTTGCCCAGAGTGCATAGCGCCAATGAACACACCAGGGTGGAGAAGCAAAACACAAATTTATTTGAGCTCAAATAAGGTGCAAGGGAGAATACAATCTCAAATCCTGCACACCGCACGCAGGCGGGGCACTAGTATTTATACCCCCCCTTTTGTATTTTTTTTTGTTTTTTTGCTATTTATTGTGTGGGCTCCTTTTTTATGCACATGGCTTTGGCCATTACATTTGCTTTTTGTTTATTTTATTTAGTATTAGCAGTATTTAGTATTAACCAGCTCTGCTAAATACAGTTTTATTGTTTAGCAGTTAACTTATAACACAGGTGGTTACAGTTAGCACATTAGTACAGAAAGTTACAGTTAGCATTTTAGTACAAAAGGTTACAAAAGTTTAGTGAGGCTAACACAAAGGCTTTTAACATGGAGATACTTAGGTTTACATAGGCCTTAAGCAAGGAGATTTTTACGTAGTGACACCAACAACTTTTTTTTTTGAGAACACTTAAACTTTTGGCTGAGTTTTTTTATATTTAGAGGATAACATGTTATTAAGTATAATGATGTTAGGGTTTTTTATGGGGGGGTACATAGGGGTTTTTGGAGAACAAGAGGTACAAATTTTATGGATAAATGCTTTACAGCAAGTAAGCAAAAGAGGAGTAACAATACACAATACCACACCAGTGAGCAGGAGGCGAATTAGCCCTGTTCCCACCCATTCAAGATTGCGCAGCCAACTGAAGATGGTATTAAATAGGGAGGGAGCCTGTTTCAGGGCCTTTTACTGGTTAAAAGCCTGCTCGGCGGATAAAATGTGCTTATTGATGTTGTTTGCATTTTTGGGGACATATGTATAGCATTTTTTTTTAATAAGGGCACATACTTCGCCCTGTGATACCAGAACATAATTTAGAGCTTGGCGGGTTTGTAGGGCCAGCAGTTGGAGCTGATAAAGCTTAGAGCTAATGCTTTTTTTTATGGCCAGGGTGTTATTGGCAAACTGAGTGAGGGACACAGAGAGCCTTTGATCAACTTGGGCTAGTTGTCCCACCCCATATGATGGAAGGAATATTATTTTAAACCTATTTTTTTGACTGATAGGCTTGATGGTGGCATATAGGGACCGCTGATACCTGGGGCAACCTGAGGGGGCCTGGGCTAAGACATGAAGGGGAGGAGCAAGATAGCCTAAATAATAACTTTTATATCAGCCATGAGGAAGCCATTTATAGGCACTATTACCACAGACCCAGAATGATTTATTATAGCTAACCTTTTTATTGTTACTTTTTTGGTTTTGTAGGGTGGCATTTGTGGAGAGAGAGAAGGTTGCACTGCCGGTCTGTTGACCCGTGGCATTTTCTAGAGAGACAGTGAAATTTATACCAGACCAATATAGAACCTACACGTACTATTTTTTGCAAACCAGGTATGGTTACTTGTACTGGTTTGCTGAAAGCATATGAGACCAGCGGGTGGAGAGCGCAAGTGAATAGGCTGAGGCTTAAGAGTGCTATTGTAATGAGGAGTTCAAGAGCCATTGTGTAAACCATAAGGGGCCTCTTTGGTACAATTAAATTGTAAACCTTCACTGTTAGAGGTGCAGTTTTTGGTTACCATCCACCTTTGACAGAAGTTAGACCAATTTTGGGGAACGACTTTTTAGGATAACCCAGCAGCGTGATGTGGGATTTGAGCACAAATCCAGCGGTTGGAGAAATTAAACTCTGGGCAAAAGCAATTTTTAGGGCTTCAAAGGTGTTAACAGTAAAATTCTTAGGAGGGTTGGGACCCCAACCGACGTGCAGTTGGGCTATTCCGACAGGGAGGAACATGGCCCAAAGGAGCCACAGAGGGCCTAAAATCCTAGGTCGCCAAAACCCAAAAAATAAGAAGGACAACCAGAAGACATATGAGAAACAAAAGGACCCATACTGCTAGACGGGGCCATTCTTGGGGGAACAGACACAGCCAGTTTTCAGGGTACTCCCAGGGAAGGGAATTAGGGCACCCAAAGGGGAAACACTGCATTTAACGCTTAACACTGATGAGGGTGGAAATAATATTGGGGCTCTTTACGGACCTGTACCAAGTAGGACCAAGTTTTACAGAAAGAAAGGAGGGTGATAAGAACCCGTAAACTCTTTGGTTGGGGCCCCCGTGTACAAGGACGTGCACTACCCACCGATGTTGAAGGGGGCAGTAGTACGGCCAACTAATAGGGGGGATGTGAGACCCTACAGAGGGCTTCCACCCATATAGGGTCTAAGAGACTGAAGAGAGTTGGGTTTGGCCCTTATGTTGTTTAAACAACAGTTTTAGTCCAAGATTAATATCATTGGGATCACTGGCAGGCTGAACAGTTCACTGGTCCGTTGACGATGGAGCGGGTACTTTCTTTAGACAGGAGTGATGAATCCAGGTCTTGTGCCCCTCAACCTTGGCCGCCGTGTGGGAAACCAGCAGGACTGTGTATGGTCCCTTCCACCTTTTCTGCAGGGGTTCGTCCTTTCTGGTACGCACGAGCAAGGAGTTGCCTGGCTGTAAGGAGTGGACAGGAGCATCCAGTGGGGAAGGCTGTAGATTTTTGGTATACCTGTGAAGAGAAGAGAGAACAGCAGACAAAGAGTACATGTACTGTGATAAAAACCCACACCCTATTTCCCATCCCCCTGCCAGAACCAGTGTACCACTTATAGGCCATGCCCTTCCAAATACAATTTTGAAGGGGCTAAGTCCTAATTTACCCTTAGGGAGAACCCGGATACGAAGCAGGGCAAGGGGCAAAGCATCAGGCCATTGTAGAGAAGCCTTTTGGCAGATTTTTGAGAGGTGTTTCTTAAGGGTTTGATTTGTATGCTCTACCACACTATTGGCTTCCAGTCGCCATGGTGTGTGGAGCTTTCAAGGAATCTGCAGGGCCTCCGCTATATGTTGGATATTTTTGATGTGAAGTGCGTTCCGTTGTCTGATTTCATTCACTGGGGGAGCCCAAAGTGAGGGATGATTTTTTTGACAAATTTAAGGGCTACTGTTTTTGCTGTGCAGTTACGGCACGGGTAGGCTTTGGGCCATTCACTGAACCGGTCCACCAAGACTAGGAGGTATTTAAACCCCCTTGGGTCCGGGGAAGCTCAGTGAAATTTATTTGCCACACCAGTCCTGGGCCTGGGGTGGGTTCCAGCGTGGCTGGTGGTACTGAAGATCCTGGTCGAGGATTGTTTTTTTGGCAGACTAAGCATTTGGCCTGCACCTGGGAGGCCAGTGGTCGAAGTCTGGGGGTTAGGAAATATTTATTTATTAGCAGGGTAAGGGCCTCCCTGCCAGCGTGAGTAGTTTGATGTAATTTTGCAGCACCGGTTGGATTAGGCTTTTTGGCAGGAGGATTTTTTTCCTCTGTGGAATGGAGCCATCCCTCCTTTTCCTGGAGACCGAGTTTGTTAGCCAGCTACTTTTTCTCACAGCTGTACTGAGGAGTCGCAAGCTCCCCTACTGAAGGAATGAGGGCATGCATATGGGTGTTTTTAGTTGTCGGTAGGTTCAGGGTGGCGGCACACTTGGCTTTCCTGTCCGCTCGAGCGTTGCCCCTGGCTACGTCTTGATTTTCCTTTTGATGTGCCTTGCAGTGCATTACTGCTATTTTCGCGGGGAGCTGTACAGCTTCTAGGAGCCGGAGAATTTGGGACCCATGCTTGACCGGAGAGCCTTGAGCTATTAGCATTCCCCTCTGCTTCCACAGACCTGCATGAGCGTGTAGCGCTTTAAACGCATATTTGGAATCAGTAAAAATGTTAACTCTTTTTTCTTTTGACAGTTTAAGCGCACGAGTTAAAGCTATTAATTCAGCCAGCTGGGCTGATGTCCCGGCAGGCAGACTTTCTGCTTTCACTGTTTCATGGAGAGTTACAACAGCATAACCCACTCTCCTTTGTCCATTAATAACAGTACTGCTTTTATTAGTATACCATTTATAATTTGCATTTGGAAGTGGCTGATTTTTTAAGTCTGGGCAACTGGAGTATTGGGCATCTATAACATTTAAACAGTTGTGTTCCTGTTTCAGGTAACAGGGTGGCTGGGTTAAGGGAAGGGCAGGGCTGCAGGGTAACTTCGGGGTTTTCTAGAAGTTTAGCTTGGTACCGAGCTACCTGAGCCTGGGTGAGCCAAAGACCACCCTTGGCATCCAGCAAAGCCCAGACCATATGGGGAGTATACACTTGTACAACCCCCCCACCCAGCGTTAGCTTTTTAGCTTCCTCTAATACCAGAGCAGTCACCGCAACCGCCCTTAAACATGCTGGCCATCCCTTTGCAACTTGATCTAGTTGTTTGGAAAAGTAGGCTACGGGACGTTTTTAGGTGCCTAATAGCTGGGTAAGCACTTTCAGAGCTACTCCTTTTTGCTCATGTACATACAATTGAAATGGCTTTGAAAGATCCGGTAAACCCAGGGCTGGGGCTTCCATTAATTTTTTTTTTTTAATTTTAAATTCCCTGTTAGCTTCTGGTGACCAGTGAAAAGGGTCGTGATTTGTTTCCTTGACACATTCATATAATGATTTAGCCCACAATCCAAACTTTGGGATTCATATTTTCCAGAAGCCCACCATTCCCAAAAATGCCCTGAGCCATTTACGATTGCTTGGGATAGGAACTTGGCATATAACTTTTTATTTGAAAGCTGGCGCTTCCCCTGCCTTATGTGGAACCCCAGGTACTATACTTCTGGAAGGGCAATTTGAGCCTTATTTCGTGCTACTTTGTATCCTTGGAGTTCAACAAAGCTCAGGAGGCTTGCGGTGGCTTTAAGGCAAGGGGTCAGACCCACAGCTGCAATTAGTAAGTCATTTACATATTGCAGAAGGAGGACCTTGTCCGCATTATTCCATTCCTCCAAGTCCCTAGCCAGGGCCTGGCCAAAAAGGGTGGGGGAGTTTTTAAATCCCTGGGCCAACACAGTCCAGAAAAGCTGTTTTTTAACCCTTCTTTGGTCCTCCCACTCGAAAGAGAAAATCTCCTGAGATGGTGTATTAACCGGAATTGTGAAGAAAATGTCCTTTAAATCCAAAACTGAAAAATGGGTATACTGCCCCCCACTGAGGCCAACAAGGTATATGGGTTTGGGACGAGCGGGTGCAAAGTTTTAACCCATTTATTAACCGCCCTAAGGTCCTGTACAGTCGGTACGTGCCATCAGGCTTTTGCACAGGCAAGATAGGAGTGTTCCAAGCTGACTGACATTCTCAAAGTACACCGTATTGTAGGAATCAGTTTATAGTTTTCTGTAACCCCTCTCTGGCTTCCCTCTTGATTGGGTACTGTTTGATTTGCACTGGGCCTTTTGCTGGCAAGAGCTGAATTTTAAAAGGGGTTTGGTGTGTGGCTTTTCCCGGGATCCCTGATGCCCATACCAGGGGGTATATCTGATCTTTCTACTGGCTCCACTCTGAGGGTTCAGCTGCAAGGGTCATTATCCATGCATTTTCAGGTGGTAAGGTAAGGGTTATTTCATCTTGAGTAAAATGAGGGTGGCGCCTAAGCGACAAAGTAAGTCTCACCCTAGTAAGGGCATTAGGCAATCGGGGAGGTAAACCAGCTTGTGAGATATAGTTTTGTTTCCCAAAGCACATTCCGCTGGGGCATATACTGGACACTTGGTTCCTTTGCCTGTGGCACCCACCACAGTAAGGGAATCTGCCACCGGCAGCTGAAGAGGCTGATTTACAGCAGTTTGTGCTGCTCCAGAGTTTACTAAAAAGTCTATTTTTGAATTTTCCACCCACATTTTTACTTGGGGCTCCGGGGGGCGGGATAGTCCGTTTCCCCTGACACCCCTATTTATTATTTTTTGCCGCCATTATTCGGGTACCTTTCCTTTCGGGGCATTCATTTTTTTGATGTCCCTTTTGCAGACAGATAGCACACTGATTGGGACCCAGACGTTTTTCTTGTGAGCCAGGACGTCCACGGCCCCTTATTTTTTTTTTATTTTTTTTTTTTTTAGTGCCGGCCTGCACTGGTGCTACCATTATTTTTATTTGCTTTTTTTTTTTTTAAGGCTATAAGCCTTATTTGCAATTTTTAAAATTTGTGCCATAGTTATGCCCATTAAAATTTTTTTTTGTAATTTTTCATTAATATTAAAAGCTGCATGGCTGAGAAAAATGCCCTTTATTATTGCTTCAGTTGCCTGATTATTGGGGTCTGCACTAGTATTCCGCCGAATAGTGTCTCGAATGTGCTGCAAAAAGGCAACCAGAGTTTTCTTTGGCTCTTGCACAATTTCATAGGGCTTGGCCCAGTTATTGTGTTTAACCACCAAGTGCCAGAGACCATATAAGAGCAAATTCTTATAAGCAGATAGGCGGGCAAAATCCTGCAGATTATTAGGGTCCCACTGGGGGTTTCTAAAGGGAACTTGATCTTTTGGTTCGGGGACATGTTCCTTGTCTGCCTTATGTCTTCGCTCTGCCTCCTCCCTAGCTTTTGCCAGTACCTGGTTCCGGTCAACCTTAGAAAGTAAAGTTCTTAACAGGACCTGACAATCATCCCAGTCGGGCTTGTGACTTACTAGGCATCCCTCAAAGACTGAGGGCTTGTCTACATCAGAAAGTTGCAGCGCTGGTGAGGGAGTTACAGCGCTGCAACTTTGAAGGTGTACACATCTGCAGGGCACCACCAGCGCTGCAACTCCCTGTTTGCAGCGCTGGCCGTACTCCCGTTTTGTCTCGGGTGTAGAGGATCCAGCGCTGGTGATCCAGCGCTGGTAATCCAATGTAGACACTTACCAGCGCTTTTCTTGACCTCCGTGGAAGGAGGAAGCCTCTGGTAATCAAGCTGGTCTCCTTTCCCGGTTTGCTCTCTCGTTCCCGGAACCCCGAGCAAGCAGGTCTCCTTCCCTGCGGTTTGCTGGGTGGCTCCGGGAACGCGAGAGCAAACCGCGGCGAAGCTGGTCTCCTTTCCCGGTTTGCTCTCTCGTTCACGGAACCCCGAGCAAGCAGGTCTCCTTCCCTGCGGTTTGCTGGGTGGCTCCGGGAACGCGAGAGCAAACCGTGGCGAAGCTGGTCTCCTTTCCCGGTTTGCTCTCGCGTTCCCGGAACCCCCCTTGAAGCCGCCCAACAGCGCTGCAGTGTGGCCACATCTAACACCACTTGCAGCGCTGGTTGCTGTAAGTGTGGCCACTCTGCAGCGCTGGCCCTATACAGCTGTACTAATACAGCTGTAACAACCAGCGCTGCAAAATTTTAGATGTAGACATGGCCTGAGATAAAACGGCTTGGGTGTGTGGAGAATTCTCCAGCCTGTGCTTTAAAGGCTGCTAGGGCCATGGGATCAAAAGGAACATGGTTGTACACTTGCAGAGTTTCTGCCACACGGTCCTGCGCTGCTTGGCAGGATATCCGGGCCTCGGTAAGCAGCGGATAGACTCCCACTGGGGGAGCAATCTCTGGGGCTGAGGGCACCTTTTCTCCATATGGTGGGAGTGTTGTAGCCAAAGGGGACACCGGCTCTGCCATTACAACGGGGGAGGAGTTCAGGAAACTAACATTAGTTACTACCGATCCTTTCGGGGTTGCATTATACCTTACAGTCGGGGTTACATTGCACCTTAGCAAGAGATCTGACCTATTTTTTAACATCATAAACAACTGTGCATACATATGTTCATTTTATTTACCTGTTCGCTGGCAAAACAACAGTAATTAAAGGATCGTACTGTAATTTACTGATCCTTCAGGTGGCCATTTTTCCTGACCCTCCAACTGATACTGAGGCCAGTCTACTGTACAAAACCTTTGTAACCTATTCTTGGTTAACGGATCCAATCCAAACACCTTCCAATTTTCTAGAATGCATTCTGGGGGGGTACACCGTGCCTTCCCCACCTTGCTCTGTCCCCACCCCATGTCACAGGAAGACGCTGGGCATCCCCAGGTCCTAACAGAGAGAGTCCAGACAACCGGACTTTTTCTACCTTATCCAACGGACCGGTTCCTCACCGTCGCCTGGAACCAGTTCCACACCGTCGCCCACAACTGCTTCTCCACTATTCAAATGTGTTGCACCGTTGTGCCTTCTGAGATCAGCCAGATCGCGTCTCCGCCGAGGCCCCCGATGAAGTCACCGGTGCGGCTGGGCTTCGGTTGTCGCTGCAATCCGTCGACCGCCAGGAGGGATCTGGGAAAGGCCAATTTCAGCCTCTGGCCCACCGAGGGACGCCAAGAACTGTTGCCGACACAAAGTGCCAGAGGCAAGCAACAGCGGGGTTCGTTGCCCAGAGTGCGTAGTGCCAATGAACACACCAGGGTGGAGAAGCAAAACACAAATTTATTTGAGCTCAAATAAGGTGCAAGGGAGAATACAATCTCAAATCCTGCACACCGCACGCAGGCGGGGCACTAGTATTTATACCCCCCATCTTGTATCTTTCTTCTTATGCTATTTATTGTGTGGGCTGCTTTCTCATGCACATGGCCTTGGCCATTACATCTGCTTTTTGTCTATTTTAGTTAGTATTAGCAGTATTTAGTATTAACCGGCCCTGCTAACTACAGTCTTATTGTTTAGCAGTTAGCTTATAACACAGGTGGTTACAGTTAGCACATTAGTACAGAAAGTTACAGTTAGCATTTTAGTACAAAAGGTTACAAAAGTTTAGTGAGGCTAACACAAAGGCTTCTAACATGGAGGTACTTTGGTTTACATAGGCCTTAAGCAAGGAGATCTCTACCTAGTGACACCAACACCTCCATGCCCTTCCAGCATGACCTTATATGTACCATGAGCACAAGGTCATGCCAACAGGGACAGAGAAGAGGATTGTTCAAAATGGCATTCCCCATCCAGTACCAGACAAAGCCACACTCTGTTTTGTCTCAGTAGCAGACAGGGCACAAAACAGATAAAAAAGAGGATTGTTCAGTATAAAACTGGATTACTAGCTGCACCAGTGGCAATTTGCAGTGAAATACCCCAATCCTCACTAGCAGCACTCGGTGTAATATCATCACTTGCTAACAATGAGCTGTACAATTACATGCAATGTGCTCCATTCACTGGCAGCATACAGTATAAAGTCTTTGCACCACCAGTATTGTGCACTGCGATATTTTGTGCACTGCAATATTTACTTATATTATTGTTTATTAGTTATATTGTGGTAGTGCCTACCAGGCCCATGACCCCATTGTGCTAGATGCTGTATGAACACAAAACAAAAAGATAGTGCCAAAGAGACTACAAGCTAAGTATAAGATAAGAGACAATAGTTGGGGGAGCACAAGGGAACAATGAGACAATACTGTTCAACATGATGGACAGTGGTCCCAGCATACCAGCAGCCTAACTATTGTCACGACTTTTGTGGGTGACCTTGCAGAGAAGAGTTTTAAACAGGGATTTGCAAGAGGATAATGAGGTAGCTTTGTGGAGGTTTACAGGGAGTTCCTTCCAAGTGGGAGGGGCAGCATGGGAGAAAGCACAAAGGTGCTTATTTGAAATTTGAACAAGTGGGTGATGGAAGCTGTCATCATTGGCAGAGCTGAAGCAAGAGCTGACATCTCGATAACATATGAGATATGATCGGTGGGTTGGGTGGGAATAGAGTGTGAAAGTCCTTGAAAGTGCAGACAAACAGCTTATGTTTCAATAGAAAAGGGGGAGCCAGTGGAGGGATGCAAAGAAAGGGGTAACAGGGCCCACGTGATGAGCTAGGAGAATGATCTTTGTAGCATCATTCTGAATGGATATGAGCAGGGCGAAACTGAATTTGTCAAGGTCAAAGAAGAGGCTATTGTAATCAAGAAGTGAGATGATGAGAGCCTAGATGAGTTTTAGCTGTTTGGGTAAATAGGAGAGGCCATGTCTTAGAGATGTTATGCAGAGAAAGAATCAGCCACATTTTGACACAGTCTGGATGTGAGGATCTAGAGAAAGGGCTGGGCACCCAGATTACGGGCCTGAATGACAGGGAGGACAGTGGTGTTGTCCCTAGTGATCAAGAAAGGAGGGCAGAGGGAGAGCTGGGGGGGCGGATAATTAGGAGTTCTGTTTAAGCTGTTATCTGGACATCCACGAGACGATGTCATAGAGACAGAGGCTGAGATTTTAGTTAGGACAGAAGGAGACAAGTATGGTGTAGAGAGGTAGATTGGTGAGTTGTCAGCATGGCAACACAGTACAGCAGCCATGTTGTGCAGTAATTGTTACAAAGAACTTGTTAGGGCAATTACTGCACATCCAGAACAATATCAGGCATTATTGATGTCAAACACCTAATCTGGGGGTCAAATCTAGCCAATCTGATGTATTTTTGTGGCCTTGATGGCATGGTTTTGGGGTGTTTTTAAAGTAAGTTTCTAGGCCTCGTGATTACAAAACTAGCCTTTCAAATGTGACCTGAGTGTAAACCAATGATGTGGTGGTGTTCTCCTGATTCTGGAGGCAGTCTGAGTGTCTGAACTACTTGCACCTCATTAATCTTATTGGGTGTGTTACTCTGAAGCATAGTAATGACACTTCAGTGTCAGCATTGACTATGTCATTGCGGGTTATTTTAGCAGGTCAGTTGCGATAGAAAGTGGGAATGAAGCCCACAGTGTGGAAACAGGAAATTACTAACAGAAGGGAAAGTAGCAGGAAGAAAGAAGGTGAGCTACAAGGATAGAGAAGAGGCTGAAAAACAGGAAAGAGAATGGGGACGGAGGAATAACTGTCCAGAGATAGTGGTGTCAAAGTTAGACTCAGGACTCACAGTTTGTCAGACCACTCTGTTTTATTAGCACAGCCCTCTGCTAATAACACTCAGATAACGTGAGCACCATGCAAGACACAAACTATCTTATTTATACAGATAAAAGGGCAAGAACTTAACAAGATAACAAAGGAAGCAGAATCTGATAAATTTACCTGGGCTAGACGTGTGTAAGCAGAGTCAGGATGAGCTCTACCTTGACATCTGGTGGAAAGAATTTCAGAGAGTGTATTTGCATAGGCACGACTACCCCATCCCAGGCTGCCGAGCTGTGGGACTGCTTTGTGACAGAAATGACTCAACCTCAGTTGGGTGGTACTTGCTAGACAAGGGACATGGGTTCCAAAACCCAGTGAATTGAGAGAGGCTGGGGACAGGTATCTGTGCCTGGTGATGCAGTCGCCTTGTGGAGCCAGAAGCACCAGTTCCACCCTCTCCTCTCTCCACTGTGGAATGTCAGAGTTGATTTTTTTTATTCCCTCAAGACTCTAGATACAGGTTACTGAGCTGAACTCACTTTGGGCTAATGGTGCACTAGCACTGGGGCTTCCCCACTAAGAGCTGAGATCACTAAGAGTTGAAATCACTAAAGAGCTGAAATTACTGAGCTGAGAGCACTGAGTACTGTGCTAACTAGTGAGGGAGCCTGAAGCTATACTGTGGAACAGAGCAGCTGGTGGAGTAGAGCAGTTTGTGGGGATGGCTGGAGCAGATCACGGGACAGCTGGTGGAGCAGAGCGGCTGGCAGAGCGGAGTAGCTGTGGGACGGGTGGAGCGGCCCACAGAGCGAGCGGAGCTGAGCAGTTTGCAGGCAGAACTGGAGCAGCTCATGGAGCAGAGCAGCTGGTGGAGCGGAGCAGTTTGTGAGGATGGCTGGAGGAGCAGAGTGGAGCAGCTGGTAAAGCGGAGCAGTTCATGGAGAAGGCGGAAGCAGAACCCACAGAGAGGCAGGGCAGTTGGCCCCGGACCACATAAGGTGCCTCTTTCTACACAGGCTGTGGGGAGGGACCTCTACAGATAAACTCTCGAACTCTGGGGTGGCATTGACCAGAGACTTTTGGGTTGTTGGACTTTGGGGTGATTGGACTTAAAACCCTAAGGGGAAAAAGGACAGTGCCAAATGTACTTGGAGGTGGGTTTTTGTTTATGGTTTGTGTTATAAACCTGTTTGTGGTGTTTCTCCAATGGGATGCCGCATTGATTACTTATGCATTGTGTTACTGAAACGGAACCCCTGGATACTGAACCCGGCCCTTGTTGCTGCCAACTCAGAGGGGCAGAAGGGTTACACATGCATATCTTATTTCCTTACTAACTATTACCATCTCCTGTTAATGTTTCACCATTAGCACGATTGTTTATGCCTAATGTTTCTTTTCCTGTCACCTGTATTTCAACATTTCTTATTTCTGCTTAAAGGTACATACAACATTTCTTTAATCCACTCTTATTTTTACAATATAATTCATTCTGCTTTCACAGTGGCCATCCTAAAGGTGGACATATTTGCCCCTGGAGTGATGTGGATCATGACAATAAGTTGTTGCAAATAATTATAATAACTAAAAGTTTAATTGCTATATAAAGATTGGATTCGACCCTTAAAAGTTGTGGACTAAGGGGACTATTTAGGTTGCTGGTGTGCAGAGACCACTGCCTGTCATGCTGACCAACATTATCTCATTTGTTTCCTTGTATGCTCATACCTGTGTATATCTATCTGCTATCTCATGTCTTATACCTAGGTTGTAAGCTCCTTGGGGCAGGGACTGTGTGTTTGTTCTGTGTACAGCACCTAGCAAAATGGGGTTCTGGTCCATGACTGGGGCTCCTAGGTGCTAATATAATATAAATAATAATTATTATTTATAATTAATAACACTGGTCTACAATTTTTGAGAAGTCGTCTGCTTCAGAGATAAAATGTGATATTTATTATGTATTTTGATGTGCTGAATTCAAATATGACAATTAAAACAACTGATTGGCTACTGTTTCTAAGATATTTAAGTTTTTACATTTTATGTCTATGTATATTGTGTAAATAGTAGAGTTTTAATCATAAATTGTAAACCTAGGTCTTTTCATGTGTTTATGGTTGCTTTACATGATAATATTTCACCTGTCCTGTTTATGTAACACTTTAAAAATCAGCAAAAGGGTTATATAAATAAAATTTATTATGAAACAAAAGGCAAAAAACTATTATGTACATAGTTGAGTCCTATTCAGTGTCTACTCGGTGCTTCTTGGCTTGTCTCTTGTATTCATTAAATGGAGCATCTCTTGTCACTGTCCAGCAATAGTCTGCAAGCATTGATGGGCTCCATTTGCCCTGATAGCCTGCCAGGAGATTCCACTGCTGTAGTCTGGAGCCCAACAGCTCTGCCTTACTCTTGGGTAGTTCCAAATCCCTGACAAGGTCATTCAGTTCACCTTGTGTTATGAGGTATGGTTCAGAGGAGGAGGATGGGAGAAAATGTGGGTCCTGTGACATTGATGGTTCAGGACCAGAAGTTTCATCCTGTTCCGCTTCCTCATCTGACTCAAGTGAGAATGATTCTGGTGCATCAGGAACCGGCAGTCCTTCTCCATGGGGTACTGGGCGTATAGCTGATGGAATGTTTGGATAATGCACAGTCCACTTTTTCTTCTTTGACATACCTTTCCCAACTGGAGGCACCATGCAGAAGTAACAGTTGCTGGTATGATCTGTTGACTCTCTCCAAATCATTGGCACTGCAAAAGGCATAGATTTCCTTTTCCTGTTCAACCACTGGCGAAGATTTGTTGCACAAGTGTTGCAGCATATGTGTGGGGCCCACCTCTTGTCCTCATCTTCAATTTTGCAGCCAAAATAAAAGTGATAGGCTTTCTTAACCATAGTGGTTATACTGTGCTTTTGTGATGCAAAAGTCACTTCACCACAAACATAGCAGAAGTTATCTGTTCACACAAGTATGAGGCATCTCTGCTCACTTTGGCTAAACAGAAATGTGTCCTTTTGCAAAATCAAACACTGACAAATAAGAGAGCATAACACTGTATGATTTCTAGAGCTGATATAGGGCAATTTGTTCAGCAGAGTGATGCAAGCTTCGTTATGATTGCATCATCCATGACTTCTAGGAATAACATGGTGCAATTCATATCATGTATGATGCAATACCAGCTTCAGATTGCATCATTCATTGTTTTGCCTAAAAAGCAAGTACTGTCCAAACCCAGTCATAGATTTATTCATAGATCCAGTCAAAGATGTATTTTAGTCATTTCTGGTTTAAATTGAGATCCCTTCCCTTTATAACTCACTTATCCTCCGCCATCCCCAAGTCAAGGGTCATATATACTGACTCAATAGCATATCTTGAAAACTAGAGCCAATCAACAATTTTAAGCATCATTTTCGTTCTCAGTGACCCAGAATTAGTAAAGTTGGACTACATTTATTTCAGAAGCATTTTGGCTGTAGAGCAGTGTAACCAATCAGTGATGAAAGATTAACAAACTCATGGCTTCTAGAAGGAAACCTCAAAGAAAAGACAGAGAGCCTCATTGTGAGCACAGAAAATTTGTCAAAGCTTAAATTTTGAAACAAAATTGACCAAGAGAACTACAGAATTGTTCCAAAAAGGAAGAGATGGTGCATCATGTGCTGATCACCTCCAGGGGCCTGATTGGGAGAGAACATATGAACAGACACATGGAGGTTGCAAAGAGTCTGCAATGGAGACTATGTGGCAAGTACAGATTTAAACTCATCCTGCGGTACTTTGACCAGCGAATTGCAAGTGCTCTAGCGAATGAAGAGGCTAAGATTTTATGGATCTGGCAGTTGTCATGGGCAAATGGTGCAGGCAAACAGGTCAGACATAGGTGTTGTATAAAAGAAGATAAATAAGGTCAGGTTAATTGATATTGCCATGAAGCAGACAAAAAGAGAAGACAGAAGACGGCCCTCAGGCTCGGCAAGAATTTTAAGGAAAGCTAAAGGAAAACAAGTGTATTTGAGCACTTAAAATGCACAAAGTCTGCAGAAGGTTTAAAAAACTCCTGACTATGGAGTCATTTTGTGCTCAGGATATTTTGGTGATTCATAGGTAAATTTTAGACAGTAGCTGTCCCGTTTTATGTTTAAAGATCTTGTATGTTGTGAAAGCTGTTTGTTCAAAAACAAACACAAAAAAATCACACCCCCTAGGATGTAATAATTTCCAAATGTATCCCTGGCCATGAAATATAATTTAAAATGGCATGGAATCAAATGAATTTGGCACTTCTATTCCTATGCCCCAGGAAAACACAACACCATATACCAGATATACAGCCATTGCTCAACTCCAATTAGGAATCACCTTCAGGAGTTCCCCCACTCCCTCTCTTTCCTTAAGGCTTAGCGCTTGTTTACACTATGAGTTATGTCAGTATACTTTGTCATTCAGGGGTGTGACTCAGCCACGCACAAGTGATGTAAGTTATACCAACCTAAGAGCAGGCCCAGTGCAACCATTTAGGCAAACTAGGCGGCCGCCTAGGGCGCCTAGTGGTTAGGGGCGCCTAAAAGCCCCCTCAGGCGAGCAGGTGGAGTGGAGGTGAGATGGGTGGGGGACACGCGGGAAGGGCTTTCCGCAGTAACGAGGGGGGGACGCACAGGGGAACAACTCCCTGCCCCAGCTCACCTCCGCTCTGCCTCCTCCGCTGAGCACACAGCCCCGCTCTAAATCTCCTCCAATCAGCGCCGCAACCCTGGTCAGGGAGGAGAATTAGAGCAGCGGAGGAGGCAGAGCCGAGGTGAGCTGGGGCAGGCTACTCAGGCAGGATTAGCTTCTGCGGGAGGAGGTCTCCCAGGCAGGGTTAGCTGCCAGGGGGAAGGGGGGAAGTCTCCCCAGGCAGGGTTAGCTGCCATGGGGGAAGGGTGGGGAAGTCTCCCCAGGCAGGGTTAGCTGCCATGGGGGAAAGAGGGGAAGTCTCCCCAGGCAGGGTTAGTTGCCAGGGGGGAGAGGGGTTAGCTGTCACGGTGGGGAGGTGCTCCCCGGGTGCTGCTGCGGGGGGGGGGTTTCGCGGGGGTGGGCTGAGTTAACTGCCGTGGGGAGGGCGGGGTTAGCTGGGGTGGGTGCAAGGTGGAAGTTTCGCCTAGGGCGCGAAACTTCCTTGCACTGGCCCTGCCTAAGAGTCAATGTGATAGTTACCACCGCTCATAGAGGTGGTTTTAATATGCTGATGGGAGAGCTCTCTCTCCGTCTCCTGTCAGCATAGAGCGTCTTCATCAGATGCACCACAGCAGCCAGCTTGAGCTTCTAATATAGACCTGCCCTGAGTCACAAGGCTTCAACAAAGGGATCTTTTATCTTCCATTGTGTCCTCGTTCTTTTCCAGCAGGGCGCAACCTGAACTTCAGAGGGTGGGTTCCAGCACTTTTTCCCCCCCAGGCAAGATCAGAGCTGGCAGCATTCCTCAAATTCAGTAAAAATAGCTCCTCACTATCTTATTAGAACAAGAAAATATTATACAGAGAATGAAATAATGTTAACATGAAATAATATTTCAGAGAGAGAGGAAAGGAGGAAAGAGAACAATTAATTCTAAGCTCTGATTGGAGCTATTCTATAAAATATATACATTCTATACAATTTATACATATTTCCTAGATAATTTGCGGTTCTCTGCTCTCAGTTCAGATCCATCCTGCAGCATAGGAGGAACTCCCTGTTTTCTCCATCTCCCCTTGTGCTCTGCTTGCTAGCTCACACCTGCATTGCTGCAGCTCCCATGCTTTGTTACCTTTCATCCATGCTTTGTTCCCCAAAGAGGGAGCTGCAATGCAATAGGATGATTTAATAGGATTTACCAGACTGAGTCGTACCATTCATCCATGCAATCAAGTATTCTGCTTCTAGCTAGGGTTAATACCAGTGATGAGCTGCCAAAATATTAACAACAGGTTCCCACCTCCTCATCTCACCCCCCCCCCCAGAGGTCATGCCCCATCCAACCTCACATGTTCCTTGACACCTCCTTCAGGGACCCCCTGACCCATCCACCACCCTCCCTGTCCCCTGACTGGCCCCTGCCGCCCCATCCAACCCCTCCTCTCATTCTTGATGGTCCCCCCGGGACCCCTGCCCCATCCAACCCCCCTTCTCTCTATCCCTGACTGCTCCCCACCACCTCATCCAACCCCTGCTCCTTCCTGACTGCCCCCTGGGACCCTTGCCGCCATTCAATCCTCCTGTTCCCTGCCCTCTGACTGCCCCAACCCCTGGCCACCCCCCCACAACCTACCGAACACCGCCTCCCTGCTCCTTGCCCCCTTATCAAACTGCCTGGGGCTGTGACTTGGTCCACTCCACCGGGACCGCGACTGGCGCCATGGGGCCCGACTCCCTGGGCCGGGTCAGGCCAGAGCCACTTGGCCGGCACGGGCACCGGCGCCGGCGCCGCAGGTGCTTGGCTGGGAGCAGGCTGGGGCGCTCGGCCGGGGCCAAGGGGAGCCGCTCAGGTGGAGCCAGACTGGACCGCACGTGCCATCCCCCCCCCACCCGTCTTACCTGCCTGCTGCTTGTTTCAGGCTTCCTGCGAACATTTGATTTGGGGGAATCAGGGGAGGGGGAGAGGAAGGGGGGCAGAGAGTTCAGGGGAGGTGAGCTGGGGCCGGGTGGACAGCTTCCCAAGCCTTTGTTAAATTTAAAAACTTTTTTAGAACCGGTTGTCCTGGAACAACCGGTTCTAAAAAGGCTTCTAAATTTAACAACCGGTTCCTGTGAACTGGTGCGAACTGGCTGGAGCTCACCACTGGTTAATACCTGACACGTGAAAGGGAAGTAGCAGAATAAACCTCCATAATGCACCTACTGTATCTTGATGACTCCTGTAATAAGTTATTTTCTTATGCCTAGAACCATGTTTTTTTCTCACCCTCTCCATCATTATATCTTAACTTGCATAGCTGCAAAAGTTATTGGTGTCATAATATTAGCCAGCTCTTCATAGTGCCAAGCCAAACATTTTGTCAACATCCACATCCTCCTATGGCAGTGATTTTTGCAGGCTGTCCGTCCTCTGTGAGCGGCAGAATTTTTTTCAGTAGAATTTTTTTCTACTGCCCCTCGATATCATTGCGTCCCTTTGTTCCAGTGTATGAGACATGGGAACAAGGAGGGACCGATCCCTTTTCACCAGGCCATTCTTTAATTTGGAATAATTCACTCAAGCCCAAATAGATAGAATGAACTCCCAGGTTCCCACAATAGGCACTTATCCTCTCTGTTTTTAAGAAACCTTTGATCTCTTAAGCCTCATCAGTGTGAAATAAACTGAAATTGTGACTGAAGCATGAGCCGTAATATGAGAAATGAACAAAAATGTGTCCTCACTGTCACAAAGCCATAAATACCCTCTCTGCACCCTGTACACATGGTCTGAGTAGTAGGTGGCATAGAGGGCTGGCCTGCTGGAATGAGGAAGGGTTGAGGATCTAGGTGCTGGCTAGGATCATCTCCTCATACAGAAATCAGCAGACTGGAGGTAGGAATTTGAACTTTGTGAGCCTCGCACCCTTACCCAGCAACTGAATAGCAGTTCTATCACACATCCCACAGGACCTGTGCCACCACTGATAACACCTGCTGCTCTTCACAGCACCCTCACTGGGTTACTTCATTGAAGCCAGACTACAAGGGATCCACTCAGCTGCTGTTCCCCAGTGCTCCCCTTTAGGGGGGTTTGACTAGAATGTAGGGGCCTGTTGAAGAGTTAATTAAGCCCCATACTACATCATCTGGCTGCCAGCTTTTCTGCAGGATTTTGGAGGGGACTATATGCAGCTCCCTCTTTTCCGGCCACCCCAGACTGCCCCTCCAGAGCTATGGATCCCTCACCCTCTGAAGGGGCCTCTGGGAGGTCCAATGTAGGAGGGACTAGTGAAATAGATACAACTGAGACCCTCTATACTAGGAGGAGGTGGATCCAGGAGGAGATCCTCTGTGACCCTAACACTAGGCAGGCATTTGGCCTAGTACATTCCCCTCCCAAGCCAGCCACAGGAAGTTAATGCTCCTCTGATCAGCACTGACATTTCCTGTACATGATTCAAATCCCACCATAGCAGCCTCATTGACAGTAATTTTTCTCAGCACTCTTTAATACAATATATTGTTACTTTGCACACAATAGACTTAAAGGTACTGAAATTTTGGGGAACATTTGAGAATGGGAAGTAAAATTGATCCAAAGAAAGGGAGGGACAGAAGGTTTTATTAGGAGTGAGAGATGAATTCAGAAGAGTAATTGAAGCTGTATGAGGAGGATGGTGAGAAGTTGAATTCCCATTCTGCCTGGGTCTACAGACAGTCCACCTACCAAACCACTTTAATTTAGTTACAGGTTTATCTATCAGGTTAGAACCATTACATCATCAGTTTTCTGGATTTTTGTTCCCACTGTATTTTTCCCCCTTTTTAATTTTTTTCCTTCTTTCCCCTGGAAAAAGGAGGGTAAAGGTTAAAAAGTGTCTGAAAGTAGGGAAAACACAATATTCTCACTTTTGTTTTTTTATCCTTTTTTCCGGCTGGAAAATAGAAACAATCTTGTGACAATGGAGAGAAGTCCCCACTTTTCACATGTATTTACTAATTTTTCAGTCAGAAATTTGACTGCTCTGTCGGTTGATCCTATTATGAGCACTGAACACTATTACACTATTATGCTCCCCGAGTTATGTAAACCTGCCGTATGCAAATCCGAGCTACAGAAAAAAGTTACTTAGCTAGAAATAGGCTGGTTTTTTTGTTTTGTTTTGGTTTGGTGTTTTTGCGTAACGATCAGAGATACATTTCCAACTTACGCAAAATGTGAGTTACGCAAGGCGTTCTGGAACGGAATGCTTGTGTAAATCAGGGAGCGTCTGTATTTCCGTGGATGTAGTAGCTCTGCACAAATGAACTCCATAATAAATGAAGTGGTGGGAGGAGGGACTCCCTTTTGTGGACACCCAGCAGGCCAGTTAGCTACAAAATCTCTGTTAACAGCTGTTCTCTACTTACTTTACCTGTAACGGGTCAAAAAAGCCAACAAGTAAAAGGAAGGGAGTGGGAACCTGTCCATAAGAGCCAATGGGAGAGCTAGAACTTTTTAAAATTGGGAAAAAACTTTTGCTTTGTCTGTCTGTTGTTCTGTGAGAAGACACAGAGCATCAATGCTGTAAGAAGCTTTAAACCAGGTATGAAAATCATCAAATCATACCTAGGAATTACTTATCCAAAACCTCAGATATGTAAGTAGATCAGAGAATGGCTAGGAAGATGTGATTAGGTTTCTCTCTTTTATTTCTGTAAGGCTTGTGGACTCTGCTGTGCTAACCCCCAAATGCTTTTTTGTTTTCCTTGTAACCACAAAGCTGGACCTCAAGAAAACCATTCTTGATGCTTATTATTTATATTTGCTCTTTTTAAATCTAGTAATAGCCTAAGTTCCAAAAGTATTTCTTTCTTTTTGTTTTTAATAAAATTTACCTTTTTTAAGAACAGGATTGGGTTTTTGTGTCCAAAGAGGTTTGTGTATATGTTGTTTAATTAGCTGGTGGCAACAGCTGATTCCCTTGTTTTCTTTCTTGCTTTTTCCCCCCCTTGGGGCAGGGGGGAGAAGGAGTGAAAGGGCTTGAGTGTACCCAACAGGGAGGAATTCCCAAGTTCGCCTTCCTGGGTCCAAAGAGTTGTTTTTTGGGGGTTTTTTGGGCACTTTGGTGGTCACAGCATTTACCCATCCAAGGTCAGAGAGAAGGTGTAATGTTGGGAGTTTAATACAAGCCTGGAGTGGCCAGTATTAATTTTTAGAATCTTTGCTAGCCCCCCACCTTCTGCACTCAAAGAGCCAGAGTAGGGAATCAGCCTTGACAAACCCTTTCCCAACATTGTAACATGTAGCATGAGGTTTACCAGGGAGACTGTTTCTACATTGTGTCATATGAATCCTGGCTGTCACACCAAGCCAGCATAATGAATGTGTGATGCTGTCTGTTGGGATCCACCTAAAGTGTATGCAGGTAATCTCCTGAGCATATCCTTGTGAGTAATATTTTATATAAACAAATACAACATAGAGAGGATATGACAGGATACATCACCTGGTTCAACATGAAAATGGGAGGAAAGTTGCCAAGTGTAAATGGATGTGATTTTGAAGATAAGAACTTCAGTACAGGTGGAAATCCAAGGGTATTCAGTATCCAGGCCGTAACCCTTTAAGAGTGTAGGGCTCAGTTGTGATCTCAATTACACCCATGTACTTCACACTGAGGTCATGGGGAGTTGAGTGGACTTATTGGAAAAAACAACCAGGTCCTTGAATTTCAAATGTGAAATTCACTTCACCCATATATAGTGCAAATAATTGGGTAGGGAAGGTCACAGACTTAGGGAGGGAAAAATCTACCTCCAAGCCTGAAGCCTAGTGAATGCAGTGTAGCGCTCCCCCACTTGCTACTATGCCAGGCCCTCTCAAATGCATCTACATAGATGTTGGATCCCATGGCCCCATCCCCATCTCACCTCTGTGCTGGGCTATGTGGCTGCACAGAGAAACCAAGGGCTGGTGCAACCATTTAGGCGACCTAGGCAGTCGCCTAGAGCACTGGGATTTGGGGGGTATCATTTTCTTCGACAGCAACTGTGGCGGCCGAATCTTTGGCGGCCCCGGTCACTGCCGGCATTTAGGCGGAGGGAGCTGGGGCAGGGGGCTGCAGGGAGGCCCGCATGCAGCAAGGGGGGAGGCACGGCATGTAGGGAACGCCCTGCCCCAGCTCACTCCTGCCCCGCTTCCTCCCCGAGCACGCTGTGGCTGCTTCACTTCTGCCGCTTTCCAGCTTGCGGCTCCTAAGCTGATTGGTGCTGCAAGCCTGGGAGGCGGGAGAAGTGAAGCAGCGACGGCGTGCTCCGAGTGCTCGTGCTTGTGTGTGGAGCAGGGGTGAGCTGGGGCGGGGGGGGTGCCTCAGGGCAGAGGGTGGGGAGCTGCTGCAAGGGGGGCTCTTCAGGGCGGAGGGGGGGAACTGCCGTGGGGTGGGGGGCACCTCAGGGCAGGGGTGCAAGGTGGAAGTTTCGCCTAGGGTGAGAAACATCCTTGCCCCGGCCCTGGAGAAACCTCCACACTCCCCCTTCCACCCTCCCCCACGCAAGCGCAGGGGCTGCCAAAACTTCCCCGTGCTACCCCACGAGCACCTGACATAAGGCTTCAGTGCAGCAGAAGGCCATCAGGTGACCCTGCACATCAGGGTGAATTTCATCTTAAGTGTTCGCTGTGTGAGATGTTGAACTAGGTCAGCACAGAACTTGGCAGAGCTTGATCACCACTCACATGGTTTTAAACAATTCTCAGAAATTGCTGCAGGCCTATTGGAAGGCAAAATCACATCAGCCCATCCTGGTTCCGTCTTGTCCTCTGCTCTTAGTAACTAAGCGGCATTTCTTGTCTGACATCTAGGGTGCAATCACCCCTAGGGGATGTTCTTAGTTAGCATGAAACCTGAATAACTCATATGAAAGCACAACGCTGCAAGAGGGACAACAACATAGTTGTAACTTGCATCTTACCCAGTTCATGAACTGCTTCTGGGTTCATTGAGAGGCACACTAAAGGGGAGGCTGTCAAGTTTAGGTCTGTGGTTTACAGCAAGGATTTACAACAAAATCTCACATGTGCAGACATGTTCTCCTGAAACATCTCTCTATAAGTTGTCATTACAAAGAGATTTTTGTATTTAAAGCGTCCTGTGCACTGTTGTGAACCAGTACACAACAAAACTCAGCTAAAAAAGTGAAATGAACTATAAACAGAAAGACAATGTGGGTGAGGTAATAGCTCTTTATTGGATCAACTTCTGCTGGTGGAAGGTGCAAGCCTGCGAGTTACACAGAGCTCCTTGTCAGGTCGGGGGAAGGGAACAGAGGGTCTGAGCTAAACAGAAGTTAGAACAGATTGTTAAGCAGAAGGGGTAACACATGTTGGAGGTGGTCACTTGAAAAGAATGAGAAGTTAGGAGCTAGATCAGGGGTAGGCAACCTATGGCACGTGTGCCAAAGGAGGCATCCGAGCTGATTTTCAGTGGCACTCACACTGCCCGGGTCCTGGCCACCAGTTTGGGGGGCTCTGCATTTGAATTTAATTGTAAATGAAGCTTCTTAAACATTTTAAAAACCTTATTTACTTTACATACAACACTAGTTTAGTTATATATTATAGACTTATAGAAAGATACCTTCTAAAAACATTAAAATGTATTACTGGCGAGTGAAACCTTAAGTTAGAGTGAATAAATGAAGACTAGGCACACCACATCTGAAATGCTACCGATCCCTGGGCTAGATTGTTATGCATAAAGTATTTGAAATGGGCAATTAAGGAGAGCAGGTAGTGAGGTGTGTCACAAATTGTTGCAATGCGCCATAAAACCAGTATCTATGTTAAGCCCAGGGTTTTGAAGGTATTGTGCAACTTAAGTATTGAAAGATCAGCTATAGAGTGATCGCTTTGTGAAAAGTGTTCACCACAGGTGATGTGATGTTTGTGTCTTTTGTCATTGTTCTGTGTGAGTTCATTTGAGAGCATAGTGATTGTCTGGTTTCATCCACACAGTTGTTATTGGGGCATTTGATGCACTGTATGAGGGGCACCACGTATGTTGATAAGCATGTGTGGGACCCATGGACCTTGAAAGGTTTGTTGAGGGGGTGCCGATCATTGTAGTAGTGGATATACATCTACAGGTTTTACATCTGTTGCGCAGGCAGGGCCTAGTGCCCCTCTGAGTTGATGTATCCTAGTCTGTGGGGAATTTCCTTCTCATGATGAGCTTGCTAAGGGTAAGGAGTTGTTTGAACGCCAGAAGAGAGGGTTCAAAAGAAGATTTTTCAGGATATCAAAATGCTTAATAATCTGTCTCAACTTGAATTTAGTTCACTCTGCTTCCTGGCCTAGTGTCCTGGCCAAATTTACCTAATTATGTTCTGCCTACCTAAAATTCCCCCTGCAGTGCTGTATTGCTTAAGGTTATGTCATGCAAAGTGCCCCAGGGCTTTCTCAGCTTTGCTTCTATTTAATGTGCATATGAGGAGGCTTCTGGGAGGGTTAGTAAGGAGACATGGTCAACATTGTCTCTAATACACTGGTGATACCTAGCTCTATGTCTCCATAACACTCATCTCTTGCTTTTGTAGTAAATGGTAACATACATAAGGCAGCAGGAGAACACTTCAGTCTCCCTGGACATTCTATAACAGATTTAAAAGTAGCCATACTTCAACAAAAAAACTTCAAAAACAGACTTCAAAGAGAAACTGCAGAACTACAATTCATTTGCAAATTTAACACCATTAATTTGGGCTTGAATAGAGATTGGGAGTGGCTGGCTCACTACAAAAACAATTATCCCTCTCTTGGTATTGTCACCTCCTCATCAATTATTGGGAGTGGACTACATCCACTCTGACTGAATTGACTCTGTCAATGCTGGTTCTCCACTTGTAAGGTAACGCTCATCTCTTCGGCCACGTCCAGACTAGGTATTACAATCGATTTTAGATACGCAACTTCAGCTACGGGAATAACGTAGCTGAAGTCGAATTTCTAAAATCGAGGTACTCACCCGTCTGGACGGCGCTGCATCGATGTCCGCGGCTCTCCGTGTCGATTCCGGAACTCCGTTCGGGTTGATGGAGTTCCGGAATCGATGTAAGCGCGCTCGGGGATCGATACATTGCGTCCAGACTAGACGCGATATATCGATCCCCGAGCAATCGATTTTAACCCGCTGATGCCGCGGGTTAGTCTGGACGTGGGCTCAGTGTATAACAATGACTGCATCTGTAATTTTCACTCATGCATCTGAAGAAGTGGGTTTTTTACTCAGGAAAGCTTATGCCCAAATAAATCTGTTAGTCTTTAAGGTGACACCGGACTCCTCGCTGTTTTTGTGGATACAGACTAACATGGCTACCCTCGGATATAAAATGATGTGGTCTAAATTAGCTATTGCTATTCAAGAAGGATCTGGGAATCATTGTGGATAGTTCTCTCAAAAACATCCACTCACTGTGCAGCGGCAGTCAAAAAAGCAAACAGAATGTTAGGAATCATTAAGAAAGGGATAGATGATAAGACAGAAAATAGCAAATTGCCTCTATATAAATCCATGATATGTATGCCCACATTTTGAATCTTGTGTGCAGATGTGGTTGCTCCTCTCTAAAAAGATGTATTGGAATTGGAAAAGGTCAGAAAAGGGCAACAAAAAATGATTAGGGGTATGGAACAGCTTCTGTATGAGGAGAGATTAAGAAGACTGGGACTTTTCAGCTTGGAAAAGAGATGACTAAGGGGGAGTATGATAGAGGTCTCTAAAATCATGACTGGTGTGGAGAAAGTAAATAAAGAAGTGTTATTTACTCCTCATAACACAAAAACGAGGAGTCACCAAATGAAATTAACAGGCAGCAGGTTTAAAACAAACAGAAGGAAGTATTTATTCACACAACACACAGTCAACCTGTGGAACTCTTTGCCAGAGGATGTTGTAAAGTTCAAGACTAACAGGGCTCAAAAAAGAACTAGATAAATTCATGGAGGATAGGTCCATCAATGGCTATTAGCCAGGATGGGCAGGGTTGGTGTCCCTAGCCTCTGTTTTCGGAAGCTGGGAATGGATGATGGGATGGATCACCTGATGATTGCCTGTTCTGTTCATTCCCTCTGGGGCACCTGGCATTGGCCACTATTGGAAGACAGGATACTGGGCTAGATGGACCTTTGGTCTGACCCAGTATGAACATTCTTATGTTCTTGAGACAGGTTCCTCATGAAGCAGCCTTGTTAAATCTCAGGGCATTTCTGGATACCCAGGTAGAAGCTGTGTGGCCAAAAGTGCTTTTTTTCCCCAACCGTGTCTGGCAAGAGAAGTGTGGCCCTTGCCATGCAGTAATCCATACCATCACCTTGGGCTCTACAAAATGTGACAATAGGAGCTCACCCCGAATCTGGAGCTGGTATAAAGTGTAGCTGCTCAATTATTAAGTATTTTCATGACAAAAGCATGTCATACGGATGCTCTGATTTTTCAACAGACAACAGATGTGGAGTACCCTACAGATTTCCATGGAAAGAGGCTATTGAGATGGCTACAAAGAGAGCAAATCTGGGCTCAGGACTAAGCCCAAGGTCCCTGCTCTCAGGAGATCTAATCTAAAATTAGGTCAGGACCAGGACAAAAGAAGAACAGACTGTTGTGGGTGAGTGGGGGAAGAAGACAGTGATAGAGAAATGGAGGGAATGCATTCAGGTGCACAGATTCCCATAAAAAGGGGCATGTCAAAGTTGCATGCTTTGTGGATTTGATGTTTGTTACTTTCTCTTTTTAAGAGTGGGTCTGCACAGCAGCTGGGACGATGAAGGTAAACAGACATGTGCTAGCTCTGCTCCAGCCTGTGTGCTAAAAATAGCAGTATGGCTATGGCGGCTTGGGCTAGCCACCTGAGAACAATCCCACCTCTGCATCCATACATGGTTGGCCAGCCAAAGCTGCCACTCACACTGCTGCTGGAGCACGCAAGCTTGAGTGGAGCAAGCAGCACCAGCTCCAGGTTTTCTGCCGCCCCAAGCGGTGGGGAAAAAAAAAAAGCCGATTAGCAGAGCAGGACTTTGGCAGCAGTTCAAAGAGGAAGAGGGGGACCTGCCGCCAAATTCTCGAAGACCCGGATGTGCCACCCGAATAGCGGACAGAGTGCCACCCCTTTCTACTGGCCACCCCAAGCACCTACTTCCTTAGCTGGTGCCTGGATCTGACCCTGGGAGCAAGCATGTGTCTACCCACGTGCTCGGGGAAGCACCCTCCCAGTTGCTGTGCAGTTGTATCCTTAATGTTCATTTATATGAATGAAATATCTGCAAATGAAATCTCTCTTTTAATTCACATTGGCAAAACACTAAGATTCTTGGAGGAAAGGCACTTCAGAAGGACTAAATATGACTACTCCAAGAGTTTAAAAAGACATAGTTCTGCATAGTGACTGCTGAAAGATGTAAGGCTCCCAGACTTGGGAATCCATTGTTCATGTATACTCTGTATGTCCAGCACCTAAGAAGGATCACAGCCGAAGAGCTCTACCCGAAGACAAATGCTTCGATTCCAGGTTTTAGGAACAATGCAGATGAACCTGGAAAATATGGGTGGATTTAAGAAATGCTTGACCTGTCCGCTGCTGTTCTCATTCCCCACAAATACCTGAAAGTAAACAAAACAATGAATTAGTGGGGGAAAAAATGATTACCTTAAAAAAAAAGCAGCTGCATTTTTAATCTAAGTGCTTCAGAGTTGCTGCGTCAGGGGACAGGGAGCTGGACTGGATCACTCCAGTGGTGTATATACAGCCTTCCTCTTCTAGGTCACTGCTTCAGATCCAGACAAATCCAAACTGTGGTCTGTGTGAAATGATTTCGTGCTCCCTTTTTCTGTCTACATCACAGAAACCATCACCACAATTGGTGCTAACTGGCCCCTGTATTTTGGCTGGGGACTGACAAATCCCTCCTTTCTTATCCCTAGATGTGGTCCCTGCAGGTCAGGATTGAAGCACATCCATCAAGGTGGCTTGGGGGATTTCGTTAAGTGCTGTACCTGCTGCGTGGATGTAGGGAGGTCTCAGCTCTGTCAATCTGGGACCTTCCACCAGCACTAAATTCACTTAAAAATATTAAAGTAAAAAATATCTTCCAGTGAAGTTTGGCAGAGGCTTCCGTGTACACATTCTGTGCATTCCTTTGACATGTTCCTCTGTAAAAGGCATGCCACAGATTTCATCCCAGGTTCAACGGCATTCCACACAAATTTAGCATCCCCTCCCTTTCATTGTTGAAAATTACTTATATCAGAAATAAAGAGCCATGAAAGGGAAGTTCTAGAGTCCTCTATAAGAGAAGAACCACTCCACCAGCATTTTAAATTCAACTGCAGGAACAATTTTTTATGTCCTTCATTCTGGGGCTGTCCCTCATTTGGGCCTGGAGAAGTAGGACAAAGTGCTCGGGATTCAGAAATGGACAGAATTCTCTGAGTTTAAAATGGTACCTTTCCCACTGAAGTGGAGTCATCCATATAAGGTTTCCATTCTGTGCCTTCATCACTGTAAAGGATGACATAGGTTTTCACAAACTGCTCCGTAGACATGGACTTGCAACCCTGGGTTGTGATAGCGGTTATCTTCTTTGCTTTGAGGAGATCAATCTGCAGCCACTGCTGGTTGTTGTTTGACTACAATCAATACAAAGAGTAATGTGTGAGCAAATGCATGTTTGTGCCAATACTAGCCCAACCAGAAACTTTGCTCAATGACAGTAAAAGCTGTATGAAGACATCCAGTGTTCTCTGCTGGCCACACATCAGTTTAATCACTGCAGATGATACACGCTGACCCTCCATTCAGCATTCACTTCCATCGCCAACGCAGAATGAAAAGCAATACAAATTCATCCCTGGTGAATTAACGTAGCTCTTATATAGCACTTCTCATCAATCGATCTCAAAGCGCTTTATAATGTATCATCATCATTCCCATTTTACAGATAGAGAAACTGAGACAGACAGGGAAACAGACTTGCTCAAGGTCACCCAGGAAGCCAGTGACAGAGCTGGTTATAGAACCCAGGCCTCCTGAGTCTCACTCCAATGCTCTAGTCACTAGGCAGTACTGATGATCAACAGTAAAGCCAACAGAACTGCAACAGATGAATTTGGCTCACAGGCCACCAACCTTCAGCGCTTACTCATCCACTGAGTCTGAAGAGCCCACTCCCATGAGTAAGGGCTGAAAGGGCAGGCCCATCAAGTTGAGCATGCTGGGCCTGCTGCCAGTCTCCACATAGTTTCATTGCTTTCCACATCACATTATGAAATTAGCAAATGTTCTTTCTTTAAAGAAAAAAAAACTATTTGTGAGCATGTCACAAACCTCCCACTGGAAGGGAGCTAAGCAGGCTTTTCACAGGAGGACTGGATAGAACAAACCAGAGCACAGTGTGGAGGGGGCACATAGAGCAGGCAGAGACACACACCAGAGCAGCAGCACATCGGTAACGGCAGCAGCTTTGACTTAGCAGTTTTTTTCTTTTGTTTGCTTGTTACCTTCGCTTGCCAGGCATTCACCCTCCCTTCCTGATTGAGACGCGCGAGGGAAGGCTCCCATGAGCTATACCAGGATTTCTTATAGGAAGAAGCTGTAATCTGAGCATTCTTGATCTCCCCATTTTCCATTCCCAGTGGCAGAGAGCAACCTGTAAAGAGAATAGCAGTAGGTCTCCATTTCATCTCTTGAGCAGCAGCGGACTAGAGGAATAAGCAACCAACTAGGAACGCCCGTTTCTGTCACTGACTTGCTATGTGGCCTTGCTCAAGTAATTGTAAACTCCCATGTGCCTCAGTTTCCCCATCTTTAAGGGGAGGGTAATGCAGGGTTGTTGTGAGCATTCATTAGTTTAAATGAGTAATGCACTCTGAAGTTGTGAAGTGCTCTCTAAATTCTAACTGCTCAGGGAGTGGCAGAAGAGAGTGGCAGTGCCTGTTCTGTAGATAAACAGAGAAAAGCCAGAGCTGTCAATCCAAATACAAACACCAGTACTAAGAGTGGGCTTTTCAAAAGCACTGAACGGGAAAAGACCTCTAACTTCCAATGGCTTTGAATGGGAGTTGGGTACTTAGATGCTTTTAAAAATCGCACCCTAAATTCATTAAGGCCAAGGATTTCAGAAGCATCTTGTGATTTTTGGATGTCCAACTTGAGAAACCCAATTTTCAGAGGGCGGGCAGAGCTCTGTTTGAAAATCAGGACCCTTTGAGGGGTCTCATGTTAGGCGCCAAAAATCATGAGTTGCTTTTGAAAATAATAATGGGGAATTTCAATTATCCCCATATTGACTGGGTACATGTCACCTCAGGATGGGATGCAGAGATAACGTTTCTTGAGACCCACCAGAGGAGAGGCAATTCTTGATTTAGTCCTAAGTGGAGCACAGGATCTGGTCCAAGAGGTGAATATAGCTGGACCGCTTGGTAATAGTGACTATAATATAATTAAATGTAATATCCCTGTGGCAGGAAAAACACCACAGCGGCCCAACACTGTAGCATTTAATTTCAGAAAAGGGAACTACACAAAAAATAAATTAAAAGGTACAGCACCAAAAGTAAAATCCCTGCAAGCTGCATGGAAACCTTTTAAAGGACACATAATAGAGGCTCAACATAAATGTATACCCCAAATTAAAAAACATAATAAGAGAACCAAAAAAGAGCCACCATGGCCAAACAAAGTAAAAGAAGCAATGAGAGTCAAAAAGGCATCCTTTAAAAAGTAGAAGTTAAATCCTAGTGAGGAAAATAGAAAAGAGCATAAATACTGGCAAATGAAGTGTAAAAATACAATTTGCAATGCCAAAAAAGAATTTGAGAAACAGTTAGCTAAAGACTCAAAAAGTAATAGCAAATTTTTTTTAAGTACATCAGAAGCAAGAAGCCTGCTAAACAACCAGTGAGGCCACTGGATGATCGAGGTGCTAAAGGAGCACTCAAAGATGATAAGGCCATTGTGGAGGAACTAAATGAATTCTTTGGATCTCTCTTCATGGCTGAGGATGTGAGGGAGATTCCCAAACCTGACCCACCCTTTGTAGGTGACAGATCTGAGGAACCGTCCCAGATTGAGGTATCATTAGAGGAGGTTTTGGAACAAATTGATAAATTAAACAGCAATAAGTCACCAGGACCAGATGGCATTCACCCCAGAGTTCTGAAGGAACTCAAATGTGAAATTGCAGAACTACTAACTGTAGTTTGTAACCTATCATTTAAACCAGTATCTGTACCAGATGACTGGAGGATAGTTAATGTGATGCCAATTTTTAAAAAGGGCTCAATAGGTGATCCTGGCAATTGGATTGACCGAGTAGGGCCATTCTTTATGTTCTTAAATCCTGGCCCAAAAAAAAAAAAGGTTGAGTGTATTTTTCTAAGGGGTGGGGGGGAAACAAATACCAGTGAGTTCTCATTGCTCACCTTCGACTTCGCAGCCCAGGAGTTCCATGCGAAGAGTAGGCCTGTTGTAGGAGTCAGTTGGATAAACCCTAATATACCTAGCAATGATAGGTGGATCAATATGGTTGTCTTTTATCCCATGGGCATCTGAATTACCTTCAAACAACTAGTAAAACAGAAAAAAGCAATTAAGATTTCAGAAAAGACAATGCTATTAATTCAAAGCAATTACAAGCTTGGTCCTGCAAACCCTGTGTCATGAGATTAAGTCTTTACTTATGCAATTTCAATGTGGCTACTCACATTATAGCAAAACCTAAAAACACATCATCCTTAGCTTTGCCTTACTATAGCCTCCAGAGGCTAAACCAGGGACCCAGTATATTAAGTCCAGTACAGACCCTTATTAGGATATTAATAGACAGACAACTAAGACCAGTAGAGACCTAACATGCATTAAGACCTATCATACAAACACCATGACACTGTGGGTATGGTTACACTACTGCAGCCACAGGTGTAGCGTGCTGGGGCTATACCGCTGTAGTGCTGTAGCATTCACCCTTCCTTTGTCGCTGGAAGGGGTTTTCCATCAGGGTAGTTAATTCTCCTCTCCAAGAGGTCGCTGGAAGAATTCAGCATTTACAGTGTGGCATAGGCTGAGCTAACTACATTGCACAAGTTGTGATATTTTTCAGAGCCCTGAGCAATGTAGCTAGGTCAATTTAATTTTTAGGTGGAAACCAGGCCTAAGAGTTGACCTGCAGCTAGCAGGGGAGGAGAGTTTGGGCACAGATAGGAGACCCCTGGAAGGTGCTATATGGACAGTTGGGTTGCGTGTGTTAGGTAGCTACTGCTAACATTAGCAATACTATTGTGCCAGGGTTCGGTCGCACTGAACAGGGGCATGAGTTCAGCCCAGCATCCCACTCTCTTTGCACATGTGCTCAGGGGAAGGGCCATGAGCCAGAAGTGGGGACAGAGGCCTGTGCAGAAGTGAGGCTGGACAACCAGGGTTGTGGGGCTGCACAACCAGGGTTATGGGGCTGGGTTGAAGCCCAGGCTGGGGGAGATTCCTTATCTCTTATTATGATCCCGTATTCTGCTTTGTTATATACACCAGGCCAGACTAGTAAAGAGATTTACGTGCCTCATGAGGCAGACAGGCATTTAGTGCAGTTTTCCTAAACCCCTTCAGGCACTTAGGTCCTTTAGAATTAGTGGGATTTTCCAATCTGCATCTTCATGCGCCTAAATACCTTTACAAATCTGACCCCTTATTCCTTGAGAAAAGCCCCTGGTGGCTGCCTGTGTGGTACTTTCTGCTGAGGAATCCCACCCGCTTACAGCTGCGTAAAGCTGGGGAGGCTGTGGTGATTAACGAGCAGGCAGACCTTCTGTCCCCCAGTGCTGTTTCCTATGAAGGTGATCCACTTCCGTTTGTCCTTGCTGTAAGTAACAAAGAACTCTTTGACATACAAGGACTTCATCAACTGCTTGGCACCCTGCGTCTGTATCCCTGTGATCAGAACTTGCCTTTGCAGGTCCACCTGTAGAACAGCAAGATACACAAACTGTAAGAAAAGCTGCACCGTGAACCCAGTTTCACCCTCGGGCACCTAGGGCGTGGGGCCAGGCCTGCATTAGGCACTCAGAATGGCACTTCCATGCTCAAGATGGGTAACAGGGTGTCTAAGCTGGTGTGACAGTCCAAATGAGGAGTTGTGTCCTAATCTATTTTATTAAGGTGTGTATTTACTTGTAGGCACCTTTGGGGCCCATCATCACAGTATCTGGGCACCTGACAAACATTAACGAATCCATCCTCACAGCATCTCTGGGCGATGCAGTGGAGTGCTGCTGTCTCCACTGTACAGACTGGGAGAGCAAGGTACAGAATGGGTAAGGCATACATTTCCAAAGCAGCCTCTGGTTTTGAGCGTCCAGCCTGAGATAACCAGGGCTTGTTTTCTGGGAATGTTGAGCCCCCACAACTCCAGCTGAAACCACCAGCAGCCATGAGTGCTCAGCACCTCTGAAAAATTAGAACCTGGTGTCTCAAGCTGGGCACAAAAGCACCCTCCAAAAAAATAAATAAATAAAAGTCAGGCAACGTTTGAAAGGTCACATGGTGATTGCGTAGCAGAGCCAAGGTCTCCTGATTCCCAGGAGCGAGTGCCTTCACCAGAGGACCTTTCCTCCCCCTTAGGCCTTCTGATGCAGACAGTGAAAAGGTCAGTGATGTTGTTTACTAGCGAAGCTGTGCAGGAAAAGAAAAATGCTCTTTCTGTAGCTGATCAGAAGAAAAAAAACCCCACAATTATTTTAAAGGGAGTTTTCAGCCCCACTTCATCAAGCACAAATGGATTATTTCTCTCTCCAAGTTTTCTGCCCTTATTAAAAAAAAATCTTTTCATGGATTTCAGGGGGATTTGGAAGGCATCTGTAACCACAGACCCTGGTTTCTACTGAGCAAGTCACATGAGAGCCATTAACTCCTTCACAGCTGCTAGACGGTTTTTGTGTATTTTTAATAAATAAATGATGTTGACTATAATCACTTCAAATCTGTTGAGGGGAAGGAAGAGGAGAGGAAAGGTGTTGGGCTGATAGCTCGGGGGAGAGTGAAGACTGCTATTTATCCACCCAACGTGGGCAGTGACAGTGGAAGCTTCCTCCATGCTAGCTCACCAACAGGCCTCCTCCCTGAGCCGCAGGTGCCATCCCCAGGGCTCACAGGGGTGTTCGGTCTTCATGGCCCATCCAGTCCTTGGTCTCTCTTCTGAGACTCCCAGCAAGGGGGCCAGTTAGCACCAGTTTTGGTGGGAGAAAGGATGGGTTTGTGATGTGGACTGAGAACATAAGCTCATTATACACAGGTCTCTGATCAAGGCTCGTACTGCTGTGATTTTCTGGCTCCAGCAAAACCAGGCTGGATTCAGACAAGCGACACTGCAGAGAAAGCCAGCACATCCTGTTATCTATCCTGTGAGCTGTCAGGTTCCTCCTTAGCAGCAGTTTTAATTGAACATCCACAATAACCTGCAGCTGCTTATAGAAAGTGTCTCTTTGATCCAGTAAGATGAGTGAAGAAGCAATTTTTAGAGGAGATAAGACTTAGCACAGCTCTGACTGGCTGAGCAAGGAGTCTGGGAGGCTCCCATCTGCCACATCTGGCAAAGCAGCTGCCTAGGGATCACTCAAGTCCCATTTAAGAGCATGAGCTACAGTGACATGCAGGACATACTGTCTGTCAAGCTACAGAGAGTGGGGGCCTGATTTTCAAAACAGCTCAGCTACCGGTTAGGCACCAAAACGAAGTGACCAGATACTCAGAAGTACTCCGCACCCAGAAGTCTCCATTCTTAAACATGTGGCCAGGTCTTTAGGGGCCTAACAAGTCGCTCAGCTTCTCCAAGAACCTGGCCACTTGTTCTGGGGTATCTGGAAAGTCACCAGAAGCTGAACAGGAAGAGCTTAAAGTACAAAACAACTTGTAATGCATTAACCACTCCCACCCCATGTAACAGTTTGTGTAGTGAAGTAGAAAGCAGATGTCCAGCCCACAACTAGACTGGAGGATTATCTGGTCATACAGCAAGAGGTGAATACATATACACATTGAGAGACGGGGACAGCAAAAGGATAGGCTGTTTACCTATAGTATGATTATACCCTGGGCAGCGGCAGGGCAAACTTCCCCGCAATTCCCCCTGACAACAGGCCATAACCCTGACACAATACTGGGGCAGGGGCTCAGCATTCACTTGAAGAGGAGCGTGCGACCTACTGAATCATCAGTACCACTTCCTGCAACACTTGAGTTTTCCTGGGCAGCTTCTTTGGGAAGGTCTAGTTATAGTTTGACCTTGTTTAACACACGAGACCCAAAATAAACCCAGTATGTGTGTGGTGGTGTAGCTGCAGGCATCACCTAACCTGTCTGGACCTCACAGTGGATTAGTATGTATTATACCAACCATACCTGGATCCATGGAAATTCACCTCGCTCCATGTCAGTGCTCCAAGCATTATATTTTCCAGCGTTGTTTAATCTAGCTAATTTAGGCTCCCAATAGTCTAGGTTGAAAAAAGGAACAAGGATATATGGTAAAAATCAAGGAAAACTAGAAAGCCACTGGCTTCTCAGCATGCATATTTCAGTTCTTTTTTGGTTTGTCTTGAAGAAAGAGACTCCAGTACAAATACCTGATATGTTGGAAAGCTGGCAAAAGCTTCAAAGACATTGGACGTTATCAGCAAATAAAAATTGATTGATCTTTGAAAACATGGTTATAGTCAGAAAAGTGGCTTTAAAAATAATATAATACCTAGCGCTTATCTAGCGCTTTTCATCAGCAGCTCTCAAAGCACTTTATAAAAGGGATCCGTATCATTATCCCCATTTTACAGACGAGGAAAATGGAGGCACAGAACAGTGAAGTGATTTCCCCAACATCACCCAGCAGACCAGTGGCAGAACTAGAAATAAAACCCAGGTCTCCACTGGGAAACACTGCCTTCCGTGGCAGCCTTTTACTGAACATATTATTTCCTTTGGGTTTGTCAGCATTAGGAGTTGGAGTCATGTTACAACATGCACAAATCAGAGCTAAACAGAGTTTGGTTACTAGCGGTGGAGGCACAGTCAAACCACGTTCAACATTCACTGTAGAAAGCAACCCCTCGTGAAGGGCACTGTGTTAAAAATCAATTGTTACTCTTGTGATAGATAATTTTCAAATGTGTGTGACTTGATTACTTCTAAAGCAAATGCCTTCAGAGGCATCTGTTCCTCATAGAGAGCTAAATTCACAGGAAGCTTGAAGTCTCCCAAATAAGCCATTTATTTATTATCTTGGGGAGGAAATAGCATCTGAAAAGAGTATCCATCCATGAGTATATGGAACGTTACCAAACTCTCCAGCAAAAGCTCACCTTCAGGATGGGAATAAGTGTGAGAAAAAGGACCCCAACATTGCTTGGAATCTCATTTTGTAGCATTTTACTCCCTTATCATATTCATACACTGCACTTCTACCTCTCATTCCCCTTAAAAATAGCAATGAACTCTCAATGCCATTTTACAGCTGGAGAAACTGAGGCAGTGGCGGAAGAAGTGACTTGTCCAAGGCCACCCAGCAGACCAGTGGCAGAGACAGGAATAGGATCCAGGTCTCTTGACAATCCTGTCCTGCACATTAGCCAGCAAGTAGAACAGGAGGAGCAGAAAAGCCTACCTCACTGTCAGAAGCCTACACTGATATTGGCCTGGTCTACATACTTAAGTTTTGCCAGCATAGTTCTGTTGATTAGAACAGTGGGGGTGGGGGGAAATCACACTTCCTAGCTGACAAAGTTATTCTGGCAACCTCCCCCCCACCTCCCGCCACCCTGATCTTATGTAGGTATAGATAATGCTGTTCAGGGAGGCAGTGTAGCTATCCCATCAAAACTCCTTCTGCCAGCCTACGCTGCATCTCCACTAGGGTGCTCTGCTGGTATAGCTATGCCAGCCAAGCTCTGCAGTGTACACATGGCCTTGGGCTGCTCGGTCCTGCTCTGAATCTAGGCTCGCAGAACCAAGAGCTTTCTGAAGTCTGACAGCCTGTAAATTACTGAAATGATGACATAAGACAGTAGCATGCATGAAATATGGAGAAGCAGAGAAAATCTACAATTGCACTGCCTGGTGCCAAGTCATATTACTGAAGACCATGTCTGACCTTCTCAAATAATAAAATGTTCTTCTACCATGTGTTTAAACTCACTTATGTGACGAGAAGCACTGATCTGTGAATCAAATATAAGTCCATTCATTAGGCCCATTGGTAACTTGCACTCTAGAGAGAACACAAAAATGGTTGATTACTGATGAGCTGCATTCCATAAATAATCAGGAAAAAGAGGGTCATTCAGAGTCATGTTTGAGGAGGTGGCTGGGCCTTTCTGATGAGGTCACCCTTTGTACCAACTCCCAGTAGGGCACATTTGAGACTTCATCACTGTTAAAAAAAAGAAAAAGAGATAGAGCTCTGTATGCCCACAAGATCAAAATCATCTCTGCATTCAATTCCCTCAGTTAAGGATTCATAGGTGGTTTTAGGGAATCAACAAATGTAAAGTTAGTGCTCTGAATGCTATACAACACTTCTTCTAAATTCAGTGTACTATAATCACTCCATGAGCTTCCCCTTTATAATATAGCCATTTCCTCAATTCAGATTCTATTCCATCATTACTGTCCCATGCCTTGAAAGGGAGAGAACTGTATAACTAGAATCCTGCATATTAGAATGATCATGATTAGATTTAGTACCTTTTTCTACAACGATAAAGGAGGCCTGCATTCCAGCTTGCTGATATTCCCCCACTTCGGTGTCTAAAAGCCACATGCCAGCTTTTGGTGGTGTCATTTCAATAGTTCGAAATGAGCCTTTAAAAGCAAGAGGAAAAAAACAAATCAGAGCTAATCTATTGAAACGTTAGCAGGAGATTGGCTGAGACAGAACAGTGAGGTTGGATAAACCAAGGGCTATCTATTCTGCCCATACCTGGTGGCTTGACAAAGTGAGAGTTTAATATTCTGCACCTGTCGGAAAGCATAGTAGATATCCACATCTTCTCCTTTTAATAAATAGGTTCTAATTAGAGACATGCAGTAATCAAAAGTTCAGATCTGAATCCATGCTTCACTGCTTTAAAATTTATCTTTTCACATAACCTTGGATGCATGCACATATTTTGTGTAATACTGCATACACAGTATGTGCTGTGTGGTCATGTAGTGAATGACCTAACCTTTTACACGGATTCATGCTGTGGTAACAGTAACTTTTAGGGGCTGATGCTGGCCCCTGCTCCAGCCATTGCTCTGGCAGTGTGTAAGGGTTGTAAAGGAGCCACAATAGACCATGCACTAGAGGGGAATTTTCCATGAGTCACAGCCTTATGCTTCCCCCACCATCCTGACACGTTCTTAAAAATCTTGGAAGCCTATTTCAGAGCTCAACTACCCTTAGAGTTAGAAAGTTCGTCCTAATATCTAACCAAAATCTCTCTGGCTGCAGATTAGGCCCATTACTTTTTGTAGGCCCTTCAATGGAGAACAATTGGTCACCGTCCTCTTTATAACAGCTCTTAACATATTGGAAGACTCATCAGGTCGCCCCCTCAGGTTTCTCTTCTCAAGACTAAACATGTCCAGTTTATTTAACCATTCTTCATAGATGGTTTGCTAACTTTTTCATCATTTTGGCTGGTCTCCTTGGGACCGTCTCCATTTTGTCCACATCTTTCCTAAAGTGTGTGCCCAGCACAGGTGCCGGCTTCTAATTTCCCCGGGGGTGCTCAACCCCTACTTAGCCCCAGGCCCCACCTCCAACCCCGCCCTCCCCCTTCCAACCCCCAACGCCACCCCCAGCTCTGACGTCTCCCCCAAGCACGCCCCTTTCCCACTCCTCCGCCTCCCAGTGCCTCCTCACACCACGGAACAGCTGTTCAGCAGTGTGCAGGAGGCACTGGGAGGGAGGGGTAGGAGTTGATCAGCAGGGGCCAACAGCAGGAGGGAGTGGAGCTTAGCTGCTGGTGAGTGCTAAGCACCCGCTAATTTTTCTCCATGCCCTGGAGCACCCACAGAGTCTGCACCTATGGTGCCCAGAGTTGGACACAGTACTCCAGCTGAGGCCTCACCAGTGCTGAGTAGAGCAGGACAATTACTTCCCAAGTCTTACATACAACACTCCTGTCAATAGACCCCAGAATGATATTAAGCCTTTTTCACAACTGTATCACATTGTTGACTCATTTTAAATTTGTGATCCACTATAACCCCCAGATCCTTTTCAGCAGTACTACCACCTAGTCAGTTATTTCCCATTTTGTAGCTATGCATTTGAGTCTTCCTTCCTAAGTGAATACTTTGCTCTTGTCTTTATTGAATATCACCCTATTGATTTCAGACCAATTCTCCAATTTGTTAAGGTTGCTTTGAATTCTAATCCTCTCCTGCACCCCTCCCACTTTGGTACCACCTGCAAATTTTACAAGCACTCAGTTATCCATGTCATTAATGAAAATATTGATTAGTTCTGGACCCAGGACTGACCCCAGATGGACCCCAATGGATAACCCCTCCCAGTTTGTCAGCAAACCATTGAGAACCCCTCCCAGTTTGTCAGCAAACCATTTGAGTACCATCTTTCAGCCTATTGTGCACCCACCTTATAGTAATTTCCCTAGTTTGATTATAAGAATGTCTCGTGGGACTGTATGAAAAGCATTTTGATGGCAACAAAAAAGAGCTCTATTGTGATTATTAACTAGTTATTCATGGGTTCTTTCTCTTCAGTATGAACACTAAGCTTTCTAGCCACAAGTCTCCAAGCACTTTACAAAGGGAAATCAGCATTATTGTCCTCATTTTGCAGATGGGGGAAACTGAGGGACAGAGCAGGAAAGGGACTTGCCCATGTTCACGCAGCAGGTCAGTGGCAGGCTGCCTCCCACCTCCCCTATACAAACCTATTATGCCTGATCAGGACATCAGTCCATGCACTTCATATCCCATCTCCAACTTTGCCCAGTAACTTACATTTCAGAGGAGGGCGGCCTCCTCTCCAGTCCCATCTGCCCAACTCAATGAGGTAGATGATGCTGCTGTTGGGGAAGTCCTTTCTGACCTCACGAGAAATGAACAGCTAGTACCTTGCAACACAAGACTTGATCATCACTATCTTAATGGGCCCAAGCCAATTTCTGCTTCTGCTGCTCTAATGACACTGAATTTTAGTAGAGTCACTCCAACATTACCAAGTTTAGGGTTTAGCCTCATAATTATGAGTATAAATGACAAGACACTGAGCTGATATGTACCTGGAAGGAGAGGGTAGACACCAAGCTGATGCCCAGGGACTTCTGTGAAGGTCTGACCGTGAAAGTGAACCACGTGAATATCTTTTGACCCGCCCATATTCAACAAGTGCCATCGGACCAGTTCATCTTTATACATCCTCAGTCCTTGCAAGTGATATATGATCCCATTAATGGCTGAAAAGAAAAATATTACAAGGGATAAAAAGCTACAAACACACTCCAGCTGAGCGGCAATAAAGATGTCAACTAGAGTTGGACCAGAGGATACAGATTGGCTCTAGATCCAATTGTCCCCAAAGCCTATAGAGTTTCAGATCTGGTGTCCTGGTCAATGCCAGTCTCTAATGTCAACATATAATAATGACCTTCTCAGTTAATGAATTAAGTGTCATTGCAAGCATAATTGATGGTCATTCAAATAAGCGAGAAGGCTTTCTACCTTCCTGGTAGAAACAAAATGAACAAAAGCCCCAGTAACTTTTGAACAGTTAAAAGTAGATAGTGTTGAAATGTATCTGTTTGAATGAGTCGAACATGAGGCCAGCTTGATTCATATTAGGTTTGTGAGCCAAACTAGCCCCCTAAAGCCTATATTAGGGGGGCCTACATTAAGTTGATTCCTCTTAAAGGGTCATTATCAAGTGTGTGTTGCAGCTCTGAAAATTTCAAGAGAACCCTCCATGAGGGTCCCTGCTGGCAGTGGAAAAAAAAGTCTAGAAAACATGAATCAAGGGTTGAGCAATACCCAAATGTCTGCCTGAGACTGCAGACAGCCTAAAGCAATAGCTCTGAGAGGTGTGAACTACCCACTTCATCTGAATAGTGCATTGATTCTGAAATGTAAAAGTGATTATTTAAATGTCAACTTTGTTAACTATTTCACTACCGATCATTTTAGTGGAAACATCCAGCGAATGTGCTTATTCCAATCCCAAACTGCCTCTCATCTCTTCAATTGGGGGATTTAATACTAAAATAAACTAACAGGTTACTGTGTTGATGGCAATATTCAATATCATATTACATTCAGAAAAACTGCTGCCCCTGAATGCCAGAGAATTCAGAGACTAGGCCACAGGATTTAGGCACTTCTTTCTGTAGAGTACAGCGGGCTTGAATATAATGAGACAGACTCTATTAATGTCAACAGATCTGACTTATGCCTGACTTTAAGGACCACATTTTAAAAACATCTTTGTGTACAATCACTTATTCACATGAATAATAGCACTAACCGGCCACGTTTCAAAAAGAGGTCTCCCATTTAGGCACCTAAATGAAGTGATCAGATTTTCAAAAGTGTGCATCATCCAACAGCTCTCATTGTTGTGAATGGGGGGAGCTGCTGGGTCCTTAGCTCTTTGGAATAATTGGCCACTTCTTTGGGTACATAGGTGGGAACTGGACTCTTCTGAAAAGCCAGATTCTGTTGTGGGTGCCAAGCATGTCTGAAAATCCACCCCCTATGCACAAACTCCCATCTGTGCCAATTAGAGCTGGCTGAAACCCAGATGTTCTGTTTCATGGGGAATTTCACAATTTTTCTGAAACACAAAAATGTATTTTAGTGGGAAATATAATTAAAACTGATGCAATTTTGCAAAATTTTTTGGTGTAATCAGATCAGCATTTTCAATTCAATTGAAAACTGTTTCAGCTAAAATTTTTCTACCAGCTCTCCTGAAAAAACAAACCACCAACAACCAACAGACAGACAGACAGGGCCTGTGCTAGGCCTGGCTGAAAATTCTCTTGAAACTCCTTTTTGATGGAAAATTGATTTTTTTTAACTGAAATTCTCACAGAAAGGTTCTGTTTTCCATGGAAAACTTCAACTTGTGTCGAAAAACTGAAGAACCGGTAGTTTATGGTTTTCAACCCACAACTGAAAGCTTCCTGTCCAAAACCTGAAAAGTTTGGTTTTTTTTTTTGTTATTTTCCCTGGAAAATTTGAACAAAAACATTTTTCTGTTTTTGTCAACATTTTCCAACCAGCTCTAGTCTATATGCATATTGTATTTTTATATGCACAAGGAATAGTGCAAAACAAACAAAAGATGCATGCAAATGGTGTATGCGTGCAAAGAGACAAGTGCACCAAGAGAAGCTGGGTTGAGGTCTTTTTTAACGCCTCCCTCTTCCCTCCCAACATGGATAACCGACAAAGGAAAACATTAGTACCATGGAATTTATAATATTTTTGCACTTCTGAGGTCTTCTCACTGTAAGTCCTTTTGGAATGTTTATTGAAGTACCAGCTTTTCTCTTCATCAAAGACCATAAAAAGCAGGACAAACTCTCGGGTATCGACTGGCCTGTTGTTACTTGTACTGAGGGTTCCCTTTTGACAGATCAAGATTGGACCAATCAAGCCTGAATGAATATCTTTCTCCTGGAAGGCAATAAATACAAATTACAAGTAAAAGTTAGGGTTTCCCAAAATACGTCATTAATAACAATTTGCTCATTCACAGGGGCTTTCATTTGAGGATTTTCCCTTACAACTAATTTACCAGGTACAGAAGTAAGACGTTATTAATTAATAAAGATTGGATAAAGGTCCCATTTTACAGATGAGGAACCCAGATCCAAGATGTATTTGCAGATCACATTGCAAACATGGGGACTGGGCAAATCTCTCAGCTATGCTATATTCCTAACTAAGGGCCTGATCCAAACGTCTACTGAACTCAACAGAAGACTTTGGATCAGGCCCTAAATTTGCGATAGAGAGCCTGATTCCACATTGCCTTGCGTAGTTACTGAACTCTATGCAAAGTGGCTATGAAATGCTACCAAATCAGAGTTCTCCACCCACTCATGTCAGTGGCAGCAATTTATATTTACTTTGCATAGGCATAAATGATTAGATAAGGAACAAGAGAGTGGCAAATCAGGCCCAAAAGAATAGGAAGCAAAGCCAGTATTTCAGCAACAAGACATAGCAGTTGTTATCCAACAGATTGTAACACCCTTCTGCTTAGATTTCCTTACTGGGTTTATAGCGGAGTAATAGGCCCAGGACCTACAGGCTGCTCCAGGTTGTACAGGTCCAGACCGCTTGGTTGCAAACCATACGTAGGTATAGGTGTCATTTGGCTGAACTGCATCATCCTTTTTGAACCAGTCTGGAGACTCATCTTCATAACTGGTTCCCTCAGAGGATTTCTCATAGAAAAGCCCATGGGAATGGAGAGAATATGGTCTGGATGCCAGATTTTTAAAATGAACCTGGAAAATAAATACAGGCAGATTCTCGATTAGCAGAGCACCTCAGCCTATCAGTGAGGCATCTGTGATGATCACTGTTAGGGTTTCTGTTGAAAAGGGATACCCACAGGGCTGCCTAGAGGATTCAGGGGGCCTGGGGCAAAGCGGGGGATCTGCGGCACTTGTACTCACCTGGCGGCAGTCTGGGTCTTCGGCAGCATTTTGGCAGCGAGGGGCCCTTCAGTTGCTCCATGTCTTCGGCAGCACTGAAGGGCCCCCTGCTGCCAAAATGCCACCAAAGACACAGATTGCTGCCAGGCCAGGACTCATGGGGCCCGAGGCATGGGGAAAATTGCCCCACTTCCCCCCACACCCCGGGCGGCCCTGGATACCCATACGGATATCTTGTGGCCTTGACCAGCATTGTAATGAGTTGAGGACATTTGGTGGAACTGTGAGCCGTTTGTGTAGGTTGTGTTTGCATGGTATGTATATCGTGCTTAGCCACCCTTGTAGACTTCGTATATGTAGTCTTGCATGTGGTACCATGAATGTCATGGCTGCCATGTGTCCTAGTAACTGTAAGACTGTGCGAGCCCGAACTTGAGGACTGACTTGTACCTCTGAAATGAGGTTTGTGAGGTTTGTGAATCTGATAAGGGGTAATGACGCCTTGTCTTCTATGGCGTCGAGGTGTGCCCCAATAAAGTCTAGTTGTTGGACTAGATTTATGGTTGATTTCCATTCATTTATTTGTAGACCCAGCTCCCGGAATAGTGTGATAGTGGATTGGACTGCGTCCACTGTGTCTCGTAGAGTTGGGCCTTTGATAAGGCAATCGTCGAAGTAGGGGAAAATCATTTCACCCTGTTTGCGCAGATGAGCCGCTACCCTCATTAGAGTTTTGGATAGGACTCTTCGTGCTGTGGATAGGCTGAATGGTAGTACTCCATATTGGAAGTGTTCTCGTCTACCGTCAATTGTAGACATTTCCTGTGAGCAGGATGAATGGTGATATGGAAATAAGCATCTTGGAGGTCGAGGGCTGAAAACTAGCCCCCCTGTTGCAGCACTGGGATATCATACCCAATATGACCATCTTGAATTTTTGGGCTCTGACAAACTTGCTGAGCTTCTGTCGATCCAGGATGGGTCTCCATCCCCTGGTCTTTTTCTGGGTCAGGAAGTAATGAGAGTAGAATCCCCTCCCTCTGAATTGTAGTGGTACTTGTTCCACAGCACCTAGTTGTAGAAGATGATTGACTTCTTGTCGTAGTAGGTGCTCACGAGAAGGGTCCCTGAAAAGGGACAGGATAGGGGGTAGGGTAGGTGAGTGGGAGGTAAAGGAGATAGTGTATCCTGACTTGATATCTTCCAACACCCTTGATCTGATGTTATGTCGGCCCAGATAAAAGGCTGAAGTCGATGGGCAAAAATTGTGGATGGGTCAGGTGTGAGCACTGTTTCGTGAGGGAGGTCGTCCAGACCCTCGACCAACTTTTCAAAATTGCGATTTTGGAGGTGCTGCCTGAGAAATCTGCGCCTGAGATTGAGGTGGTCACCTGCTTTGTGATCGTTGACGCTGGCATCGTTGCCTGTTTAAGGAGTCTCTAGGTCTCTGTGGAGAAAGATGAATTGTGCACAGGAGATGTAACATGGTCTGTGCTGGCTCTGTGTCCTCTCCTTCTTCCTGTGTCTCCAAGTGTTGTGATGTGGAGATGCTGGGTTAGAGCGCAGTTCACCTCTATAGGCTGTGGACGGTCTAGAATGCTGACTCCTATATGCGCTCCAGGGTTCCCAATACGCCCATTGCATTGGGAAAGCCATAGGAGGGTACATCCATGGAGGACCGCACCATGGTTGGTTCATCTAGCGTTTAGGACCCATGTGGCTCTACATTGGTTGGTGGGTCTTAGGTGAGGAGAGATGTGGAGACAGGGAGTATTGTCTCCTGCATCTCCTCCTTCTCATCACTGGAGAACCGTGCCATGTCTTGTGGGCTGTGATCTCCTCTGGAGCCTGTGAGGGAGCCCTCGGCACTGAATGAGTGAATGTGGTGCCAATGAGATTTCTAAGTCTCTCTGGTGCAGCAGAGATGGTGCAGGTGCTCATTTCTGAATAGTCAGAGCCAGGGGTGCTTTCTCTTTTGTTGATGGAGTTGGTGCCAACCAGTGTTGTTGTTTGGCCAGTGCCTTTGGTGCCAACTTGGTAGTGTTTACCAGTGCCAACTGACTTGTCGGTGCCAGGGGTAAAGGCGTGGTGCCTCTGACACTCGGTGCCAAGTCTCATACCGGTGATCTCGGTGCTATGGAGGAGGCACGTTTTTGTCAGTGCCTTGACTCCATTTCTCTTGCTCAGACCTCGGCGGTGCCAGAGGTGCCTGGAGTGTTATAGGTGCTTACCCAAGAGCAAGATGGCATCAGGGGCAGCATCCTGGCAGACCACTTCTGTTTTCGCAGATCTCTCTGTGGAGATGTTTGAGGCCGCTTTTTCGGTTTTTCAGAGGGTAGGTCTCCTTTTCCATCTTAAGGAGTGCCCAGAGAGTCTGTTTGCTTGTCCTCCTCAGGTTGGAGGGACTTCTCCATCAGGATCATTTTAAGCCGGAGATCCCTGTCCCGCTGGGCTCTGTCTTTCAGGTTGCTGCAGTGGGAATATTTCTGGGGAATATGTCCCACACCTAGGCAGCGTACACATGAAGAGTGTCCATCTGAAATGGGCATGGTATAATGGCAGGAGCCATTGTTTGAAGCCTGGAGACCCTGGCATTTTAACTAGTAACCATCCCTTAAGAATATGTGTGGGGGGATGTTATCTAATGAACTAACAGGACATTTGGTTTTGTTTTACTAACACTAACTCTAACTCTCTCTCTAACTGCTTATCTAAATATTTAGTAAAAAAACTATTTCTTAATGGTTTTTAGGGAGAAGTGCTAACACTGCCCCTTTGCTCCCTTTTCAGCAGAAGACGGTTGAGAAGGAACTGGAGGGCTCGGGTCATGTGCGCTCTACACACAGCATCAACGGTGCCATGAGACACCTACTGCGCACCCGAGACCCATGCGGACACTGCTACCATACATCTCCTATCGATGGGTGCTGGGAAGCACCGCTACTTAAAGTGGAGTACCCAGAGGGACACTACTCGAAGAACTATCCCAGTGGTTTTCAAACTTTTGTACTGGTGACCCCTTTCACACAGTAAGCGTATGAGTGCGACCCCCCCTTATAAAGTAAAAACACATTTTTTATATTTAACACTATTATAAATGCTGGGAGCAAAGTGGGGTTTGAGGTGGAGGCTGACAGCTCATGAACCCCCCACGTAATAACCTCACAACCCCAAGGGGTCACAACCCCCGGTTTGAGAACCCCTGAACATTCAGTCCATCCCATGAGGGGTCAACACTTTCCTTATAGTAAATATTCTAATACATTGCCCCGTTTTAAGTCCCAAGCAATGGAGACCACTTCTCACGGGGAAGAGTATTCCACTGCCTCAAAGAGCTCATTCACTTGAGTGGTAACAACTTGAGCTAAAGCTTCATAGCTGGCATTGAGTGTGGGGGGACTGTGACAACTCCTGTCCTCTGAGAATTGGCTCAGAGGGGAGACCTATAACACATACTGACCAGCAAGTTACATTTACACTAGAACTACTCAACATTTTACATCACAATATTTTTAAGACAAAAAAGGACTTTTCAGACAAATGTAAACATTTTCATTTTTATCTAAAGTTTTAGATTTTTCATTGAAAAACTTTTTTCAGTAAAGAATTCATGTTTCAGTTGAGTTTTGGGGAAAATTTTCAGTTTTCAAAGAGCAAACTTTTGTAGAACTAAAAACAGTTTTTGAAAAATCTCTCCCCCCACTTTTGGGTTTTGTGTTAAAACACAAAGCTTTTTTGGGTGGGAAGTTAGAAAAAAATGAATTTTACAAGATGTCCCACCAAAAATGACTGATATTTTTCAACCAGTTCTAGCTCAGCCCCGTCAGATCCTCGTAAGAAACCTTCATGCACCAAACACCTGAAATCTTGACTTACTTGGATGACATCATCTACCTCAGCCCTGATAATAGGACCCAGGATACCCAGGTGTTCTTCATACTCCCCTTCGGGCTCCCGAGTTGTAAAGGTACTATCCACATAGCTTTGGAAAATCACTTTTTTGTATATGGTGTTGCCCCCATCATGGCTACTTCTGTCATTCCTCATTGTGCTGAGGGGAACATAATGAAATTAGAAAAATTATGGAATTAGAACATAATGGAACATAAACATCATGGAATCAGAAAAATTAGAGGGGGTCTTGGCCTGGCCTCCACCTCCTATCTGTCTCCCCCACCCCTCCGGGACTCCTGCCCCATCCAACCCCACCCCCCCGTTCCCTGATGGCCCCTCTGAGACCCCTGCCCCATCCAAACCCCCCTGCTCCCTGTCCCCTGACTGCCCCCAGACTGTCATCCCATCCAACCCCTCCTCTCATTCCTGACGTGCCCTCCACTCTCCTCCCCGGGACCGTTGCCCCATCCAACCATCCATTCTCCCTGTCCCCTGACTGCCCCCCAGAACCCCTGACTGCCCCCAGCCACCCCATCCAACCCCCCTCCTTCCTGACTGCCCCCAGGATGCCTGCCCCCATTCAACTCCCGTTCCTCCTGATCACCATCCACACCCCCGTCCCCTGAGCACCATCTCAAACTCCCCTGCCCTCTATCCAACCTCCCCGCTCCCTGCCCCCTTACCGCACTGCCTGGAGCACTGGTGGCTGGCAGTGCTACAGCCACGCCACCCAGCTGGAGTCGGGCCACACAGCACAGTGTGCCGGGTCAGGCTGGGCTCTGAAACTGCGCTGCCCCAGGAGCTTGCAGTCCTGCTGCCCAGGGCATTGTGCCAGTGGTGAAGCGAGCAAGCTGAGGCTGCAGGGGAGGGGGGCAGTAGGGGAGGGGCCAAGGGCGAGTCTCTTGGGCCAGAAGTTCGAGGATCAGGCAGGACAGTCCCCCGGGCCAGATGTGGCCCGCGAGCTGTAGTTTGCCCACCTCTGGCCTAGAGCAAAGGCTCTGGGATCATCGCTTCATTATGTGGCTCTGAATTATAGCTGATAACTAATTACAACCTTTATTCCCATTAGCTCGCCACTGCTGATACACCTGTGGGAGAGGGAGCTGGATTCTTATTACCTCACCAAAACTCTAAGTGCTGATTCAGTTTCTTATGGATGTAGGTTCTAGTCTCAACTCTTCCAAAGACTCAGGGACAGATCCTCAGCTGAGGGAAGTTGTCGCAGCACCACTGACTTCAGTGGTGCTATATGGTCATTTATATCAGCAGCTGAGTATCTGCCCCACACAGGGCAAATCATTTCAATATTTGAGCTTCAGGATTTTTACTCATGGAGAACTCAGAGCCTTCTGGGCACTCTTGCAAATACAATAATGAAGGTGAAGCTGAAGCAGCGGTCTACAGGGGGAAAGTTGGGAAGGGGGAAATAGACAAGTTTGTCAAGTAATCTGGAAATACAATTTGAAAAATACACAATTCAGAGAATGAATTTGCTATAATGAAACTATTTCTGCTCCTGTCCTAAATCATCCGACACTGAAAATTCAGGCTGTGCAAATATTTTTGTGGGTAGCAATTTTAGACTAAAAAGGCAGATTTTGCACAGAAATATGCAATCACTGGTAATTTTGCATGGTTTGATTTAAGTGTTGATGTTCACCACAGTGAAATTTCAAATTTCTAACAGGTTGAATTTCTCTCTCAGAAAAACTGGATTAGAAATTCTCGTTGGGAAATAAAGTCACTTTTTTCAAATCAAAACAAAATGTGAACATCTCAAATTTGAGGTTCATGCACGATGGTCCAATCAGTTCTTGATCTCTGCTAAGACTAACAACAAGGGGGTTATTTAGAATCATCTGTGGTGGTGGTGGTTTGCATGATGTGGATACTTATCTGCTGGGAACTGGACTGAGAGCCAAACAACTCATTTTGTACTGGAGATTGAATAAAACTTCAGATGGTGGGAACTATAAGGCTGGAATTTTCAGTGGGGCCAAGCTCCCAGCTCCATTAGGTCACTTTGAAAAATCTCCACCTAAGTCCCTATCTACCCAAGCTAGATTCAAACTGGTAACCTATAGGCTCTCTCTTGACTGAGTCCCAAACCATCCCATCCACATATACTTAGATACCAAACTGGGGTATTGACGTGGGCCTCATTACTGTAGTATCTGAGCACCTCCCAATCGTCAATGCATTTATCCCCACAAGAGAACCTGTGAGGTAGGAAAGGGCTTTATCTCCATTTTACAGAAGGGGAACTAAGGCATAGAGAGACTAAGTGACTTGCCCAAGATCACACAGGAAGTCTCTGGCAGAGCTGGGAGTTAAACCCAGTTCTCCTGAATTTCAGGCTAGTGCCCTAAAGCTCTGGTCCTTCCTCTCTTCCTCTTCACCTACTGCATAACAGACTGTTAAACTGAACAGCACTTGTGTGATTAAGAAATCCCATAAGCCTTCAACAACAGTAGCTTTGCTGTGGGACAGCTATCTGAATCAGTGGCCTAGTATTTAGCAACAGGGTGTGAGGCAACAGAGAGGAAGCATTTGGCCCAACCTTTTCTTTAATCCTGCATAGTCCCAGAAGACCTCTTCGGCTGCAATGTAGTATCTCCTCATGTTCCCTCTGCTGCGTAGATAATGCACAGCAATGTCATCAGGGTTACGGACATTATTAATGTTGAATCTGGGGTCCTTTGTGTATGGATCATCAAATTCTACATATGCATATGAATACGCGTAATCTTCAATTTCCTCACTGTCAAAGCCTCCTGGAACATACTCCTTATAGTCCCCATTCCCACTGGGAAGCCCTATGATGACCGGCTTAAATTGTCTTGGGGTCAGCGTGTAGTTAACCCTGCTTGGCAAAACTGGGAGGTTGGCCTCGCTGGGCGATGCTGTATTGTTGGCCTCACAAAGGGACACTGTGTGGTTGGTCTCATTGGACAATAATGTGCAGTTGAGCTCTCCAGTTACCTTTGGGGGTCTCACACCTCTGGGTATCAATGAGAGACTACTATACTTTTGATTATCCTTTATCCTCCTTCGGGTCTTGATGAGAATCACAGATGTACTCAAGGTGCCATTCACATTTCTCTTCTCCCCTTTCAGAGTTGGATGCTTGCTGCTTACTTTCCAATGACCCTCTGTAAACTGTGAGTAGCCTTTGAATTTCCCTTGCTGCTGCTTCTTCTTCAAGGATACACTCTCTCTTGTAGGCATTGTAGCATTTCTGGAACGATTCTGTAACTCATCAGTAGCCTGAGCTGAATTTGTCTCCATCCCATCTCTCTCCTTCCCAGAGGCCAAATTCCTGTTCTCATTCATAATTTTAGATGAAGAATTCATATCCCTTGGCAACAGCTTTTCCAGCATGTCCTTTGCCACCACTGGACTGCGAGTAGGAACTAAGATATCCAATGCATAATCTAGACTAAAATCTCTTTCTTGTTTATCTTTGGATAGTTCTAAATCAGAGAGATTAAACATGTTTAACTCATTGTTTTCTGCCCTGTGTCCCACAGAAAAAGTCAAGTTATCTGCATGTTTGGGAAACTGACCATTTTCTTTCTTGGTTTCCTCCTTCTCTTCCTCCTCCATGTCCTGGTCTTCAACATATTCATTTGGAAGTTGGTCAGTCCCTAACATATTGGAACTGGAAATATTCTCTGCATAGTGAGCAGAAAGAGGTGCTCTGTCTGAACTGGTATTGCCAAGAGAGGAAAGACTTTTATTCTGCTGTATATGATCAAAGAGGGCTTGCATCTTTTTAATGGTGTAAAACTTAGTCTCTAGCAGGTCTCGCCTTTCCCTCTTTCTACTGAAATTGTATTCTCCTCCTGAACTTTCCACTTGTGACTCCTCAGAATAGAGCGTTGCAAAGGAGGACTTCATGCTGTCCCCTCTGTCAGGTAACAGTTCTGCTAGATCTTTTGGTTGGGCTTCTTCCCTGGTCCTCAGTGGTTCACCTGCAAGTGTTTTCTCGTAATTTCCTGACACCTGACTCTGATTTGCTTCATAGTCACTTTGGTTTCCAGCTTCAGATGCCAAGCCAGGACTTACTGCTGTTGTGGTGACTGGAAGTGAATGTTCTTCTGCCGCCACTGTGCAATTTTTATGGAGGCACCCAGCCTCGGCTGGGAGAGGAGCAGTGCTTTGCGTTTCCAAGAGCTCATCAGTGCCCAAGGTATCGCTGTTCTCTATGAATGGCGGATCTGAGCCAGCAGCCACATCAGCACTCTTAGTGATGGTGCCAAAGTATTCATCTATGGCCAGAGCAGTAAGATTCTGCATTTCATCCTGGACCATTGATTTCTTCCCAAATGTCCGAAGCCCGAAACTTGAGGCCAGAAAATCTTGATAATCAGAATCATCAGAAGACTGCTGGTTTTTTTCTGATGGTTCTTCTGTTTCTCCTCCAGTTTGGGGTGAGGTTACAGGCACATTTTTAAAAGTCTTCTCAGAGGAGAAATGTATGATTTTGTACGAGTCCTCCTCATCAGAATAATAATCTACATCTTTTTCACATTTGGCATCTCTAAACCTCAGCCTCATGCCATGGCTCATCTCAGGGGAACCCCAGGATGCAAAAAGCCACGTACCTGCAATTGAAAAAAAAAAGTGTACTACATATTATTTGTAGAGCTTGACCCCCCACCTGTCACATCCCATCTAGATTGTAAACTCTCTAGGTCAGGGGCTGTCTTCTGTGTTATTAGTCTGTACAGCACCCCACAATATTACTCTGGTCCTTGATTGGGGTTCCTAGGCATAACTGTAGCAATAAATCATGAATACTAAATACAAATGACCCATAAAATTCAGAGACAGATCTGGATCTCAATTTCCCTGAAGTTTAGGGTCATTTGGTTTCTGGTGTTTGGTACAACCCATGGTAGAAAGGGAGATAACAGACCAAAACTAGATGGAAACAAGGGGTCAGTTGTGAAATTTAGATAGGGATCCAAACTTTGCAAAGTTTGAACTGGGAGTTTGGGTTATGTTTCTTGTGTTATGTGTATAAACCTATGGATGAGAGAATACTGATCATGATAAAAATCCTCACCGGCATTTTAAACCATTTCAAAATCAGATAGGTTACAATAATTTAAAACCCTCTGGAGGGTGAAGGTCCCTAATAGGATAGTGAAATTCCACATTTGGACCTCTAGATTGGCCTACATTAGAATAAATGGGCACAATGAACCACTTGACTCCAGGCTCTTTGCATTTCATGGCATGTCCCAGAATAAAACACGGAAGAGATGGACAAAAATGGCTTTTACCTGAAAAAGATGCCAGATGTAATTTTATACGTCTTCTATATTTTAAGTGACATAGAATTGCATTGCTTTCCTTACATTATTTCCAAAGTCAACAATAATGAACACATTTTACAAGAACTGGAAAAGAAGGTCTAGGGAGGAAAGGAGGTGATCACATACTAAGACCAAACAATAATGATGGAGGAGTACAAAAAGTACAACTTTGGAGATTTCTGTTAAGTCTGGGGAGATGGAGGTTTCCAGTGTCCAGTAAACATTTTCATTTTAAAAAGATAACCATAATGCATAATTAGTCTGTGGAACTCACTGCCAGAAGCTATCACTAGAGCCCAAAAGTTAGTAGTATCCAGAGAACTAGCCATTTATATGGACAAGGAGAACATTCACAGGTACTTTAAACAGGATAAATAATTAAGGGATCTAAACCCTTCTACTTCAACGCATCAAGCCTGCTGGTTTAGATGTGGACATTTTTCCATTTCTATAGATTTTTACAGAGAACTTCAATGCTGTGCCTCAAATGACAGTTATACAACTAGTCCCACAGTAAGGACTTTTTTGGGGAGTGCTTAAAAGCAAAAGAGAATCATCAGGAAGTATAGCATATGCAACAGCACTGCTGTGTCATGTGCAGCCAGCATATATATACCCCATGTGTATCAACCACTCATGCTGTAATCTAGGCAAAGACTTAGATGGGCTGAAATTTAGTATGCACTTTATATAAAGCTTTTCTATTTTTATGAGTCCTTATGGACTCTAATGATCTGCTAAGAGATTTCGTAGCTAAATAAACACAGCAGTCCTGCCACTTACCGGCGTTGTCCATTTCTACAGTGACCGATTCTCCACTCATGGGAAAAAGATTTAGTACATCTTCATACTTCCCTCGAGTCAAAAAAGTGTGACCAGAAAGGCGTATGGACACTACCTCATCCTGGGTGCCAATACTGGAGACATGCCACTGCACAATGTCATCATGGCAAAAGCTAAGGATTTCAGTTCTGTCAGACATGTAGCCATTTATTGCTAAAACAAAGCACAAGATATGCTGTTACTGCACCCTCACAAGCATGAAAGACGGTAAGCTAAATTCATGCCTTCAATGGACTGACATCAGGGACGGAATTGAGACACATCTTTGTATCCGGACAGAAAGATTATTGGCACTCTAATGAAACTGGGCTGCAATCCAGTCACCTTCATCTGAAGGGACACCATTAGGTTTTTAAAAAATCACGTATTAAAATAACATGTCCTTACCTCTGTTCCTAGTCACCCTATATTGGATTCAGGGTGAAAGAATTCATATATAAATTGTTTATTTTGTACATTTCTCTCAGCTAGCTAGCCATGAAAATAGATTACGAGTCAATTTCACTTGTGTTTACTGTTCACTTTTGGGTTTTGCATTACTCGCTGTATAACACAGACCTGTGGGTGACCTGGGCCGGGTACACTAGGGAGTGTGAGAAAGGGGCTCCCAGTGCCTGTGCAATCATAGTCACCAGCTATTGTGGGAGGGCATATGCCTTCAGGACACATGCTCAGATTCACAAGCTAGAATCAAACACTGGAAGAAACCCCAGAGGCTAGTGTTGCACCAGCAGTTTCTCTGGCTGCTCTGCTATCCTGTGTGTTACTGGACCACATGCTCCCTCCTGATTCCCTTGTGCTGTGGCTCTGAGAAGGCAGCTTTTCAGAACTGCATGCACTGAGGCCCCACACAGGGGCATGCAGCCAGGCTCCCCTCCCCACTGTCAAGTTAACAGACTCATGAACACTTACGAATTGCTTAGTGCCATGCTAATAGCTGCAGCTTGCTCCAAACCCAAAAGCATGCAGTACGAGGCATGCAGCTGCTTGGCTGACTTCTGGATTCTTCACAACTTCCCTCATGATTCCTTCCCCCATCCACACCAGGGCAAACAGGAGCAGCATCACAGATTGTTCCTGGTCACCACCCCAGGAACCCTGCCAGCCCCTGCTCACGATAACTAGTCACTCCCAGTATCCATTCTCCTTTGTCACGCTCTACACAGACATTTACCAGAACCCCACTCCCTCACCCAGCTACTCTACCTCTCTGTCTCCCACAGTCACTGATACTTCCTCCCACCTCCAGGTGCTGCCTCAGTGGACTGCAGTTGGTGGCCCAGAAGCCCATGCAGGGCTGCAGAGACCACCGTCACTTTCTCTTCTCGGTTTACATTTGCCCGGCACATGATGAGCTTGTTTGTGCCTAAGTTGCCCTAATCATGCCCTGTGAAATTCTGGAAATAGCAGATCCTTTAAGCCAGAACCAGATCTCTGCTCATTTGTGCTTTCAGCACACATTCCTCCTTCAGCACGCAATCTCAGGGGCCAGTTTCTGCAACTTGGGAAATTCCCAGGCCTGCTTTGCACTTCAGAATGAGCTCCCATCTGGGTACTTGCGCTCACATGAGCTTTTGCAAACTTGGGCCTAGTTTCGCACTCACTGTGCATTACGTTAGACCTGTAGAACTTGGGATCATCCCTTTTAATGCTGGAGGGGTTGGTGCAGTACTGCTTGATGTTATCCTCTAAGTACCAACTCTTGTTTTCATCAAATACGGCAAACACGGCCTGCTGCTCTGCATCCGCCTTTTTCTGAAAGACAGCAGAAACGGCAGGGTAAGTTTTACAAGCAGCTAATTGATACATAGTGGGGTATATTAAGGGCCTAATCTTGCCATCCCTCCAGAGGCAAAATTTCCATTCAAGAGAACAGAAGCACAGTCCAGTGGCAGAGCATGGGTAGGCAACCTATGGCACGTGAGCTGATTTTCAATGGCACTCACACTGCCCAGGTCCTGGCCACCAGTCCAGGGGGCTCTGCATTTTAATTTAATTTTAAATGAAAGATTCTTAAACATTTTAAAAACCTGACTTACTTTACATACAACAATAGTTTAGTTATATATTATAGACTTATAGAAAGAGACCTTCTAAAAATGTTAAACTATATTACTGGCATGTGAAACCTTAAATGTGAATTTATGATAAATGAAGACTTGGCACACCACTTCTGAAAGGTTGCCGACCCCTGGGTGAGAGCAAGGGATGGGGTTCCGGACTCCTGGGTTCAATTCCTACCTCTGAAACTGACTCACAGGGTGACACTGGACCAGCTACTAACATGACTGCTATGAGCTGGGCTCCCCCTAGTGGACCACTTGTTGCTGTATGTGTAGGCGCTTTAGTCACTGCTTCCACTCACTCTGGTTGATGTCTGAGCCACTGTCAAAGTAGATCCCTTCCTTTGGCCCCATGGAAGGGAAGTGGAAGAAGAACTCTTCCAGCAGCCCCCTTGCAATGCTTCTGGATCCCCAAAGTTTGGGGTTGCCAGACCTAGGTTAAACCTATGATAGATTGGGATTAGAACTTCCTCCCTTTCTGCCTGCATAGCTTCAAACTTTGGGGAAGTTTAGAGTGGTGTCTAGAACCAGGATTTTGCAATTTCTTGTCTTGGCAAACAAAGCACCATGAAAGAAATCACTACCAGCCTGATCTTTCTAACTTAAAGCCCCAATGAGCACTCTATATCTGGGGCCAAATATGCCAGCACGCAGCTAAAAGCTATCACTGTAAGCAGCCCTTATAGAAAAGTCCTATAGAATTTAATAGAAAACAATCCCCTTATTTTACGTTTTTTGACTCATCCTATAGATTTAATGTCCCAACTAGTGAGTTCTGTAGGGTGGTTCAAAGAACTTATCCAAAGGATCTCATACCTCATTAGATTCTACAGGTTTTTAGACTGAATTCTACAGAAGCCTAGTGATCCCATCCCAGTTCAGTTCTAGAGGCCTTTTCTCTAAAGGAACAATCTATGAAACCAAATTCCCCTGTAGTTCAAACACCACACACGGACAGAAGCCTCTCTGTCTCTGTCTCTGTCTCTCTCTCTCAGAGGTTGTAGAACATGATCATACCTGCACACCCCTCTTGTCCAGTGTTTCACTTTTACAAATCAGAAGTGGGCCAATCAGTCCAGAGGCTATATCCCTGGTTACATCTACACCACTGTGATATAATCTCGTTAGACACTGGGCATCCTCTGCGGTGGGCTGATCCGTGTCCACGATGCTCCATTGATACATGTAGGTTTCCCCTGGTTGAACTGCTTTACTCACAGTGCTGTTCTCTGAAGGAGAAATAAAAAGAGATAAATATTAATAGGAGTTACAAACTAGAGCCAGATTCATGGCTGGTGTAAATTGGTGATGAAGTCAGTGCACCTTCAGGCACGTGATGTCCAATATGTACTTTGGAAAGGTCTACACTTTGGAAACAACTGAGTACAGGGACCTAGATACAGCTTGGTTGTCCCATGTGGCTTACAACAGAGTTCCTGTTTGCAGTGCAGAAAGCAGCTTAACTATGCTCTGTTATTAAGTTAAAGCCTTGGACTGGCCAAAGCTTTAGCACAGCCTGGAGATATGCTTCATGACCACTGCACAATGCAAAATATACTGTCACTGCGGTTTCTGACTGCTAAGCTCCCATGTGCTAAATGGGAATTATACCACTTACTTTAGAGACTTGTCATGAAGCTAAATGAATGATGTGTGTAAATTGCTTTGAGATCCATGGATGAAAGGCACTACGGAAGGACAAAAAACTGTTGAACAAGGACTGTTCATATCCGGGGCAGAAAATTCTATATTTTAATTGTGACATTTTAAGATGACAGTGAACTGCACACTGGTGGGGAGGCAGATTCAGAAGGAATTGCTTTGGCTCTAACATATGTCCTGCCTAAAGCCAGCTCCAATCTATTTCTACAACAAATCTGCTACTCTCTACGTTCTTCCTATACCAAACAATCACCCATAAAACAGCCTCTAATCAGTTGAAGTTAATGCTGCAGAAATAGAATTAAAGGACTGGAAAGAACTCGAGAGGTCATCTAGTCCAGCCCCCTGCACTCATGACACGACTAAGTAATATCTAGACCATTCCTCACAGGTGTTTATCTAACCTGCTCTTAAAAATCTCCAATGAAGGAGATTCCACAACCTCCCTGGGCAGTTTATTCCAGTACTTAATCACCCTGGCAGTTAAGAAGTTTTTCCTAATGTGCAACCTAAACCTCCCTTGCTGCAATTTAAGCCCATTGCTTCTTGTCCTATCCTCAGAGGTTAAGGAGAACAGATTACCTCCCTCCTCCTTGTAATAACCTTTTATGTACATGAAAACTTATTTCCCCCTCTCAGTCTTCTCTTCTCCAGACTAAACAAACCCAATTTTTTCAATCTTCCCTCAAAGGTCATGTTTTCTAGACCTTTAGTCATTTCTGTTGCTTTTCTCTGGACTTTCTCCGATTTGTCCACATCTTTCCTGAAATGTGGCGCCCAGAACGGGACACAATACTCCAGTTGAGGCCTAATCAGCACACAGTAGAACAGAAGAATTATTTCTTGGGTTTTGCTTACAACTTTCCTGCTAATACATGCCAGAATGATGTTTGCCTTCTTTTGCAACAGTGTTACACTGTTGACTCATATTTAGCTTGGATCTGGGGGTCACAGTGGATCACCTTTCGGCAGTACTCCTTCCTAGGCAGTCATCTCCCATTTTGTGTGTGCACAAGTGATTGTTCCTTTCTAAGTGAAGTACTTTGCATTTGTCCTCATTGAATTTCATTCTAGTTACTTCAGACCATTTATCCAGTTTGTCCAAATCATTTTGAATTTTAATCCTATCCTCTGAAGCACTTGCAACCCCTCTCAGCTTTGTATCAGCCACAAACTTTATAAATATAGTTTCTCTGCCATTATCTAAATCACGGATGAAGATATTTAATAGAACCAGACCCCACTTGATACGCCCTTCCAGCTTGACTGCAAACCACTGTGAATGCTGCTTGCTGTCTGACTCATACAAAGAAATGCAATCACATCTTTCCAGTCCTTGAACAAATCCACTGACTCCCCCATTCCTTACAGGAATCAGGAAATAAAATGTCCCCTCTTCCTTCCTGAAAGCCTTCCATGGACTGGCTACAGCTTATTTCATAGTCCTTAACTCCTGTGTAGTCTCTCGTTTGCTCACCCAGTACGAGCATCCTCACTATCCAAGATTGTGGATACACAGTCTTGCCACTGTTGATGACTTTTCCTGTTGCTACTTCTGCTCTTTCTATATCTCTCAGCCCCATCTCATTTCAGATCACAGCAGAAAACATTTCTCTTTTTCCCTTAGCTATTGCTTCTTAATATTTCCTAATATTTCTTCTCCTCCGTTACTATTTCACCATGCAAAGAATATGAAGATATAGTGTACTTGGACTTTCAGAAAGCCTTTGACAAGTCCCTAACCAAAGGCAAAGTAAGCAGTCGTGGGATAAGAGGGAAGGTCCTCTCCTAGATCAGTAACTATTTAAAAGATAGGAAATAAAGGGTAGGTATAAAGGGTGAGTTTTCACAGCAGAGAAAGGTAAATAGCAGGTTCCCACAAGGATTTGTATTGGGAAATGTGTTGTTCAATTTATTCATAAATGATCTGGAAAAGGGGGTGAACAGAGAGGTGGCAAAATTTGCAGCTATACAAAAGCACTCAAGACAGTTAAGTACAAAACTGACTGTGAATAGTGAGAAAGGGATCTCACTAAACTGAGTGACTGGGCGACAAAACGGCAGATTAAATTCAATGCTGATAAATACAAAATAATGCACATTGGAAAAAATAATCCCAACTATATATATAAAATGGTGGGGTCTAAATTAGCTGTTACCACTTCAGAGAGATCTTGGAGTCATTGTGGATAGTTCTCTGAAAACATCCACTCAATGTGCAGCAGCAGTCAAAAAGGTGAACAAAATGTTAGGAACCATTAGGAAAGGGACAGATATTAAAACAGAAAATATCATACTGCACTATATAAATCTGTAATACACCCCTATCTTGAACTGTCCGGTTCTAGTCACCTTGTATCAAAAAAGATATCTCAGAACTGGAAAAGGTGCAGAGACCAGTAACAAAAATGATGAGGGGGATGAAACAGCTTCTCTACGAGCAGAGATTAAAAAGACTGGGATTGTTCAGCTTAGAAACGGGACAACTAAGGGGGGAATATGATAGAGGTCTATAAAATAATGAATGGTGAGGAGAAAGTGAAGAGGGAAGTGTTATTTACTCCTTCACATAACACAGGAACTAACGGTTACCAGACAAAATTAATAGGCAGCAGGTGTAAAACAAAAGTAAGGAAGTACTTCTTTGCCGAACGCACAGTCAACCTGTGGAACTCAATGTCAGGGGATGTTACGAAGGCCAGAAGTATAACTGGGCTCAAAAAATAATTAGATAAGAATATGGAGGATGGGTCCATCGATAGCTATTAGCCAAAATGGTCAGGAACCCAACCCCATGCTCCAACTACCAGAAGCTGGGACTGTACAACAGAGGATAGATCATTGGAAATTGCCCTGTTCTGTTAATTCTCTCTGAAGCATCTGGTACTGGCCACTGTCAGACAGGATACAAAGCTAGCTGGACCATTGGTCTGACCCAGTATGGCTGTTCTTATGTTATGTTGGGTGAGATCCTTGGCTGGTGTAAACTGACATTAGCTCATTGAAGTCGAGGAACACGTTCACACAGGTTTTTTTTAAATAATAGTGCTGCTCAGCATATTTACATTTTATTTTTCATCTGTAGATCTCAAAGCACTTTACAAAAGTGGGCATTTAACAAAATCCCCATTTTACAGATGGGAAACTGAGGCACGTAGGAGAGAAGCAACTTGCCCAAAATCACACAGCAGGTCAGTGGCAGAGCTGGGAACAGAACCCACTCCCACTCTCTCACTCCCGTGCCCTAATTAATTACATGACCTCCTAAAGGCAAAGAGAGACCCTACACAAAGTAACACTTTTGATATTGTGCAAATGTGAACAGTTTCTGACCTCTGGAATCCAGGGGGTCAGTGGCTCCTTCTGCATCCTTTGAAAGCGTCACTCCATGGAGGTAAATGCTGTAGGGTCGACTGGCCATATTTTTGAACACAATCTATGTAGATATGAAGATGCAGAAAGTATGAGTTCAGCATTCAGTGGCCTGGGTACATTGCTACAAATCTCAGTGAGAGTGAAACTTGCAGGATTTCAGCACTGAAAGTGCTCAAGGGAAAATAACGTTCCTTAAAAAGGAAAAATCCGGGGATGTTCAAGCAGAAGCTCTACTGCAACATGAACATTTGTGGAGCCCACGGATTGGGGTTGCTCTTGTTCTGCCTGGTCTCAGGTGGCTGATGAGAACACCTTCCTCAGGAGATCTTCCCACACTGTCAGGCACACAAAGCCATGGAGAGTGCTGGGCTCTGGATTGGAATCACTAGGATCCCTTAAAAACAAGGAGTCCTAGTGGAAACTCTCATCTTTTCATGTGCTGTATATTTATACCTGCTTACTGTATTTTCCACTCCATGCAGCTGATGAAGTGGGTTATATCCCACGAAAGCTTACACCCAAATAAATTTGTTAGTCTCTAAAGTAGAGATTATGGATTTATACAAAGTTCAGACACAGATCTGAACTTCCCTAAAGTTCAGGTGGAGTTGGAGTTTTGGACCAGCTATTCGAAATATTCTTTACAAAAAGCAAGTGTCAATGCAAAGTTAAGATTGATAAACCCAGCACCCAAAGTCAGGGATGGCAGAGATAAGATTGCAACTCAAACTTAACTCCGTCCCCTTGTGCTCAGACCTTCAAATATGGCCACTCTTTGTATCATTACACATTATCTGACAAAGAATACAACACAAGCTGTTTCTTGTTTACAGTAAGTTTGTTTCCATTTACAGTAAAGTACATACAGTCTTTGTATTTGGCCCTCACCGCTTACCTTGATTGTGTCTTTAACTTGAGCTCTGATGACAGGGCCCAGAATTCCCATTTCCTTGGGCCGGGGAGTCTCCAGACGCTTATTGAAGTTGGAATCTGCATACTGCCTGAAAACGGCCTTTTTATACTTCTTCCCAATGAGATTTGAGAAATTGTCCAAGTACTGAGATTTATATTGCCTTTAAAAAAGGGGGGGGGGGGGGAAATATCAACAACATCTTAATGGTGAGATCCACTAGATGGTAGAATATTCTCCCACGGGAAATAACAGAAGCCCCATTGTATGGGAAAAAACAGTTCTAGATTAGACACAGCTCTATAAAATATATTATGATTTGTGCTACAGTAGCAGCTAGAGACCCAATCAAGGTCAGGGTTCTCATTGTGCTAGACACTGTACAAACAAACAGTATGAGACAGCTTCTGCCTCAGAGAGCTTCCAATCAAAATTTTCAAGACAAAAAGGAGGGGAGAGAGGAAGTATTACTTCTCCCATTTTACAAAATTGAAAAAGAGGCACAGAGGGACTGAGTGACTTGCTCAAGGTGTTGGCAGAGCCAGGAATTGAACTCTGACATCCTGAATCCATATCAAGAGACTTGACTAAACCAACATTACATCAAGGTTGCAAAGACAGTGGAATTCCCAATGATGGCTAAGAATAGGTAGTGTTCATGAAGTAAGGTGAGCAGTTGTGGTTTAGTCATGAGCTGTGGGTGTTTTGTACGTGGACCCTTTTGAGAAAGGCTGTAGAAGCGTGATAACAGCAAAGGTAAGATTTATTCCCCTCACTGTCTTCCTTTCCTTCTCCTCTCAATCCTCCCTCTCTTCTGGTGCATCCTGGGAATTGTAATTCCTGAACTCAAAGCTACAGGAGCCAGCTAGGAACAAATTTACAAACACACACTGTGATAGCGATCTGCATCTAACTAGATACAACACACCTTCCCCCTTTAGAATAACCATTGTAAAACTTCAGTCACTTCCAGACCATCACCTGAGTCCAGTAACAAAGTCTTCCAATCTTTTAGCCAGTCTCTTTTGTCTCACACTTCTCCTAATACCCGGAGAGGCAGGAACAAGACGGGGTAGTGGAGCAATTCCTACTACTATAGATTGTCTATCATTATTACTGGTGTCATCAATATTCTCTGGTCCAAGGTGGAAATCAGCATTCTCTTCTTCAGCTGCTGGCTGATGAGCTGTGGACAATCTAAAAATGTTCTATTTCTTTTGATCTATTAATCCAGCAGAATCTTCTCGGATTTCTGTTGTCTGCAAAGGAAAGGAATATCTTGAACGTTCTTTTTTGACTTTGTATGACAGCTTCACATGAACAAGATCTCCAATTTCAAATTTGTGAGGTTTAGCACCCAACAGTATACACGCTGTCTATATTTCTCCTGATTATTCCTGAATGTGTTAAGAACAGTTTCAGCAGAAGGTTTGGTTGAAAAAGGAGAACATGTAGGTCCTTGACAGGTAGTAAATCATTTATAGCCTTGTGTCCTCTTAACAGTTCAAAGTGTGAAACTCTTGGTGTTAAATGTAGAGTGGACCCATAAGTAAACAGTGTTTCATATAAAACTTCTTTCCCTGGTCTCGCTTGAAAACTGGTAAAGTTGCAAACTTTCTTTCACCAGTCTGTTCATTCTCTCAAGTAGATCACTGGCTCTTGGATGGTATAAAGAAACAGTTTTGCGTTTGATACCACTGCTAATGAGGTAGCGTTGCCTTTCAGCAGAAGTTATTTGCATTCCATTGTCAGGCACCAATTCCTTGGGAAATCCTTCTCAGGCAAAAACTGATGACATTAAACTTATTTACTATTTCAGCGGTAACCTTTCCAGTGAATGTACCTTGTGGCCAATTTGAATGATAGTTTACCATTACTATGACAAACCTCTGTGTAACAGGCTGATCTTCAAATTGCTCCCATTAAGTCAGGAGCTAGTTTCTCTCATGGACAATTGGGATAATGAACTGGTGTGAGAAGGAGGCTGAAGGTTTTCTGTGACTTATCACTTCTAGCTCAAGCCATACAATTCTTGATTATTTCCGCAACGTGCTTGTCCATCCCTGGCCACCAGAAATCTTATCACGGTTGTCTTTGGGTTAGACTCATCCCTATATGTCCTCCATGTGCCAGGTGAATTAATCATTGTCTCAGAAGTGTAGGCACAACAAGATTGTCAATTCTCAAACCCCATTCATTTACAAAGGACAGCTCATGAGACACATGTCTATATGGTTCCAAGTGTTCTGGTGTCATTGTCATGTAAGACCATCCATTGACTATGTAAGTCTTTAGGTCCTTGTGACGGGGTGTGTGCCCCACACTGAAACTGCAAGAGTTGCATTAGGTCAGGTGGGCCCAATCAGCTAATTAGGTTGCAAACAAGGGAGCTTTGGGTTGGAAGGTAGCTAATCAGAGATAAGCTCACTTGTGAGAAAGAGGTGGGGCTTCTACAAAAGACAGAAAATTAGCAGGGAGATATGTGCAGTCACTTCCCAAGAGAAGGGAGATGTGGCTGGGGCTACAGAGGCAGGTAGCCTATGGTTACTGCCTGGGAGAGGGGAGTGAAGAGACTGGCAAACCCAGAGGAGGGGGGCAGGCCAGGAGGTATGGAAGCAGCTCAGGGAAAGGCAGCAAGGTGCAGGGAACTGATCTTGGTTGTTGTGTAGAGCTGGAACCTGAAGAAGAGGATGGGCCCAGGTTGTCCCACCAGCCACTGCAGGAGTGGCACTGTGAGCTAATGAAGCAGAAGACTGCTGGAGAGCAGGAAGGAACATTGATACACTCCAGCACATGGAAGGGGAAACCACAACAGTGACCTAGCCAGAGGGCTGAGTCACAAGGAGGATGCTGCAGTTCCTGGAAGGGCGGGCGGGGGGGAGGTTGCAGAGGAGAAACTGACAAGGTGTAATTGCCGGGAGGGGCACTGGCCTGACTGAACTAATCCCCAGGACTGCCATGAAGCGGCGCCATCCAGCAGTGAGTACAGCAACCCCATCACAGTCCTGAAGTACCTTGTCTTCTCTCATGGCTGTTACCCAGTCTGAGATTGAGTTGTAGCAGAAATTTGTGCAAGGACAATCTCTTCATCATCTTTCTCTATTGAAACCTCATGGTAAGGTATAGGCAGGCAAAACAGAATTTGCAGTGGTGTTGTTAACTCCTGGAAGATACACTGTCAGCAAATCAAAGTCCATTAGTTTGGTGGCCCATTTGGCAATTCTTGGAGTTGCTTTTCCAGAACCTCATGTGGTGAATAAAGCTGAAAGAGGCTTATGATCAGACCTTAAGATAAATCTCCCACTACCCCATAAGTAAGTTCTGAAGCGGTTTACTGCTCAGAAACATGCCAGAACATCTTTCTCAATGAAAGAATAAGATTTTTCAGAATCAGACAGGGTTCTGGAGGCAAATGCAATAGTGATTCCTGTCCATTTTTAAGCTGAGTTAAGACAGCACCAAGACCTTACTCACAAGCTTCTGGTGTGACAATTGTTTGTTTCACAGAATCAAAAGGGCTTAAAGCCAGGATGGTGGACATTGAATATTTGATCTGGTTAAAGCTGTTGTTGTACACTTCAACCCATTCAGACCTTATATGTCCTTTTTTAGGAGATGACTCAATGGAACTATTTTCACAGCAAACTTCTTAATAAACTTTGAATGGTATTTGCATAATCCAAAGGACGACTGAAGATTGTCCTTTTAGTCAGGCTGTGGTGCATCACAAACGGCTTTCACTAGGTCTGGTTCTCTCATGAAAGATTGCATGCATCAGTCTCCGGAATACTGATGCTGCAGAGGCTAACCTGAAACAACAACATCTTTTTGAATTGGAAAAAACCTTCTGAAGTGATGAAAGCTGTGTATTTGTGGGATTTTTCCATTAAGGGGATCTGGTGGTAAGCCGAGCATAAATCAAGAGTCAAAGATTCTTGCCTCCTTCAAGATGAGCAGCATTTCACTGATGTTGGATAGAGGATGACAAGACACAACTATGCTGGAGTTTAAATTTCTCAAGTCCACTTACATGTGGATAGCACTGTTGGGCTTTGTGGTGAGAATGATAGGAGAAATCCATTCTGATGAATCAACTGGTTCAACTGTATCTGCTTTACATCATTTCAGAATCTCCTCGAGTGGTTGTCTCACTGCAACTGGTATGTTTTGCATTTTATGTTGTACAGGCACCACATTATATTGTAGCTGCATCTTGTGCTTGAACTTTTGTGCAACACGTGCAGTATCTGTGAAAACTTCTGCAAAATCCGATTCCCATGTCCCAAGAAATCTGCTTGTAGATATTTAAGTTTCTACAGATGGATTGGGGCTGTTCCTGACCAGCCTCTTCTCCCCACAGATCCAGGAGATCCAACACCTCCGGTGGAGTTCAAAACGCTGATAAGTCAAGAAGGGCATTGTGCGACACCTCCTGGAGGCCATTAAATTGATGTAAGTAATGCAGTGTCTAGACTGACACTTTATCAACCTAACTACATGAACCTTGACTCTACGCTGCTCATGGAGATGGAATTTAGTAGCATAGCAGGGCAGTTACATTGGCGAGATTGAAATTTAAGGGTAGACACTTCCATAGTTAGGTCAACATAAGATTCCTTGCATTGACCTACCTCTGTAATGTACACCAGGCCTAACTTGAGGCTCTGGCACTGAGAGTGAAATACCTGTGCCTTGGGATTATCTGACCTGGGGCCGGCCCGGGAATAGGCTGCGTGAATTAGTCAATTAAACAGATGAAATGATCAGAGATCAAATTGTCATGAAGACAACAAGGTCCCCCAAGACTTGTGAACAACGCCTCATGGTAAAAGGCCTTACCTTGGAGAAAACCATAGAAACTGCCTGAGAATTGGAAAGCACCATCCACCATGTTAAGTCGCTTTCTGCAATACCAGATGTCTTCCAGCCTACAGGTTAATACAGTCTGAAACCTGCAAAGCTCCTAAATATACGTTCTTTATTCTCAACCAACTCTACACTCTGCTATTTGCCAACTTCAAACCTGAGTTGCATGCTTCAGACATACCCTAGAGGCCATGGTGGGTCTCCCATCCCAATCAGTGACATTTTACAGCTACCATAGAGTACAAAAGCTGTTATCCCAAAAGGAAAAAAAATCTATGTAGCCCAAAAGGGAGTTTCTGTTTTAGGATGGAATCATCAAAGGAGGCTTCAAATAATATTAGATCTGAATAGTACAGAACATGTCCTTCAAACTGAGAGAAAAAGGGCTACACAAGGGACCTGCAGCAGTGCTGTGTGAATGCCAAGGAGCTGCAGCAGGCCTACCAGAAGGCAAGGGAGGCCAACAATTGCTCTGGTGTGGAGCTGCAGACCTGTGGCTTTTACAAAGAGCTGCATGCTATCCTCGGTGGAGAACCCACCACCACCCTCAAGAGCTCGGTGGATTATTTGGAGGAGCCTGAGTCACAGCTTCCTTCTCCTCCTTATATGGCTGAGCTGCTCTGCTGGTGTGGATGGAGAGACCCTCCCAAGGCCACATTTTTCAGTTAAGAGTCAACACTGATCACAGTTCCACAGTACATGGAGTCAACAATAGCTGAACAGGCAGTTTACAAATCAAGGCAATTTGCCTTTACTGTCTGCATCAATATTGTAATTTTGAACAGCGGGGAGGAGGAGGAGGAGTCCAACCCAGTCCAGCTAGTCCCTACAGTCCAACACAGGCAAGCCTGATGCAGGGGAAGGAATGTCTTGTAAGTATGCAGTTTGCTTTGAGAGTGTAGGGATTCAACGCCCAAAGTTGCAGGACATGTCTGTTGATTTATTCTTTTTTACTTAGGTGAGGTAATGAAGCAACCAATAGAGGCAGAGTTGCTATCTGCTTTTCATCCCCCTATAGAGTTAGGCAGTGGGTCCCTGAAGAGCAGTTTGTGCGCACCAGGATGTCCTGTGCATCCTCCATAGAGATTGTGAGGAAACTTCTCTGGATGTAGTGTGTAATCCTCTGCCAAAAGTTTCTGGGGAGGGCTTCCTTATTTCTTACACTGCGGTAGGACACTTTCCTATGCCAGTCAGCAATTACTTCAGCCAGAACCACTGCAGCACAAAGGCTGACAGCATATGGCCCTGGTTTGCAGCCAGACGCCTGCAGGATCTGTTCCCTACCAGCCTCCATTACCCTCAGGAGTGAGAGATCAGCTAAAATTACCACCGCCTGTGGAAAACGGTGCCAGTATTCCATTCAACTGCCCTATATGCATACACTCGTGCCTGTGAGCTATCCCTCTTCATTCCATCCCACCCCCTTTCCCTTCATGGTTGTACTCACCATGACTGGACTGCAGCCGGGCTATATCAATCACAAGGAAAAATTAGAATCTAGTGCTTGCAACTTGTGTGGATGAAAGGGAGTGAGTTCACTATACCCAGTTTCCATTTATTTCGTGAACACACTCACAATAGTACCTCTGTGCATTGTACCCTTTGCAGTTGGAAATGTGGCCTAGGGTGGGGGGGCGGTCTCTCCATCCACAGCAGCAGAGCAGTTCAGCCATATAAGAAGAAGGAAAAGGAAGATGAGGGATGGAATGTTCCAAGAGATCCTGCAAGCCTCTGCTGCTCTGGATACCAAGCATGGGACATGGATGTTCACCCTCGCGGACAGGAATAGAGCAGAGAGGAGAAAGGTGCAGGAAAAGGACAGACGTGCAGCAGCAGATGCTAGTGCTTCTGTCATAAACAGATAGTTAAGGATTAATGTCTCTTTTACCTGTAAAGGGTTAACAAAGAGGGAACCAAACACATGACCAGGGGACCAATCAGGAGACAAGATACTTTCAAATCTCGGTGGAGGGAAGCCTTTGTTTGTGTTTTTTGGGTTTTGTTTTGTTCTCTCTGGGCTATGAGAGTGACCACACGTACCTACAGGCTCTCTAATCTTCTATTCCAATTTTGTGAGTACAAAGATAGAAAGGCAGTACAGTCTTTTTATTTGTTTTCCTTTATTTGCAAATGTGTAGTTAGCTGGAAGTATTTTAAATGGTATTTTGCTGGGGGAGGGGGGCTTCTTTCTAGTTCTATAGCTGACAGACCCTGTAACTTTTCACCATCTAAATTGCAGAGATAAACTTTTACCTTTTTTCTTTCTTTTTATTAAAAGCTTTGCTTTAAGACCTATCTGATTTTTTTCTCCTAGTTAAGACTTAAAGGGACTGAGTCTGTGTACACCAGGGAATTGGTGGGGAGGAGGGAAAGAGAGCAGGGGGGAGAAGGGAAAAGTGAATTTCCTCTCTGTTTTAGATTCACGGAGTTTGAATCTGGATTGCCTCTGGGTGAACGGAAAAGAGGAGGGGGGAAGGTATCATTCCTCTCTGTGTGGTGATTCAAGAAGTTTGAATCATGGTGATCTCCTAGTGTATCCAGGGTGGGAAAGATCTGGAAGGAAGAAAGGAAAAGGGGGAATCCCTTTGTTTAGATTCACGGAGCTTGAATCTGTAAATCTCTCCAGGAGCCCAGGGAGGGAACACCTGGAGGGGAGGAGGGGGAAGGGAAATGGTTTATTCCCCTTTGTTGTGAGACTCAAGGAATTTGGGTCTTGGGGTCCCCAGGGAAGGTGCTGGGGGAGACCAGAGTTTATCAGGTACTCTACTCTAAGTCCTGATTGGTGGCAGCACTACAGGATCTAAGCTGGTAATTAAGCTTAGGGGAATTCATGCTACTACCCATATTTTGGACGCTGTTCAGAATTGGGAATTATATGATGACATGGTGAGCAGCGTTGGGATAAGAATCCAAAAGCCAGAAAGATTATTATTTTTCTTTTTTCTCTGTTAGCTGCTTATAAGCAGAGAAAAAGGGGTTTTTAAAAGTAAGTTTGCAGGTTTTTTTTCTTTCTCTCTTCCTTCTGAGTACACTGAAGGCAGAGAGATTAAGGTTTAACAAGGGTCTTTTGTTAAACAAAGCAGGCTTAAGTGAGCAGCAACAGACTCCAGCAGAACATATTTGCAAATGAAAAGTTTTATTCCTTTTTACCTTACCGTGAGTAGCTAGGGGAAAAAGTAGAAAGACACTGTTGCTTAGCAACAGAGAAGGCAGCAGAGGAACAGCAGTTTAGGCAGTAAACCAGCAGAGGGCGCCCCAACACAAAAAAGCAGGAAACATGACTTCCAGGACAAAAGCGGGTGCAGAGAAACAAATCAAAGATGCAGACCACAGGCGAGACATGGAAACAAAACTACAAGAGATGGAGCTGAGAGAAAGAGAAAGAGAGGCTGCCCACAGGAGAGAGCTGGAAATCCTGAGGAAAGCCCACCAGCAGGGCCTGGAATTAGAAAAGGCTAAGCAACAGAACACAGCCAATCCTAACAACACTTCACCAGTTGTTGTTCCACATCCCCAAAAATTTCCCACCTACAAGGCAGGTGATGACACTGAAGCCTTCTTAGAAAATTTTGAAAGAGCCTGCCATGGATACAGCATCTCTGATAACCAGTACATGATAGAGCTGAGGCCACTGCTCAGTGGACCCTTAGCAGAGGTAGCGGCTGAAATGCCTGAGGAGAACATGAACGATTATAAACTTTTTCAAACCAAGGCCAGATACTGAATGGGGATAACACCTGAACATGTCCGTTGGCGGTTCAGAGCCATAAAATGGAAACCAGATGTGTCATTCCCCCGACACGCCTACCACATTGCAAAGAATTCTGAAGCCTGGATATCAGGAACAAAGGTATGATATGGACGAGCTGCACCTCCTGATACAAATGGAGCAGTTCTTAGATGGTGTTCCTGAGGAAATAGAGAGGTACATCCGAGATGGGTAACCCAAAACGATAACCGAGGCGGGGGAGATTGGAGCCAAATGGATGGAAGTGGCAGAAAAGAAAAAAGCTACTGTCAAGGGGAGCGACTACCCCAGGGGGCACACCGACAATAAACCCTATAACTGAGGGCAGCACAAGACCCCACCTACTACCCAAGGAAAGCCACAGACACCCTATTCTCCCACCTCACCAGTTTCCAGTAACCCACCTCGGCCCAGTGACCAGTCAGCTGGACGATGCTTTAAATGTAATGAACTGGGACATATAAAGGCTGACTGCCCCAAGAACCCCAACCGAGTGCAGTTCATTACACCACCCTCACACCAAAGATCCCCAGACCCAGATGCCTCTCAAATACCCTTGGAGCGAAGGGAAATTTTGAGAGTGGGTGGAAAAAAGGTTACTGCGTGGAGAGACACGGGGGCACATGTGTCAGCTATCCACCAGTCCTTGGTGGACCCCAAATTCCTCAACCCAAAGGCCCAAGTGACAATTTACCCCTTCATGTCACAAGCTGTAGACCTGCCTACAGCTGAACTGCCTGTCCAGTACAAAGGCTGGTCAGGAATGTGGACTTTTGCAGTCTATGACAATTATCCCATCCCCATGCTACTGGGGGAAGATTTGGCCAACCAGGTAAAGCAGGCCAAGAGGGTGGGAATGGTTACACGCAGCCAAACCAGGCAAGCTTCCCGACCCATCCCTGTTCCTGAGCCGTCCACAGAGGCCCCGTCTGTGTTACCAGAGACCCAGACTGAGGTAGTGGACCCAAATCCCCTACCAACGACTGAAACAGCCACAGTGCCTCCAGTTCCAGACCAGGAACTGGAAAAGCAACCAGCACCAGAACTGTTGTCAGCACTGACACCAGCGTGTGCAAACCCATCTTCAACCCCAACACCAGAGGGCGCCAGTGAGCCTAAACCGGCTGAAGCAGCAGACAACCACACCCAAGAGGCTCAGCCAGAGCCTAAAATACCACCTGGTGCACCAGCGGAGAGCGGTACACCAGCAACGAAAACAACCCCATCACCTACATTGCTTCCAGAGGGACCAAGCCCAAGTCCACAATCTAAGGAAGAACTGGTGTCTCCAGCTTCAAGGGAACAGTTCCAGACTGAGCAGGAAGCAGATGACAACCTTCAGAAAGCTTGGTCAGCGGCATGGAGCACCCCACCACCTCTCAGCTCTTCTAATCGATCCCGGTTTGTTGTAGAACATGGACTTTTATACAAGGAGACTCTTTCTGGTGGACACCAAGAAGACTGGCATCCACAAAAACAGTTGGTGGTTCCAGCTAAGTACCGGGAAAAGCTCTTGAGTTTAGCCCATGAACATCCCAGTGGCCATGCTGGGGTGAACAGAACCAAAGACCGGTTGGGGAAGTCTTTCCACTGGGAGGGGATGGGCAAGGACGTTGCCAAGTATGTCCGGTCTTGTGAGGTGTGCCAAAAAGTGGGGAAGCCCCAAGACCAGGTCAAGGCCCCTCTCCAGCCACTCCCCACAATTGAGGTCCCATTTCAGCGAGTAGCTGTGGATATTCTGGGTCCTTTCCCAAAAAACACACCCAGAGGAAAGCAGTACGTACTGACTTTCGTGGACTTTGCCACCCGATGGCCGGAAGCAGTAGCTCTAGGCAACACCAGGGCTAAAGCTGTGTGCCTGGCCCTAACAGACATTTTTGCCAGGGTAGGTTGGCCCTCCGTTATCCTTACAGATTCAGGATCTAATTTCCTGGCAGGAACCATGAAAGAACTGTGGGAAACTCATGGGGTGAATCACTTGGTTGCTACCCCTTCACCACCATCAAACCAATGGCCTGGTCGAAAGGTTTAATGGAACTTTGGGGGCCATGAAACGTACATTCGTCAATGAACACTCCAATGACTGGGACCTAGTGTTGCAGCAGTTGCTTTTTGCCTACAGGGCTGTACCACATCCCAGTTTAGGGTTTTCACCGTTTGAGCTTGTGTATGGCTACGAGGTTAAGGGGCCATTACAGTTGGTGAAGCAGCAATGGGAGGGGTTTACGCCTCCTCCAGGAACTAACATTCTAGACTTTGTAAGCAACATAAAAAACACCCTCCAACACTCTTTAGCCCTTGCTAAAGTAAACCTAAAGGATGCTCAAGAAGAGCAAAAGGCCTGGTATGACAGACATACCAGAGAATGTTCCTTCAAGGTAGGAGACCAGGTTATGGTCTTGAAGGCACCACAGGCCCATAAGATGGAAGCATCATGGGAAGGGCCATTCACAGTCCAAGAGCGCCTGGGAGCTGTTAACTACCTCATAGCATTTCCCTATTCCTCCCTAAAGCCCAGAGTGTACCATGTTAATTCTCTCAAGCCCTTTTATTCCAGAGACTTACATGTTTGTCAATTTACAGTCCAGGGAGGAGATGACACTAAGTGGCCTGAAGGTGTCTACTATGAAGGAAAAACTGACGGTGGTGTGGAAGAGGTGAACCTCTCCACCACCCTGGAATGTCTACAGCGGCAACAAATCTAGGAGCTGTGCATTAGCTTCGCCCCATTGTTCTCAGCCACCCCAGGACGGACTGAACGGGCATACCACTCCATTGACACAGGTAATGCTCACCCAATTAGAACCCCACCCTACTGAGTGTCTCCTCATGCCCAAGCTGCAATAGAACGGGAGATCCAAAACATGCTACAGATGGGTATAATACGCTCATCTACCAGTGCATGGGCATCTCCAGTGGTTCTGGTACCCAAACCAGATGGGGAAATATGCTTTTGTGTGGACTATCATAAGCTAAATACGGTAACTCGTCCAGACAACTATCCAATGCCACGCACCGATGAGCTATTGGAAAAGTTGGGATGTGCCCAGTTCATATCTACAATAGACTTAACCAAGGGGTACTGGCAAGTACCGCTAGACGAACCTGCCAAGGAAAGGTCAGCATTCATCACCCATGTGGGGGTGTATGAATTTAATATGCTTCCTTTCGGGCTGCGAAATGCACCCGCCACCTTCCAAAGGCTGGTAGATGGTCTACTAGCAGGATTGGGAGAATATGCAGTTGCCTACCTCGATGATGTGGCCATTTTTTCTGACTCCTAGCCCAAACACCTAGAACACCTGGAAAAAGTCTTTGAGCGCCTCAGGCAGGCAGGACTAACTGTTAAGGCCAAAAAGTGTCAAATAGGCCAAAACAGAGTGACTTACCTGGGACACCAGGTTGGTTGAGGAACCATAAACCCCCTACAGGCCAAGGTGGATGCTATCCAAAAGTGGCCTGTCCCAAAGTCCAAGAAACAGGTCCAATCCTTCTTAGGCTTGGCCGGGTATTACAGGCGATTTGTACCACACTACAGCCAAATCGCTGTCCTACTGACCGACCTAACCAAGAAGACCCAGCAGAATGCAGTCAAGTGGACTAATGAGTGTCAAAAAGCTTCACCCAACTTAAGGCAACGCTCATGTCTGACCTTGTGCTAAGGGCCCCAGACTTTGACAAACTATTCCTAGTATCACAGATGCATCTGAGCGTGGTATAGGAGCAGTTCTCATGCAGGAAGGACTGGATCACAACTTCCATCCTGTCGTGTTTCTCAGCAAGAAACTGTCTTACGCCCATACGTTTGGGGATGGCGGTTCCAGCTACAAACCGACCATGCTGCACTAAAGTGGCTTCATACTGCCAAGGGGAACAACAAAAAACTGCTTCGATGGAGTTTAGCTCTCCAAGATTTTGATTTTGAAATTCAACACATTTCAGGGGCTTCTAATAAAGTAGCTGATGCACTCTCTCATGGAAGTTTCCCAGAATCCACTGGTTAAAACAGGTCCTTCAAATGTAGAAAGTCTTGTAGTTTACATACGTAATAGTATATGTAAAGGTGCATGTGTTGTATTAATCTGTTTATTCTAAAGTTCTAGAAAGAAATCACCGCCAGTGAGGTTCCCCACTGTCTGTGATTTGGGGGGCATGTCATAAACAGATAGTTAAGGGTTAATGTCTCTTTTACCTATAAAGGGTTAACAAAGAGGGAACCAAACACATTACCAGGGGACCAATCAGGAGACAAGATACTTTCAAATCTCGGTGGAGGGAAGCCCTTGTTTGTGTTTTTTGGGTTTTGTTTTGTTCTCTCTGGGCTATGAGAGTGACCACACGTACCTACAGGCTCTCTAATCTTCTATTCCAATTTTGTGAGTACAAAGATAGAAAGGTGGTATAGTCTTTTTTTTTTGTTTTCCTTTATTTGCAAATGTGTAGTTTGCTGGAAGTATTTTAAATTGTATTTTTCTGCGGGGGAGGCTTCTTTCTAGTTCTATAGCTGACAGACCCTGTAACTTTTCACCATCTAAATTGCAGAGATAAAAAGAAAGAAAAAAGGTAAAAGTTTATTAAAAGCTTTGCTTTAAGACCTGTCTGATTTTTTTCTCCTAGTTAAGACTTAAAGGAACTGAGTCTGTGTACACCAGGGAATTGGTGGGGAGAAGGGAAAGAGAGCAGGGGGGAGAAGGGAAAAGTGAATTTCCTCTCTGTTTTAGATTCACGGAGTTTGAATCTAGATTGCCTCTGGGTGAACGGAAAAGAGGAGGGGGGAAGGTATCATTCCTCTCTGTGTGGTGATTCAAGAAGTTTGAATCACGGTGATCTCCTAGTGTACCCAGGGCGGGAAAGATCTGGGAGGAAGAAAGGAGAAGGGGGAATCCTTTTGTTTAGATTCATGGAGCTTGAATCTTAAATCTCTCCAGGAGCCCAGGAAGGGAACACTTGGAGGGGAAGAGGGGGAAGGGAAATGGTTTATTCCCCTTTGTTGTGAGACTCAAGGAATTTGGGTCTTGGGGTCCCCAGGGAAGGTGCTGGGGGAGACCAGAGTTTATCAGGCACTCTACTCTAAGTCCTAATTGGTGGCAGCACTACAGGATCTAAGCTGGTAATTAAGCTTAGGGGAATTCATGCTAGTACCCATATTTTGGACGCTAAGGTTCAGAATTGGGAATTATATTATGACAGCTTCTCAAGCAGCAAACAGATATGCTGCAGACTCTCGTTGACCTTCAGGTTCAACCATCTTGTGCTCACCTCCTTCTGCAGCCCATAGAGAACTGCATTGTGGGACCTCTGGGACCACTGCACTATCCTACCACATCACCCTAGACAATCACAGCTGCACGTACACTGAACTGTGAGAGACCCGGTTGGTGTATGCGTTTCTGAAATGGAAATGACTGTTCTTTCCCCTTCAAAAATTATTTTCCCTTTATTTAAGTTTTATTCAATTATAATTTTTTTTTCTATTTGCATGGGTATGAAATAAATGTCTATTTTTGGCAACTTAGTGGATTTTCCAACTCCAAATTGAGTCCCAACTGATCGGTAGCAGTTGGACATTGCAAGTGTTCACAGCGCAATTACCACTCACTTTTCCACTGTCAGTGCAGATCTCATTTTGGTGTTGCTGCGCAGGAGGGCTGGGATGAGTTCGGCACATAGATCCAACAACATCCAAAAGTTCTGCAGCCACTGCTCATTTTCCCAAACCTGATGTGATCTCATCCATCAGTGCTTCTTTCTCCAGCCCACCTCCAGCTCCCTCATCAATGCCATCAACAACTTTGAATTCTTTCTTTCTATGTCCCAGAGCAATCTAGCCTCCAAGAAATTGTCATATTCTCTGCAGGCTTCTCTGGCGGCTCTGCAAATACTGCAGAATCAGTATTTACCACAACACTCATCACAACAGTACAGAGCTGTGCAGGATCCATGCTTCTGACACAGATAGTGGACAGCGAGGAGGGATGCACAGGTTTGTGGGGATTTTGAAAAGAGGCACAGAACATTATGGGATGCAGATGAAATTATGGGATGGAGAACACTACATTATAGGACTTTGAAATCGTGTTCCTAGTCACCCTGTGTGACTCATTTTCCATCGATACAAGCGCTGCTAGTGAGAACGCGCACTGCTGACAAAACAAGTGTAGTGTTGACACGTAAAAACAATGTAATTACTGCAGCAGCTGTTTGCTGACGTAACTTAGGTTGACATAATTTTGTCGCATAGACATGGATCTCAGTCTGCACAACAGCACCACTCGCCTAGGAAACCTCCTGCTGCCTCACAGTGTCAGACTCTCTAGCCTTCCAGCCTGCCCTTGATCCTGTCCCTGTTCTGGCCCCAGCCTTGCCTGGGATTTGTTCCAGCCTGCTCCAGTCTTCTCTGTGCCCTAGTCTGACTCTGCTCCAGACATGTTCCTGACCCGCTCTAACCCTGTACCCACCTCCTGACCCCCTTGGACTGACTCCAACCTGGCTTCAACCTTTGGCCTGCTTCTGGTATCTGACTGAGATCCTGACTGGGCTCATCAATGGACTCTGACCTTGGTTCTAACCCTCCACCTGTCCTCAGACCTTAGTTTGAGCACAGCCCTGTCCCAATTCTGCATCCAGCTTCGAATACTGCTCCAACCACCAGGCTTGACCACCTAGAACCCAGAGCTTGACACATTCACTTATTCAGCCTGGTAGAGACCTTCAGAAGCCATTCACTAGGGCTTCTATATAGTGTATTCTATAAATACCATGCAATCCTGCCACTAATATTCCACCTGTTTGACAAGATTGAGTTCCTGTGAAAAATATGCAGAAGAAGTTTTTAAGGGCTAGGACTTTACATTATATAGCACACTTCCTAAGCTGCCTCAAGTTAACATTTCATCAACAGGGTACAGTTCACCATTTTACCTATCAATGGTCTCTGGAATTTCTGGAGCATAATCCCAGGTGATTTCTTCCGCAGCAATGAAATATTCCCAGTCCTTAATCATACGCACTTCCTTAAAGGATAATTTCTTCTTGAACACGTCTTTTCCCACAAGTTCTTTTATGTTGAGGTAACCGTGCATTCCAGCTGGTTGAAGAGAGACACAGTACAATGGTTATTGTTAGTCCTATGAACAGTGCATTCCTACAGCCCTTCAGCTCAGGATGCACGAAAACATTCACCCATTGACCTGAGTCTATTCAGGTTTAAAAAAAGGAAAAAAAAGAAGAGTGCAGGCACTAAGGGTGGTATTTTCAAAGGGGCTTATGGGAGTCAATGAGAGCTCAGCAACTAACTCGCATAGCTTCCTTTGAAAATACCAGCCTAACTGACAGCAAGGACTTCCTCTTTTTCTCTTCAATGAGCCCTCCAACTTTCACAAGAGGGAATCCACTGATTCATTACAACAGAGATCTGTTCACTCGAGGGGGAAATTAACATCCACTGTTAAAGACGAGCAGAAAAGATTTTTTGCTCACTGAACTGCAAAGGTTCTCTGTTTCTCCTGAAAGAGCTGGTCAATCTCCAGGTTTTTTATAATGAGGCTCATCTGAGCACCTCCCAAAGAATTAAAAACGAAGGGTTAGATTCATTGTTGCCCTGTAGCCCCTTTGAAGCAGTAGTTCTAATAAGCCTCATCTTGCAACCCTAATTCAAGCAAAATGCCCTGTTTCCACTGATTTCCTAGGATGACCCCAGATGCGTTAGCCACCACATTTCACAAAGTTAGCAGCACTTTAGGAGATAAGGAGGAAGAGACAAGTATGACACTCTCTGCAACTGCACAATTGCCTCCTGAACAGATGTTCCCTTGCCTTGCAGATGATTCTGGACAAGAGAAGATATTAGCCACCTTCCTTTCTGGCTCACAGTCATGTTTGCTGTGGTTGATGCACCTCCCACAAGGTTGACGGTTGAGACCTTGCGACGATTTTGTTCCAGGACTTGCCCATTGAAATGGATGGAGAATATCTCTGGTTTGGAGCTCATTCCTATTAAATGCCAGCTAATGTGATCATATGTGCAAGCTCCTAGGTCTGAAACAGAACAGCAGGGTTAAGAACACAGGTAAATCATCCCAGAATCACAGGATGGTTAATTAATTCCCACTGGTAGGTCAAAAGTGAATACCCACTCGGCACTTTCATAGATTCATAGACTCTGGGACTGGAAGGGACCTTTCAATCAAGTCTCTCTGATATCTTGATGGCCATGTCTAGGATGGATACTGTATAGGCCATGGGTGGGATTTTCAAAAGAATTTAAGTAGATTAGGAGTCTAAATCCCCTTGAAAGTCAGTTGAGTGCCTAACTCACTTAGGTGCTTTTGAAAAACCTCACTCCTTATCCAGTGGATGGCCTGAAGAGATTTAATTCTCTCTCTGCATGAACAGCCACGGCTTTAGAAGCCATGTGCTCTCCGCACCAAGGTCAGACTGCAGGGGAAAGCAATGGTAGTTGGGAGTGCACACATGCTCCCTAGTGGAACCAGATGCTCATCGTATAGTTATACACGAGGCTGTGCCACTCTACTTCTTCTGTTCACTTTCTACAGCTCACGAGCATATGCTGCAGTGAGGAGTAAGACAGTTTGTGGACACTGGCTGGATGCCACGAGTACGTACAGTACCTGGCAACGTCCCATTAGCGTAACCATTAATCGTGTACAGGAGAGAGGTTGATTTTTGCCAGCTTTTGCTTTCATCAAACACAGCAAACATCAACACATATTCTCTGTCAAACAGTTTCTGTGTCCCATCTTGCTTCAGGCTTCCTGTGGGAGGAAACGAGGTATCAGATGAAGGCAAAAATAAAACCAGCTCATATCAACTGAAAGGCATCCAGATCTATTCCATGAGCTTTCCACACATGCCAGCTGCACCTGGCCACATAGGATGTTTTTTTCAAAATGTGTTTGAGGTGAATTTAGTTCTGGGGAAAAGTGCTGGATTGGCAGCTTTGGAGACTGAAGGCCTCTGGCATCCACAGAACAGGTTCAGCACAGGGAGCATTTTTAATATGGGCAAAACAAAGTATTTTTTCCTAGCCTCATTCTTGGAAACAGTTTTGGCTACAACTTTCCAAAAGAATTCAATCTGAGGAAAACACCTGGAATGGTAAATTCCAGCCTGAACAGTTAAAGTTTGACAATGTTATAAGCAATTGAAGCTGGGGGTCTCAAAACGGGAAATGTCAGGCAACTTTACTATAAGGCGGTGTTACCAGCCCTACCTACCATAAGAATTATTCAAGAAACTAGTGTGCATTACAGCTAGTCCAGAACACTGTAACCCAAAGGCCTATAATAAAGACAGATGAAACAAAAATCAATTTCCTCTAAACTGCCTGCACAGAAACACGAGAAGGAAAGAGGAAAATGAAATGCCTTCTCACATTATGATACAATCTTCAAGCTTGATTTTGATGTTTTTTAGTTTTTATTGTTACCATAACAGAGAACAACACTATCAGAATGGGCTAGGCCACTGAAACAGTAGACCTGCTAACGTTTTATAACTTTTGTCTACCCAAAGCATTTTAATTACCTTTTTTACATATAAGCAATGCTCCAATCAGACCGGAGTTAAAGTCCATCACCATGTTCTCATGTGAGTAATAGATATAGGTGAGACAGGGAGGGTCGGCTTCTTTAGGCCCAATTTCTGCTGTGATCTCCCACATGTATTTATACACCAGGCCTGGAAGCACAGCATCATCCACTTTTTCAAAAGAAGGTGTTCTGTCAGCATACAAGGAACCTGTGTAGACAGAAGTCGAGAGAGGGAGTTAGAGGTGTATCGAGGGAGGGACTGATGAACGTGTGCACAGGGTTTTTACTGCTCTTGCCATCCATACACAGAGAGCTTGATTCTTCTCTCACCTATGCCAGCTTTACAATGGTGCAGTCATTGACACCAGTGCACAGGGAGGGTAAAATGCTACCTTTTACATTCACTTAGAACTGGAGAAAATGAGACACAAAGTGCAAATTGGGCACACATAAAAAAATAAATAACCCATTACCAATGGTGGCAAATGCCTTGAACTCCAAAGCTTTGGAACTGAAAGACTATAAATACATTTTCTTTAACACACACATTTAACCATTTACTATATGGGAGGATAGTACCCAAACTTTAGGATAAGGTGCTTTCTGAAAACATTGTAGCTATTTGGAGTAAACAGCATGTGAGGAGGCAGGACAATCTTGTGCAGTTCATTTAGTGCACAAACAGTCACAGACTGGATTCAAAGATCACAGAACATCAGTCTTCGGGGGATTTTCCGAACATTATACAGCACATACCTTCTGACAGTTTGTTGTAAGCTATGCCTTGCGGGTGAATGCTCAGCTGTTTGTTGGCCATGTTCTTAAAGTGAACTACTAAAGTGTCTCCCACTTCAGCACGCAGAGTTGGTCCCAGAAGTCCTGCAGAAATTCAGCATTAAAAATAAAAAAGTAAATGAGTATCAAATGGTGCATCTTAGTGAAAAGGAGAGAGTCACCTTCTCCTGAGTGGGAGAGTGAACTCCTGTTAAAGGACAAGTTGCACAAAATAAAGGCATAGGATTTAATGCCAGTGCAATGAGGATTAATCCTATCCCGTGATTTAGCTGTGAAATACCTGGATGGTGGAAAGGCACACAAGGATCTAACAGATGGGGCCCAATGTAAATAAGGTTGTGAATGATATATTCAGCAAAGGACACTGAAAATCACACGAAAATTCTGTACATGAAGCGAGAAGGCTGTTTCTCGGCTATGGAAAGTTTTCTGATCAGACAGCTTAAAGGTTGGAGAAGGGATTTCTCCCCTTACAAATTAGTCACCAGTACAAGCATAGTTTTAGGAAAGCAGACCGAAGTCAGGGAGTGTTTAATGTGACATCCAGAGCAACAACCTTCACAACACAAGGTATGTCTCCACTGCAGTGGGACATGCAGTTGCAGCTCAGCAAGGCATTCCCATGCTAGCTTTAATCTAGATAGTACAGCTAAGAAGAGCAGAAAAGATGCACCAACGCAGACTAACAATGTAAGTACATACCTAGGAGGAGCCCACACAGAAGCCCATGCTCTTGCATCTTCTTTGCTACTTTTAGCCATGTTAGCTAGATTAAGCTAACATGGATATGTCTACCTGTGCTGGTATCACACTTCCCAGTGCAGTGTAGACATACCCACAATCAGTCACAGAACTCAGGCTGTGGAAATGGGGTTGGTAAGAAAGGTATTGCAGAGATGGCCTGAGGCAATTTCCACTGAAGTCAAAAGGATTTTTTCCATTAACATTACTGCAAAAATGGATCAAACCCTTGCAAAGGTGGTTTCTTTTTTTTTTAACTAGAAGACATTTACCTGTAAATATGTAGGGCTTGATTCTCCACTGCTTTGCCTTTGTTTAGTCATTTGCCCCTGTGCAAAATGGGTGTGAAACGCTCTTCTTGATGTGTGTAAATGGAAAATTCAGATTAACACTTTACACGCCACTTTGCCCAGGTATAACTGGTCAGACATTTCTATAATTAATAAAGATAGGGCCAGTTTCTGATACCCTAACTCATGCTGAGTAGCACCTGATTCCACCCACCGACTGCATCCTAGGGAAAAGGCAGTTTTACCCATCTTGTCTGAGGGGAGGGCTTTTATGGAACATGGAAAAGATAAAACAAAGGAAGCCAAGTATTGGAAGGGGGCATATCAATGCAGAGAGCCGCACAAGAAGGGGAAGCACTGTGCAGAAGAGAGCAAGTTCATGGGGTGGGGGAAGGAAACTCCATGTGGGATGAGCCACCCAGCATTCAACAACCTGCATGAGACAGGTGAAACCCTGCCTGTCTACCTTCCTGGACACAGGTGTCCCTCCAAGGATTCCCAAGGGAAGAGTGAGCTAGAGAGGTGCATTGTGATTAGGATGGTTCTTGTGTTCAATATGATCTGTATTGTCTTGTGCTTTATGTGATTAAGTAAAAGAGCAATTGTGCTATGCTCTGTGCAAAGCGTGAGAGTGTGTTATTTGGTTCACAATTATCACATGCCTCCTATTTAACTATAAACCAGAAGCTTTTCACCTTGGAGGAGTGGGGTGTAGGGAGAGGGTGTATTTGAGTACACTGAAGAGTCACCATTGTGCCCAGGGACTTGGCAGCTCAAGAGTGGGTTCCAGCTCTCATAAGGAGGTGCCAAACAGAAAGTCTGCACCCTGAGTGCATGTCTGGGGACTCCAAGACTGGGGCTGAGACTAGACTGTCTTCAGGTCCCAGAGCCTTAACATATCCAGGGATCCAGAGGCTTGGATTCCCCTCACAGCAGTCTAGTGGGTGGTCAGCAGGGGGTGCCCAACCAGATCTGTGACATTCTTCCTGCAGTGTTACAAATTGCTTTACAGAGAGAGTGCGTTGCTCCCCACTTTGTAATGATTGGCCCTGTCTAACGAGCAACCAGCCAATTACTCACTTCCTTTCCTGCTGTGTTATTGAAAGAGAGGAAATGAGTCAGTGGTGCCAAAGGAGAAGGGAGGATGAGTTCCCAGAGACTACACTGTAAACCTGGGAGGGATCTAAATCACAAAATCGACCCTGCAGGTTGGATCACGGCAACTGGACACCAGCAATCTGGTCAGCCCATTTATGCTCTTTAAATACTGGCATAAATTTTCTTCCAGTCTCCTGGAACTTCCCCAGTGTTCCAAGACTTATCCAAAATCCATAGTGGAGGTTCATGGGTGCAGTCCCCCACGCAGGCTTGCTTGAAAATCCAAGTCAAAGGTAACGACCCCACCAAGCCACTACTCCACTTCTACCCCCCTACAGTAACCCACCCCACCTGCTAATACACCCCAGAGCCAGTCCCCATGGTGACCTTAGATCTCTTCCAGGAGGAGTGATGGAACCATAATGGGAAGTTCTAAGGGGGGAGCCTCTGCAGCTGTGCACTGATCCATCATGAGCCCAGGCAGAGGATGGCAAATGGTGTCAAACAGAGCCTGGGGTTGGAGGACTGAGAGTGATCAGTGTGACTGTTTTGCACAGCACTACACACGTGGGAGATCGATAGCAGTGGAAGTGAAGGGAGCAACACCCACATTTTTCAAGCTCTGGAAATATATAAACTAGCCTCCAAAAATGGGTGCCCATATATTCTGCAAATGCTATAATAGTGTGTGCCTGTATTCTGGCCAGCAATGGCACCACATACAGACCTATCACATATATGACCTTGGAAACACACAATAAGGAAGGCAGTGGAAATCTCCTGGTTATGAAGCTGCGAACAATCAGTGACTTACATTTTCAAAGGTAGATAGTGATTTTGGGTGCCCAGTTTGAAATACTGTAAAGGGGCCTGATTTGCAAAAAGTGTCGAGTCCACCCTACTCAGAAAATCAGCCCCTCTTAAGGCATCTTGAATCAGTGACCCAAAAATGGAATAACTCCAATTACTAGTCACTTCTGATCCATAAATTCCAAGGCCAGAAGGAACCATTGTCATCAGCTAGTCCAGGGGCTCTCAAACTTCACTGTACTGCAACCCACTGCTGACAACAAAAATTGCTACATGACTCCAGGAGGCGGGACTGAAGCCTGAGACCCCCTTGGGGTGGGTGTGCAAATCTGAATCCCAAAGGCTTCAGCCCCAGGCAGGGGACTGTTACCTGAGGGCCTCCCCACACACTCAGGGCTGAAGCCCTTGAGCTTTGGCCCTGGGCCCCAGCAAGGCTAAATGCCAGACCATGGCGACCGCATTGATATAGGGTCATGACCCACTTTGGGATCTCAACCCACAGTTTGAGAACCGCTGATCTAGTCTTACCTCACAGGCCATAGAACTTCTCCAAAATAATTCCTAGAGCAGATCTTTCGGAAAAGCACCCAATCTTGATTTAAAAATGGCCAGTGATGGATAACCCAGCACAATCCTTGGTAAATTGTTCCAATGGCTAATTACTCTCACTGTCAAAAAGATACAGCTTATTTCAAGTCTGAATTTGTCTAGCTGCAACTTCCAATCATTGGATCCTGTTATATCTTTCTCTGCTAGACTGAAGAGCCCATGATTAAATATTTGTACCCCACATAGATACTTATAAACTGTAATTAAGTGACCCCTTAACCTTCTCTTTGTTACACTAAATAGACAAAAGCAGCAAAGAGTCCTGTGGCACCTTATAAACTAACAGACATATTGGAGCATGAGCTTTCATGGGTGAATACCCACTTCGTCGGATGCATGTGACAAAGTGGGTATTCACCCACGAAAGCTCATGCTCCAATACGTCTGTTAGTCAATAAGGTGCCACAGGACTCTTTGCAGCTTTTACAGATACAGACTAACATGGCTACCCCTCTGATACTAAATAGACAGACTCTGAGAACTCAATCACAAGTTTTCTAACCCTGTAGTCATTTTTGTGGCTCTTCTTTGAACCATCTCCAATTTAATCAATACTGATAACGGAGGCCAATATTTTTAAGGGATTGAGCTTTTGGCACCTGTGCTATAGAGAAGAGCTACTTAAATTCTCCCTCTATTTGCTTGGCTTGCAGTATATGCTGGCGATGGGTATACAAATACAGGCACATTTTCCTGCACATAGAAGACACTGGCTTTGAAAGTTATTTTCTGCTTACCTGAGAAAGTATCTCTTGGTTTTGCTTTCTGAAAATCTGCTTCATACTCTCTATAGGCAATTTTCTTAAACACAGGCTCTGAATTTTCTAATCTGCAATAGGAAGTATAAAAAATAAATTAAATGTAAAGCTTCTTAGCTATGCAGTGTGGTCCAATCGAGTGGGCACTAGACTGGGCTTCTGGAGACCTGGCTTCTATTCCTGGCTCTCACTTGGGTAAATCATTTCATCTGTTTCCCCTCCCACTCTGTGTCCATTTAGAGTGTAAGCTCTTTGGACAGGGACTCTCTTATTACATGTTTATTCAGCACATAACACAATGGAGCCACCGATTGCAGCTGGGGCTTCTAGACACTACTGTGATACAGTTTAATAAAGTAACCACCTTTTGCTATGCTGTAGCTCCTTTTGGCTCTACCGTGAGGTTGGTATTAATTTACTCACTTCACAGTTGGGGAAATAGGAACCCAGAGAGCTGAAGTGACCTGCCCAAAGTCACACAGGATGTGTATTGCAGAGCTGGGAGCAGAACCCGCATGCCTCATCGCTGTGCTTCAGTTTCAAGATCACCTGCAATGATCTCAGCACAATCATTCAGCGTGAAAATTATCTGTAAGTGCCATCACTTTTAGGTAAAATAGAAAATGTGATTTGTTCCCCTTTGAAAGAGCAAACTGGCCTCTTATAAGGCAGCCCAGGGATCAAAACCATTCAGGAAACTGCTTCTTGGGCAATGTGACAACTGTCTTTACCTTTTGAGACATAAAAGTATTTGCACAAATGGATAAGACGGTTACTCACCTTTGTAACTGTTGTTCTTCGAGATGTGTTGCTCATATCCATTCCAATTAGGTGTGCGCGCGCCGCGTGCACGTTCGTCGGAAGATTTTTACCCCAGCAACTCCCAGCGGGTCGGCTGGGCGCCCCCGGGTGTGGTGTCGCTATGGCACCGAATATATACCCCTGCCGACCCGTCTGCTCCTCAGTTCCTTCTTGCCAGCTACTCCGACAGTGGGGAAGGAGGGCGGATTTTGGAATGGATATGAGCAACACATCTCGAAGAACAACAGTACAAAGGTGAGTAACTGTCTTTTCTTCTTCGAGTGCTTGCTCATATCCATTCCAATTAGGTGAATCCCAAGCCTTACCTAGGCGGTGGGGTCGGAGTGAGAAACTGCAGAATGCAAAACTGCTAAGCCAAAGGCTGCATCGTCTCTGGATTGTTGCACCAGGGCATAATGGGAAGTAAAGGTGTGTACCGAAGACCATGTAGCTGCTCGACATATTTCCTGAATAGGCACTGGAGCTAAGAAGGCAGCCGACGAGGCCTGGGCCCTGGTAGAATGTGCGGTAATATGACCCGGAGAGGCATGAGCTAGATCATAGCAAGTCCGGATGCACGCTGCTACCCAGAACGAAATCCTCTGAGAACAGACGGGCTGGCCTTTCATCCGGTCCGCCACTGCAACAAAGAGTTGGGGCGTTTTGCGGAAGGGCCTTGTTCGGTCAATATAGAAGGCAAGTGCCCTACGGACGTCGAGCGAATGTAACTGCTGCTCCCTACGAGATGTATGCGGTTTGGGGAAGAAGACTGGGAGGAATAGGTCCTGGTTGAGATGAAAGGCCGAGACTACTTTAGGGAGGAAAGCCGGATGTGGGCATAGCTGCACCTTGTCCTTGTGGAACACCGTGTATGGTGGGTCCACCATCAGAGCCCAAAGCTCAGAGACTCTTCTAGCCGATGTAATGGCTACAAGGAAGGCTGTTTTCCATGATAAATATAGGAGTGAGCAGGTTGCCAATGGCTCGAACGGGGGGGGGGGGGATGTAAGTCTCGTCAGAATGAAATTGAGGTCCCAGGAAGGGGCGGGGAGTCGTACTAGGGGATAGAGACACTTCAGGCCTTTGAGGAACCTCGAGACCATAGGGTGGGAGAAGATGGAGTAAGCACCTTCTCCGGGGTGGAAAGTAGAGATAGCTGCCAAGTGCACTCGCAAAGATGAGATAGCGAGGCCTTGTTGTTTAAGATACCAGAGGTAGTCCAAAATAGTGGGGATGGGAACCTCTGTAGGTGCGACATCCCACTTTTGACACCAGCAAGAAAACCATTTCCACTTGGCTAAGTAAGTAGACCGAGTAGAAGGTTTCCTGCTACCCAGGAATATCTCTTGCACCGGAGCAGAGCAGCATAATTCCGATTGGGTTAACCATGCAGGAGCCACGCCGTTAGATGGAGGGATTGCAGGTCTGGGTGGAGAAGCCTGCCGTGGTCCTGCGTTATCAGATCCTGATGAAGGGGCAGGGGGATCGGGTTGGCTATCGAGTGGTCCAGCAACGTGTTGTACCAGTGTTGTCGGGGCCACGCAGGGGCGATCAGGATCAGTCGAGCCCTGTCCCTGCGAAGCTTTATGAGAACCCTGTGCACCATCGGGAAGGGTGGAAAGGCATAAAGCAGGTGGTTCGCCCAAGAGATTAGGAAGGCATCTGATACTGAGCCCAGGGTGAGACCCTGAAAGAAGCAGAACCTCTGACACTTCCTGTTGTTGCGGGTAGAGAAGAGGTCTATGTGGGGAAAGCCCCACTTCTGGAAGATGGAATGTACAATGTCTGGGCGAAGCGACCACTCGTGGGAGAGAAAGGATCTGCTGAGATGGTCTGCCAGAGTGTTCCGGACCCCTGGGAGGAAGGACGCTACAAGGTCTATAGAGTGGGCTATACAAAATTCCCACAGTTGGATTGCCTCCTGACAAAGGGGGGGAGGATTGAGTCCCTCCCTGTTTGTTTATGTAGTGCATTGCTGTTGTGTTGTCCGTGAGTACTAGAACACAACGGCCCTGCAGATGATGTTGGAATGTCTGGCAGGCGAGGCGGACTGCTCTCAGCTCCCGGACGTTTATGTGCAACGCTAGCTCTTGAGATGACCAGAGGCCTTGCGTGCGACGATGGCCTAGGTGTGCCCCCCAGCTAAGAGACGACACGTCCGTCGTTAGGGATACTGAGGGCTGTCTCGGTTGGAACGGCATTCCTGCACACACCAGGGAAGGTGTTAGCCACCAGTTGAGGGAGCCTAAGACGCTCTGAGGAACGGTGACAACCATGTCTATGGCGTCCCTGCCTGGGCAGTAAACTGAGGTGAGCCAGGTTTGAAGGGGACGCAGGCATAGTTTGGCATGCTTGGTTACAAAAGTGCATGGGGCCATGTGACCGAGAAGGCTGAGGCAGGTGCGGGCTGAGGTCGTCAGAAAAGTTTGAAGGCTTTCTATGGCCGAAACTAGTGTCCGAAAGCGGGGTAGCGGAAGGCAGGCTGTTGTGAGTTTGGAGTCTAGAATGGCCCCAATGAATTCTATTCTTGAGTGGGCACTAGAGTAGACTTCTCTAGATTGATCATCAGGCCCAACCGCTCGAATAGGTCCGTGATGATGGCAACATGCCTGGTGACTTGGGCCTCGGAGGTCCCACGAATAAGCCAGTCATCTAGGTAAGGAAAGACGTGTATTCGCCAACGACGGAGGAAGGCGGCCACTACAGCCATGCACTTTGTAAACACGCGCGGGGCGATGGAGAGGCCAAACGGAATTGAAAATGTTGATCGTGCACCATAAACTGTAGGTACCGTCTGTGCGGAGGGTAAATGGTGATGTGAAAGTATGCATCCTTCATGTCGAGAGCAGCGTACCAGTCTCCGGGATCCAAGGATGGGATGATGGTCCCCAGGGACACCATGCGGAACTTCAACTTCTTCAGAAAGATGTTGAGACCGCGCAGGTCCAGGATGGGTCGGAGACCTCCTTTTGTCTTGGGGATTAGGAAATATCGGGAGTAAAATCCCTTGCCCCTGAATTCCTCCGGCACCTCCTCTATAGCTCCGATGGAAAGGAGCGTACGAAACTCTTGCCAGAGGAATTGCTCGTGAGAGGGGTCCCTGAAGAGGGATGGGGAGGAGGTGAAATAAATTGGAAGTGGTATCCAAATTCCACCGTGCGTAGGACCCAACGATCTGAGGTTAATTGGGCCCACGCAGGGAGGAAGGAGGAAAGGCGGTTGGAAAACTAAAGGGGATCCTGTGGAAGGACTGGTGCTCTGCTCTCGGGGGCACCTTCAAAAGTTCGGTTTTGGTCCCGCTGATGGTTTGGCGGGACCGTTATTCTGGCCCCCTTGGGAACTCGATTGCCATCTGTGGTTCCTGCAACCACACTTCTTGCTAAAGTCTTATCGTGGCCTGGGTGGGGGGTAAGGGAGCTGAGGCTGGGTACGGAAAGACCTCTGTTGGGTTTGCGGAGTATGCATCCCGAGGGAAAGCATGACGACGTGATTGTCTTTAAGACTCTGGAGTCTAGGGTCTGTTTTCTGAGAGAAAAGGCCCTGTCCATCAAACGGAAGGTCCTGAATAGTGTGTTGCAGTTTAGGAGGTAGACCTGAGACCTGCAACCATGATATTCTCCACATTGTAATCCCCGAGGCCATGGTTCTGGCCACCGAATCAGCAGTGTCAAGTGAGGCCTGCAGGTGCCATTTTCTTCCCTTCCTCCAGAAGGGCCTGGAATTCCAGACAGGAGTCCTGTGGGACCAGTTCAGCGAACTTACCCACTGATTGCCAGGTATTATAATTATACCTGCTGAGCAGGGCCTGTTGGTTAGCCACCCGCAGCTGGAGGCCTCCGGCGGAGTAGACTTTACGCCTCAATAGATCCATCTGTCTAGCCTCCCACGATTTTGGGGCTGGGGCTTGTTGGCCATGGCGCTCTCGCTCATTTACAGATTGAACGACCAGATAGCATGGAGGAGGATGGGTATATAAGTATTCATACCCTTTAGAGAGTTCCATGTATTTCCTTTCCACGCCTCTGGCCGTGGGAGGGATAGACGCCGGAGATTGCCAAATGGTGTCCACTTTGGCTTGGATGGAACAGATGAATGGCAGAGCCACGCGAGTTGGGGCATCCGCCGACAGTATGTCTATGACCGGGTCTTCCACCTCCGGGACCTCCTCCACCTGGAGGTTGATATTTAAGGCAACTCGCTGGAGAAGGTCCTGGTGGGCTCGGAGGTCGATCGGGGGCAGGCCCGATGATGAAGTACCGGCTACTGCCTTGTCTGGTGAAGAAGAGGACGAGAGACCCGGCATGGTTGGCTCATTTAGTGACTCCTGTTTCAGAGGAGCATCAGGGTCTGGGAACACCTGAGGGTCCGGCACCAGAGCCGATTCGTCTGTACCTGCTGGAGGAGGGTGGCTAACAGTGGCCTCTGGTGCACGATGTTCTGACAGGGCAGAATGAGATGGAACCGTGGGTTCGCCTTGGGCCTGGTGATATGCCCAAGGCGTCCAGAAGGACCACTGAGGCGCCTGTTCCGTGCCTTGAGCCTTCTGGAGGACACGGCTCTGTTGTTCTGAATCCCCATATGCAGCGCTATCAGCGTGCGAAGACTCAGATGGGTGCCGTGATGGCCATGACGGAGCAGAGAGCATGTGAGGAGGAGCCCTGTTCACAGGGTACCGTACGTCGTGCCGCACCGGAGAGCGGTACCGGGAGTCATAACGGTGCCGAGAGGTTGACCGGGACCTGCGACCAGTGTGGTGCTGGGAGGTCGACCAGGATCATGAAGCTCTATGGTGAGAGCGACTGCGGCGTGAACAGTGCTGGGAGCTGGGTCACCGTCTGGAGTATCGGTCCAGAGAGCGGGATCTTGAGCGGTGCCACGAGTATGACCGGTACTGAGAAGGAGATCGGTACCGCGACTGCGAGCGGCACCTACATCGGGACCAGCAGTGAGATCGGGAACGGTGGCGAGACCTCGATCTCGAGTGGTGCCTGTCTGTGGCATCGATGGAAGGTGGCCTGACCAGGGCAGGCTTCCATGTTGACGCAACAACCCGCACCACTGGTGTGGTGGGAACGATAAGCTCTACCGAGGCGTGTGCTGGGGAGCTGTCATGCACTGGACTCAACGGCTCTTGCATGGCCTGAATCAACAGTGCCGAGATTGCCGGTGCCGCGACAGTTGTTGGTGCTGGGTGACTCGGTTTTGGCTGATGCTCAGACTGCGGTGTAGATATTGGAGCCACAGGAGCTTTGACCTTTTTGGTACGCGGGGAGAGGGAGCGGTGCCGGGCTGGCTTCTGGGCCGGTGACGGCTGGTGCCGGGGCATCTTGGTGGTGCCGGCGTTCTCCGGTGCCGACGAGGCTCTTCTCCCCGGCACGGACTGTGCAGCACTTGGTGCCGAAGACGGAGGAGTGAGGGCCGCCTCCATTAGGAGCTGCTTAAGACGAAAGTCCCGCTCCTTTTTTGCCCGTGGCTTAAAGAACTTGCAAATCTGGCACTTATCTGTAAAATGGGATTCCCCCAGGCACTTTAGGCAGGAGTCGTGGGGGTCTCCCATTGGCATCGGCCGCCGGCAGGCCGAGCACGGTTTGAAGCCCGGTGAACCAGGCATGGGCCTGGGAACCGGAAGAGGGGAAGGGGCTAATCCCCAGCCCTCTGAGCTATATTCATTAACTACGTTAACAAAAGGTTATTAAAAGTATTAACTACAACTTTAAAACTATAAAACTATATACACAATAAGTACTAGAAGGAGTGAATAGCTAGGAAAGTGAAGATCAGCTAAGCCGCGCTCCACTGTTCCAACGACCGACACGGGTGGTAAGAAGGAACTGAGGAGCGGACGGGTCGGCAGGAGTATATATTCGGTGCCATAGCGGCGCCATGCTAGGGGGCGTCCAGCCGACCCGCTGGGAGTTGCTAGGGTAAAAATCTTCTGACGAATGTGCACGCGGCACGCGCACACCTAATTGGAATGGATATGAGCAAGCCCTCAAAGAAGAACCGATGCTATGTGCTGTAGAAGAAACTCAAGCAGGCAAAAGGAAGAGAGCACATGGCGGTTGGACAATAGGTGTTGAGCTGAAATGAAGGTTGGAAGGGCAGAGCAGCTACATTTTGTGTCATGCATCCCACACTGATTGGTAGATTTCTTGGTAGCTATTGCAGGGGGGGTTCAGCAACAACCCCCCCTCTTCCTTTCAGGCTTGGTAGGGGGAAGCTGATGACATCGCAGACAGGGAGGCAGGGCAGCTGGAATAAGGAGAGGTCAGCCCATGGTGATGGCTCAGGATACAGCCTTTGAGTTCAGAGCACATCTGTTGCCCTGCAAGACTGTGGATTACCCTAAGTCACTCTCCTGCAAGGAAGGAATCAGGCAGAAATGCCACAGGTTTCTACTCCATGGGGAGCAGAATTGGGCCCTCTGAGTTAACAGGAATTTTGTCATTGACTACAGGAAGAGAAGGCTCTGATCTATGGAGTTCACTGCGGAGTTTTTCCCTGCAACAGTTTGTCCTCACGAAGGTGATATGTGACCTCATGTAATGATGTCAGATGGAACATGCCTGATCAACCCTGGGGCGTAGGAAAAAGGAAGTTATTACAAAAGGATCATTAGAAAAACCTGACATCTTTTCATTAAAATGTTTAATTGAAATTTCAAAAATCTGAAACGTTTCTGCTAGGATTAGTTATAACGTGCAGCCAGAAATAATCTTTGACCAGCCAGGGTGTGTAAACAGAGTGAAACCTCTAGCCAGCTTGGTTTCTATACACAGAGATGAGTGGGAGACACATACCTAGCAAAAAAAGAAACCAAAGAGCAGCCTGGAAATGTCATGGACATGTGAATGCAAGCCCAAATGGTGTATGTTTGGAGGGAAGGGGGCTCTGAAAAATTACACCTGATTATATCATATACAGTATTGCCAGCCTCAAATGTTCAAAAATATGAGATCTTGTTTAAAAAATATATTTTTTAAACAAAATGGAAGAGTAAGCTTATGCCCAAAATAGAGCAGTTGTGTATTCAGACCTGAGTTGTTTTTAGTGTTGTTGTAGCCATGTTTGTCCCAAGATATGAGACACAAGGTGGGTGAGATAACATCTTTTATTGGACCAACTTCTTTCTGAGTGAACAGCCAATAAAATAGGTTATCCCTTTAGAGATCAATTAAATGCATTCAAAGAAGTTTTGGGCCCTCTAGATATATTTGAATAAAAAACATTCAGGCTGCTCAAAGAATGTCAGACTTCCATTCCACCTAACTCCCCCACTGTTTCCCTCCTGGGTCCTTCCCTCCTCTCCCTATTCCCGTAGGTCTCCTGTATTATTACCGTAACCTCCACCCTAATGTGTTATGCCTATATAGTACTGTCTGGTTTTGTATTGTCTGTTCTTGCAGATTTAAAGAGTTGTAAAATTGCATAATTCTGCTGGAGATCCCATGAAGCCTGCATTATTCTGAAGCATATATGAACTGTAAGTCATTTACCTTTTGGTACCTTTTATTGGTTATTTTTTTAAACCACAAAAAAAAAATCAATAAAATACTAAATCACAAAAAAATTGTCAATGCTGCCATGGAAACCTGAAAGTGAAACTGAGCGGAAAGCATGAACATGATGAAACTGATTATTGTGTATTCATCACCCCAGCTGAAGAAATGTACTTAGTATGCAACCATAAAGAAAGTAAACTAGATTATTCATTTACATTTTTAAAAATCTATGGTGTTTTTTGTAAGGACCTTTTCTTATTTAAAAATAGATGTAGTATTGTCAACTTTATGATTTTTTTTTGGTTAGTTCTGCGATATTTGATGTTTTTTTCTTAAGGCCCCAATCAGTTGAATCAAAAGTTTGCATGAGAATCTCAGCTTTAAAAAAAAACAAAACAAAAATAGAAAACAGTAGATTTCTAGTGGCTGCAGAGAAAACTTGAAAATGGGAAGAGAGTGTGACCAAAAAGCAAATAAATAGAACTCCAAATTTCCCCCCAAATGATGAGATTTTAAACAGATAATAATGTTGAGAGGTTTTTTTATTTGCCTTGTGGCCTTTGAGCTTTTCTAGACAACTGTGGGGGCCAGAAACTTTTTTTTAATTGTTGAAATGAAAGCTGAGATTCTGATGTGTTCACCTAGCCGCAGGAGCTGAAGCTGTGAGAAAACACCAAATTTAAAGAGACTCATGCAAAAATCTTCGATGTAGGATTGACCCCAGTGAGAGTTCTGGGGGCACAGAGGATGCTGGTGTGAGCCCAAGTTTGCCTTTGTCAAAATGATATTTAAAAAATCACATTGTGTGAATAAAACAGCTGATAGCATTGAACTGAATGAAGGGCTTCATCCAACTGGAGTCAATGCAAAGACTCTTATCAACTTCTATAGGCTGGATCAGGCCCGAGGCCCAGCTGTGCACAAACTCCTCAGGAGACTCAAGTCCCTTTCAGCCCAAGAGGGGGCTGGTTGCCTCCACATCTTCCTACTCTTACCTGGACTGTTCTTTGGACTGGGGTCTGTAGCTCCAGCTGGTAGTCTCTGCAGCTATGTAGTGCTCCCGGACCTGAGCTGCTCCCACCCGATGCCACGCCAAACCTGGCCACCATAAACCAAGCAGCATCAAGAGGAGGCGCGGGCAGAAGAGCCCCATGGTGCAAACTCCTGCTGATGCCACACTGGGAGATACACAAGGCAGTGGCTGCTGCTTTTGCTGCTACTGCTGGGGAAATACTTTCATTGTGGTTAGTGATGCAAGAGGTGGTGGTGCTATTAGTGACATCCAGGTCATTGCTCTTCACTGTGTCCTGCTATTGACAGGAATTAGAGGGGAGATAAACAGCTGCTCAGGCTGCCTTTCCCTCCCTCCCCCACATCTTCCCTGCTGCGTGCCAAGCGCAGAGGACAAGCAGCCTCAACCACATAATGCAGAGTTGGTTGACTGGGTCATTGCCTACTAGGGCAGTAGGGTATTAGGGGCAGCTACCCAAATAGAAACAGTTTATGTGGCTGACTTGCAGGGTGATGAAGCATAGGGGCAGTGCTGGCACTGGGGGCAGGGACCTGGCTAGGGATGCCAAACGTCTTTGGATTTCAGGGATTATTCCAATTTTGAGGGGGAAAGATCCGGCATCCTGCAAACCTGGCATGCTGGGTGATAAAGAGCAAGAAATAGTTCAGGGCCTGGGGACTGACAGGCTCCAGAGACTTGTACTAGTTCAAATCCAGTCCAGGTTAGTAGGAACTGACAGCTGCTACCTCAGTACAGCTCTGTGGTGGCCTGTGATAATCTGGGAGCTCCTTGTCGACAAGCATCCACATAATCAGATAAATGACATTAAATACTCCCTTTATTAGCAAGCAATATGCAGAGCCAGATTAACCTTTTGTGGGCCTGACGCCAAACTTATTTGTGGTCCCCCATGAGAACAATGGAGCATGGCGTGGGGAGGTCAATCCCTAGAGCAAGGGGCCAGCCAGGGGCAATCGGGCATGGCATGGATGAGGCCTCCCTGTTCTGTCCAACCCAGTGCGAGGGCACTATTTACAAACCGGCAGTTGCAGACACACAGGGGCCCACCTGGGCCTGTGCTGCCAGCATGTCCCTTCCCCTTGGGGGGCGGGCACATGCCACACCACACAGCTGCTCCCCCCACAACATCCTCTGCACTTTTTATAGCCAGAGCCCCCACAGACCCACTATGCCCAGCACCCCCAAGCCCCACCACACAAATGTATAGTGCCCTGAACACCACCACCCCAGCCCAGCACCTCCTCGCCCACAACCCCATCACAACTGCCCACACCCCCTTCACAACCCCCACTCCCTAGTGCCCCAACATACACATCTTCCCTGCCCCCTCACAGCCCAGGATCCCTCCCCCCCTGCAAGAAACCCACTCCCCCATACACTGCCTCAATCCACACTCACTGGCCCTGCTGGGAGGCAACTGTGTCTGCTAGGCTGAGACGGCAGTGCAGAGCTGGTCCCAGGGTGAGGAATCGCTCCGGTCCCTCGGGAGTGCCGCAATCAGCCAGGCCAGGGCCTGCCCCGGCTGGGCTCCCTCCAGACGCACTTCCTCTAGAGGGGCCCAGCCAAGCTCCCCACACTGTCCTCTCCCCTCCACCCCCAGGCTGAGATGGCTAGGCTTCTGCACCAGTCCCAGGCAGCTCAGCTCTGGGGAGACAGGTGGGGCCCCACAGGTGGTGGGAAGCAGAGACTGCTGGAGCCAGAGGTGCACTGGGGTGTGGCCAGGGGGCAGAGAGCAGGGGGGTGGGGCTGAGGAGGCAGGAGGCGGGCAGGCCAAGAGGAGCAAGTGGTGGGCGGGGGGAGCTAGAGGGGTCTCGGGGAGCAGTGCAAGTGAAGCAGGCCGGGGCCCCTTCTGAGCATGGGCCCAGCTCCATGGATTCACTGGAGCCATTGTAAACCCAAGACTGGCAATATGCCAAACCTGAAGGAGACAGGGAGACTTGACTCCTCTTTTGTCCAGAGTGAGAGTCCCTCTACCTCAGCTTTGAGTAGAGCTGGCTGAAATATTTTGAACATATTTTGGTTTTAAAAAAAAAGTCTCTAAAATGATTTTCTTGTGTGAAAATCTGTTGACAATGTTGAAATTTGACATCAACACTTTCATGCCTTTTTGGATATTTTTGGTTGTTTTTTTGTTTTGTTTTTTACATCAAAAACAAATCAGAAACATAACCAAAAAAAGTCAATAACCATTTTGATATTCTCCCAATGTCAGTTATTTTTGATATAAGAAAAATAGTTGATTTAGGTTTTTAGTAAATGCAAAGTTTCAGTAATCTTTTTGACAGTGTCTGTTACAAATTAAAAACAAAAAAACAAAAAAATCACAAAAAGTAAAAAAAAAAAATTAAAAGAAAGAAAATTAGGTTCAATTTAAAACACTTTGAAACAAAAACATGTTGGCAATTTCCCCAAATTAATTTTGGATGTAACCAACCAACCAACTCTAGGTCTGGGATACATTTACAGGGCACTGGAGAGGAACTTGTCCATGCTGTACTGTTCAATTCTCTGGCTCTCACAGATGCATAGATTTTAAAGCCAGAAGACACCATTATCATTATACAGTCTGACTGCCTATAAGACACAGGCCATAGGACTTGCCTGAATTAACTCCTACTTCAAGTCTAATAACTGTGGTAGAATGAAAACACATCCTTTAGAAAAACATACAATCTTGATTTAAAGATTTCCAGTGACAGAGAATCCACCACATCTCTAGTAAGTTGTTCCTGTGGTTAATTACCTTCACTTAAAATGTGCATCTTGTTTTCAGTCTAAAAATGTCTAGCTTCAACTTCTAGCCATCGGATTTTGTAATGACTTTTTCTGGTAGATTAAAGAGCTGTCTGTGTTCAGAAATCTCTTCTCCATGTAGGTACCTGTAGAATTTGTTATAACTTCATCTGTTAGATTGAAGAGCACTCTATTAGCACATTTTTGTTTCCCATAGGTTCTTCCAGGTCATTGACAAAAATGTTAAACAGAAGAATCGATCCCTGTGGGATTCCACCAGAAACACACCCACTGGATGATGATTCCTCACATTTACAATTTCATTTTGAGAGCTATCAGTGAGCTATGTTTTAATCCATTTAATGTGTGGCATGTTCATTTTGAATCATTCTAGTTTCCTAACAAATTAAAATATCACGTCAAGTGCCTTACAGAAGTCTAAGTATGTTACATTGGCACTACTACTTTTAACTAAACTTGTAATCTCATCCAAAAAGATATCCAGTTAGAAAACAGATTTTGTCACCCTATAAATCCACGTTGTCATTAATTATATTATCCCTCATTAAGTCAAGTCCCATGTCAGCCATTCTATTATTTTGCTTGGGATCCATGTCAGACTGATAGGCCTATAATTACTTGGTCATCCCATTTATGCTTTTTAAACACTGGCATAACAGTAATTTTCTTCCTGTCTTCTGGAACTTCCCCAGTGTTCCAAGACTTATTCAGAATCAATAGTAGGGGGCCAGAGAGCTCCCCAGCAGGTCTTAAGATTCTTGGATGAAAATTATCCAGACCTGCTGATTTTAAAATGTCTAACTTTAGTAGCTGTTGTTTAACATCTTCCTTAGTTACTGTTGGAATAGAAAGTATTTTATGGCAATCATATGATATGAAAATACCATCTTGCTTTTCCCCCACAAACATAGAACAGAAATATTTATCAAACACACATCTGCCTTTTCTGCGTTATTATCAGGGGCGGCTCTAGGCATTTTGCCACCCCAAGCATGGCAGGCAGGCTGCCTTCGGTGGCTTGCTGCAGGAAGTCCCCGGTCTCGCCGATTCGGTGGCACACCTGCGGGAGGCGACTGGCAGAGTGCCCCCCGTGGCTTGCCGCCCCGAGCACACACTTGGCGTGCTGGTGCCTGGAGCCGCCCCTGGTTATTATTGACAATTCCACTATTTCCTCTAGTAATGGACCAGTTACCATTGTAGGATTCCTTTTGTTCCTAATGTATTTAAAAATACCTATGGCAGCAGAAATAAGGACAAGAAGATTTCTCTTTGTGTCCTTTTGCTTCTTTTACTACGTTTCTACCATTGCTAACTTGTGATTTATGTTAATTGCTATTAAATTCCTCTTTTCCCCCCATTTGTCATTAGAACAAATGGAAAAAAGGGAAAGTTGATAGAAACTAATATAATTTATATATAAAATTTTACAGCTGCTTTTACTTCTCTCATAGTCAGGCTGCTTTCTAACCAGTGTAGTCTTGCACCTAAACAAACAGTGGGGGATTTAGAGAGTTGGTGGTGGGCCCGTGTGCAGTTTCATTTTTGGGGCCCCCACCTTGGTAGCGGCAGCCGGGAGCCCTGGGGCAGCTGCCCCTTTTGCTCCCCCCATCAGCAGCCCTGGGTGCAGGGGATGCTGCAGCACCCTCATTTTTATGTGGGGCTTCACTGCCGCCCTGTGCCACTTACGTTAAAACATATTGTTAGAAGCATAGAACTGCAGGGGCTGCCAAAACTTCCCCATGCCACTCCACCAGCACCTTGACATATGTTAAAAATCATTAAGAAAGGGATAGATGGTAAAACAGAAAATATATTGCCTCTATATAAATCCATGGTATGTATGCCCACATTTTGAATCCTGCATGCAGATGTGGTTGCCCCTCTCTAAAAAGATGTATTGGAATTGGAAAAGGTTCAGAAAAGAGCAACAAAAATGATTAGGGGTATGGAACAGCTTCTGTATGAGAAGAGATTAAGAAGACTGGGACTTTTCAGCTTGGAAAAGAGATGACTAAGGGGGAATATGATAAAGGTCTATAAAATCGTGACTGGAGTGGAGAAAGTAAATAAGGAAGTATTATTTACTCCTCATAACACAAGAACTAGGAGTCACTAAATTAAATTAATAGGCACCAGGTTTAAAACAAACAAAAGGAAATATTTCTTCACACAACGCACAGTCAACCTGTTGAACTCTTTGCCAGAGGATATTGTGAAGGTCAAGACTAACAGAGTTCAAAAAAGAACTAGACAAATTCATGGAGGATAGGTCCATCAATGGCTATTAGCCAGGATGGGCAGGAATGGTGTCCCTAGCCTCTGTTTGCTAGAAGCTGGGAATTGGCAATAGGGGATGGATCACTTGATGATTGCCTGTTCTGCTCATTCTCCCTGGCGCACCTGGCATTGGCCACTGTCGGAAGATAGGATACTGGGCTAGATGGATCTTTGGTCTGATCCAGTATGGCCGTTCTTATGTTCTTGAGACAGGTTCATCACATAGCAGCCTTGTTAAATCTAAGGCCACTTCTGGATACTCAGATAGAAGCTGTGTGGCAAAAAGTGCTTTTTTTCCCCCACCAGTGTCTGGCAAGAAAAGCGTGACCCTTGCTACACAGTAATCCATGCCATCATCTTGGGCTCTACAAAATATGACAATAGGAGATCACCCTGAATCTGGAGCTGGTATAAAGTGTAGCTGCTCGATTATTAAGTATTTTCATGACAAAAGCATGTCACATGGATGCTCTGATTTATCAACAGACAACAGAAGTGGAACACACTCCAGATTTCCATGGAAAGAGGCTACTGACAGGGAGGCAAAGATCCCTCGGCTCTGGAATTGACTTTTCCCACTTCCCACATGAATTTAGATCTATTAATCTTCAGGACATGCCTGCAACATCTATCTTTTTTCTTGGGAATGGTTTGAGAGACATAGGGTGATGTCCTGGCCCCACTGAAGTCAGAGTTTTACCATTGATGTCACTGGAGCTAGGACTTTAAACAAACAAAAGTTCTGGAGTGAACAAAAATGTTTTTGTCTGGGAAGTCATGGCTGGGTTGAACATACAATTGTATTAAAAGCTGTTACAAAATGTTTTAACAACTGATCATTTAACAATATGCAGTTATTAAAACTGTTTCACAGTATGAAAGGATCTCAAAAATTAGGAAATTTTAGCTGCAATCAACTTGAAAACTTTCACATGAACACTTTGGTGATTTTGCTCCAGGCCATTTTGTGATGCAACCATTTCATTTTTGGTGATGTTTTTGTCACATAGCAAAGCTGCTTTTGAAAATATGGAAAATCAGAATGTTCACATTTTGCTCTACACTCCAAAAATTCAGCTGTACTTTCTAGTTGAAAATTGTGACAGTATGAAATATTTTACAAAGGCAGACAAAAATGCGAAAATAATATTGATTGAAAAAGCTCAATTTTATTTCACTTCTTTTATATATCTTTACTTGGAAACGCATACATTTTTTGATATAAGAACTCTAATTCTCTTGGAACAGCTTGAGACAATACTTTATAAGGTTACAGACCAAAACATGGCCCTGGCTTCTTGATGATATTCCGCCCCAGGCCATGAGGACCCATGTGAGCAGAGGGAGTCCTCTGCTGACAAGACTGGAGCCTAGGACAGTACTAAAAGCTTAGCTAAAACTCTGCTGAAAAGATATATTCAAGGACAGCAAATATATTCTCACTGAGTGCATCTATCCTGAGAAAATCCATAAAAGTTTTCTGTACCACAGCAGTTCCACCAGAGATAATGTTGGCAAATGCTGTAGCATAGATAAGGTGTAGGTGTCTTTACCATAGTGTTATCTAATCTTATTTTATTACCATCATGTTCTGTTTCTCATCAACAGCCAAGAAAGGTTTCTTCTAGTTGGGATAAAAAAACAGCATGGCTACCTTCTAGCGGTTAGAGCACAGGACTGGAAGCCACGAATCCTATTTCTGGTTCTGCCACTGACCTGCCATGATCTTGGGCAAATCACTGTGTCTCGCTATGCCTCTTTCCTACCACCTATTAAAAGGCCTGTTGATTCCCCACCCAGGGGTGCTGAGAAGATTAATGGTTATTTGCGATATATAGAGTCAGAGGCATGTGTGACATTTAAAAAGCAAGTATAAAGATGAGGGCCCTAGATTCTCAGAGAAGGGGTTGCAGATCCTTGATCTTGACAGGATACTTCTATGTCAGCCCCAGAAGAAATCAGAGCAGAGTGGAGGCTTCTCTTCTCTACACTGGCTGGCTATGACCCTCCAAGGGACCACTTACCAGCCAGGGATTGCTGGAGTGCAGCATCACACCCACTTTCCAGCCCCAACACCAGCGGCTACTGGATGGTGGTGTAGACAGTGTTTTTTTGTGTACTGGAGACTCCTCCTTCAAGGGCAATGCCCTAGGGAGGGACATCTGATAGCTTTCAGCAGTGAGAGGGCTATAAAGAGAGCAAATCTGGGCTCAGGATTAAACCCAAGGTCCCTGCCCTCAGGAGATTTAATCTAAAATTAGGTCAGGACCAGGACAAAAGAACAGACTGTTGTGGGTGAGTGGGAGAAGACGACAGCGGTAGAGAAATGGACGGAATGTGTTTGGGTGCACAGATTCCCATGGAAAGGGACATGTCAAAGTTGCATGCTTTGTGGATTTGATGTTTGTTACTTTCTCATTTTAAGGGTGGGTCTGCACTGCAGCTGGGACAGTGCAGGTGAACAGACACGTGCTAGGTCTGCTCCAGCCTGCGTGCTAAAAATAGCAGCATGGCTATGGCAGCTCGGGCTAGCCACCTGAGAACATTCCCTCCTGACCTCAGCGTCTATATGCGGTTGGCCAGCCTGAGCTGCTGCCCACGCTGCTGCTCGAGCACACAAGCTCAAGTGGAGCAAGCATGTATCTACCCACCCGCTCTGGGAAGCACCCTCCCAGCTGCTGTGCAGTTGTATCCTTAATGTACATTTATATGAATGAAATATCTGCAAATGAAATCTCTCTTTTAATTCACATTGGCAAAACACTAAGATCCTTGGAGGAAAGGCATTTCAGAAGGACTAAATAGGACCAATAAGAGTTTTTTAAAAAATGTAGTTCTGCCTAGTGACTGCTGAAAGATGTAAGGCTCCCAGACTTGGGAATCCATTGTTCATGTGTAGTCTGTGTGTCCCGCACCTAGGAAGGATCACAGCCAAAGAGCTCTACCCGAAGACATATGCTTCGATTCCAGGTTTTAGGAATAATGCGGATGAACCTGGAAAATATGGGTGGATTTAAGAAATGCTTGACCTGTCTGCTGCTGTTCTTATTCCCCACAAAAACCTGAAAGTAAACAAAATAATGAATTAGTGGGGAAAAAATTATTACCTTAAAAATGCTGCCTTTTTTAAAAAAAAAATCTAAATGCTTCAGAGTTGCTGCGTCAGGGGGCAGGGAGGTGGACTGGATCACTCCAGTGGTGTATATTCAGCCTTCCTCCTCTAGGTCACTGCTTCAAATCCAAACTGTGGTCTGTGTGAAATGATTTCATGGTCTCTGTTTCTATCTACATCACAGAAACCATCATGACTATCGGTGCTAACTGGCCCCTGCGTTGACCGGGGACTGACAAATCCCTCCTTTCTTATCCCTAGATGTGGTCCCTGCAGGTCGGGATTGAAGCACATCCATCAAGGTGGCTTGGGGGATTTCGTTAAGTGCTGTACCTGCTGCGTGGATGTAGGGAGGTCTCAGCTCTGTCAATCTGGGACCTTCCACCAGCACTAAATTCACTTAAAAATATTAAAGCAAAAAATATCTTCCAGTGAAGTTTGGCAGAGGCTTCCGTGTACACATTCTGTGCATTCCTTTGACATGTTCCTCTGTAAAAGGCATGCCACAGATTTCATCCCAGGTTCAACGGCATTCCACACAAATTTAGCATCCCCTCCCTTTCATTGTTGAAAATTATATACATCAGAAATAAAGAGCCATGAAAGGGAAGTTCTAGAGTCCTCTATAAGAGAGCCACCACTCCACCAGCATTTTAAATTCAACTGCAGGAACAATTTTTTGTGCCCCTCATTCTGGGGCTGTCCCTCATTTGGGCCTGGAGAAGTAGGACAAAGTGCTCGGGATTCAGAAATGGACAGAATTCTCTGAGTTTAAAATGGTACCTTTCCCACTGAAGTGGAGTCATCCATATAAGGTTTCCATTCTGTGCCTTCATCACTGTAAAGGATGACATAGGTTTTCACAAACTGCTCTGTAGACATGGACTTGCAACCCTGGGTTGTGATAGCGGTTATCTTCTTTGCTTTGAGGAGATCAATCTGCAGCCACTGCTGGTTGTTGTTTGACTACAATCAATACAAAGAGTAATGTGTGAGCAAATGCAGGTTTGTGCCAATATTAGCCCAACCAGAAACTTTGCTCAATGACAGTAAAAGCTGTATGAAGACATCCAGTGTTCTCTGCTGGCCACACATCAGTTTAATCACTGCAGATGATACACGCTGACCCTCCATTCAGCATTCACTTCCATCGCCAAAGCAGAATGAAAAGCAATACAAATTCATCCCTGGTGAATTAACATAGCTCTTATAAAGCACTTCTCATCAATCGATCTCAAAGCGCTTTATAATGTATCATCATCATTCCCATTTTACAGATAGAGAAACTGAGACAGACAGGGAAACAGACTTGCTCAAGGTCACCCAGGAAGCCAGTGACAGAGCTGGTTATAGAACCCAGGCCTCCTGAGTCTCACTCCAATGCTCTAGTCACTAGGCAGTACTGATGATCAACAGTAAAGCCAACAGAACTGCAACAGATGAATTTGGCTCACAGGCCACCAACCTTCAGCGCTTACTCATCCACTGAGTCTGAAGAGCCCACTCCCATGAGTAAGGGCTGAAAGGGCAGGCCCATCAAGTTGAGCATGCTGGGCCTGCTGCCAGTCTCCACATAGATTCATTGCTTTCCACTTCACATTATGAAATTAGCAAATGTTCTTTTTTTAAAGGAAAAAAAACCTTTTTGTGAGCATGTCACAAACCTCCCACTGGAAGGGAGCTAAGCAGGCTTTTCACAGGAGGACTGGATAGAACAAACCAGAGCACAGTGTGGAGGGGGCACATAGAGCAGGCAGAGACACAAACCAGAGCAGCAGCACATTCACTAAGGGCAGCAGCTTTGACTTAGCAGATTTTTTCTTTTGTTTGCTTGTTACCTTCGCTTGCCAGGCATTCACTCTCCCTTCCTGATTGAGACGCGCGAGGGAAGGCTCCCATGAGTTATACCAGGATTTCTTATAGGAAGAAGCTGTAATCAGCATTCTTGATCTCCCCATTTTCCATTCCCAGTGGCAGGGAGCAACCTGTAAAGAGAATCGCAGTAGGTCTCCATTTCATCATATATTTGCAGTCAGGGACTGGAGCTCTCTTTGGCCAGTCATCATTAAAACCAAGTCCAGCAGATCTGTGAAATAAAAGGTTTGTGCATCTGTCTATTATGGGTGGGACTGTCAAAAGCACCCAGAGTTAGACCAATTCTGAGCGTTTTTGCAAGTCCCACTCTGTATTAGTTTATTTGAATGGCAATATAAGAACAAGGGGCTTGTTGTCCTGGGAACTGGGGAAAGGGGATCCACAGCCTCTCATTTCTATGTTGCAGGTCTGAATCCAGCCCAGGGCATGCGCAACTGCAAGTCAACCATGCAATGACTGTGCAAGGGCTTGTGCGAAATGAGTTTTATTTCACACAATCCTGTTCCTGTTGGCCATGAGCTCACATCACCACTTCAGGTAGTGCTGACTGTCAGTATGCTAAAAGCCGCTTTGTTGTTCTTGTCAGAGAGGCCTATGAATGAGACATGAATAAACTCTGCTCCCTCTCCTGGAGGAAGTTTCACCAGGTCTGTGTTAAGGCACATACATAAGGCAGTGTGCAGGAAGCTGGCACTGCCACTGACCATGCCTTGCCTGTTCTGTGGATAAACAGAGAAAAGCCAGAGCTGTCAATCCAAATACAAACACCAGTACTAGGAGTGGGCTTTTCAAAAGCACTGAACGGGAAAAGACCCCTAACTTCCACTGGTTTTGAATGGGAGTTGGGTACCTAGATGCTTTTAAAAAAAAATCGCACCCTAAATTCATTAAGGCCAAGGATTTCAGAAGCATCTTGTGATTTTTGAATGTCCAACTTGAGAAACCCAATTTTCAGATGCTGGGCAGAGATCTGTCTGAAAATCAGGTCCCTCTAAGGTGTCTTATATGTTAGGAACCAAAAATCATGAATTGCTTTTGAAAATCTTGGCTCATAATAAAAAAAGGTTGAGCCTATTTTTCTAAGGGGTAGAGGGGAAACAAGTACCAGTGAGTTCTCATTGCTCACCTTTGACTTCGCAGCCCAGGAGTTCCATGCGAAGAGTAGGCCTGTTGTAGGAGTCAGTTGGATAAACCCTAATATACCTAGCAATGATAGGTGGATCAATATGGTTGTCTTTTATCCCATGGGCATCTGAATTACCTTCAAACAACTAGTAAAACAGAAAAAAGCAATTAAGATTTCAGAAAAGATAATGCTATTAATTCAAAGCAATTACAAGCTTGGTCCTGCAAACCCTGTGTCATGAGATTAAGTCTTTACTTATGCAATTTCAATGTGGCTACTCACATTATAGCAAAACCTAAAAACACATCATCCTTAGCTTTGCCTTACTATAGCCTCCAGAGGCTAAACCAGGGACCCAGTATGTTAAGTCCAGTACAGACCCTTATTAGGATATTAATAGACAGACAACTAAGACCAGTAGAGACCTAACATGCATTAACACCTATCATACAAACACCATGACACTGTGGGTATGGTTACACTACTGCAGCTACAGATGTAGCATGCTGGGGCTATATCACTGTAGTGCTGTGGCATTCACCCTTCCTTTGTCGCTGGAAGGGGTTTTCCATCAGTGTAGTTAATTCTCCTCTCCAAGAGGTCGCTGGAAGAATTCAGCATTTACTGTGGGGCATAGGCTGAGCTAACAACATTGCACAGGGTGTGATATTTTTCAGAGCCCTGAGCAATATAGCTAGGTCAATTTAATTTTTAGGTGGAAACCAGGCCTAAGAGTTGACCTGCCGCTGGCAGGGGAGGAGAGTTTGGGCACAGATAGAAGCCCTGGAAGGTGCTATATGGACACTTGGGTTGCACGTGTTAGGTAGCTACTGCTAATATTAGCAGTACTACTGTGACAGGGTGCCAGGGTTGGGCCGCACTGAACAGGGGCATAAGTTCAGCCCAGCATCCCACTCTCCTTGCACATGTGCTCAGGGGAAAGGCCATGAGCCAGAAGTAGGGACAGAGGCCTGTGCAGAAGTGGGGCTGCACAACCAGGGTTGTGGGGCTGTGTTGAAGCCCAGGCTGGGTAGATTCCTTATCTCTTATTACGATCCTGTATTCTGCTTTGTTATATACACCAGGCCAGACTAGTAAAGAGATTTAGGTGCCTCATGAGGCAGATAGGCTTTTAGTGTGGTTTTCAAAAACCCGTTCAGGCACTTAGATCCTTTGGAATTAGTGGGATTTTCCAATCTGCATCTTCATGTGCCTAAATACCTTTACAAATCGGACCCCTTATTCCTTGAGAAAAGCCCCTGGTGGCTGCCTGTGTAGTACTTTCTGCTGAGCCATCCCACCCGCTTATAGCTGCGTAAAGCTGGGGAGGCTGTGGTGATTAACGAGCAGGCAGACCTTCTGTCCCCCAGTGCTGTTTCCTATGAAGGTGATCCACTTCCGTTTGTCCTTGCTGTAAGTTACAAAGAACTCTTTGACATACAAGGACTTCATCAACTGCTTGGCTCCCTGCGTCTGTATCCCTGTGATCAGAACTTGCCTTTGCAGGTCCACCTGTAGAACAGCAAGATACACAAACTGTAAGAAAAGCTGCACCGTGAACCCAATTTCACCCTCAGGCACCTAAGGCGTGGGGCCAGGCCTGCATTTAGGCACTCAGAATGGCACTTCCACGCTCAAGATGGGTAACAGGGTGTTTAAGCTGGTGTGAGAGTCCAAATGAGGAGTTGTGTCCTAATCTATTTTATTGAGGTGTGTATTTACTTGTAGGCACCTTTGGGGTGCTCATCACCACAGTACCTGGGCACTTGACAAACATTAATGAATCCATTCTCTCAGCATCTCTGGGCGATGCAGTGGAGTGTTGCTATCTCCATTGTACAGACTGGGAGAGCGAGGCACAGAATGGGTAAGGCATACATTTCCAAAGCAGCCTCTGGTTTTGAGCATCCAGCCCGAGACAACCAGCGCTTGTCTTTTGGGGACGTTGAGCCCCCACAACTCCAACTGAAACCACCAGCGGCCATGAGTGCTCAGCACCTCTGAAAAATTAGAATCTGGTGTCTCAAGCTGGGCACAAAAGCATCCTCCAAAAAAAATAAATAAAAGTCAGGCAACGTTTGAAAGGTCACATGGTGGTTGTGTAGCAGAGCCAAGGTCTCCTGATTCCCAGGAACGAGTGCCTTCACCAGAGGACCTTTCCTCCCCCCTTAGGCAGTGACAGTGGAAGCTTCCTCCATGCTAGCCCACCAACAGGCCTCCTCCCTGAGCCGCAGGTGCCATTCCCAGGGCTCACAGGGGTGTTCGGTCTTCATGGCCCATCCAGTCCTTGGTCTTTCTTCTGAGACTCCCAGCAAGGGGGCCAGTTAGCACCAGTTGGTGGGAGAAAGGATGGGTTTGTGATGTGGACTGAGAACATAAGCTCATTACACACAGGTCTCTGATCAAGGCTCGTACTGCTGTCATTTTCTGGCTCCAGCAAAACCAGGCTGGATTCAGACAAGCGACACTGCAGAGAATCCAGCACATCCTGTTATCTATCCTGTGAGCTGTCAGGTTCCTCCTTAGCAGCAGTTTTAATTGAACATCCATAATAACCTGCAGCTGCTTATAGAAAGTGTCTCTTTGATCCAGTAAGATGAGCGAAGAGGCAATTTTTAGAGGAGATAGACTTAGCACAGCTCTGACTGGCTGAGCAAGGAGTCTGGGAGGCTCCCATCTGCCACACCTGGCAAAGCAGCTGCCTAGGGATCACTCAAGTCCCATTTAAGAGCGTGAGCTACAGTGACATGCAGGACATACTGTCTGTCAAGCTACAGAGAGCGGGAGCCTGATTTTCAAAACAGCTCAGCTACCGGTTAGGCACCAAAACGAAGTGACCAGATACTCAGAAGTACTCCGCACCCAGAAGTCTCCATTCTTGAACATCTGGCCAGGTCTTTAGGGGCCTAACAGGTCGCTCAGCTTCTCCAAGAACCTGGCCACTTGTTGTGGGGTATCTGGAAAGTCACCAGAAGCTGAACAGGAAGAGCTTAAAGAACAAAACAACTTGTAATGCATTAACCACTCCCACCCCATGTAACAGTTTGTGTAGTGAAGTAGAAAGCAGATGTCCAGCCCATGACTAGATCGGAGGATTAGCTGGTCATACAGCAAGGGTTGAATACATGTACACACTGAGAGACAGCTAAAGGGACAGCAAAAGGATAGGCTGTTTATCTATAGTATGATTATACCCTGGGCAGCAGCAGGGCAAACTTCCCCGCAATTCCCCCTGACAACAGGCCATGACCCTGACACAATACTGGGGCAGGGGCTCAGCATTCACTTGAAGAGGAGCGTGCGACCTACTGAATCATCAGTACTACTTCCTGCAACACTTGAGTTTTCCTGGGCAGCCTCTTTGGGAAGGTCTAGTTATAGTTTGACCTTGTTTAACACACGAGACCCAAAATAAACCCAGCATGTGTGTGGTGGTGTAGCTGCAGGCATCACCTAACCTGTCTGGGTATCACAGTGGGCAAATATATATTATACCAACCATACCTGGATCCATGGAAATTCACCTCGCTCCATGTCAGTGCTCCAAGCATTATATTTTCCAGTGTTGTTTAATCTAGCTAATTTAGGCTCCCAATAGTCTAGGTTGAAAAAAGGAACAAGGATATATGGTAAAAATCAAGGAAAACTAGAAAGCCATTGGCTTCTCAGCATGCGTATTTCAGTTTTTTTTTTGGTTTGTCCGGAAGAAAGAGACTCCTGTACAAATACCTGATAAGCTGTAAAGCTGACAAAAGCTTCAGAGACATTGGATGTTATCAGCAAATAAAAATTGATTGTACCCGGCCCCTGATCTTCTGTAGGTATAGATAATGCTGTTCAAGGAGGCAGTGTAGCTATCCCATCAAAACTCCTTCTGCCAGCCTTCTTCTGCCATCACTAAGGTGCTCTGCTGGCATAGCTACGCTAGCCAAGTTCTGCAGTATACACATGGCCCTGGGCTGCTCAGTCCTGCTCTGAATCTGGGTCTGCAGAACCGAGAGCTTTCTGAAGTCTGACAGCCTGTAAATTACTGAAATGATGCCATAAGACAGTAGCATGTATGAAACATGGAGAGGCAGAGAAAATCTACAATTGCACTGCCTGGTGCCAAGTCATATTACTGAAGACCATGTCTGACCTTCTCAAATAATAAAATGTTCTTCTACCATGTGTTTAAACTCACTTATGTGACGAGAAGCACTGATCTGTGAATCAAGTATAAGTCCATTCATTAGGCCCATTGGTAACTTGCACTCTAGAGAGAACACAAAAATGGTTGATTACTGATGAGCTGTATTCCATAAATAATCAGGAAAAAGAGGGTCATTCAGAGTCATGTTTGAGGAGGTGGCTGGACCTTTCTGATGAGATCACCCTTTGTACCAACTCCCAGTAGGGCACATTTGAGACTTCATCACTATTAAAAAAAGAAAGGGAGAGAGAGTGCGAGAGATAGAGCTCTGTATGCCCACAGGATCAAAATCATCTCTGCATTCAATTCCCTCAATTAAGGATTCACAGGTGGTTTCAGAAAATCAACGAATGTAAAGTTAGTGCTCTGAATGCTGTACAACACTTCTTTTAAATTCAATGTACTATAATCACTCCATGAGCTTCCCCTCCCTCAATTCTATTCCATCATTACTGTCCCATGCCCTGAAAGGGAGAGAACTATATAACTAGAATCCTGTATATTAGAATGATCATGATTAGATTCAGTACCTTTTTCTACAACGATAAAGGAGGCCTGCATTCCAGCTTGCTGATATTCCCCCACTTCGGTGTCTAAAAGCCACATGCCAGCTTTTGGTGGTGTCATTTCAATAGTTCGAAATGAGCCTTTAAAAGCAAGAGGAAAAAAACAAATCAGAGCTAATCTATTGAAACGTTAGCAGGAGATTGGCTGAGACAGAACAGTGAGGTTGTATAAACCAAGGGCTATCTATCCTGCCCATTCCTGGTAGCTTGACAAAGTGAGAGTCTAATATACTGCACCCATTGGAGAGCATAGCAGATACCAACATCTTCTCCTTTTAATAAACAGGTTCTAATTAGAGACATGCAGTAATCAAAAGTTCAGATCTGAATCCATGCTTCACTGCTTTAAAATTTACCTTTTCACGTAACCTTGGATGCATGCACATATTTTGTATAATACTGCATACACAGTATGTGCTGTGTGGTCATGTGGTGAATGACCTAACCTTTTACACGGATTCATGCTGTGGTAACAGTAACTTTTAGGGGCTGATGCTGGCCCCTGCTCCAGCCATTGCTCTGGCAGTGTGTAAGGGTTGTAAAAGAGCCACAACAGATCATGCGCTAGAGGGGAATTCTCCATGAGTCACAGCCTTATGCTTCCCCCACCATCCTGACACGTTCTTAAAAACCTCCAGTGACGGGGATTCCACAACCTCCCTTTGAAGCCTATTTCAGAGCTCAGCTACCCTTAGAGTTAGAATGTTCTTCCTAATGTCTAACCTAAATCTCCCTGGCTGCAGATTAGTCCCATTACTTCTTGTAGGCCCTTCAATGGAGAACAATTGGTCATCGTCCTCTTTATAACAGCATTTAACATACTGGAAGACTTATCAGGTCGCCCCCTCAGGTTTCTCTTCTGAAGACTAAACATGTCCAGTTTATTTAACCATTCTTCACAGATCAGATTTGCTAACGTTTTCATCATTTTTGTTCGTCTCCTTGAGACTGTCTCCATTTTGTCCACATCTTCTCTAAAGTGTGTGCCCAGCACAGGTTCTGGCTTTTAATTTTCCCTGGTGGTGCTCAACCCCTACTCAGCCCCAAGCCCCCCCTCCACCCTCACCCTGCCTCTTCTCATCCCTACTCCACCCCCACCTCTTTCTGACACCTCCCCTGAGCGCGCCCCATCCCTGCTCCTCCCCCTCGCAGCACCTCCTGCATCCCGTGGAACAGCTGTTTAGCAGTGTGCAGGAGGCACTGGGAAGGAGGGGGCAGGAGTTGATCAGAGGGGGCCAACAGCAGGTGGGAGTCTAGCTTAGCTGCTGGTGGGTGCTAAACACTCACTAATTTTTCTCTGGGGAGGTACTGACCCTGGAGCACTCACAGAGTCTGCACCTATAGTGCCCAGAGTTGGACACAGTACTCCAGCTGAGGCCTCACCAGTGCTGAGTAGAGCAGGACAATTACTTCCCAAGTCTTACATACAACACTCCTGTCACTAGACCCCAGAATGATATTAAGCCTTTTTCACAACTGCATCACAATGCTGACTCATTTTAAATTTGTGATCCACTATAACCCTCAGATCCTTTTCAGCAGTACTACCATCTAGCCAGTTTTTCCCCATTTTGTAGCTTTGCATTTGATTTTTCCTTCTTAACTGAAGTACTTTGCACTTGTCTTTATTGAATTTCATCCTATTGATTTCAGACCAATTCTCCAATTTGTTATGGTTGTTTTAAATTCTAATCTTGTCCTCCACCCCTCCCACTTTGGAATCACCTGCAAATTTTACAAGCACTCAGTTATCCATGTCATTAATGAAAATATTGACTAGTTCTGGACCCAGGACTGACCCCGGATGGACCCCAATGGATAACCCCTCCCAGTTTGTCAGCAAATCATTGCAAACTACTATTTGAGTACCATCTTTCAACCTATTGTGCACCCACCTTATAGTAATTTCCCTAGTTTGATTATGGGAATGTCTCGTGGGACTGTATGAAAAGCATTTTGATGGAAAAAAAGAGCTCTATTGTGATTATTAACCAGTTATTCATGGGCTCTTTCTCTTCAGTATGAATACTAAGCTTTCTAGCCACAACTCTCCAAGCGCTTCACAAAGGGAAATCAGAATTATTGTCCTCATTTTGCAGATGGGGGAAACTGAGGGACAGAGCAGGAAAGGGACTTGCCCATGTTCACACAGCAGGTCAGTGGCAGAGCTGGGAACAGACCCCAGACAACACGGCCTCCCACCTCTATCTCCACTATACAAACCTGCTGTGCCTGATCAGGACATCAGTCCATGCACTCCATATCCATCTCCAACCTTGCCTAGTAACTTACATTTCAGAGGAAAGCAGCCTCCTCTCCAGTCCCACCTCCCCAACTAATGGGCCATGTCTACATCTAAAATTTTGCAGCGCTGGTTGTTACAGCTGTATTAGTACAGCTGTATAGGGCCAGCGCTGCAGAGTGGCCACACTTACAGCAACCAGCGCTGCAAGTGGTGTTAGATGTGGCCACACTGCAGCGCTGTTGGGCAGCTTCAAGGGGGGTTCCGGGACGAGAGAGCAAACCGGGAAAGGAAACCAGCTTCGCCGCGGTTTGCTCTCTCGGTCCCGGAGCCACCCAGCAAACCTCAGGGAAGGAGACCTGCTTGCTCGGGGTTCCGGGACCGAGAGAGCAAACCGGGAACGCCGCGGTTTGCTCTCTCGGTCCCGGAGCCAGCCAGCAAACCGCAGGGAAGGAGACCTGCTTGCTCGGGGTTCCGGGACCGAGAGAGCAAACCGGGAACGCCGCGGTTTGCTCTCTCGGTCCCGGAGCCAGCCAGCAAACCGCAGGGAAGGAGACCTGCTTGCTCGGGGTTCCGGGACCGAGAGAGCAAACCGGGAACGCCGCGGTTTGCTCTCTCGGTCCCGGAACCCCGAGCAAGCAGGTCTCCTTCCCTGCGGTTTGCTGGGTGGCTCCGGGAACGCGAGAGCAAACCGCGGCGAAGCTGGTCTCCTTTCCCGGTTTGCTCTCTCGGTCCCGGAACCCCGAGCAAGCAGGTCTCCTTCCCTGCGGTTTGCTGGCTGGCTCCGGGACCGAGAGAGCAAACCGGGAAAGGAAACCAGCTTGATTACCAGAGGCTTCCTCCTTCCACGGAGGTCAAGAAAAGCGCTGGTAAGTGTCTACATTGGATTACCAGCGCTGGATCACCAGCGCTGGATCCTCTACACCCGAGACAAAACGGGAGTACGGCCAGCGCTGCAAACAGGGAGTTGCAGCGCTGGTGGTGCCCTGCAGATGTGTACACCTTCAAAGTTGCAGCGCTGTAACTCCCTCACCAGCGCTGCAACTTTCTGATGTAGACAAGCCCTCAGTGAAGTAGATCTGTGGTTCTCAAACTTTTGTACTGATGACCCCTTTCACACAGCAAGGCTCTGAGGGAGACCCCCGCATATAAATTAAAACACTTTTTAATATATTTAACATCATTAGAAATGCAGGAGACAAAGCGGGGTTTGAGGTGGTGGCTGACAGCTTGCAACCTCCCATGTAATAACCTCGCAACCCCCTCAGGGGTCCCGACCCCCAGTTTGAGGACCCAGAGGTAAATGATGCTGGGGTTGGGGAAGTCCTTTCCGACCTCACAGGAAATGAACAGCTAGTACCTTGCAACACAAGACTTGATCATCACTATCTTAATGGGCCCAAGCCAATTTCTGCTTCTGCTGCTCTAGTGACACTGAATTTTAGTAGAGTCACTCCAAAATTACCAAGTTTAGGGTTTAGCCTCATAATTATGAGTATAAATGACAAGACACTGAGCTGATATGTACCTGGAAAGAGAGGGTAGACACCAAGCTGATGCCCAGGGACTTCTGTGAAGGTCTGACCATGAAAGTGAACCACGTGAATATCTTTTGACCCGCCCATATTCAACAAGTGCCATCGGACCAGTTCATCTTTATACATCCTCAGTCCTTGCAAGTGATATATGATCCCATTAATGGCTGAAAAGAAAAATATTACAAGGGATAAAAAAAACTACAAACACACTCCAGCTGAGCAGCAATAAAGATGTCAACTAGAGTTGGACCAGAAGATATAGATTGGCTCTAGATCCAAATGTCTCCAAAGCCTATAGAGTTTCAGATCTGGTGTCCTGGTCAATGCCAATCTCAAGTGTCAACATATAATAATGACCTTCTCAGTTAATGAATTAAGTGTCAATGCAAGCGTAATTGATGGTCATTCAAATAAGCGAGAAGGCTTTCTACCTTCCTGGTAGAAACAAAATGAACAAAAGCTCCAGAAACTCTTGAACAGTTAAAAGTAGATAGTGTTGAAATGTATCTGTTTGAACGAGTAGAACATGAGGCCAGCTTGATTCATATTAGGTTTGTGAGCCAACCTAACCCCATAAACCCTATATTAGGGGGCCTAAATTAAATGGATTCCTCTTAAAGGGTCATTATCAGGTGGGTGTTGCAGCTCTGAAAATTTCAAGGGAAACCCCTCCCAGGGTCCTTGCTGGCAGTGGGGAAAAAAGGTCTCAAAAATATTAATCAACTGTTGAGCAATACCCCAATGTCTGCCTGAGACTGCAAACAGCCTAAAGCAATAGCTCTGATAGGTGTGAACTATCCACTTCATCTGAATAGTGCATTGATTCTGAAATGTAAAGGTGATGATTTAAATGTCAACTTTGTTAACTATTTCACACCTTATCATTTTAGTGGAAACATCCAGCAAATGTGCTTATTCCAATTACAAACTGCCTCTGATCTCCTCAGTTGGGGGATTTAATACTAAAATAAACAAACAGAGGTTACTGTGTTCATGGCAATATTCAATATCATATTAAATTTAGAAGAACTCCATTTTTCAAATTTAAATGAAAGTGCCACAGAATTCACAGCCTGCTGCCCCTGAATGCCAGAGAATTCAGAGACCAGCCCACAGGATTTAGGCACTGCTTGCTGTAGAGTACAGGGGGCTTGAATATAATGAGACAGACTCTATTAATGTCAACAGATCTGACTTATGCCTGACTTTAAGGACCACATTTTTAAAACGTGGCTTCCATTTTTGTGTACAATCACTTATTCACATGAATAATAGCACTAACAGGCCAAGTTTCCAAAAGAGGTCTCCCATTTAGGCACCTAAATGAAGTGATCAGATTTTCAAAAGTGTGCATCATCCAACAGCTCTCATTGTTGTGAATGGGGGGAGCTGCTGGGTCCTTAGCTCTTTGGAATAATTGGCCACTTCTTTGGGTACATAGGTGGGAACTGGACTCTTCTGAAAAGCCAGATTCTGTTGTGGGTGCCAAGCATGTCTGAAAATCCACCCCCTATGCACAAACTCCCATCTGTGCCAATTAGAGCTGACTGAAACCCAGATGTTCTGTTTCATGGGGAATTTCACAATTTTTCTGAAACACAAAAATGTATTTTAGTGGGAAATATAATTAAAACTGATGCAATTTGCAAAAAAATTTGGCGTAATCAAATCAGCATTTTCAATTCAACTGAAAATTGTTTCAGTTGAAAAATTTCCTACCACGTCTCCTAGCAAACAAACAAACAAAAAAAACCCCACCCACACACCGCCCAGATTGAGCCTGTGCTGCCTCGCTGAAAATTATCTTGAAACTGCTTTTTAATGGAAAATTGATTTTTTTAAAATGAAATTCTCATAGAAAAGGTTCTGTTTTCCATGGAAAGCTTACTTGCGTTGAAAAACCTGAAGAGCCAGGGAGATTATGGTTTTCAGCCCACAACTGAAAACTTCCTGTTCAAAACCTGAATTTTTTTTTTTTTTTGGCAAAGTCAAAATTTTCTGAGGAAAATTTTAACAAAAACATTTTTTCTGTTTTTGTCAACATTTTCCAACCAGCTCTAGTCTATATGCATATTGTATTTTTATATGCACAAGAAATAGTGCAAAAAAAAAAGTGCATGCAAATGATGTATGCATGCAAAGAGACAAGTGCACCAAGAGAAGCTGGGTTGAGGTCTTTTTAACTCCTTCCTCTTCCCTCCAAACATGGATAACCGACAAAGGGAAACATTAGTACCATGGAATTTATGGTATTTTTGCGCTTCTGAGGTCTTCTCACTGTAAGTCCTTTTGGAATGTTTATTGAAGTACCAGCTTTTCTCTTCATCAAAGACCATAAAAAGCAGGACAAACTCTCGGGTATCTACTGGCCTGTTGTTACTTGTACTGAGGGTTCCCTTTTGACAGATCAAGACTGGACCAATCAAGCCTGAGTGAATATCTTTCTCCTGGAAGGCAATAAATACAAATTACAAGTAAAAGTTAGGGTTTCCCAAAATACGTCATTAATAACAATTTGCACACTCACAAGGGCTTTCATTTGAGGATTTTACAAGTGTTAACATTGGTGCACAGGAATTGCCAGACTGGATCAGACGCAAGGCCCCAATAGCATTGTGTCTCCAACAGTGGCCAGTGCCAGATTTTTTTCATGTTTTTTAAATATCCCTAAAACGTATGCTGCCAGTCCCTGATCCCTGTCTAGTTCTGCATGGGTGGCCAGTTCCAGAGAAGGCTGTACCATGGTTATATAATGGCATTATAATCATTTCTGTATTGTTCCCCATCCTATTCCATATGCATCATAACATTTTGCTTGCTTTTTCAACTGCAGCTGCACACTGAGCAGAGGTTTTCATTGATCTGTCTGCAGTGATGCTCAGGTACTGTTCCTAAGTTGATATGGTTAATTTAGAACCACATAAGGTACAAGTAGTTTAACATTTTCTGTCTAATATACATTATTTTGTATAAATCAATACTTAATTTAATCTACCATCATGTTGCCCATTCAACTAGCTTGGTTAAGTCCCTCTGAAATTCCTCACAGTCTTCTCTGGACTTAGCTAACCTAAATTAATTGCGTCATCAATAGATGTTGCTACTTCACTAGTCACCTCTCTCTCTTTCCAGGTCATTAAAAAAAAAAACCAGACAAAACACAAGAATGGAGCTAATACAGAACCTTGTGACCCCTTGCTGTTAGCCTTTTGCCATCATGAAAACTGACCATTTAATCCTACTGTTTGTTAACGCTTTTAACCAGTATTTGATCCATGACTATACTCAGCTTTGCATTGTAGGACTAATTACTTTCCTCAGTAGCCTCCTATGCGTGACTTTGTCAAGGGCCTTTTGAAAGTGTAAATAAAATATGCCATTTGATTCTGCGTTATATGCTATTTTACTGACACATTAAAAGGATTCTAACAGATTAGTGACACAACTTCCCTTTACAGAAACCATGGTGGATAGACCCTATCATACCATGAGCTTCCATATCTTTTATTATTCTATTTGAATGATTTTTCAACCAAAATTTACCAGGTACAGAAGTAAGACTTTATTAATTAATAAAGGTTGGGTAAAGGTCCCATTTTACAGATGAGGAACCCAGATCTAAGATGTATTTGCACATCACATTGCAAACATGGGGGCTGGGCAAATCTCTCAGCTATGCTATATTCCTAACTAAGGGCCTGATACAAATGTCTACTAAACTCAACAGAAGGACTTTGGATCAGGCCCTAAATTTGAGATAGAGGGCTTGATTCGACATTGCCTCGCGTAGCTACTGAACTCTATGCAAAGTGGCTATGAAATGCTACCAAATCAGAGTTCTCCACCCACTCATGCCAGTGGCAGCAATTTATATTTACTTTGCACAGGCATAAACTATTAGATGAGGAACAAGACAGTGGTGAATCAGACCCAAAAGAATAGGAAGCAAAGCCAGTATTTCAGCAACAAGACATAGCAGTTGTTATCCAACAGAGCGTAGCACCCTTCTGCTTAGATTTCCTTACCGGGTTTACACCAGAGTAATAGGCCCAGGACCTACAGGCTGTTCCAGGTTGTATAGGTCCAGACCGCTTGGTTGCAAACCATATGTAGGTATAGGTGTCATTTGGCTGAACTGCATCATCCTTTTTGAACCAGTCTGGAGACTCATCTTCATAACTGGTTCCCTCAGAGGATTTCTCATAGAAAAGCCCATGGGAATGGAGGGAATATGGTCTGGATGCCAGATTTTTAAAATGAACCTGGAAAATAAATACAGGCAGATCCTTGATTAGCAGATTTGGGCCTAAACCAACCCCCTAGGCATAAAACACCCATGAACGGTGTAAAGTACAAATTCAGGATTCAGATTTGTCTATTGATTATGGGCTAGACTGTGCGTGGTTGGAGGTGGGGAATGTAACTCCTGACACATCTTTATGGAGTGCAGCAGACTCCACTGTGCACAGCTAGTAGTATGTGGGCAGCAGGGTAATGGCTCTGCCTACTCCCTGCCCCCTTTCCAGCATTGTTCCCAAGAGGGAGCAAGTTGGTAGCAGCCCCTGCATTCCTGTGAGAACCCCAATTCCAGGCAGGTCTACCATGGGTTGCACAAGGGTGATAGGGAGTCTTTATTCTTTCTTACACCCTTGGGTGGCTGTGTTAGACAGGGCACAAGCTAGTTCTACAGTAATATCAGATCCCAGTGTTTGTAATTCCCACTGATGTCAATGGGAGTTTCTCTGTTATGCATCTCCCTCATCCCAGAGGTGGACTGCCAGGGCAAGGAGCTGGTCTTTTCTCCCTCACTCAGAGGATGGAGTTCCAAGATTAGGGTTGGCTTTTGTCTCTTCTTTTCTTGTTCCTGATTTTTATGTAACTCATCTGTTCCCTTATGTACTGGAGAGCCTGATCAAAGAAGTTCGAGATAATGAACAGGTGACTAATGGTTCAAATGGTGGTCCGGTGAGGCATTTCAGTACCAGGTTGAGATCCCATGTTGGTATAGGTTGTCGCACGTCTGGGTAAACATTTCTGAGACCCTTGAGGAAGCGTTTTGTAGCTGGGTGTGCGAATGTCGAAGTTCCATCGATCTCCTGGTGGAATGCTGAAATGGCCGCAAGATGGACTCTGATCAAGCTCATTGTTAAGCCAGTGCTTTTCAGCTCCAATCTAAGATTAATGGTAGCGCAGCTGAATTGCTCATCAAGTGTCTTCCTTGACACCAGGCAGAGAACCTCTTCCATTTTTGAAGCGATGTGTTTCTCATAGTCAGTTTTCTGCTGTTTAATAACACGTTTGACTTGTTCCACGCAGGTTATTTCGTCATGGTGGAACCATTCAGAAGCCATGCCTGTAGGTGGAGTATCTCCAGATTCGGGTGGAGAGTTTGATAGTTGTGTTGAGACAGCAGATCCAACCGGCCCGGGAGAGCTCGCGAGGCGCATATCGCCATGCATAACAGGTAAGGATACCATGCTTGCCTGGGCCATGTTGGGACTGTAAGGATAACTTTGGCTCTGTCTGCTCATATCTTGTGTATCACGTATGATATGACTGGTATCGGTGGAAACACATACATGAGTGGTGCCTCCCATTTGATGAAGAAGGCATCCCCTAATGACAGATAGCCCCAGTCCTGCTCTTGAGGATAACACTGTGCATTTGTGATTCACTGGGGATGCAAACAGATCGATGGTGGGGAGTGCTCCACCGTTTGAAGATTGAACTCAGGACCTCTCCATTCATCTCCCATTCATGATCCTGGGAGAAGTAGCTGCTGAGCGTGTCTGCTGTCACATTCTGACAACTTGGCACCTAACACGCTGAGATGTTTACGTTATCTTGTATGCACCAATTCCAAAGTTTCATGGCTTCTGTGCATAGAGAATATAAGCGAGCCCCTCCTTGCCTGTTGATCTAGAACATGCAGACGATATTGTTGGTCATAATTCAAATGGATTTGTTCCATATATAAGGTAGGAAGTGCCTGCAGGCAATGCAAACTGCTCATAGCTCTAGCAAATTCATGTGCAGTGGAGTCTCTCCCGGAGATCATTTGCCTTGTATCATGTGTTGACTCACGTGAGCACCCCGGCCTATCAGTAAGGCATCTGTGGTGATCACTGTTGTCGGGGGTGTCTGTTGAAAAGGGATACCCACACAGATATTTTGTAGCCTTGTCCAGCATTGTAATGAGTTGAGGACATTTGGTGGAACTGTGAGCCGTTTGTGTAGGTTGTGTTTGCTTAGTATGTATACCATGCTTAGCTAACCCTGTAGACTTCGTATATGCAGTCTTGCATGTTGTACCATGAACATCGTGGCTGTCATGTATCATAGTAATTTTAAGACCATGCAAGCCCAAACTTGAGGACTGACTTGCACCTCTGAATTGAGGCTAGTGAGAGTTTGTGAATCTGGTAAAGGGTAATGACGCCTTGGCTTCTATGGCGTTGAGGTGTGCCCCGATAAAAGTTTAGTTGTTGGACTGGGTTTATGGTTGATTTCCATTCATTTATTTGTAGACCCAGCTCCCGGAATAGTGTGAAAGTGGATTGGACTGTGTCCATTGTGTCTTGTAGGCAATCGTCCAGGTAGGGGAAAATTATTTTCCCCTGTTTGTGCAGATGAGCTGCTACCCCTGCTAGAGTTTTGGAGAAGACTCTTGGTGCTGTGGATAGGCCAAATGGTAGTACTCCATATTGGAAGTGTTCTCGTCTACCATGAATCATAGACATTTCCTATGAGCAGAATGAATGGTGATATGGAAATAAGCATTTGGAGGTCGAGGGCTGAAGACCAATACCCCATTGCAATGCTGGGAGTATCATACCCAATGTGACCATCTTGAATTTTTGGGATCTGACAAACTTGTTGCGCTTCTGTTGATCCAGGATGGGTCTCCATCCCCTGCTCTTCTTCTGAGTCAGGAAGTAATGGGAGTAGAATCCCCTCCCTTTGAATTGTAGTGGCACTTGTTCCACAGCACCTAGTTGTAGAAGATGATTGACTTCTTGTCATAGTAGGTGCTCTTGAGAAGGGTTCCTGAAAAGGGACAGGGTAGGGGTAGGGTAGATGGGCAGGAGGTAAGGGAGATAGTGTATCCTGACTTGATAACTCCCAACACCCATTGGTCTGATGCTATAGTGGCCCAGATGCGGTAAAAGGGCTGGAGTCGATGGCCAAAAACTGTGGATGGGTCAGGCGTGAGCACTGTTTCGTGAGGGAGGTTGTTCACACCCTCGATCAACTTTTCAAAATTGCAGTTTTGGAGGTTCTGCCTGAGAAATCTGCCCCTGAGATTGAGGTGGTCGCTGGTATTGTGATAGCTGATATTGGCATTGTTGCCTATTTGAGAAGTCTCTAGGTCTCTGAGATGGTTGGTACCTCCTTCTCTTTGTAGGGGGAGTGTATATCCCCAAAGTGTGGAGCATGGCATGAGAGTCCTTCACTGAATGAAGGACCTTGTCCGTCTTCTGAGAGAAGAGTTATTGCCAGTTGAAAGATAAGTCCTCTAACTTTTGTCTGGAGTTCTTTTGGATTCTGGCCTCGGGGATACCATGAGGCGTGGCGCATTACTGAGGCTGTGGATGTTGTTCTGGCTGCCGTGTCTGCTGTGTCCAATGCTGCCTGAAGGGCTGTTTTGGATCTGAGCTAGCCCTTGGTGATGAAGGCCCAGAATTGTGTGTTTTTCCTCTGGTAGCTCAGAGGTGTGCTGGGCAAGTTTCCCATAGTTGCTGTAGTCGTATTTGGCCAGTAGTGCAGAATAATCGGCCACCCGAAACTGAAGGACACTGGAAGAATATATCTTGCATCTGAATAAGTCGAGTCTTTTGTGTTCTTTGTCATGGGGTGTAACCTTGAATTGTGGCTGCTTGTTACGGTGATTTACTGCCTCAACAACTACGTTCTGGCAGGAGATCGCCTCTCTTTTCGCAGACCTCTCTGCGGAGATATCTGAGCTCACTTTTTTGTTTTTTTCAGTGGGTAGATCTCCTTTTCCATACCAGAGAGGCTGTTTGCTTGTTCTCTTCAGGCTGGAGGGACTTCTCTATCAAGATTGTTTTAAGACGGAGATCTCTATATCGCTGGGCTCTGTCTTTCAGGTTGCTGCAGTGGGAATATTTCTGGGGAATATGCCCCTAACCCAGGCAGTGTATACATAAAGAGCGTCCATCTTTTTATGTTTTTATGTTCTTATCTGAAACGGGCATGGCATCACGGCAGGAGCCGCATTGTTTGAAGCCTGGAGACCCCGGCATTTTAACTCGTCACCATCCTTTAAGGGTGGTGGTGGACTGTTGTCTAACGAACTAACAATAAATTTGTTTTTGTTTTACTAACGCTAACTCTCTCTCTAACAGCTTATCTAAATATTTACCTAAAAACTATTTCTTAACGGTTTGTAGGGAGAAGTGCTAAGATTGTCCCTTTGCTCCCTTTTCAGCAGAAGACGGTTGAGAAGGAATCTGAGGGTTTGAATCGCGCGCATGCTACACACAGCATCAATGGTGCCATGAGACACCTATGACCCACGTGGACACTGCTACCATAAATTTCCGATTGACAGCACCAGGACGTACCACTGCTTAAAGTGGAGTACCCACAGGGACACTACTCGAAGAACCACCCTGTTCCATTCAGTCCATCCCACAAGGGGTCAACAGCTTCCTTATAGTAAATATTCTAATACTCTGTCCTAAAAGATAGTGACCGCTTCTCTTTGGGAAGACTATTCTACTGCCTCAAAGAGCTCATTCACAGGAAGCGTGCCTTTTTGTAATATTCCCGTTACTACTAGCTATAACCCCTTGTATTGTATTTATTATTTGTATTGCTTCCACGTCATCCTTAGTATTTATGTGATGGCCGGCATCTTGGCCACCATGCAGGGATTGAAGTGAGAACCTCCAGAACTAAAAGCATGAGTGGCTACAACTTGAGCTAAAGCTCCATAGCTGGCTGTGAGTGTAGGGGGACTGTGACAACTCCTGTCCTCTGAAAATTGGCTCAGAGGGAGGACCTGTAACGAATACTGGCCAGCGAGTTCTTTACACTAGAACTGCTCAACATTTTTACATCAAAGTATTTTTAAGACAAAAAGGACTTTTCAGACAAATGTAAACATTTTCATTTTTGTCTAAAGTTTCAGGTTTTTCACTGAAAAATTTTTTCAAGTAAAAAACTCATGTTTCAGTTCAGTTTTGAGGAAAATTATGTTTTCAAAGAGCAAATCTCCCTCCCCTCCCCTCCCCCACTTTTTGGTTTTGTATTAAAAAACAAAGCTTTTTTGGGTGGGAAGTTAAGGAAGAAAATTGCTTTTTACAAGAAGTTCCACCAAAAATGACTGATATTTTTCAACCAGTTCCAGCTCAGCCTCTTCAGATCCTCGTAAGAAACCTTCATGCACCAAACACCTGAAGCCTTGACTTACTTGGATGACATCATCTACCTCAGCCCTGATAACAGGACCCAGGATACCCAGGTGTTCTTCATACTCCCCTTCGGGCTCCCGAGTTGTAAAGGTACTATCCACATAGCTTCGGAAAATCACTTTTCTGTATATGGTGTTGCCCCCATCATGGCTGGTTCTGTCATTCCTCATTGGGCTGAGGGGAACATAATGAAATTAGAAAAATTATGGAATTAGAATATAATGGAACATAAACATCATGAATTAGAAAAACTGACATCTTATGATGAAAATTAAAGACCTACACATAAAAATGCCTCAAGATGTAGTCTGAGAAACAGTTACATTTACCGTTGGAACGCTTTGGAGGAAAAAGAATCAGCACAAATGTCAGTGATTCACACTGAAAATGTGTGATCCAGGATAATAAAGTAACTACAAAATGATATCGCTACATTCCATTTTTCTCCTCAGTGATTCCACACCAAATTTGCTCAGAGACAAAGTGCCAGCCTGTGCTTCAATTTCAACGCACTGTCTACACTGCTATTTTTATATTGTTAGCAAAAGGCCAAGTATGTTCGGCTGCACTTGGAAGGCTTGCTGCTGCAGACTGTGGAAGAGCACTACTTCTGTAGTGCCTAAAGCAAAGGCCTGAGGATCATCTCTTCCTTATGCAGCTCTGAATTGTAGCTGATAACTAACTACATCCTTTATTCTCATTAGCTCTCCAGTGCTGATACACTTGTGGGAGAGGGAGCTGGATTCTTATTGCTCACCAAAACTCTAAGTGCTGATTCAGTTTCTTACAGATGTAGGTTCTAGTCTCAACTCTTCCAAAGACTCAGGGACAGATCCTCAGCTGCGGGAAGTTGTTGCAGCACCACTGACTTCAGTGGTGCTATATGGTCATTTATATCAGCAGCTGAGTATCTGCCCCACATAGTGCAAATCATTTCAATATTTGAGCTTCAGGATTTTTACTCATGGAGAACTCAGAGGCCTCTGGGCACTCTTGCAAATACAATAATGAAGATGGAGCTGAAGCAGGGGTCTACATGGGGAAAGTTGGGAAGGGGGAAATAGACAAGTTTGTCAAGTAGCCTGAAGATACAATTTGAAAAATACACAATTTGGAGACTGAATTTTCTGTAGTGAAACTATTTCCGCTCCTGTCCTAAATCACCCGACAATGAAAATTCAGGCTGTGCAAATATTTTTGTGAGTAGCAACTTTAGAATAAAAAGGCAGATTTTGCACAGAAATATGCAATCACTGGTAATTTTGCATGGTTTGATTTGAGCGTTGATGTTCATCACAGTGAAATTTCAAATTTCTAACAGGGTGAATTTCTCTCTCAGAAAAACTGGATTAGAAATTCTCGTTGGGAAATAAAGTCACTTTTTTCAAATCAAAACAAAATGTGAACATCTCAAATTTGGGGTTCATGCACAATGGTCCAATCAGTTCTTGATCTCTGCTAAGACTAACAACAAGGGGGTTAATTAAAATCATATACGACGATGGTGGTGGTGGTGGTGGTTTGCATGATGTGAATACTTATCTGCTGGGAACTGGACTGAGAGCCAAACAACTCATTTTGTACTGGAGATTGAATAAAACTTCAGATGGTAGGAACTATATGGCTGGAATTTTCAATGGGGCCAAGCTCTCAGCTCCATTAGGTCCACTTTGAAAAATCTCCACCTAAGTCACTATCTACCCAAGCTGGATTCAAACTGGCAACCTATAGGCTCTCTCTTGACTGAGCCCTAAGCCATCCCACCCACAAATACTTAGATACCAAGATGAGGTCTTGATGTGGGCCTTATTATTGTAGTATCTGAGCACCTCCCAATTGTCAATGCATTTATCCCCACAAGAGAACCTGTGAGGTAGGAAAGGGCTTTATCTCCATTTTACAGAAGAGGAACTGAGGCACAGAGAGACTAAGTGACTTGCCCAAGATCACACAGGAAGTTTCTGGCAAAGCTGGGAGTTAAACCTAGGTCTCCTGAATTTCAGGCTAGTGCCCTAAAGCTCTGGTCCTTCCTCTCTTCCTCTTCATCTACTGCATAACAGACTGTTAAACTGAACAGCACTTGTGTGATTAAGAAATCCCATAAGCCTTCAACAACAGTAGCTTTGCTGTGGGACAGCTATCTGTATCAATGGCCTGGTATTTAGCAACAGGGTGTGAGGGAACAGAGAGGAAGAATTTGGCCCAACCTTTTCTTTAATCCTGCATAGTCCCAGAAGACCTCTTCAGCTGCAATGTAGTATCTCCTCATGTTCCCTTTGTTGTGTAGATAATGCACAGCAATGTCATCAGGGTTATGGACATTATTAATGGTGAATCTGGGGTCTCTTGTGTATTGGTCATCTGCAATTTCCTCCCTGTCAGAGCCTCCTGGAACATACTCCTTGTAGTCCCCATTCCCACAGGGAAGCCTTGTGATGACCGGCTTAAATTGTCTTGGCGTCAGCGTGTAGTTAGCCCTGCTTGGCAAAACTGGGAGGTTGGCCTCGCTGGGCAATGCGGTATTTTTAGCCGTACAAAGGGACACTGTGTGGCTGGCCTCACTGGACAATAATGTGCAGTTGAGCTCTCCAGTTACCTTTGGGGGTCTCACACCTCTGGGTGTCAATGAGAGACTACTATACTTTTGATTATCCTTTTTCCTTCTTCGGGTCTTGATGAGAATCACAGATGTACTCAACGTGCCATTCACATTTCTCTTCTCCTCTTTCAGAGTTGGATGCTTGCTGCTTACTTTCCAATGACCCTCTGTAAACTGTGAGTAGCCTTTGAATTTCACTTGCTGCTGCTTCTTCTTCAAGGATACACTCTCTCTTGTAGGCATTGTAGCATTTCTGGAACGATTCTGTAACTCATCAGTAGCCTGAGCTGAATTTGTCTCCATCCCATCTCTCTCCTTCCCAGAGGCCAAATTCCTGTTCTCATTCATAATTTTAGATGAAGAATTCATATCCCTTGGCAACAGCTTTCCCAGCATGTCCTTTGCCACCACTGGACTGCGAGTAGGAACTAAGATATCCAATGCATAATCTAGAGTAAAATTTCTTTCTTTTTTATCTTTGGGTAGTTCTAAATCAGAGAGATTGAACATGTTGAACTCACTGTTTTCTGCCCTGTGTCTCATAGCAAAAGGTAAGTTTTCTGCATGTTTGGGAAATTGACCATTTTCTTTCTTGGTTTCCTCCTCCTCTTTCTTCTCCACGTTCTGGTCCTCAACATATTCATTTGGAAATTGGTCAGTCCTTAACGTATCTGAACTGGAGAAATTGTATTCTCCTCCTGAATTTTCCTCTTGTGGCTCCTCTGAATAGAGCGTTGCAAAGGAGGACTTCATGCTGTCCCCTCTGTCAAGTAACAGTTCTGCTGCATCTTTTGTTTGGGCTTCTTCCCTGGTCCTCAGTGGTTCATCTGCAAGTGTTTTCTCATAATTTCCTGACACCTGACTCTGATTTGCTTCATAGTCACTTTGGTTTCCAGCTTCAGATGCCAAGCCAGGACTTACTGCTGTTGTAGTGATAGGAAGTGAATGTTCTTCTGCTGCCACTGTGCAATATTTATGGAGGCACCCAGCCTCGGCTGGGAGAGGAGCAGTGCTTTGCGTTTCCAAGAGCTCATCAGTGCCCAAGGTATCGCTGTTCTCTATGAATGGCGGATCTGAGCCAACAGCCACATCAGCACTCTTAGTGATGGTGCCAAAGTACTCATCTATGGCCAGAGCAGTAAGATTCTGCATTTCATCCTGGACCATTGATTTCTTCCCAAATGTCCGAAGCCCGAAACTTGAGGCCAGAAAATCTTGATAATCAGAATCATCAGAAGACTGCTGGTTTTTTTCTGTTTCTCCTCCAGTTTGGGGTGAGGTGACAGGCACATTTTGAAGAGTGTTCTCAGAGGAGAAATGTATGATATCATATGGGTCATCATCATCAGAATAATCTACATCTTTTTCACGCTTGGCATCTCTAAACCTCAGCCTCATGCCATGGCTCATCTCAGGGGAACCCCAGGATGCAAAAAGCCACGTACCTGCAATTGAAAAAAAAAGTATACTACATATTATTTGTAGATCTTGACTGTAAACTCTCTAGGTCAGGGGCTGTCTTCCATGTTATTAGTCTGTACAGCACCCCACAATATTGCTCTGGTCCTTGATTGAGATTCCTAGGCATAACTGTAGCAATAAATCATGAATACTGAATACAGTTGACCCATAAATGTTCAGAGCTAGATCTGGATCTCAACTTCCTTAAAGTTCAGATTTTTGGTACAACCCATGATAGAAACGGAGATAAGAGACCAAAACTAGGTGGAAACGAGAGGTCAGCTGTGAAGTTTAGATAGGGATCCAAACTTTGCAAAGTTTGAACTGGGAGTTTGGGTTATGTTTCTTGTGTTATGTGTATAAACCTATGGATGAGAGAATACTGATCATGATAAAAATCCTCACTGGCATTTTAAACCATTTCAAAATCAGATAATTTAAAACCCTCTAGAGGGTGAAGGTCTTTAATAGGATAGTGAAATTCCACATTTGGACCTCTAGATTGGCCTACATGAGAATAAATGGGCATAATGCACCAATTGACTCCAGGGTCCTTCATTTCATGGCATGTCCCAGAATAAAACATGGGAGAGATGGACAAAAAATGGCTTTTACCTGAAATAGATGCCAGATGTAATTTTCTACCTCCTCTATATTTTAAGTGACATAGAATTGCATTGCTTTCCTTACATTATTTCCAAAGTCACCAACAGTGAACACATTTTACAAGAATTGGAAAAGAAGATCTAGAGAGGGAAGGAGGCGATCACATACTAAAACCAAACAAAAATGATGGAGAAGTACAAAAAGTACAACTTTGGAGATTTCTGTTAAGTCTGATGGAGGTTTACAGCTTCAAGCAAACATTTTCCTTTAAAAAAAAAAAACTATAATGCCTAATTAGCCTGTGGAATTCACTGCCACAAGATATCACTAGAAATGGACTCTATCTATGAAATCTCTTAGCAGATAATTAAACAAAACACAGCAGTCCTGCCACGTACCAACATTGTCCATTTCTACAGTGACCGATTCTCCACTCATGGGAAAAAGATTTAGTACATCTTCATACTTCCCTCGAGTCAAAAAAGCGTGACCAGAAAGGTGTATGGACACTACCTCATCCTGGGTGCCAATACTGGAGACGTGCCACTGCACAATTCTGTCATGGGAAAATTCCAGGATTTCAGTGCTGTCAGACATGTAGCCATTTATTGCTAAAACAAAGCACAAGATATGCTGTTACTGCACCCTCACAAGCATGCAAGACGGTAAGCTAAATTCATGCCTTCAATGGACTGACATCGGAGATGAAACTGACACATCTCTGTATCCAGACAGAAAGATTATTGGCACTCTAATGAAGTTGGGCTGCAATCCAGTCACCTTCATCTGAAGGGACACCACACTATTAGGTTTAAAAAAATCACATATTAAAATAACATGCCCTTACCTCTGTTCCTAGCCACCCTATATTGGATTCAGGGTGAAAGAATTCATATATATTTAAATTGTTTATTTTGTACATTTCTCTCCGCTAACTAGCCACTACGAGTCAATTTCACTTGTGTTTACTTTTCACTTTTGGGTTCTGCATTACTCACTGTATAACAGAGGCCTGTAGGTGACCTGGGCTGGGTACACTGTGGAGAGTGAAAAATAGGCTCCCAGTGCTTGTGCAATCATAGTCACCAACTATTGTGGGAGGGCATATGCCTTCAGGACACATGCTCAGATTCACAAGCTAGAATCAAACACTGGAAGAAACCCCAGAGGCTAGCGTTGCATCAGCAGTTTCTCTGGCTGCTCTGCTATCCTGTGTGTTACTGGACCACATGCTCCCTCCTGATTCCCTTGTGCTGTGGCTCTGAGAAGGCAGCTTTTCAGAACTGCATGCACTGAGGCCCCACACAGGGGCGTGCAGCCAGGCTTCCCTCCCCACTGTCAAGTTAACAGACTCAGGACTTGTCTACATCACAAAGTTGCAGTGCTGGTCAGGGGGTTACAGTGCTGCAACTTAGGAGGTGTACACATCTGCAGGGCATCACCAGAGCTGCAACTCCCTGTTTGCAGCGCTGGCCGTACTCCCGTTTTGTCTCGGGTGTAGAGGATCCAGCGCTGGTGATCCAGCGCTGGTAATCAAGTGTGGACATTTACCAGCGCTTTTCTTGACCTCCGTGGAATAAGCAGGTATCCCAGCATACCTGAGGAAGCGTCTGGTAATCAAGCAGGTCTCCTTCCCTGCGGTTTGCAGGGGGGTTCGGGGAACGCGAGAGCAAACTGCGGCGAAGCTGGTCTTCTTTCCCGGTTTGCTCTCGCGTCCCCCGAACCCCCGTGCAAGCAGGTCTCCTTCCCTGCGGTTTGCAGGGGGGTTCGGGGAACGCGAGAGCAAACCGCGGCGAAGCTGGTCTCCTTTCCCGGTTTGCTCTCGCGTTCCCCGAACCCCCGTGCAAGCAGGTCTCCTTCCCTGCGGTTTGCTCTCGTGTTCCCCGAACCCCCCTTGAAGCCGCCCAACAGCGCTGCAGTGTGGCCACATCTAACACCACTTGCAGCGCTGGTTGCTGTAAGTGTGGCCACTCTGCAGCGCTGGCCCTATACAGCCGTACTAATACAGCTGTAACAACCAGCGCTGCAAAATTTTAGATGTAGACATACCCTCATTAACACTTACGAATTGCTTAGTGCCATGCTAATAGCTGCAGCTTGCTCCAAACCCAAAAGCATGCAGAACGAGGCATGCAGCTGCTTGGCTGACTTCTGGATTCTTCACAACTTCCCTCTTGATTCCTTCCCCCATCTACCCCATGGCAAACAGGTTCAGCATCACAGATTGTTCTTGGTCACCACCTCAGGAACCCTGCCAGCCCCTGCTCACTATAACCAGTCACCCCCAGTATCCATTCCCCTCTGCCACGCTCAATACAGACATTTACCAGAACCCCATTCCCTCACCCAGCTACTCTACCTCTCTGTCTCCCACAGTCACTGATACTTCCTTCCACCTCCAGGTGCTGCCTCTGTGAACTGCAGTTGGTGGCCCAGAAGCCCATGCAGGGCTGCAGAGACCACCGTCACTTTCTCTTCTTGGTTTACACTTGCCCGGCTCATGATGAGCTTGTTTGTGCCTAAGTTGCCCTAATCATGCCCTGTGAAATTGTGGAAATAGCAAATCCTTGAAACCAGAATCAGATCTCTGCTCATTTGTGCTTTCAGCACACATTCCTCCTTCAGCACGCAATCTCAGCGGCCAGTTTCTGCAACCTGGGAAATTCCCAGGCCTCCTTTGTACTTCAGAATGAGCTCCCATCTGGGTATTTGCGCTCACATGAGCTTTTGCAAACTTGGACCTAGTTTCGCACTCACTGTGCATTACGTTAGACCTGTAGAACTTGGGATCATCCCTTTTAATGCTGGAGGGGTTAGTGCAGTACTGCTTGATGTTATCCTCTAAGTACCAACTCTTGTTTTCATCAAATACGGCAAACACGGCCTGCTGCTCTGCATCCGCCTTGTTCTGAAAAAGACAGCAGACAAGGCAGGGTAAGGTTTACAAGCAGCTAAATGATACGTAGTGGGGTATATTAAGGGCCTAACCTCGCCATCCCTCCAGAGGCAAAATTCCCATTCAAGTGAACAGAAGCACAGTCCAGTGGTTAGAGCAAGGGACTGGGGTTCCGGACTCCTGGGTTCAATTCCTACCTCTGCAACTGACTCACAGGGTGACACTGGACCAGCTACTAACATGACTGCTATGAGCTGGGCTCCCCCTAGTGGACCACTTGTTGCTGTATGTGTAGGCGCTTTAGTCACTGCTTCCACTCTCTACTGGTTGGTGTCTGAGCCACTGTCAAAGTAGATCCCTTCCTTTGGCCTCATGGAGGGGAAGTGGAAGAAGAACTCTCTCAGAAGCCCCCTTGCAATGCTTCTGGATCCCCAAAGTTTGGGGTCGCCAGACGTAGGTTAAACCTATGAGAGACTGGGGTCAGAAGCTATCATAGATTGGGGTCAGAACTTTCTCCCTACGTACCTTCAAAGTTTGAGGAAGTTTAGGGTGGTGTCTAGAACCAGGATTTTGCAATTTCTTGTCTTGGCAAACAAAGCACCATGAAAGAAATCACTACCAGCCTGATCTTTCCAACTGAAAGCCCCAAACACACACTCTAAATCTGGGGCCGAATATGCCAGCATACAGCTAAAAGCTATCACTGCAAGCAGCGCTTATAGAAAATTTAATAGAAAACAATTCCCTTATTTTAGGTTTTTTGACTCATCCTATATAATGTAATGTCCCAACTAGTGAGTTCTGTAGGGTGGTTCAAAGAACTTATCCAAAGGATCTCATACCTCATTAGATTCTACAGGTTTTTAGACTGACTTCTACAGAAGCCTAGTGATCCGATCCCAGTTCAGTTCTAGAGGCCATTTCTCTAAGGGAACAATCTATGAAACCAAATTCCCCTGTAGTTCAAACACCACACACGGACAGAAGCCTCTCTGTCTCTGTCTCTCTCTCTCAGAGGTTGTAGAACATGATCATACCTGCACACCCCTCTTGTCCAGTGTTTCACTTTTACAAATCAGAAGTGGGCCAATCAGTCCAGAGGCTATATCCCTGGTTACATCTACAGCACTGTGATATAATCTTGTTAGACACTGGGCATCCTCTGCGGTGGGCTGATCCGTATCCATGATACTCCATTGATACGTATAGGTTTCCCCTGGTTGAACTGCTTTACTCACAGTGCTGTTCTCTAAAGGAGAAATAAAAAGAGAGAAATATTAATAGAAGTTACAACCTAGAGCCAGATTCATGGCTGGTGTAAACTGGCGATGAAGTCAGTGCACCTTCAGGCACATGAAGTCCAATATGTACTTTGGAAAGGTCTACACTTTGGAAACAACTGAGTACGGGGACCTAGATACAGCATGGCTGTCCCATGTGGCTTACAACAGAGTTCCTGTTTGCAGCGTAGAAAGCAGCTTAACTATGCTCTGTTATTAAGTTAAAGCTTTGGACCGGCCAAAGCTTTAGCACAGCCTGGAGATATGCTTCATGTCCACTGCCCAATGCAAAACGTACTGTCACTGCGGTTTCTGACTGCTAAGCTCCCATGTGCTAAATGGGAATTATACCACTTACTTTAGAGACTTGTCATGAAGCTAAATGAATGATGTGTGTAAATTGCTTTGAGATCCATGGATGAAAGGCACTACGGAAGGACAAAAAAACTGTTGAACAAGGACTGTTCATATCCGGGGCAGAAAATTCTATATTTTAATTGTGACATTTTAAGGTGACAGTGAACTGTACACTGGTGGGGAGGCAGATTCAAAAGGAATTGCTTTAGCTCTAGCATATGTCCTGCCTAAAGCCAGCTCCATTCTATTTCTATAACAAACCTGCTACTCTCTACATTCTTCCTATACCAAACAATCACCCATAAAAGAGTATCTAATCAGTTGAAGTTAATGCTGCAGAAATAGAATCAAAGGACTGGAAAGGACCACGAGAGGTCATCTTGTCCAGCCCTCTGTACTCATGACAGGACTAAGTAATATCTAGACCATTCCTGACAGCGTTTATCTAACCTGCTCTTAAAAATCTCCAGTGAAGGAGATTCCACAACGTCCCTGGGTAGTTTATTTCAGTGCTTAACCACCTTGACAGTTAAGAAGTTTTTCCTAATGTGCAACCTAAACTTCCCTTGCTGCAATTCAAGCCCATTGTTTCTTGTCCTATCCTCAGAGGTTTAGGAGAACAAATTACTTCCTCCTCCTTGTAACAACCTTTTATGTACTTGAAAACTTATGTCCACCCTCAATCTTCTCTTCTCCAGACTAAACAAACCCAATTTTTTCAATCTTCCCTCAAAGGTCATGTTTTCTAGACCTTTAGTCATTTCTGTTGCTCTTCTATGGACTCTTCTGTTGCTCTTCTCCGATTTCTCCACAATTCTTCTGAAACGTGCTGCTCAGCAATGGACACAATACTCCAACTGAGGTCTAATCAGCACACAGTAGAACAGAAGAATTACTTCTTGGGTTTTGCTTACAACTCTCCTGCTAATACATGCCAGAATGATGTTTGTCTTCTTTTGCAACAGTGTTACACTGTTGACTCATATTTAGCTTGGATCTGGGAGTCACAGTGGATCACTTTTCCACAGTACTCTTTCCTAGGCAGTCATCTCCCATTTTGTGTGTGCACAAGTGATTGTTCCTTTCTAAGTGAAGTACTTTGCATTTGTCATTATTGAATTTCATTCTAGTTACTTCAGACCATTTATCCAGTTTGTCCAAATCATTTTGAATTTTAATTCTATCCTCTAAAGCATTTGCAACCTCTCTCAGCTTTGTATCAGCCACAAACTTTATAAATATAGTTTCTCTGCCATTATCTAAATCACGGATGAAGATATTGAATAGAACCAGACCCCACTTGATACGCCCTTCCAGCTTGACTGCAAACCACTGTGAATGCTGCCTGCTGTCTGACTCATACAAAGAAGTACAATCACATCTTTCCCGTCCTTGAACAAATCCACTGATTCCCCCATTCCTTACAGGAATCAGGAAATAAAATGTCCCCTCTTCCTTCCTGAAAGCCTTCCATGGACTGGCTACAGCTTATTTCATAGCCCTTAACTTCTGTGTAGTCTCTCGTTTGCTCACCCAGTACGAGCATCCTCACTATCCAAGATTGTGGATACACAGTCTTGCCACTGTTGATGACTTTTCCTGTTGCTACTTCTGCTCTTTCTATATCTCTCAGCCCCATCTCATTTCAGATCACAGCAGAAAACATTTCTCTTTTTCCCCTTGGCTATTGCTTCTTAATATTTCCTAATATTTCTTCTCCTCCATTACTATTGCACCATGCAAAGAATATGAAGACATAGTGTACTTTGACTTTCAGAAAACCTTTGACAGGTCCCTAACCAAAGATAAAGTAAGCAGTCATGGGATAAGAAGGTCAGTCCTCTCCTAGATCAGTAATTAATTAAAAGAAGGAAATACAGGGTAGGAATAAAGGGTGAGTTTTCACAGCAGAGAAACGTAAATAGCAGGTTTCCACAAGGATTTGTATTGGGAAATGTGTTGTTCAATTTATTCATAAATGATCTGGAAAAGGGGGTGAACAGAAAGGTGGCAAAATTTGCAACTATACAAAAGCACCCAGGACAGTTAAGTACAAAACTGTGAATAGTGAGAAAGGGATCTCACTAAACTGGGTGACTGGGCGACAAAACGGCAGATTAAATTCAATGTTGATAAATACAAAATAATGCACATTGGAAAAAAAAATAATCCCAACTACATATATAAAATGATGGGGTCTAAATTAGCTGTTATCAATTCAGAAAGATCTTGGAGTCATTGTGGATAGTTCTCTGAAAACATCCACTCAATGTGCAGCAGCAGTCAAAAAGGTGAACAAAATGTTAGGAACCATTAGGAAAGGGACAGATATTAAAACAGAAAATATCATACTGCACTATATAAATCCGTGATACACCCCTATCTTGAACTGTGCGGTTCTGGTCACCTTGTATCAAAAAAGATATCTCAGAATTGGAAAAGGTGCACAGACCAGGAACAAAAATGATGAGGGGGATGGAACAGCTTCCATACGAGCAGAGATTAAAAAGACTGGGACTGTTCAGTTTAGAAACGGAACAACTAAGAGGGGAATATGATAGCGGTCTATAAAATAATGACTGGTGAGAAGAAAGTGAAGAGGGAAGTGTTATTTACCCCTTCACATAACACAGGAACTAACGGTTACCAGACAAAATTAATAGGCAGCAGGTGTAAAACAAAAGTAAGGAAGTACTTCATTGCCGAACGCACAGTCAACCTGTGGAACTCTATGTCAGGGGATGTTACAAAGACCAGAAGTATAACTGGGCTCAAAAAATAATTAGATAAGAATATGGAGGATGGGTACATTGATAGCTATTAGCCAAAATGGTCAGGGACCCAACCCCATGCTCCAACTACCAGAAGCTGAGAGTGTACAACAGGGGATGGATCACTGGAAATTGCCCTGTTCTGTTCATTCTCTCTGAAGCATCTGGTACCGGTCACTGTCAGACAGGATACAAAGCTAGCTGGACCACTGGTCTGACCCAGTATGGCTGTTCTTATGTTACGTTGGGTGAGATCCTTGGCTGGTGTAAATTGACATTAGCTCATTGAAGTTGAAGAACACCTCCACATAGTTTAAAAAAACCCAACAATGCTACTTAGCACATTTACATTATATTTTTCATCTGTAGATCTCAAAGCACTTTACAAAAGTGGGTATGTAACAAAATCCCCATTTTACAGATGGAGAAACTGAGGCATGGAGGAGCGATGCAACTTGCCCAAAATCACACAGCAGGTCAGTGGCAGAGCTGGGAACAGAACCCAGGTCTCCCACTCCTGTGCCCTAATTAATTACATGACCTCCTAAAGGCAAAGAGAGACCCTACACAAAGTAACACTTTTGATATTGTGCAAATGTGAACAATTTCTGACCTCTGGAATCCAGGGGGTCAGTGGCTCCTTCTGCATCCTTTGAAAGCGTCACTCCATGGAGGTAAATGCTGTAGGGTCGACTGGCCATATTTTTGAACACAATCTACATAGATATGAAGATGCAGAAAGTATGAGTTCAGCATTCAGTGGCCTGGTACATTGCTACAAATCTCAGTGAGAGTGAAACTTGCAGGATTTCAGCACTGAAAGTGCTCAGAGGAAGAAATGCTCCTTAAAAGAAAAATCTGGGGATGTTAAAGCAGAACCTGTACTGCAACATGGAGCCCACAGATTGGGGTTGCTCTTGTTCTGCCTGGTCTCAGGTGGCTGATGAGAACACCTTCCTCAGGAGATCTTCCCACACTGCCAGGCACACGAAGCCATGGAGAGTGCTGGGCTCTGGATTGGAATCACTGGGATCCCTTAAAAACCATAAGGAGTCCTTGTGGCAACTCCCATCTTTTCATGTGCTGTATATTTATACCTGCTTACTGTATTTTCCACTCCATGCAGCTGATGAAGTGGGTTATATCCCACAAAAGCTTACACCCAAATAAATTTGTTAGTCTCTAAAGTAGAGATTATGGATTCATAAAGTTCAGACACAGATCAAAACTTCCCCAAAGTTCAGGTGGAGTTGGAGTTTTGGACCAGCTATTCTAAATATTCTTTACAAAAAGCAAGTGTCAATGCAAAGTTATGACTGATAAACTGAGCACCCAAAGACAGGGATGGCAGAGATAAGATTGCAAACTCAAACGTAACTTTGTCCCCTTGTGTTCATACCTTCAGATATGGTCACTCTTTGTATCATTACACGTTATCTGACAAAGAATACAACACGGTTTACAGTAAGTTTGTTTACATTTACAGTAAGGTACATACAGTCTTTGTATTTGGCCCTCACCGCTTACCTTGATTGTGTCTCTAACCTGAGCTCTGATAACAGGGCCCAGAATTCCCATTTCCTTGGGCCGGGGAGTCTCCAGATGCTTATTGAAGTTGGCATCTGCATACTGCCTGAAGACAGCCTTTTTATACTTCTTCCCAATGAGATCTGAGAAGTTGTCCAAGTACTGAGATTTATATTGCCTTAAAAAAAAAGGGAGAAAAGTATCAATAACATCTTCTTAATGGTGAGAGCCACTAGATGGTAGAATACTCTCCCACGGGAAATAGCAGAAGCCCTTTTTGCATGGGAAAAACAGAGCAAGATTAGACACAGCTCTATATAATATATTATGATTTTAGCTGCTACTGTAGCACAATCAAGGTCAGGGTTCTCATTGTGCTAGACACTGTACAAACACACAGTATGAGATAGCTTCTGCCTCAGAGAGCTTCCAATCAAAATTTTCTAGACAAACAAAGGAGGGGAGAGAGGAAGTATTACTTCTCCCATTTTACAAAATTGAAAAAGAGGCACAGAGGGACTGAGTGACTTGCTCAAGGTGTCACAATCTGTGGCAGAGCCAAGAACTGAACTCTGATATCCTGAATCCAAATCAAGAGACTTGACTTAACCAACGTTACATCAAGGTTTCAAAGACAGTGGAATTCCCAATGATGGCTAAGAATAGGTAGCGTTCCGTTCATGAAGTGAGGTGAGCAGTTGTGGTTTAACCATGAGCTGTGGCTGTTTTGTGCCCAGACCCTTTTGAGAAAGGCTGTAGAAGCATGATAACAGCAAAGGTAAGATTTATTCCCCTCATTCTCTTCCCTTCCTTCTCCTCTCAATCCTCCTTCTCTTCTGGTGCATCCTGGGAATTGTAATTCCTAAACTCAAAGCTAAAGGAGCCAGCTAGGAACAAATTTACAAACACACACTGTGATAGCGATCTGCATCTAACTAGATACAACACACCTTCCCCCTTTAGAATAACCATTGTAAAACTTCAGTCACTTCCAGACCATCACCTAAGTCCAGTAACAAAGTCTTCCAATCTTTTAGCCAGTCTCTTTTGTCTCACACTTCTCCTAATACCCGGAGAGGCAGGAACAAGACGGGGTAGTGGAGCAATTCCTACTACTATAGATTGTCCATCATTATTATTGGTGTCATCAATGTTCTCTGGTCCAAGGTGGAAATCAGCATTCTCTTCTTCAGCTGCTGGCTGATGAGCTGTGGACAATCTAAAGATGATCTATTTCTTTTGATCTATTAATCCAGCAGAATATTCTCGGATTTCTGTTATCTGCAAAGGAAAAGAATATCTTCAACATTCTTTTTTGACTTTGTATGACAGCTTCACACGAACAAGATCTCCAATTTCAAATTTTTGAGGTTTAGCACCCTACAGTATACATACTGTCTATATTTCTCCTGATTGTTCTTAACACATTCAGGAAAAGACGGTTACTCACCTTTGTAACTGTTGTTCTTCGAGATGTGTTGCTCATATCCATTCCAGTTAGGTGTGCGCGTGCTGCGTGCACGTTCGTCGGAAGATTTTTACCCTAGCAACACTCAGTGGGTCGGCTGGGCGCTCCCTGGAGTGGTGCCGCCATGGCGCCGGATATGTACCCCTGCCGACCCAACTGCCTCTCAGTTCCTTCTTGCCGGCTACTCTGACAGTGGGGAAGGGAGGTAGGTTTGGAATGGATGTGAGCAACACATCTCGAAGAACAACAGTTACAAAGGTGAGTAACTGTCTTTTCTTCTTCGAGTGATTGCTCATATCCATTCCAGTTAGGTGATTCCCAAGCCTTACCTAGGCGGTGGGGTCGGAGTCAGATGTGTCAGAATGCAAAACTGCTGAGCCAAAGGCTGCATCATCTCTAGACTGTTGAACCAGAGCATAATGCAAAGCAAAGGTATGGACCGAGGACCAGACAGCTGCGCGACATATTTCCTGGATTGGTACATGAGCCAGGAATGCAGCAGATGAAGCCTGAGCCCTGGTAGAATGTGTGGTGAGAGGGCCTGAGGGAACATGAGCCAAGCCATAGCAAGTGTGGATGCACGCTGTCATCCAAGAGGAGATCCTCTGGGAGAAGACAGGTAGGCCCTTCATTCGGTCTGTCGCTGCAACGAAGAGTTGGGGTGATTTACGAAACGGATTCGTCCATTCGATATAAAATGCGAGCGCCCTACTGACATCTAGGGAGTGCAATTGTTGTTCCCGTCGTGATGAGTGTGGCTTCGGGAAGAAGACCAGAAGGAAGACGTCCTGATTGGTATGGAAGGCCGATACCACTTTAGGGAGGAACGCTGAGTGTGGTCGCAGCTGCACCTTTTCCTTGTGAAAGACTGTATACGGTGGGTCCACCATGAGCGCCCAAAGCTCGGAGACTCGTCTGGCCGATGTAATGGCTACGAGGAAAACTGTCTTCCAGGACAGGTATAGCAGTGAGCAAGTTGCCAACGGCTCAAATGGTGGAGACATAAGTCTGTTTAAGACTAGGTTGAGGTCCCAGGTAGGGGCAGGGCAGCGTACTTGGGGGTATAGGCGCTCCAAGCCCTTGAGAAACCTGGAAACCATAGGGTGTGAAAACATGGAGCAGCCACTTTCTCCTGGGTGGAAGGTAGAAATGGCTGCCAAGTGCACCCTCAATGATGATACCGCTAGGCCCAGCTGTTTGAGAGACTAGCGGTAGTCCAGGATGGTGGGGATCGAGACCTTGATAGTAGTAACATTTTTCATTTTGCACCAGCAGGAGAAACGCTTCCACTTGGCCAGATACGTAGACTGAGTGGAAGGTTTTCTGCTACCCAGGAGTACTAGTTGCACTGAGGCAGAGCAACGTAACTCTAACTGGGTTAACCACGCGGAGCCATGCCATGAGGTGAAGGGACTGCAGGTCTGGGTGGTGAAGTCTGCCATGGTCCTGAGTTATGAGGTCTGGATGATGAGGCAGGGTGATTGGGTTGGCTATCGACAGGTCGAGCAACATGGTGTACCGGTGTTGCCTGGGCCACGCAGGGGCGATCATAATCAGGCGAGCTCTCTCCCTGCGGAGTTTTAGTAGGACCTTGTGAACCAACGGGAATGGTGGAAAGCCGTAAAGTAGTTGACTCTTCCACGGAATCAGGAAGGCGTCCAAGATCGAACCCCGGTAGAGACCATGGAAGAAGCAGTACCTCTGGCATTTCCTGTTCTCGCGGGAACAGGAAATGCCAAGAGGTCTATGTGGGGAAATCCCCACTTCCGGAAGACAGAATGTATAACGTCCGGACGAATCGACCACTCGTGAGACAGGAAAGATCTGGTGAGTTGATCTGCCAGAGTGTTCCGAACTCGGAAGCTACTAGGTCTATCGAGTGGGCTATGTAAAAGTCCCCTGGTTGAATCGCCTCCCGACAAAGAGGGGAGGATTGTGTCCCTCCCTGCTTGTTTATGTAGTACATGGCCGTTGTGTTGTCTGTAAACACTGAGACACAACAGCCCTGTAGATGTTGCTGGAACGCCTGGCATGCCAGGTGGACTGCTCTTAGTTCTTGGACATTTATGTGTAATGCCAGCTCCTGAGACGACCAAAGGCCTTGAGTGCGAAGATGTCCGAGGTGAGCACCCCAGCTGAGAGATGACGCATCTGTCGTCAGGGACATGGAGGGCTGTGGTGGATGGTACGGCAGTCCTGCACACACCAGGGAGGGCGTCAGCCACCAGTCAAGGGAGCCTAGGATGCTCGGGGGAATGGTGACTACCATGTCTATGGCGTCCCTGCCTGGGCGGTAAACCGAGGCGAGCCAAGTTTGAAGGGGACGCAGATGTAGTCTGGCGTGCTTGGTCATGAACGTGCGGGCAGCCATGTGACCAAGGAGGCCGAGACAAGTGCGAGACGAAGTTGTCGGGAAGTTTTGAAGGCTTTGTATAATTGATACTATTGCCTGAAATCGGAGTCGAGGTAAACTGGCCCTTGTGAGATTAGAGTCCAGGATGGCCCCAATGAACTCTATTCTTTGTGTGGGAACTAGAACAGATTTCTCTAGGTTGATCATCAGGCCTAGTCGCATGAAGAGGTCCTTGACGATGCCCACACGACTGGTGACTTGGGCCTCGAAGGTCCCCCGAATGAGCTAATCGTCGAGGTACGGGAAGACATGTATTCGACGATGACAGAGGGAGGTAGCAACTACAGCCATGCACTTCGTGAATACCCAAGGGGCTGTAGAGAGGCCAAACGGAAGGACTGTAAACTGAAAATGCTGATGGTTGACCACAAACCGGAGGTACCGTTTGTGCGGAGGGTAAACGGCAATGTGGAAATATGCATCCTTCATGTAGAGGGTGGCCTACCAGTCTCCGGGATCCAAGGATGGGATGATTGTCCCCAGGGATACCATGCGGAACTTCAACTTTTTCATAAACTTGTTCAGTCCTCGCAGGTCTAGGATAGGCCTGAGGCCTCCTTTCGCCTTGGGGATTAGGAAATACCAGGACTAGAACCCCTTGCCCCTTAAGTCCTTCAGAACCTCCTCTATAGCTCCCATGGCAAGAAGCGTCCGTACCTCTTGTAAGAGGAATTGCTTGTGAGAGGGGTCCCTGAAGAGGGACGAGGAGGGGGGTTGGGAGGGAGGGAGTGAAATAAACTGGAGGTGGTATCCGAATTCTACCGTGCGTAGGACCCAACGATCCGAGGTTAACTGGGTCCACGCAGGGAGGAAAGGGGAAAGGCGGTTGTAAAACTGAAAAGGATCCTGGGAGACAACTGGTACACCGCTCTTGGGTGCACCTTCAAAAATTGGGTTTGGATCCCGTTGTTGGCTTGGAGGGATCGTTATTCTGACTCCCTTGAGGTCCAGACTGTCGTCTGCGGTTGCCTCGACCTTGCCTCCTGCCAAAGTTCTGTCTTGGTCTAGGCGGGGGGTAAGGGCGTTGAGGTTGGGTGCGGAAGGATCTTCGTTGAGCCTGTGGTGTATGCATCCCGAGCGAACGCATAATCACCCAATTATCTTTCAGACTCTGTAGCCTAGGGTCCGTCTTCTCGGAGAATAGATTCTGGCCATCGAATGGCAAGTCTTGGATAATGTGCTGAAGTTCAGGTGGCAGGCCTGACACCTGAAGCCATGATATACGCCTCATGGCGATTCCAGAGGCCACAATTCTGGCTGCCGAATCGGCAGCGTCCAGCGAGGCCTGGAGAGAAGTCCTCGCCACTTTCTTTCCTTCCTCCAACAGTAATAGTAATAACTGGAGATATACCAATCTCCTAGAACTGGAAGGGACCTTGAAAAGTCAATGAGTCCAGCCCCCTGCCTTCACTAGCAGGACCAATTTTTGCCCCAGATCCCTAAGTGGCCCCCTCAAGGATTTAACTCACAACCCTGGGTTTAGCAGGCCAATGCTCAAACCAATGAACTATCCCTCTCCCCCCAATAGTGACTTAAATTCTTGGCGGGAGTCTTGCGGGACTAGCTCTGTGAATTTCCCTACCGCCTCCCAGGTGTTGTAATTATACCTGCTAAGTAGGGCTTGCTGGTTCATCACCCTGAGTTGTAGGCCCCCCACGGAGTAGATTTTACGGCCCAACAAATCCATGCGCCTAGCCTCCTTAGATTTTGGGGCAGGGGCTTGCTGGCCATGGCGCTCCCGTTCATTAACGGACTGTACGACCAGTGAGCAGGGTGCACGTATAAGTATTCGTACTCCTTAGAGGGCACCATGTACTTCCGTTACACTCCTCTGGCCGTGGGCAGAATAGATGCCGGGGATTGCCAGATGGTATCGGCCTTACTTGAATCGATCGAATGAACGGTAAGGCCACTCAAGTTGGTGCATCCGCCGACAATATATCTACCACGGGGTCCTCAACCTCTGGAACCTCCTCCACCTGCAGGTTTATATTCAGGGCGACGCGCCTCAGGAGGTCCTGGTGTGCCCTGAGGTCAATTGGCGGTGGGCCCGATGAGGATGTCCCCGCTACCGCTTCATCCGGGGAAGAGGAAGACGAAAGGCCCGGGACGAGTGGGTCCTGTATAGTCTCCTGATCATGGGGGACATCAGGGACCGGTGGGACCTGAGGGTCCGGTACATGGATGGAAGCTTCCTCCGTACCCACAGGAGGGGGGCAGCTGACAGTGGCCTCTGGCACCCGGTGTTCCGATGGAACAAAGCGTGATGTCACTGCGGGTCCACCTGGGCTTTGTGATATGCCCAAGGTGTCCAGAAAGACCACTGATGAGGTCCTTGGTCTGGACCGTGGGTCTCTTGGAAGACTCGGCTGTGTGTATCTGAATCACGGTCGTGTGCGTAGGAGGCACTGTCCGTGTGTGATGATACTGATGTATGGCGAGACAGCCATGGAGGAGCTGAAACCACTTGGGAAGGGTCTCTGCGTCTGGTTGATCCGTCTCCACACGGCACCAGAGAACAGTACCAGGCACCGTACCGGTACCCGGAATGAGACGGGACCTGCGACCGGAGCAGTGCGGGAGGTCGACCAGGACCTCGAAGTCTACGTCGAGAGCAGCTGCGAGAGACGCGGTGCCGTGAACGGTGCCGGGAGCTGGCTCGGTGCTGAGAGTATCCGGGTCAGCGAGCGCTGATCTCGAACGGTGCCGCGAGTATGACCAGTACCGAGATGGAGAGCGGCACTGGGACTGCAAGCGGTGTCGGGACCGGGATCGGTGATGGGACCTCGATCGTGATGGGTGCCTTTCAGCGGTACCGAGCGAGGATGGTCTCAGCAGGGCAAGCTTGCCTACTGATTGGATAACCCGCACCAGCGGTGCCGGGTGTTGAGGCAGCGCAGGCTCTGTCAGGACAATCAGCTCGCTTGCCATAGAGAATGTCTCTGGCGTGGAGGGAACAATAAGCTCAACCACGGCGTGTGCTGGGGAGCTGTCAGGTACTGGACTCGACGGCTCTTGCGAAGCCGGAATCAATGGTACTGAAGTTGTTGATGCCGCGGCAGTTGTCGGTGCCGCGGCAGTTGTCGGTGCCGGGCGGTCCAACTTAGGTGGGTGCTCTGACTGCGACGTAGGCACAGGAGTCTTGTGCCTTATGACTCGCGGGGAGAGAGAGCGGTGCCGGGCAGGCTTCTGGGCCGGCGTCGGTTGGTGCCGAGGTGTCTTCACGGTGCCGGTGCGCTCCGGTGCTGAACTCTTCTCCCCGGTGTGGACTGTCCGGCGCTCAGTCCGAGGAGTATCAGAGGGGTAGCTGTGTTAGTCTGGATCTGTAAAAGCAGCAAAGAATCCTGTGGCACCTTATAGACTAACAGACGTTTTGGAGCATGAGCTTTTGTGGGTGAATACCCACTTCCTCAGATGGTGGGATTCCCCCAGGCACTTAAGGCAGGAGCCATGAGGATCTCCTGTCAGCATCGGCTTGCGACAAGCCGAGCACGGTTTGAAACCCGGTGAACCAGGCATGGGCCCAGGCACCGGGTGAGACGAAAGGGCTAATCCCCAACCCCTTAACTATACAATAAGTATGTTAAAGAACTAAAAAAACTAGGTAGAAATATAGAAAATTGAACTATATACACAATAATAATAAAAGAACTATGAGAAGCTAGGGAGGTAGAGATCAGCTAAACCCCGCTCCACTGTTCCAACGATTGACACGGGCAGTAAGAAGGAACTGAGGGGCGGTTGGATCGGCAGGGGTATATATGCGGTGCCACTCCAGGGGGCGCCCAGCCGACCCACCGAGTGTTGCTAGGGTAAAAATCTTCCGACAAACATGCATGCCGCGCGTGCTCACCTAACTGGAATGGATATGAGTAATCACTTGAAGAAGAATAGTTTCATCAGAAGGTTTGGTTGAAAAAGGAGATCATGTAGGCCCTTGACAGGTAGTAAATCATTTACAGCCTTGTGTCCTCTTCAAAGTTCAAAGTGTGAAATTCTTGGTGTTAAATGTAAAGTGGTCCCATAAGTAAACAGTATTTCATATAAAGCCTCTTTCCCTGGTCTCGCCTGAAAACTGGTAAGTTGCAAACTTTTTCACCAGTCTGTTCATTCTCTCAAGTACACCACTGGCTCTTGGATGGTATAAAGAAACGGTTTTGCATTTGATACCACTGCGAATAAGGTAGTGTGGCATTTCAGCAGAAGTTATTTGCATTCCATTGTCAGGTATCAGTTCCTTGGCAAACCCTTTTCAGGCAAAAACTGATGATGTTAACTTATTTACTATTTCAGCAGTAACCTTTCCAGTGAATGTAACTTGTGGCCAATTTGAATTATAATTTACCATTACTATGACAAATCTCTGTGCAACAGGCTGATCTTCAAATGCTCCCATTAGGTCAGGAGCCAGTTTCTCCCATGGACAATTGATATAATGAACTGGTGTGAAAGGAGGCTGAAGGTTTTTCTGTGACATCACTTCCAGCACAAGCCATGCAATTCTTGATTATTTCCGCAAAGTGCTTGTCCATTCCTGGCCACCAGAAGTCTTACTGCAGTCATCTTCTGGTTGGACTCTTCCCCATAAGTCCTCCATGTGCCAAGTGAATTAATCGTTGTCTTAGAAGTGTAGGCACAACAAGATGGTCAATTCTCAAAACCCATTCACTTACAAAGGACAACTCATGTGACATGTCTATATGGTTCCAAGTATTCTGGTGTCATTGTCATGTAAAAAAACAGGAGTACTTGTGGCACCTTAGAGACTAACAAATTTATTTCAGCATGAGCTTTTGTGAGCTACAGCTCACTTCTTCGGATGCACAGAATGGAACACACAGAAAGGAGATATTTATACATACAGAGAACATGAAAAGGTGGAAGTATGCAGACCAACAGGAAGAGTCTAATCAATTGAGATGAGCTATCATCAGCAGGAGAAAAAAAACTTTTGGAGTGATAATTAAGATGACCCATAAAAGGTGCGAGGAGAACTTAACATAGGGAAATAGATTCAATTAGTGTAATGACCCAACCATTTCCAGTCTTTGTTTAGGCATGAGTTAATTGTATCTAATTTGCATATTAATTCGAGTTCAGCAATCTCTCTTTGGAGTCTGTTTTTGAAGTTTTTTTGTTGCAAAATTGCCACCTTCAAGTTTGTCACTGAGTGGTTAGAGAGGTTGAAGTGTTCTCCCACTGGTTTTTGAATGTTATGATTCCTGATATCAGATTTGTGTCCATTTATTCTTTTGTGTAGAGACTGTCCAAACCAATCCTCTGCCAAAGGTTTCTGGGGAGGGCTTTCTTATTTCTTCCGCTGCGGTAGGACACTTTCCTATGCCAGTCAGCAATTACTTCAGCCAGAACCACTGCAGCACACAGGCTGGCAGCATACGGACCTGGTTTGCAGCCAGACGCCTGCAGGATCTGTTCCCTACCAGCCTCCATTACCCTCAGGAGTGAGAGATCAGCTAAAATCACCACCGCCTGTGGAAAACAATGCCAATATTCCATTCAATTGCCCTATATGCATACACTCGTGCCTGTGAGCTATCCCCCTTCATTCCATCCCACCCCCTTTCCCTTCATGGTTGTACTCACCATGACTGGACTGCAGCCAGGCTATATCAATCACAAGGAAAAATGAGAATCTAGTGCTTGCAACTTGTGTGGATGAAGGGGAGTGAGTTCAGTACACTCAGTTTCCATTTTATTTCATGAACACACTCACAATAGTACCTCTGTGCATTGTATCCTTTGCGACTGGAAATATAGCCGGGGGGGGGAGGGGTCTCTCCATCCACAGCAGCGGAGCAGTTCAGCCATATAAGAAGAAGGAAAGGAAGATGAGGGATGGAATGTTCCAAGAGATCCTGCAAGCCTCTGCTGCTCTGGATACCAAGCATGGGACATGGATGTTCACCCTCGCGGACAGCAGGGCAGGAATAGAGCAGAGAGGAGAAAGGTGCAGGAAAAGGACAGACGTGCAGCAGGAAATGCTAGTGCTTCTCAAGCAGCAAACAGACATGCTGCAGACTCTCGCTGACCTTCAGGTTGAACCATCTTGTGCTCACCTCCTTTTGCAGCCATAGAGAACTGCATTGTGGGACCTCTGGGACCACCATCACCCTAGATAATCACGCTGCCGTACACTGAACTGTGAGAGACCCGGTTGGTTGTATGTGTTTCTGACATGGAAATGGACTGTTCTTTCCCCTTCAAAATTCTTTTTCCCTTTATTTAAGTTTTATCAATTATATATTTTTTTCTGTTTGCATGGGTATGGTATAAAACGTCTATTTTTGGCAACTTGGTGGATACTTGTCCATTTCCAACTCCAAACTGAGTCCGCCTGATTGGTATCAGTTGGACATGCAAGTGTCCACAGTGCAATTACCAATAACTTCTCACTGTCAGTGCAGATCTCATTTTGTGCTTGCTGCGCAGGAGGGCTGGGGTGAGTTCAGCACATAGATACACAGAACATCTGAAAGTTATGCAGTCATTGCTTATTTTCCAAAACTGATGTGATCTCACCCATCCGTGCTTCTTTCTCCCAGCCCACCTCCAGCTCCATCATCAATGCCACTCAACAACTTGAATTGTTTCTTTCTATGTCCCAGAGCAATCTAGCCTCCAAGAAATTGTCATGTTCCCTGCAGCTTCTCTGGCGGCTCTGCAAATACTGCAGAATCAGGCACGCCATTCTCACAACACTCATCACAATAGTACAGAGCTGTGCCGGATCCATGCTTCTGACACAGAAAGTGGACAGTGAGGAGGGATGCACAGGTTTGTGGGGATTTTTAAAAGAGGCACAGAACATTATGGGATGCAGATGAAATTATGAGATGGAGAACACTGCATTATGGGACGTTGAAATCGTGTTCCTAGTCACCCCGTGTGATTCATTTTCCATCGATAGAAGCACTGTTAGTGAGAACGCGCACTGCTGACAAAACAAGTGTAGTGTGGACACGTAAAAACAATGTAATTACTGCAGCAGCTGTTTGCTGATGTAACTTAGGTCGACATAATTTTGTCGCATAGACATGGATCTTAGTCTGCACAACAGCATCACTCGCCTAGGAAACCTCCTGCTGCCTCACAGTGTCAGACTCCCTAGCCTTCCAGCCTGCCCTTGATCCTGTCCTTGTTCCGGCCCAGCCTTGCCGGGATTTGTTCAGCCTGCTCCAGTCTTCTCTGTGCCTATTCTGACTCTGCTCCAGACATGTTCCTGACCCGCTCTAACCCTGTACCCACCTCCTGACCCCCTTGGACTGACTCCAACCTGGCTTCAACCTTTGGCTTGCTTCTGGTATTTGACTGGGATCCTGATTGGGCTCATCAATGGACTCTGACCTTGGTTCTAACTCTCCACCTGTCCCCAGACCTTAGTCTGAGCACTGCCCTGTCCCGATTCTGCATCCGGCTTCGAATACTGCTCCAACCACCAGGCTTGACCACCTAGAACCCAGAGCCTGACATTCACTTATTCAGCCTGGTAGAGACCTTCAGAAGCCATTCACTAGGGCAGGGGTTGGCAACCTTTCAGTAGTGGTGTGCCGAGTCTTCATTTATTCACTATAATTTAAGGTTTAACATGCCAGTAATACATTTTAATGTTTTTAGAAGGTCTCTCTCTCTCTACAAGTCTATATTATATAACTAAAATAGTGTTGGTATTGTAAATAAACAAGGTTTTCAAACTATTAAGAAGCTTCATTTAAAATTAAATTAATATGTTGATCTTACGCTGCCAGCCCGCTCAGCCCGTGCTGGTCTGGGTTCTGTTACCTAGGCCAGCAGTGGGCTAATGGGGCCTGTGACCGGGACCCAGCTGGAAGGGTCTGGCAACCAGAACCCCAGACCGGCAGCGGGCTGTGCGGGGTCAGCAGCCGGGACTCCAGACTGACAGTGGGCTGAGCGGCTCAGCACACTGCTGTTCAGGGTTCCATCCGCCGACTCCTGCCAGCGGCATCCCGGCTGCCAGACCCACTCAGCCTGCTGCGGTCTGGGGTCCTGGCCCTCCCCACATACAGTGGGTACTACCTTTCCCTGGTTCTGGACCATTCTCTTCCTCTCTCTCTGCACTGAAGCTGAGGGTGGGAGTGGACTGAGCACAGGGTTGGGGGTAGAGGATTCTGGCCAGGAGCTAGAATGAGGGAGGGGGCTCAGGGTTGGGGCAGAAGGTTGGGTGTGGGGGCACTTACCTGGTCAGCTCCCATTTGGTGTGAGGGGTGCAGGTGGTAATGTGAGTGGGGGGTGCAGGAACTCCCATTGGTGCTCAGAGTGGGGGTGGGAATCTGCGGGGTGCATGGGATGTAGGGGGGCTGGGGATGTGCAGGGTGCAAGAGTCAAGGCAGAGGGCTGGGGGCATGTGAGGGGGTGCAGGTGTCAGGGTAGGGGGGCTGGGTATGTGTGGGGGTGCCAGAGTCAGAGCTGGGGTCATGCGTTGGGATGAAGGAGTCAGAGGGCTGGGTAGTACAGGGCTCAGGGCAGGGGCCTGAGGTGTGGGGGGGGTGCAGGGCTCAGGGCTGGGTGTGTGTGTGTGGGAGGGTTAGGGCTCAGGGCACAGGGCCGGGTGACTGCCCCCCCAGAACCCCCAACCCCCCCGCTCCTTGTCCCAACTACCCTCTCCTGGGACCCCACCCCCTATCGAAGCCTCCCTGCCCCTTGTCCTCTGACTGTCCCCCTAGGACCCTACCTCCTACCTGTCCCCTGACTGCTCCAACCCTTATCCACACCCACATCCACATCCCCACCCCCAGACAGAACCCCCTAGACTCCCATGCCTATCTAACCGCTCCTGCTCCCCTGACAGGACCCCAGAACTCTGGACCATACAACCCCCCCCCCCGCTCCCTGCCTGCCCCAACCCCTCTCCCACACCCCTATCTCCTGACAGGACCCCAGAACTCTGGACCCATACAACCCCCCCCGCTCCTGCCTGCCACAACCCCTCTCCACACCCTATCTCCTGACAGGAACCCCAGAACTCCCGACTCATCCAACCCACCCGCAGCTCCTTGTCCCCTGACCACCCCCTCCAGAGACCCCCCCCCGACACTCCTTGCTCCCTGTCCCCTGACTGCCCTGACCCCTATCCACCCCTCACCCCCTCACCGACCCCGGGACTCCCATGCCCCCCCGCTGTTCCCTGACTGCCCCCTCCAGAGATCCCCACCCCTAAACAGCCCCCCTGCTCCCCGTCCCGTGATGCCCCCACCCCTTATCCAACCCCACCAGCCCCGGACCGGACCTCTTACCATGAAGCTCCCCGCTCATCCGGAGTTTTGGCGCCGCGGCGCGCGCAGCCCCAGCCCACCCCGGCCCTCAGAGCGCTGTGCGCGCCCGCGGCGTTGCTCTGGACGAGCGGGGAGCGGTTTTCTCTCCGCACGGAGCCAAACTTTGCTCCGCGGGAGCGCGCAGCTCGGCCATAGAGGGTAGCGTAGCGTAGCGCGCGCGCGGCGACAAAACTTCAGGGGAGGCGGGGGAGGGGCCAGCGGCTTGCTGCGCTCTGTCTGCGCTCCGGCCAGGCAGCGCAGCCTGGAGCTTGCCGCGTCGGCAGGATTTTAATGGCACACGGGAGTCCCCGCAGGTTCCAGCGTGCCATTAAAAATCGGCTCGCATGCCATCTTTGGCACGACTGCCATGGGTTGCCGACTCCTGCACTAGGGCTTCTATATAGTGTATTCTATAAATACCATGCAATCCTGCCACTAATATTCCACCTGTTCGGCAAGATTGAGTTCCTGTGAAAAATATGCAGAAGAAGTTCTTAGGGCTAGGACTTTACATTATATAGCACACTTCCTAAACTGCCTCAAGTTAACATTTCATCAACAGGGTACAGTTCACCATTTTACCTATCAATGGTCTCTGGAATTTCTGGAGCATAATCCCAGGTGATTTCTTCCGCAGCAATGAAATATTCCCAGTCCTTAATCATACGCACTTCCTTAAAGGATAATTTCTTCTTGAGCACTTCTTTCCCCACAAGTTCTTTTATGTTGAGGTAACCGTGCATTCCAGCTGGTTGAAGAAAGACACAGTACAGTGGTTATTGTTAGTCCTATGAACAGTGCATTCCTACAGTCCTTCAGCTCAGGATGCATGAAAACATTCACCCATTGACCAGAGTCTATTCAGGTTTAAAAAAAGGGGAAAAAAAGAAGAGTGCAGGCACTAAGGGTGGTATTTTCAAAGGGGCTTGTGGGAGTCAATGAGAGCTCAGCAACTAACTCGCACAGCCTCCTTTGAAAATACCAGCCTAACTGACAGCAAGAACTTCCCTTTTTCTGTTCAATGAGCCCTCCAAGCTTTCACAAGAGGGACTCCACTGATCCATTACAACAGATATCTGGTATCAGAGGGGTAGCCGTGTTAGTCTGGATCTGTAAAAGCAGCAAAGAATCCTGTGGCACCTTATAGACTAACAGACGTTTTGGGGCATGAGGTTTTGTGGGTGAATACCCACTTCCTCAGATGCATGTCTGTTCACTGGAGGAGGAAACAAACATCCACTGTTAAAGCTCACTGAACTGCAAAGGTTCTCTGTTTCTCCTGAAAGAGCTTTCACAAGAGGGACTCCACTGATCCATTACAACAGATATCTGGTATCAGAGGGGTAGCCGTGTTAGTCTGGATCTGTAAAAGCAGCAAAGAATCCTGTGGCACCTTATAGACTAACAGACGTTTGGGGCATGAGGTTTTGTGGGTGAATACCCACTTCCTCAGATGCATGTCTGTTCACTGGAGGAGGAAACAAACATCCACTGTTAAAGCTCACTGAACTGCAAAGGTTCTCTGTTTCTCCTGAAGAGCTGGTCAATCTCCAGGTTTTTATAATGAGGCTCATCTGAGCACCTCCCAAAGAATTAAAAACGAAGGGTTAGATCATGGTTGCCCTGTAGCGCCTTTGCAGCAGTAGTCCTAATGAACCTCATCTTGCAACCCTAATTCAAACAAAATGCCCTGTTTCCACTGATTTCCTAGGATGATCCCAAATGCATTAGCCACCACATTTGACAAAGTTAGCAGCACTTTAGGAGATAAGGAGGAAGAGACAAGTATGACACTCTCTGCAACTGCACAACTGCCTCCTGAACAGATGTTCCCTTGCCTTGCAGATGATTCTGGACAAAAGAAGATATTAGCCACCTTCCTTTCTGGCTCACAGTCATGTTTGCTGTGGTCGATGCACCTCCCACAAGGTTGACGGTTGAGACCTTGCGATGATTTTGTTCCAGGACTTGCCCATTGAAATGGATGGAGAATATCTCTGGTTTGGAGCTCATTCCTATCAAATGCCAGCTAATGTGATCATATGTGCAAGCTCCTAGGTCTGAAACAGAACAGCAGGAATAAGAACACAGGTGAATCATCCCAGAATCACAGGATGGTTAATAAATTCCCACTGATAGGTCAAAAGTGAATACCCACTCGGCACTTTCAATCAAGTCTTTCTGATATCTTGATGGTCATGTCTAGGATGGATACTGTATAGGCCATGGGTGGGATTTTCAAAAGTACTTAAGTGGATTAGGAGTCTAAATTTCCTTGAAAGTCATTTGAGTGCCTAACTCACTTAGGTGCTTTTGAAAAACCTCACTCCTTATCCAGTGGGTGGCCAGAAGAGATTTAATTCTCTCTCTGCACGAACAGCCACAGCTTTGGAAGCCATGTGCTCTCGGCACCAAGATCAGACTGCAGGGGAAAGCGATGATGGTTGGGAGTGCACACATGCTCCCTGGCGAAACCAGATGCTCATTGTATGGTTATACATGAGGCTGTGCCACTCTACTTCTTCTGTTACTTTCTACAGCTCATGAGCATATGCTGCAGTGAGGAGTAAGACAGTTTTGGACACTGGCTGGATGCCACGAGTACGTACAGTACCTGGCAACGTCCCATTAGCGTAACCATTAATCGTGTACAGGAGAGAGGTTGATTTTGCCAGCTTTTGCTTTCATCAAACACAGCAAACATCAACACATATTCTCTGTCAAACAGTTTCTGCGTCCCATCTTCCTTCGGCTTCCTGTGGGAGGAAACAAAAGGTATCAGATGAAGGCAAAAATAAAACCAGCTCATATCAACTGAAAGGCATCCAGATCTATTCCATGAGCTTTCCACACATGCCAGCTGCACCTGGCCACATAGGACATTTTTTTCAAATGTGTTTGAGGTGAATTTAGTTCTGGGGAAAAGTGCTGAATTGGCAGCTTTGGAGACTGAAGGCCTCTGGCAGCCACAGAACAGGTTCAGCACAGGGAGCATTTTTTAATATGGCAAAACAAGTATTTTTTTCCTAGCCTCATTCTTGGAAACAGTTTTGGCTACAACTTTCCAAAAGAATTCAATCTGAGGAAAACACCTGGAATGGTAAATTCCAGCCTGAACAGTTAAGTTTGAACAATGTTATAAGCAATTGAAGCTGGGGGTCTCAAAACGGGAAATGTCAGGCAACTTTACTATAAGGCGGTGTTACCAGCCCTACCTACCATAAGAATTATTCAAGAACTAGTGTGCATTACAGCTAGTCCAGAACACTGTAACCCAAGGCCTATAATAAGATAGATGAAACAAAATCAATTTCCTCTAAACTGCCTGCACAGAAACACGAGAAGGAAAGAGGAAAATGAAATGCCTTCTCACATTATGACACAATCTTCAAGCTTGATTTTGATGATTTTAGTTTTTATCGTTACCATAACAGAAAACAACACTATCAGAATGGGCGAGGCCACTGAAACAGTAGACCAGCTGACATTTTATAGCTTTTGTCTACCCCAAAGCATTTAATTACCTTTTTACATATAAGCAATGCTCCAATCAGACCGGAGTTAAAGTCCATCACCATGTTCTCATGTGAGTAATAGATATAGGTGAGACAGGGCGGGTCGGCTTCTTTAGGCCCAATTTCTGCTGTGATCTCCCACGTGTATTTATACACCAGGCCTGGAGTACAGCATCATCCAGTTTTCAAAAGATGATGTTCTGTCAGCATACAAGGACCTGTGTAGGTAGAAGTCGAGAGAGGGAGGTAGAAATGGCATTGAGGGAGGGACTGATGAACGTGTGCACAGGGTTTTTACTATTCTTGCCATCCATACACAGAGAGTTTGATTCTTCTCTCACCTACACCAACTTTACAATGGTGCAGGTCATTGACACCAGTGCACAGGGAGGGTAAAATGCTAGCGTTTTACACATAGTGCAAATTGGGCACATATTAAATAATAAATAACCCATTACCAATGGTGGCAAATGCCTTGAACTCTAAAGCCTTGGAACTGAAAGAATATAAATACATTTCTTTAACACACACATTTAAACATTTACTGTATGAGAGGATAGTTACCAACGTTTAGGATAAGGTGCTTTCTGAAAACACTGTAACTGTTTGGAGTAAACAGCGTGTGGAGAGGCAGGACATATCGTGCAGTTCATTTAGTGCACAAACAGCACAGACTGAATTCAAAGGTCACAGAACATCAAGTCTTTGGGAAATTTTCTGAGCCTTCCTCCCTTACCGCTCTATTTTCTACCCCCTTGTTGCACTTGCAGCTCTGTGCAATCTAGCTGATTAAGTGCCAGTTAGAAGAAGTTAACATCAAATTGGATTCCATCCTTAATTTTATTAATGGATGTTAGTAAATCATTTGGCAGGATAGAGTGGCACTGTTTTAAATGGATAGCTTTTCTCAAGTTTGATTTGTCTCTATGGCATTCTAGGAAACCACCAGGATATATTAGTACCATGACTCTAAGACTGACAGCCAAAGGCCAGATCTTGCAAGAAGCTGAGCTCCTACTGGGAGATACTAAGTACTCTTTGTCATAGTCCCTGGGCAGGCCTCCCCTTCTGAGAACCCTGTTCCAGTCCCCTGACTGCATCTCTTTGAAGTGGCAGGGCTGTGCCTCCACTTCTTTTAGGGGTGAGATCCCCTGATCCACCCTCTCCCCGACTTGGTCTATAGATCACACCTGCCTGGTTGCCAACCATGATATCTAGCAAGCCCACGGCTTGGCACCTGCAAGAGTTCTCCTGGGAGCCTGTGGTCAGTGGTAGTACACAGTCACACTGAAGCAACCTCTTCAAAACAAAGTAGTATTTGTTTGTCGAAACGGAGCACAACACTGAGAGAGATGGATTGAAATAATAGGACCTATACACATACTGTCTTACCTACTCTAGGCATTCCCCTCAAGCCCTAGGTAGCTTTGGAGCCCATGTTTTCTGGGGATCTAATTACATCCTGCTTGCTGCCCCTGACTCTCTTCTGGATACATCTGCATTGGAGCAGCACAGCTACGGTGCTGCTGCTGTACCGCTGAAGTGTAACGCTTCCTTATTGACACTAGGGATTTCCATTAATATAGTTAGTCCACCCTTCTGAGAGGCAGTAACTAGTTGACGGATTAATTCTTCCATTGATCTAGCTGCGCCTACAGTGAGAATTAGGGTGGGTATTTTAACTGATCAGTTTTGTTCTCCAGGTTCTCAGCTTTGGCAAAACAGCTATGTCACCAGTATAAGGGAAGAGTTAACCAGCAGTATACACATCTCAGACAACAGGGCTGTCACATGGTTGATGTAATAATAGATGAGGTTGGGCCACAAAATGTAGATTCAGATCCAAAGATCAAAGGTCGATGGTGTCCATATCCTGGACTTGGTTTTAGGCCCTTCTCTATGTAAGCTTATATAGTCTTGAGTAGAAAAAAAGGATAGATGGCATTTTACAGCACATACCTTCTGACAGTTTGTTGTAAGCTATGCCTTGTGGGTGAATGCTCAGTGGTTTGTTGGCCATGTTCTTAAAGTGAACTACTAAAGTGTCTCCCACTTCAGCACGCAGAGTTGGTCCCAGAAGTCCTGCAGAAATTCAGCATTAAAAATAAAAAAAGTAGATGAGTATCAAATGGTGCATCTTAGTGAAAGGGAGAGTCACCTTCTCCTGAGTACGAGAGTGAACTCCTGTTAAAGGACAAGTTGCACAAATAAAGGCATAGGATTTAATGCCAGTGCAATGAGGATTAATCCTATCCCGTGATTTAGCTGTGAAATACCTGGGTGGTGGAAAGGCACACAAGGATCTAACAGGTGGGGCCCAATGTAAATAAGTTTGTGAATGATATATTCAGCAAAGGACACTGAAAATCACACGAAAATTCTGTACATGAAGCGAGAAGGCTGTTTTTCGGCTATGGAAAGTTTTCTGATCAGACAGCTTAAAGATTGGGGAAGGGATTTCTCCCCTTACAAATTAGTCACCAGTACAAGCATAGTTTTAGGAAAGCAGACCGAAGTCAGGGAGTGTTTAACGTGACATCCAGAGCAACAGCCTTCACAACACAAGGTATGTCTCCACTGCAGTGAGACATGCAGTTGCAGCTCGTGTGACATTACTGATATAATCTGGGACCATATAGAACATTGTTGCAACCAAGGTCCTGTAGTGGCACCAAATCTTATGTAAAAGGGGTCATATAAGGTGTCTAAGACTAGGTTATAGGTTTCTGGTTATGATTATGCTGTCTATTTGTATGTATCATTTTGTAGTTGAAGTTATGAGTATTGGCTCTATACTGTCTGCATTTCAAATTTGTGCTGTGCTTCTGGGTAACATCCCAGACAAGTTGATGTTGGCTCTGCCTAGCCTGCTTGATGGCCTATTAAGGACCATCAGCTATACAATTGACCCATTGAGAGAAGGCAGATACGCCTTGTAACTAAGCAAAGTATGCAGGAACTTGCACATGTGACTCCAGACTCGATTTTGCCGTAATTTTCCACAATAAGAACAAAGAAGTGTTCTTACACCTGCAAAAGACTATAAAAGGCTGATGCCTCATCTCCATCTTGTCTTCAGTCCTGCTTCTTACCTCTGGAGGGACTTTGCTACAAACTGAAGCTCTGCACAAAGGATTAAATAACCCATCCCAGCGGGGGATATACTCCAGAGACTTGATTTGAACCTGCAGTTTACTCCATCACTGCTACAAGCCTGAACTAAGAACTTTGCCATTACTATATGTAATTGATTCCATTTAACCAATTCTAACTCTCATCTATATCTTTTCCTTTTATGAATAAACCTTCAGATTTAGATTCTAAAGGATTGGCAACAGCGTGATTTGTGGGTAGATCTGATTTGTATATTGACCTGGGTCTGGGGCTTGATTCTTTGGGATAGAGAAACCTTTTTTCTTTATTGGGGTGTTGGTTTCATAACCATTCCTCCCCAGGACCAGTGGCACTGGTGGTGATACTGGGGAAACTAGAGTGTCTAAGGGAATTGCTTGTGTGACTTGTGGTTAGCCAGTGGGATAAGACCAAAGTCTTCTTTGTCTGGCTGGTTTAGTTTGCCTTAGAGGTGGAAAAACTCCAGCCTTGGGCTGTAACTTCCCTGTTTAAGCAATTGGTCTTGAATTGGCACTCTCAGTTGGGTCCCGCCAGAACCGCATCATCACAGCTCGGCAAGGCATTCCCATGCTAGCTATAATCTAGATAGCACAGCTAAGAAGAGCAGAAAAGATGCACCATGCAGACTAACAATGTAATACATACATAGGAGGAGCTCACACAGAAGCCCATGCTCCTGCATCTTCTTTGCTACTTTTAGCCATGTTAGCTAGATTAAGCTAACATGGGTATGCCTACCTGTGCTGGTATCACACTTCCCAGTGCAGTGTAGACATACACACAATCAGTCACAGAACTCATGCTGTGGAAATGGGGTTGGTAAGAAAGGTATTGCAGAGATGGCCTGAGGCAACTTCCACTGAAGTCAAAAGGATTTTTTCCATTACCATTACTGCAAAAATGGATCAAGCCCTTGCAAAGGTGGTTTCTTTTTTTTTAACTAGAAGACATTTACTTGTAAATATGTAGGGCTTGATTCTCCACTGCTTTGCCTTTGTTTAGTCATTTGCCCCTGTGCAAAATGGGTGTGAAACGCTCTTACTGATGTGTGTAAATGGAAAATTCAGATTAACACTTTACACCCCACTTTGCCCAGGTGTAACTGATTAGACTTTTCTATAATTAATAAAGATATGGCCAGTTTCTGATACCCTCACTCATGCTGAGTGGCACCCACTGACTGCATCCTAGGGAAAAGGCAGTTTTACCCATCCTGTCTGAGGGGAGGACTTTTATGGAACATGGAAAAGATAGAATAAAAGAAACCAAGTATTGGAAGGGGGCATATCACTGCAGAGAGCCGCACAAGAAGGGGAAGCACTGTGCAGGAGAGAGCAAGGTCACGGTCTGGGGGAAGGAAACTCCATTTGGGATGAGCCACCCAGCATATAACAGCCTGCATGAGACAGGGGAAAACCTGCCTGTCTATTTTCCTGGACACAGGTGTCCCTCCAAGAACTCCCAAGGGAAGAGTGAGCTAGTGAGGCGCATTGTGATTAGGATGGTTCTTGTGTTCTATATGATCTGTATTGTCTTATGCTTTATGTGATTAAAGAGCAATTGTGCTAGGCTCTGTGTAAAGCATGAGTGTGTGTTATCTGCTTCACAATTATCATATGCCTCTTGTTAAACTATAAACCAGAAGCTTTTCACCTTGGAGGAGTGGGGTGTAGGGAGAGGGTGTATTTGAGTACAGTGGAGTCTGAAGAGTCACCATTGTGCCCAGGGACTCGGCAGCTCAAGAGCGGGTTCCAGCTCTCATAAGGATGTGCCAGATAGAAAGTCTGCACCCTGAGTGCATGTCTGGGGACTGAGACTAGACTGTCTTCAGGTCCCAGAGCCTTAACATATCCAGGGATCCAGAGGCTTGGATTCCCCTCACAGCAGCCTAGTGGGTGGCCAGCAGTGGGTGCCCAACCAGATCTGTGACATTCTTCCTGCTGTGTTACAAATTGCTTTACAGAGAGAGTGTGTTGCTCCCCACTTTGTAACGATTAGCCCTGTCTAACGAGCAACCAGCCAATTACTCACTTCCTTTCCTGCTATGTTATTGAAAGAGAGGAAATAAGTCAGTGGCTCCAAAGGAGAAGGGAGGATGAGTTCCCAGAGGCTACACTGTAAACCTGGGAAGGATGTAATCACAAAATTGACACTGCAGGTTAGATCACGGCAACTGGACACCAGCAATCTGGTCAGCCCGTTTATGCTCTTTAAATGCTGGCATAAATTTTCTTCCAGTCTTCTGGAACTTCCCCAGTGTTCCAAGACTTATCCAAAATCAATAGTGGAGGTTCAGGGGTGCAGTCCCCCATGCAGGCTTGCTTGAAAATCCAAGTCAAAAGGAACAACCCCACCAAGCCATTACTCCACTTCTACCCCCCTACAGCAACCCACTCCACCCGCTAATACGCCCCAGAACCTGTCCCCCTGGTGACCTTAGATCTCTTCCAGGAGGACTGATGGAGTCCATAATGGGGAGTACTAAGGGGGGAGCCTCTGCTACTGTGCACTGATCCATCATGAGCCCAGGCAGAAGATAGCAAATGGTGTCAGATAGAGCCTGGAGTTGGAGGATTGAGACTGCTCAGTGTGACTGTTTTGCACAGTGCTGCACGTGTGGGAGATCGATAGCAGTGGAAGTGAAGGGAGCAACACCTACATTTTTCAAGCTTTAGAAATACACAAACTAGCCTCCAAAAATGGGTGCCCATGTATTCTGCAAATGTTGCAATAGTGTGTGCCTGTATTCTGGCCAGCAATGGCACCACATACAGACCCATCACACAGAGGACCTTGGAAACACACAGTAAGGAAGGCAGTGGAAATCTCCTGGTTATGAAGCTGCAAACAATCAGTGACTTACATTTTCAAAGGTGGCTAGTGATTTTGGGTGCCCAGTTTGAAATCCTATAAAGGGGCCTGATTTGCAAAAAGTGCTGAGTCCCTGCTACTCAGAAAATCAGCCCCTCTTAAGGCATCTCAAATCAGTGACCCAAAAACGGAAACACTCCAATTACTAGTCACTTTTGATCCATGAATTCCAAGGCCAGGAGGAACCATTGTCATCAACTAGTGCAGGGGCTCTCAAACTTCATTGCACTGCAACCCCCTTCTGACAACAAAAATGTCTGCATGACCCCAGGAGAGGGGACCGAAGCCTGAGCCCGCTTGAGCCCACCTGAGCCCTGCCGCCCCAGGCGTGGGGGACGAAGCCAGAGCCCCACCACTCTTGGTGGGGGGACCAAAGCTGAATCCCAAGGGAGTCAGCTTGCCTGTTATCTGAGGGCCTCCCCACACACTCAGGGCTGAAGCCTTTGGGCTTTGGCCCTGGGCAGTAGGGCTCTCGCTTTGGCCCTGGGCCCCAACAAGGCTAATGCCAGCCCATGGAGAATCCATTAAAATGGAGTCATGACCCACTCTGCGGTCCCTAATCACAGTTTGAGAACTGCTGATGTAGTCTGTCCTCCTGTATAACACAGGTCATAGAACTTCTCCAAAATAATTCCTAGAGCAGATCTTTTAGAAAAGCACCCAGTCTTGATTTTAAAATGGCCAGTGATGGATAACCCAGCACAACCCTTGGTAAATTGTTCCAATGGCAAATTACTCTCACTGTCAAAAAGGTACAGCTTATTTCCAGTCTGAATTTGTCTAGCTGCAACTTCCAACCATTGGATCCTGTTACACCTTTCTCTGCTAGACTGAAGAGCCCATGACTAAATATTTGCACCCCATGTAGATACTTATAAACTGTAATTAAGTGACCCCTTAACCTTCTCTTTGTTACGCTAAATAGACAGACTCTGAGAACTCAGTAACATGTTTTCTAACCCTGTAGTCCTTTTTGTGGCTCTTCTTTGAACTCTCTCTAATTTAATCAATACTGATAATGGAGGCCAATATTTTTAAGGGATTGGGCTTTCGGCTCCTGCGCTATAGAGACGAGCTACCTAAATTCTCCCTCTATTTGCTTGGCTTTTGGTATATGCTGGCGATGGGTATACAGATACAGGCACATTTTCCTGCACATAGAAGACACTCTGCTTACCTGAGAAAGTATCTCTTGGTTTTGCTTTCTGAAAATCTGCTTCATACTCTCTATAGGCAATTTTCTTAAACACAGGCTCTGAATTTTCTAATCTGCAATAGGAAGTATAAAAAATAAATTAAATGTAAAGCTTCTTAGATATGCAGTGTGGTCCAATCGAGTGGGCACTAGATTGGGCTTCTGGAGACCTGGCTTCTATTCCTGGCTCTCACTTGGGTAAATCATTTCATCTATTTCCTCTCCCACTCTGTGTCCATTTAGAGTGTAAGCTCTTTGGACAGGGACTCTTTTATTACATGTTTATTCAGCACTTAGCACAAAGCCACCGATTGCAGCTGGGGCTTCTAGACACTATTGTGATACAGTTTAATAAAGTAACTACCTTTTGCTATGCTGTAGCTCCTTTTGGCTCTACTGCGAGGTTGGTATTAGTTTACTCACTTCACAGGTGGGGAAATAGGAACCTAGAGAGCTGAAGTGACCTGCCCAAAGTCACACAGGATGTGTATTGCAGAGCTGGGAGCAGAACCCGCATGCCCCATCCCTGTGCTTCAGTTTCAAGATCACCTGCAATGATCTCAGCACAATCATTCAGCGTGACAATTATCTGCAAGTGCGGTGACTTTTAGGTAAAATAGAAAATGTGATTTTTTCCCCTTTGAAAGAGCAAACTGGCCTCTTATAAGGCAGCCCAGGGATCAAAACCATTCAGGAAACTGCTTCTTGGGCAATGTGGCAACTGTCTTTACCTTTGATACATACAAGTATATGCACAAATGGATCCCATGCTATGTGCTGTAGAAGAAACCTAAGCAGGCAAAAGGAAGAGACCACATGGCAGTTGGACGATAGGTGTTGAGCTGAAACGAAGGCTGGAGGGGCAGAGCAGCTACATTTTGTGTCATGAATCCCTAGCTGATTGGTAGATTTCTTGGTAGCTATTGTGGGGGGGTTCAGCAACAACTCTCCCTCAAAGTCTCCTATCTTCCTTTCAGGCTTGGGAGGGGAAGCTAATGACATCGCACAAACAGGGAGGCAGGGCAGCTGGATGAAGGGGAAGTCAGCCCATGGTGATGGCTCAGGATCCAGCCTTTGAGTTCAGAGCACATCTATTGCCCTGCAAGGCTGTGGATTACCCTAAGTCACTCTACTGCAAGGAAAGAATCAGGCAGAAATGCCATAGGTTTCTACTCAATGGGAAGCAGAATTGGGCCCCCTGAGTTAACAGGAATTTTGTCATTGACTGCAGGAAGAGAAGGCTCTGATCTATGGAGCTCACTGCGGAGTTTTTCCCTGCAACAGTTTGTTCTCACGAAGGTGATATATGACCTTGTGTAATGATGTTAGATGGAACATGCCTGATCGACCCTGGGGCATAGGAAAAAGGAAGTTATTACAAAAGGATCATTAGAAAAACCTGACATCTTTTCATTAAAATGTTTAATTGAAATTTCAAAAATCTGAAATTTTTCTGCCAGGATTAGTAATAATGTACAGCCAGAAATAATCTTTGACCAGCCAGGGTGTGTAAACAGAGTGAAACCTCTACCCAGCTTGGTTTCCATAAACAGAGATGAGCGGGAGACACATAGCTAGCAAAAAAGAAACTGAAGAGCAGCTTGGAAACGTCATGGACATGTAAATGGAAGCCCAAATGGTGTATGTTTGGAGGGCAGTAGGCTCTGAAAAATTACACCTGATTATATTATATACAGTACTGCCAGCCTCAAATGTTCAAAAACATGAGATTTTGTTTAAAAAAATATTTTTAAACAAAATGGAAGAGTAAGCTTATGCCCAAAATAGAGCAGTTGTGTATTCAGACCTGAGCTGATTTTAGTGTTGTAGCCATGTTTGTCCCAAGATATGAGACACGAGGTGGGTGAGATAACATCTTTTATTGGACCAATTTCTTTCTGAGTGAACAGCCAATAAAAGAATAGGTTATCGCTTTAGAGATCAATTAAATGCGTTCAAAGAAGTTTTGGGCCCTCTAGATATATTTGAATAAAAAACATTCACGCTGCTCAAAGAATGTCAGACTTCCATTCCACCTAACTCCTCCACCGTTTCCCTCCTGGGTCCTTCCCTCCTCTCCCTATTCACGTAGATCTCCTATATTATAATTGTAACTTCCACCTTAATGTGTTACACCTATATAGTACTGTCTGGTTTTGTATTGTCTGTTCTTGCAGCTTTGAAGAGTTGTAAAATTGCATTATTCTGTTGGAGATCCCATGAAGCCTGTAGTATTCTGCAGTAAGTCATTTACTTTTGGGTACTTTTAATATATTTTTGTTTTTTTAAACCATACAGACACACACAAATATAATACTAATCACAAAAAGTTGTCAGTGCTACCATGGGAACCTGAAAGTGAAACTGACTATTGTGTATTCATCACCCCAGCTGAAGAAATATACTTAGTAAGTAACGATAAAGAAAGTAAACTAGATTATTCATTTACATTTTTAAAAATCTATGGTGTTTTTTGTAAGGAAATTTTCTTATTTAAAAATAGATGTAGTATTGCCATCTGGTTGTTAGTTCTGTGACATTTGATGTTTTTTCTTAAAGCCCCAGTCACTTGAATCAAAAGTTTGCATGAGTATCTCAGCTTAAAAAAAACCAAAAAACCTAAAAAATGGTAGCTTTCTAGTGGTTGCAGAGAAAACTTGAAAATGTGAAGAGTGTATGACCAAAAAGCAAATGAAAAGAACTCCAAATTTCTCCCCAAATTATGAGATTTTAAACAGATAATAATGTTGAGGTTTTTTTATTTGCCTTGTGGCTTTTGAGCTTTTCTACACAACTGTGAAGGCCAGAAACTTTTTTTTATTGTCAAAATGAAAGCTGAGATTCTGATGTTTTCACCTGGCTGCAGGAGTTGAAGTTGTGAGAAAACACCAAATCTTGTGAGACTCATGTAAAAATTCTCAATGTCGGATTGACCCCAGTGAGAGTTTTGGGGACACAGAAGATGCGAGTGTGAGCCATTGGGGGGGGGCAAGTGGGGCAATTTGTCCCAGGCCCCAGGCCCTGCAGGGGCCCCCACAATAATATAGTATTCTATAGTATTGCAACTTTTTCTTATGGAAGGGGCCCCCGAAATTGTTTTGCCCCAGGCCCCCTGAATCCTCTGGGAGGCCCTGGTGTGAGCCCAAGTTTGCCTTTGTCAAAATGGCATCAATAAAAACTGCTAAAAAAAAAATCACATTGCGTGAATAAAACAGCTGATAGCATTGAACTAAATTAAGGGCTTCATCCCACTGAAGTCAATGCAAAGACTCTTAACAACTTCTATAGGCTGGATCAGGCCCTAAGCCCTGCTGTGCACAAACTCCTCAGGAGACTCAAGTCCCTTTCAGCCCAGGAAGGGGCTGGTTTCCTCCACATCTTCCTACTCTTACCTGAACTGTTCTTTGGACTGGGGTCTGTAGCTCCAGCTGGTAGTCTCTGCGGCTATGTAGTGCTCCCGGACCTGAACTGCTCCCACCCGATGCCACGCCAAACCTGGCCACCACAAACTAAGCAGCATCAAGAGAAGGAGGCGCGTGCAGGAGAGTCCCATGGTGTAAGCTCCTGCTGATGCCACACTGGGAGACACATGAGGCAGTGGCTGCTGCTTTTGCTGCTACTGCAGGGAAAATGCTTTTATTGTGGTTAGTGACGCAAGAGGTGGTGGTGATGCTAGTGACGCCCAGGTCATTGCTCTTCACCTCGTCCTGCTGCTGACAGGAATCAGAGGGGAGATAAACAGCTGCTCAGGCTGCCTTTCCCTCCCTCCCACACATCTTCCCTGCTGCGTGCCAAGCACAGAGGACAGCAGCCTCAACCACATAAGGCAGAGTTGGTTGACTGGGTCGTTGCCTACTAGGGCAGTAGGGTATTAGGGGCAGCTACCCAAATAGAAACAGTTTATGTGGCTGACTTGCAGGGTGATGAAGCATAGGGGCAGTGCTGGCACTAGGGGCAGGGACCTGGCTAGGGATGCCACACGTCTTTGGATTTCAGGGATTATTCCAATTTTGAGGGGGAAAGACCCTGCATCCTGCAAACCTGGCAGGCTGGGTGATAAAGAGCAAGAAATAGTTCAGGGCCGGGGGATTGACAGGCTCCAGAGACTTGTACTAGTTCAAATCCCGTCCAGATTAGTAGGAACTGACAGCTGCTACCTCAGTACAGCTCTGTGGTGGCCTGTGATAATCCGGGAGCTCCTAGTCGACAAGCATCCACATAATCAGATAATTGACATAAAATACTCCCTTTATTAGCAGGCAATCTGCCAAACCCAAAGGAGCCAGGGAGACTTGACTCTTCTTTTGTCCAGAGTGAGTGTCCCTCTACTGCAGCTTTGAGTAGAGCTGGCTGAAATTTTTTGGACATTTTCTTGTAAAAATAATAAAAAAAAAGTCTCTAAAATGATTTTCTTGTGTGAAAATTTGTTGACATTGTTGAAATTTGACATCAAGGTTTTCATGCCTTTTTGGATACTTTTGGTTGATTTTTTTTTTACATCGAAAACAAATAAAAATATTATCAAAATGATTATTGACTTTTTTTGGTTTTCTCCCAATGTCAGGTTTGTTTTTTTGGTAAAAGAAAAATAGTTGATTTAGGTTTTTGGTAAATGCAAAGTTCCAATAATCTTTTTGACAAAGTCTTTGCTACAAAGTCAATCAAAAACAAAGAAAACTAGGCTCAATTTAAAACACTTTGAGGCAAAAACATGTTGCCAATTTTCCCAAATTAATTTTGGATGTAATCAACCAACCAACTCTAAGTCTGGAATACATTTACAGGGCACTGGTGAGGAACTTGTCCATGCTGTACTGTTCTATTCTCTGGTTCTCACAGATTCATAGATTTTAAAGCCAGAAGACACCATTATCATTGTCCAGTCTGATGGCCTATAAGACACAGGCCATAGGACTTGCCTGAATTAACTCCTACTTCAAGTCTAATAGCTGTGGTTGAATGAAAACACATCCTTTAGAAAAACATACAATCTTGATTTAAAGATTTCCAGTGACAGAGAATCCACCACATCTCTAGCAAGTTGTTCCTGTGGTTAATTACCTTCACTTAAAATGTACATCTTGTTTTCATTCTAAAATTGTCTAGCTTCAACTTCCAGTCATTGGATTTTATAATGACTTTTTCTAGTAAATTAAAGAGCTGTCTGTGTTCAGAAATCTCTTCTTCATGTGGGTACCTGCAGAATTTGTTATACCTTTGTCTGTTAGATTGTCTATTATCAAATTTTTGTTCCCCATATAGGTTCTTCCAGGTCATTGACAAAAATGTTAAACGTAGAAGAATCGATCCCTGTGGGATTCCACCAGAAACACATCCGCTGGATGATGATTCCTCACATTTACAATTTCATTTTGAGAGCTATCAGTTAGCTATGTTTTAATCCATTTAATGTGTGGCATGTTCATTTTGAATCATTCTAGTTTCCTAACAAATTAAAATATCACGTCAAGTGCCTTACAGAAGTCTAAGTATGTTACATTGACACTACTACTTTTAACTGAACTTGTAATTTCATCCAAAAAGATATCCAGTTACAAAACAGATTTTGTCACTCTATAAACCCATGTTGATTGTCATTAATTATATTATCCCTCATTAATTCTTTAATCATCAAATCCCACATTAGTCATTCTATTATTTTGCTTGGGATCCAGTCAGACTGACAGGCCTATAATTATAGCAACTCCTCACTTAATGTTGTAGTTATGTTCAGGTTTCCCTCCTGCACAGCAAGCAGGAGTCTCTGGGAGCAGCTCCAAGGCAGAGGGCAGGAGCAGCACATGGTAGTGGGGAGAGGGACAGTTGAACTGCAGATTGATAGCCTGCTGGGCAGCTGCCACTCAGGGAATTTAGGGGAACGGGGAGCTGATAGCGAGGCTGCCGGTCCACCCTGGTTCTGTGTCCCCACCAGCTAGCTCCAATGGGCTGCTCTTCCTGCAAGCAGTGGACAAAGCAGGCGGCTGCCAAATGACGCTAGAAGGGAGCATTGCATAACTTTAAACAAGCATGTTCCCTAACTGATCAGCAACGTAACAATGAAAACGTTAACTGGGACGACTTTAAGTGAAGAGTTACTGTACTTGGTCATCCCATTTATGCTTTTTAAATACTGGCGTAACATTATTTTTCTTCCCATCTTCTGGAACTTCCCCAGTGTTTCAAGACTTATTCAGAATCAATAGTAGGGGGCCAGAGAGCTCCCCAGGCAGCTCTTAAGATTCTTGAATGAAAATTATCCAGACCTGCTGATTTTAAAATGTCTAACTTTAGTAGCTGTTGTTTAACATCTTCCTTAGTTACTGTTGGAATGGAAAGTATTTCATCATAATCATATGATATGAAATACCATCTTGCTTTCTTCCCCATAGAACAGAAATATTTATCAAACACTCATCTGCCTTTTCTGTGTTTTTATTGACAATTCCACTATTTCCTTTAGTAATGGACCAGTTACCATTGTAGGATTCCTTTTGTTCCTAATATATTTAAAAATTCCTATGGCAGCAGAAATAAGGACAAGAAGATTTATCTGTGTGTCCTTTTGCTTCTTTTACTACGTTTCTACCATTGCTAACTTGTGATTTATGTTAATTGCTATTAACTTCCCCCTTTTCCCATTTGTCATTAGAACAAATGGAAAAAAGGGGAAGTTGATAGCAACTTAATATAATTTATATATAACATTTTACAGATGCTTTTACTTCTTAGCTCGGTGGTGAGAGCATTAGCCTGCTAAACTCAGGGTTGTGAGTTCAATCCCTGAGGGGGCCATTTAGGGATCGGGGGGAGGAAAAAAAAAGTTTGGGATTGGTCCTGCTTTGAGCAGGGGGTTGGACTAGATAACCTCCTGAGGTCCCTTCCAACCCTGATATTCTATGAGTCAGGCTGCTTTCTAACCAGTGTAGTCTTGCACCTAAACAAACAGTGGCAGATTTAAAGTTAGTGGAGCCTTGTGCGCAGTTAATTTTTGGGGCTTCCTCCCTCAGAAGCGGCAGCCAGGAGCCCAGGGGCAGCTCCTCTTTTGCCCCCCGGTCTGCAGCCCTGGGTGCGGGGATTTCTGCAGCATCCTCACGTTTTATGCGGGGCTCTGCTGCCACCCTACACCACTTATGTTAAAACATATCGTTAGTAGCACAGAACTGTCTGGGCTCCTGGGGAGACAGATAGGTGCCCGAGCCCGGTCACGGGGACTACAGTGCGGCTGGTGGTTAAGAGGAAATTGCAGCTGCCTGCTTTGCAAGTGCCCAGCAGAGATCAGCACGTGGTGGCAGCGAGGTGCTCAGGTGGCCACCGATGGAGCTGTGCTCTCCCTTGCCTTCAGGTGGGCGTTCAGCCCATGCAGGTCTCTGCCTACTTCTCCGGGCCGGCCAGCAGGGCAACAACGGAGCCCGCAGAGCCCCGGGTGTGGGGTGGCCACTGGGACCCTGGGCACCCCGGGGCCCTGCACTGACCAGTCCAGAGAAGTAGGCAGAGACCCACGCGGGCTGAACACCCACCTGAAGGGGGGGCACGGCTCCATTGGCAGTCATCTGAGTGTCCCACTGCCTTCATGCACTGATCTCTGCTTGCCTCCCCTGACCGCTGTGATCCCCCTTAGCCGCCATGGTGGCTGGGTTCGGGCACCTCCCTGTCTCCCCAGGAACCTGGGCGGTTCTGTGCTCTTAACAATATATTTTAACATCAGTGGCGCAGGGTGGCAGAACCCGCAGAGCCTTGGGTGCAGGGTGGCAGTGAAGCCCTGCAAAAAGTGTGGGGGTACTGCAGCACCCCCACACTCCTAGTCTCCATGCCTGTGTTTTGTCGTTGGGGGCCCCATGCCACAACATGGTATGTTTCAGAGTAAATCTGCTCCTGTAAGCAAACAGCAATTTTTAGTTATGTGATCAATTCCTCTCTACTGCTTAAGATGAAGTCTAATATAATGTTGGATGCTACACTTTTTGAGTCATAATTTTTAGACATTTAGGGGAACACGAGACCTCCAGTGTATGTCACTCAAGTTGAAGTCCCTCAGGAGAACACAGCTTTTTTCCCTTCACATTATAGATATGTGGTCATCCTGTTCTCTAATGTGATTTGATGGTCTGTAGCAGACACCAGTTAATACACCATCTTGAGCTTTGTCGGTTAGACCATCGATCCATAAACATTCAAGATAATTTGCTTCCAAACTGTTAGTGACTCAAACAGGTAATGCCATTTTTGACAGAATGCCACTCTCTACCCCCTTTTGCCCACTGAATCCTTCCTAAATGCATTATAACCATGGATTTTAATATTCCAATGGTGTGACTCACCCCACCAGGTTTAATGAATACTAACCAGTTCAAATTTTTCTCTCATAAATGAAGCAATTCCAATTTTTCTCGTTTATTACTCAGGCTCCTAGCATTGGTGTAGAGGCAATTACAGAATTTCTTCTCTTCATGTCCCTTGATTACATTTCCCAACCCTCAACTTCCCAATTTTGTTCTGAGTGCTCATATCTTCCCTCTTTTTACCTTCCGCGTTTGTTATTAGTTTAAATCCCCTCCTAACTTCTGTAGCCAGCCTGTCTCCAAGAAGATTGGGACCCATTTTACTGAAATGGAGGCCATCCAAATTGTACAGCCCCCTCCTTACATAGAAGGTGGACCAATTTTCCACAAACTAAAATCCTCCACTAATTTACCTAGCCAACAGCTCACTTCCAGTGTCTTCTGTCTTCCTTTGCTCCTGGACAGGAAGGACTTCAGAGATCACTTGGACATTTCTCTCCTTCAGCACGCTTCCAAGTTCCCCAAAGTCCTCTATAAGCTCTGAGATATCACGTGAAGTGGTGGTGTTAGTGCAGATATGCAGCATGACCAGTGGATCCTTATCCTTGCCCACCAACTTCAGAAACCTATCCAGATTTAGAGTGACATCTCTGGTCTTCTCTCCAGGAAAACAGCACATAGTCCACCTGTCTCAATCCAGCATCTTTCCCTGATGAAGAAGAATTTAAAAAGGAGTGACCTGAAATAAACAAACAAATAATGTGCCATGTTGGTCTGTTTGAGTATCAGCTTGGCTTGTGTTCTACGGGCTTGCAAGTATCATGGTTCTGCCTCTATTTTGGAGAGAACGCCACCTGCCTAACATACAGCCTTTTCCCCAGGAACAAGAAACAAGCAGACATGGGTGTGTGTCCTAGTGTCAAGGTGCAATCTTTGCCTGGGATGTCTGTCACTTTATGTTTAACAGAGCATCAGAAGTTTTGTTGCAAGGCACTGATGCAATGACATGACCTTTGTCTCACTGGACTAACTTTAAATAGTGGCAGCCCTACATCCTGCACCATTCACATGTGGGATGGGAAGGGTAGGAAAGAACCTGCTGTCCTGGATGTGAAATGCAGGTCACTGATATTTAGCACAAAGTATCAATCATTAGATGCACCTACATCTTAGAGTAGGGCTGACACACAGTGATATCTATGAGAGAAAGCTTTGTGTAGCTATTGTGTGCACTTGTTGGTTTCCCCATCACAGTCTTACTCTCCCAGCAGAGGGCTTAGGACTACTTGTTCCCAGACATGATTAGAACACATTAAAGAGACCCTGCTGTGTTATAACCACTTTCTTCTTGCCAATATTCCTTTAAACACCATTGAAACCTCTTCTACCAAAGTCAACCACTTATGCAAACTAAGGAGACACAAGGAGCAGAATCAACTATGAAGTCCTGTACGGATTATGCCATGTGGATCTGTATTACTGTGTTCAGTGCTTAGTTACTATAGACGTGGGTGAAAAGATGGTAAACAGATAGCTGGTACAATAGATACAGCAAACTCAGAGTAGAAGCAGTATTTTCCCTGCCACTCCTTATTTCTACCCTTTTAATTACTTTTTAAAAAAAATATACTAAACAAGCAGAAGGGAAGGATGGCCTTGTGAGTAAGGCACTGGACTGGGACTCAGGAGCTTGGGAACTTATTCTGGCTCTGCCACAGATTGTGTGTGTGACCTTGGACAAGTCACTTAAACTCTCATTACTTCAGTTTCCCCATCTATAAAATGTGGAGGATAACCCTAATGACTGATGAATGGAGAAAATGACTGTAGTATTTTTCATGAACAGTGTGCCTCACTTTCCCTATTACATGTTTTGTTGCTGCCTGACTGAATGCCTAGAGTTAAGTTAAAGGAGGATATAAACAGGCTATTAAAAAACTGAGCAGAAAAGGTAAAACAATGACAAAGATGAATCAGCCTCTGGTAAACACCTTCAAAGCAGCTAAGATAACAATGGCTGGGCCATCAATGGGGGAAGGTTCCACCTATGTGGCTCCATTTATGCCAGAATGGTTTACACTTCCCAAGACTAACACTGGGATCAAAGGAGACATAAAACCTGAAGAGACTGTAGAAAAGGGAGTGGGGCTGGATGAGCTGGGAGAAGCTACTCAGTATATCTGAAAAAGCAGACATGCTGGAAGACTCCCTGTGATGCACAGGGAGCATGTTGCAAGCAGTGTATGCTGTTCTTCCCAGTTTCAAGATGGGAATAAGCCAGACCAACCTGAGCTATGGCTAGAGAGGTTAAGCTTTGGTAAGGAAATATGCATGTAAGGCTCTGTTTGCTTTATATCCTGGCTTTGTGTGCTTTGTACCTTTGAGTGGAAGACTAAATGATGCTTTGTTTTAAAGAAGCCATTTCTGTGACACTGCAAACTTATGCTGTGTCAGGCTCCGAGACAAAAACAACTTGCAAGTGCCAAGCACATTTGGACTTGCTGAATTAGTCCTGGTTGGCACCTAGGGGGTTAATAACCCAGGGCCTGGGATCAGTGAGCCAGCTGAATAATTCCACCCCAGGAAAGATAAAAGCACTTGTGGGGGATGGACTCCAAAGGGACAGTGGTGCTGCTAGTCCAGTTACCGTGACACTGACCTATCTTGTAGGGACACTGTAAAGATAAACCTATTCATGTTCGTGGAGAGCTCAGATAGGAGAGCAATGGGAGCTATTGGAAAGCTTACACATGTTGGGTTGGGGGGTTAAATACCATTACCTAAAATTCTGTGTGAAGGTTCACATTTGAATGTGTGTGTAATGCAATAAAACTTAAGGGCCCAGTTCACTGTAGCCCTGCCCTTTTTTAAGTTATTTATACTAGTGCAATATGGGTGTAAAATGTAACCATCCTGATGTGTTGCAAACCCACCTCACACTAGTGTAAATTACTGCACAAAGGGCAGGGCAACAGTGAACTGGGCCCAAAGTTCTTAATCATGGGCCTAATCCTGCCCACTGGAATCAATGGCAAAGCTCCCACTGACTTCAACAGGGCAGGAGGCGGTAGTGCATGAGAAAAGCAGTGGCAGGTACTTTTATTGCTTCTCTTAAATGAATGAGCTCATCTACCTCTATGCGCCAAAAGAATAACTCAGGGCAAGATTTGACCTTTCATGTTCGACAGACCTTTCTCTGTTCTGTAAAACGTTTAAACAAATCCCAGGAAAACTTCTCAAACAGACGATCAGATATAGTAAAACTGTGGCTTCCACACAAATCAAAATCCATTTCAAGGGTGCTTGTTTAGAAGCCACAGGTGGCTTTGTGTCTGAACCACACATGATTACTAGAAAATGCCCTTCTTCACTTAAATTAGAAATGGTTAATTTTATTCTTAGATTACAAATTACAAAAATATTTTAAAAAGATCCCTGCCAAAACAATCTTATTTAAAAAAAAAAAAAAGTCCTTACCTGTGCTACTGTCATCTATGATTAACACAGAAGGCTTTCTGAAAGAGAAAAATCCTAATTTACTTTTTCCCCATTTATGTTGTCTATGTGCTGCATGTCCCTCATCTTGAACAGTGAAACAAAGCTCTTCAGTTTCACCTTCTGAGTCTAGAAAGTTTACTCTTCTGGGGTTTTTTTGCTACAGCATCAGGCTATTAGATTTGTGTTTCCAACACTATAGGGAAATGTTTAAATGCCCAAAGAAGTTCTAACTGAATTAGTGAAAAAAATAATGAAAATATATATCCATATTGGTTTTTAAAAATAAAACAGCTTTTTGGCCTAGTACTTGACAGTGTCCCTCCGAGCGCTTATGCCAACATCTCAGCTTAGATATTTTATACTCTACTAATGAGAAAAATCTAAAATCACAGATTAAAAAGACAAAATCGAAACCATTTTAGGAAAATCCTAGATGGAAAGGACCATGTGTGCCTTCACGTGTGTGTCACAGATTCAAGGCCAGAAGAGATCATTATATAATCATCTGGTCTGACCTGTGTAACTCAGGCCTGGTCTACACTAGTCTGTTATTTCGGAATTAGCAGAGTTAATTTGAAAAAAAAAAAATTCCGTCCACATGACCAAATCGGCTTTTTCGATTTAAAGGGCTCTTTAAATCTATTTCTGTACTCCACCTTGGCAAGTGGAGTAGCGCTTAAATCGAGACTGCAATCCCAGGTTAAAGGTATTGTGGATGCAATTCAACGTTATTGGCCTCCGGGAGCTATCCCAGAATGCTCCCTTGTGACCGCTCTGGACGACACTCTCAACTCTGATGCACTAGTCAGGTGGGCAGGAAAAGCCCCGGGAACTTTTGAATTTCATTTCCTGTTTAAGCAGCAAAGAGTCCTGTGGCACCTTATAGACTAACAGATGTATTGGAACATGAGTTTTTGTGGGTGAATACCCACTTCGTCGGATGCATGTAGTGGAAATTTCCAGAGGCAGGTATAAATATGCAGGCAAGAATCAGGCTAGAGATAACGAGGTTAGTTCAATCAGGGAGGATGAGGCCCTGTTCTAGCAGCTGAGGTGTGAAAACCAAGGGAGGATAAACTGGTTTTGTAGTTGGCAAGCCATTCACAGTCTCTGTTTAATCCTGAGCTGATGGTGTCAAATTTGCAGATGAACTGAAGCTCAGCAGTTTCTTTTTGAAGTCTGGTCCTGAAGTGATTTTGCTGCAGGATGGCTAACTTTAAATCTGCTATTGCATGTCCATGGAGATTGAAGTGTTCTCCTACAGATTTTTGTATATTGCCACTCCTAATATCTGATTTGTGTCCATTTACCCTTTCACATAGGGATTGTCCAGTTTGGCTGATGTACATAGCAGAGGGGCATTGCTGGCATATATTACATTGGTGGATGTGCAGGTGAATGAACTGGTGATGGTGTGTGTAGGGGACCCCGGAAGACTTTGTCACGGCCTAGTCAGGGCTTTGTGCTTTCTCAAGGATAGGTTAGTATAGGACATAGTCTGCCAGCAGGTGCTGCTTTTAGCTGGCTAGAACTGCCTTGTGTGGGAAGCCCCGGTGTTTATGAGGAACTGCAGAAAGCCCCTGGCCATAGGCCAAGGGGGGCAGCCATTGCTAATGGAAAGCCCCAAATTGCATATGTATGTGTTGCTTTGCATAGGATTAGCATGATGCTATAATTGCTGTGGGCCATTAGGTGCATAGTTGGACTCCGTACCAGTCCGAGCTTTTTCGTGTGCTGGGTTCCCCATCCCAGTGACAGCAACGCTTGGAGTCCCCATTGCGGGCGTGTCACTTAACCTTCATTAAAGCCAATTAATTCACCGTGTGTGTGGGCCCCGTCCTTGCAGAGCAGCCAGGCACGCAACAGTATGGCTTATCTGGTAAGGTCCCGTGATGGTGTCGCTGGTGTAGATATGCGGGCAGAGTTGGCATCGAGGTTTGCTGCATGGATTGGTTCCTGAGTTAGAGTTACTATGGTGTGGTGTGTAGTTACTGGTGAGAATATGCTTCAAGTTGGCAGGCTGTCTGTGGGCGAGGACTGGCCTGCCACCCAAGGCCTGTGAAAATGACGGATCATTGTCCAGGATGGGTTGTAGATCACTGATGATGTGCTGGAGAGGTTTTAGCTGGGGACTATATGTGATGGCCAGTGGAGTTCTGTTGGTTTCTTTCTTGGGCTTGTCTTGCAGTAGGCGGCTTCTGGGTACACGTCTGGCTCTGTTGATCTGTTTCCTTATTTCCTTGTGCGAGTATTGTAGTTTTGAGAATGCTTGGTGAAGATTTTGTAGGTGTTAGTCTCTGTCTGAGGGGTTGGAGCAGATGCGGTTGTACCTCAGTGCTTGGCTGTAGACAATGGATTGTGTGATGTGTCCAGGATGGAAGCTGGAAGCATGAAGGTAGGCATAGCAATCGGTGGGTTTTGGTATAGGGTAGTGTTAACGTGACCGTCACTTATTTACACCATGGTGTCTAGGAAGTGGACCTCCCATGTAGATTGGTCCTGGCTGAGGTTGACGGTGGGGAGTGGAAGCTGTTGAAATCATGGTGGAATTTTTCCAGAGTCTCCTTCCCATGGGTCCAGATGATGAAGATGTCATCAATGTAGCACAGGTAGAGAAGGGGCATGAGTGGACGAGAGCTGAGGAAGCGTTGTTCCAGGTCAGCCATAAAAATGTTGGCATATTGTGGGGCCATGCGGGTGCCCATAGCAGTGCCATTGGTCTGGAGGTATATATTGTCATCAAATTTGAAATAGTTGTGTGTGAGGATAAAGTCACAGAGCTCAGCAACCAGTTGTGCTGTGGCATCATCAGGGATACTGTTCCTGACAACTTGTATTCCATCTGTGTGTGGGATGTTTGTGTAGGGAGCCTCTACATCCATGGTGGCTAGGATGGTGTTTTCTGGAAGGTCACCAATGCATTGTAGTTTTCTCAGGAAATCAGTGGTGTCACAGAGATAGCTGGGAGTGCTGGTGGCGCAGGGTCTGAGTAGAGAGTCCACATATCCAGACAGTCCTTCAGTGAGAGTGCCAATGCCCGAGATGATGGGGCGTCCAGGATTTCCGGGTTTGTGGATTTTGGGTAGTAGATAGAATAACCCTGGTCAGGGCTCTAAGGGTATGTTGATTTGTTCCGGTGTTAGTGTAGGGAGTGTCCTGAATAGATGATGCAGTTTCTTAGTATATTCCTCAGTGGGATCTGAGGAAAGTGGCCTGTAGAATTTGGTATTGGAGAGTTGTCAGGCAACCTCCTTTTGGTAGTCAGACCTGTTCACGATGACAACAGCACTTTCTTTATCAGCCTCTTTGATTATTTCTTGTTTGGTCACCATCAGCACAGGTGACCATCAGCACAGTCCACCATCACAGGCGACCATGCAGGGTCCACCATCACAAGAGATCACGCAGTCACGGATTTGCAGACGAGCTCCAGCATGATCCAAATGGGAGATACTGGATCGCATTGCATGTTGGGGAGACAAGTCTATTACGGCAGAACTATGTTCCGAAAAAAGGAACGCAAATATATACGCTAAAGTATCCAGGGCCATGACGGAAAGATGAGCAGGGGACAGCAAGTCAAAGTTCCATGAAAGTGGCCTATGCATACGAAAGTTTTGCAGCCACTGGGAATCATCCCAGATCTGCAACACTATGTGGTCCCACCAGTCTGTGCTTGTTTCCCGGGCCCAGAATCGGCATTCCACGGCATGAACCAGGCCCAGTGCCACCATGATCTCCCAATCGCCACATGCCGTGCTTCTAGGAATGTCTGTGTCCATGTCCTCATCAGTATAGTAATTGCGTTATAGTTGCTTCCTCGCCCGGTTTTGCAGATACTGCACATAGTGCTGGATAATGTGTGAGGTATTTACAATGGTCAAAACTGCAGTGGTGATCTGAGTGGGCTCCAAGCTTGCCGCGCTATGGCACCTGCACGGGTAATTCTGGAAAAAGGGTGCAAAACAAGCTATTCGGTTCAAGATGGCCGATAAAAGGCGGTAAATGGTTGTCTTCTGTAGCTTTCACAGAGTCAGGAAGCTCATTAGATTTATAGTGCAAGAGCGGGAGAACAGAGTTTGCAGTGGAAATGTGAGCAGAGTTTGCAGCGGAAGCTGTGTGGCTCTGTTCATGATGGCCAAAAAACAGCAGGGAATTGTTGCCTTCTGTAGCTTCCATGGGAGCCCAGGACAGACAACATGGAAAAACCGGCAAAAACATGCATCCAGCAAACATTTCCCATGGGGAGGGAGATGCGCTTTTCTGGGCAAACAAAGGAGTTAATTATTTAGCTGCAGCAAATACCAGATTTTGAACACACATAAGAGAGAGAGAGAGAGAGACTGACTGACTTACCAGGCCCAATGGATGCATTTCAAAACTGGAAGTGGTCAAACAACCAGATGGGTATAACCATTTCTACAGAAAGGCAATAAAAACAAGAAAGGTCTGCAGGGTCTTTCTCTGGGAATTAGTGAAATGGCTCCTTGTGGAAGTAAGTTGAAAACAGGATGTTAAAAATCACAAGGGAAAGCAAAAGGTAGCTGATGACAGACAAGCTGTAACAGATAAAGCTTCTTTTTGGAAAGAAAAAACTTTTACTAGAAAGGGGTTTGAGTGTGGTTTAGCTATTTGATAACCATATTGCCCAATGGGTAGAGCACTGCCATGGAACTTAAGCAATGTGGGTGCTAGTCCTTGCTCTGCTAGGTGACTTTAGGAAAGTCACAGCCACTCGGTGCCTCAGTTTCCCCATCTATAAAATGAGGAGGATGAACCTGATCTCCTTTGGAAAGTGCTTTGAGATCTACTGATGACAAAACTGCACCTAGAATCATAGGGTTAGAAGGGACGGCAAGGATCCTCTAGTCTAACCCCCTGCCAAGATGCAGGATTTGCATCTAAACCACCAAGACAGATGGCGATCCAGCCTCCTTTTGAAAACCTCCAGTGAAAAAGCTTCCACAAGTTCCTGAGGCAGTCTGTTCTGTTGTCCTACTGTTATTCCAGTTAGGAAGTTTCTCCTGAGATTTAATCTAAATCTGCTACACTGTGATTTGAATCCATTGCCTCTTTTCCTGCTCCCTGTGACAAAAGAGAATTTCTCCATCTTTTTTATGGCAGCCTTTCAAGTATCTGAAGACCATTATCATGTTCTCCCTTAATTGCCTCTTTTCCAAACTAAACCTTTTGCAGTCATTTACATTGGTGCAGCGTGAACAAATTAGAATAGAAGCATTTCACACTCACTTGGCCCCGGTGTAAAAGGGTCCACAAAGTACAGTGCAGTGTAGAATTAGGCCCCAAAAAGTTTAGGTGCTCAAAATCTGTGTAATTCTCCAAAAGAAAAGAAGTAATAGAAATCCACCACTATGCTGTTCTGAGAGTAGCCAATGCCCTCATGCTCACATGCCAGGCCAGTCAATAAGCAGACTCTCAACTAGATGTGCTCTCAATCTTCGATGGAAAAGACAGCAGTCATGAAGGGTAAGAAAAACCAAAACAGTACAGCAGTCAACATCCACACTGTCAAAATCATCCAAGGGATAAGAGACATCTAAAGCAGCTTGCAATTAAGATAACGTGTATTATCTGAGATACAGCCTTTTGTAAATTGTGGGCTGATTATCAAAAAATAGGTTCTAGTTTTGCAACTTCATTTCTGACACACATACCAAGTACAATGTTTTGTGATCAAACTTTGGTCTTATTCAATTTCACAAGCTGAACCCACAGGACTTGTATCCCTAGATAAAATATTTGTGTGTTGAATTTTACTTACATAATTACTGGCAGATGGAACATGTATGGGCACAGCGGGGAATGACTACCTTTGTATGGTATTGGTCTAATGAGACATTTATAAGATAGATCTTTTCATGTGGACTCTGTAAGCCTGTATGACTGAGAGCAAGGCTTTCTAGTTTCTACAGTCGTTGATTGGATTAAGCTGCTTGTTGTGGACAGATAGACATTTTTAAAAAAAAAAATTTCATCCCAAGGCAGTAATATAAGGACAAAGTTAAGAACCCCCACCTAAACTTCAGCTCTGTATTTCTATACTTCCACCTGTTGGAGTTTTTCATTTGCCTTTGGGGCTGAATTTCATCATTTCCAAAAGTTTTAATTTAAATGTAAATAAAACAAAAGTTACGAGAATATTTGTACTAGTTAAGTTACTGATATACTCTTACCATTGCCTGTGTCTAATGAAGATGTGTGTGTGTGTGTGTGTGTGTGTGTGTGTGTGTGTGTGTGTGTGTGTGTGTGTGTGTGTGTGTGTGTGTGTGTGTGTGTGAGAGAGAGAGCACTCTATGGTTTTAAGCATTCCAGCTTCTGCAAGACAGCTTCCTTACTTCATTCCTGAATTCCTAGGGTGAAATGCTGACTCTGCTGAAGTCAGGGACAACTCCAACTGACTTCAGATGCTATTACAATCCACAGCAGCACCTACGGAATTTAAAACACATGCAGGGAGGCAAAACTGACTTGAGAATAGGAATCAAGACATTTTATAGAGCAGGAGGCAGATGACTTAGGAAAGACAGGTATAGTCATGGGAGCTTCAAGCTGAACCATAGACAAAGGGAGCTCCTATAACTTGGCTTCTCCATAGCCTCTCTGAGATGGAGGGAGGAGGGAAGGGCTGGAGCCTATAGGAGTTCCAGAGATCAGATTCTCATAGGGACATGGAAACCTACCATTTAAATGCCTGTGTTAGGATCTGCTGATGGCATTAGCTCAATTTCCTCTCTCTTCCATACATGTATCCTAATGGATGTCTTCTACAAAGAGCAACAAAATAATTGTGTTGATGGAAGTCATTGACTAACTTCAGCATCACTAAAAGAATAGGAGTACTTGTGGCACCTTAGAGACTAACAAATTTATTTCAGCATGAGCTTTCGTGAGCTACAGCTCACTTCTTCGGATGCACAGAATGGAACACACAGACAGGCGATATATACATACAGAGAACATGAAAAGGTGGAAGTATGCATACCAACAGGAAGAGTCTAATCAATTGAGATGAGCTATCGTCAGCAGGGGGAAAAAAAACTTTATTTTTTTTCCCCCTGCTGACGATAGCTCATCTCAATTGATTAGACTCTTCCTGTTGGTATGCATACTTCCACCTTTTCATGTTCTCTGTATGTATATATCGCCTGTCTGTGTGTTCCATTCTGTGCATCCGAAGAAGTGAGCTGTAGCTCACGAAAGCTCATGCTGAAATAAATTTGTTAGTCTCTAAGGTGCCACAAGTACTCCTGTTCTTTTTGCGGATACAGACTAACACGGCTGCTACTCTGAAACCTGTCATTCAGCATCACTGTTTCTTAACTTTTCTGCTGGCATCAAACTACATGCTCCTCCTGTATACTTGTGAAAATTCTGTTGCCTGGCTCTTGCTGGTGGTGTTGATTCTGCCACTTACATCCAGTCCCAGAAGAACGGGATCATTGTCAGCCTCTAATGTACCTGGGGAAGGTGCAAGTGAAGATTTTGCTGCCACCTAACTCCCCACTGCATACCACCATCTTCCCTGCAGAGGAAGGCATTTAAAGATTCTGCCGCTGCAGAAAAGCAGCGGCAGCAGCTGGCTGCTTCTAGGGTATTACCCTACTAAGAGTATGTCTACACTACAAAATTAGGTCAAATTTATAGAAGTCTTTTTTTAGAAATCATTTTTATACAGTCGATTGTGTGTCCCCACACAAAATGCTCTAAGTGCACTGAGTTCGCGGACTGTATCCACAGTGCCGAGGCTGGCATGGACTTCCGGAGCGTTGCACTGTGGGTAGCTATCCCACAGTTCCTGCAGTCTCCGCCACCCATTGGAATTCTGGGTTGAGATCCCAATGCTTGATGGGGTAAAAACAAGTGTCGCAGGTGGTTCTAGGACGTGTCGTCAGCTCCCCCTCACCTCCATGAAAGCAACGGCAGATAATCGTTTTGCACCTTTTTTCCTGGGTTACCTGTGCAGACGCCATGCCACGGCAAGCCTGGAGCCCACTCAGCTCACTGTCACCGTATGTCTCCTGGGTGCTGGCAGACGTGGTACTGCATTGCTACACAGCAGCAGCTCATTGCCTTTTGGCAGCAGGCGGTGCATTATGAGTGGTAGCCATCATTGTCATACTCCTGGGAGCTCTTTTAGCCAACCTCAGTGAGGTCAGTCAGGGGCACCTGGGCAGACATGGGAGTTACTCAGCCAGGCATTCCCATCTTCTGCTGAGCACACAGGAAATGACAATGACTAGCAGTCGTACTGCACCGTCTTCTGGTAAGCAGCCAGGAGATGACGATGTCCAGCAGTCGTACTGCACCATCTTCTGCCAGAGTAAGATGTAAAAAATAGATGGAGTGGATCAAAACAAGAAATAAACCAGATTTGTTTTGTATTTATTTGCTCCCCCCTTCCTCTGTGAAATCAACAGCCTGCTAAACCCAGGGTTGGAGTTCAATCCTTGAGGGGGCCCTTCTGTGTGACAGTTGTTTGTGTTTCTCCTTGAGGCAAAGCCACCCCCATTGTTGATTTTAATTCCCTGTAAGCCATGTTGTCAGTCGCCCCTCCCTCTGTCAGAGCAGACAATTGTTTCGTGCCTTTTTTTAGCACAGATGCCATAGCACTGGGATCATGGAGCCCGCTGAGATCACTGTGGCAATTATGAGCACTGTAAATACCATGCGCATTATCCTGCAGTATATGCAAAACCAGAACCTGCCAAAGCAAAACCAAGCGAGGAGGCGATAGCAGCACGGTGACGAGAGTGATGAAGACATAGACTTGGACATAGTCATAAAATATGGGCCCCAGCAATGTGCACATCATGGTGTTAATGGGGCAGGTTCATGCCATTGAACGCTGATTCTGGGCCCGGGAAACAAGCATAGACTGGTGGGACCACATAGTGTTGCGAGTCTGAGATGATTCCCTGTGGCTGCAAAACTTTTGCATGTGTAAGGGCATTTTCATGGAAGTTTGTGACTTGCTTTCCCCACCCTGAAGCGCCAGAATACCAAGATGAGAGCAGCCCTCACAGTTGAGGAGCAAGTGGTGATAGACCTGTGGAAGCTTGCAATGCCAGACAGCTACAGGTCAGTTGGGCATCAATTTGGAGTGGGCAAATCTACTGTGGGGGCTGCTGTGATCCAAGTATCCAACGCAAAGAGCTGCTGCTATCAAAAGGTAGAGACTCTGGGAAATGTGCAGGCCATACTGGATGGCTTTGCTGCAATGGGATTCCCTAACCGTGGTGGGGCGATAGATGGAACCCATACCCCTATCTTGGCAGCGGAGCACCAAGCCAGCAAGTACATAAACTGAAAGGGGTACTTTTCAATGGTGCTGCAAGCACTGGTGGATCACAAGGGACATTTCACCAACATCAGTGTGGGATGGCCAGGAAAGGTACACAATGCTCGCATTTGCAGGAACTCCGGTCTGTTTGAACAGCTGTAGAAGGGACTTTCTTCCCAGACCAGAAAATAACCATTGGGGATGTTGAAATGCCTATAGTTATCCTTGGGGACCCAGCTGACCCCTTAATGCCATGGCTCATGAAGCCGTACACAGGCAGCCTGGACAGTAATTAGGAGCTGTTCAACTAGAGGCTGAGCAAGTGCAGAATGGTGGTAGAATGTGCATCTGGATATTTAAAAGTATGCTGGCGCAGTTTACTGACTCTGCTAGATCTCAGGGCAACCAATATTCCTGTTATTACTGCTTGCTGTACGCTCCACATAAGTGGAGGGTAAGGGGGAGATGTTTATGGCAGGGTAGAGGTTGAGGCAAAGTCACCTGGCCGCTGATTACTCGCAGCCAGACACCAGGGCGGTTAGAAGAGTACAGGAGGGGACAGTGCGCAGAGCTTTGAAAACCAGTTTCATGACTGGCCAGGCTACGGTGTGAAAGTTCTGTTTGTTTCTCCTTGATGAACACCCCTCCCCGCCTTGGTTCACTCTACTTCACTGTAAGCTAACCACCCTCCCCACCCTCCTAGATCACCACTTGCAGAGGCAATAAAGTCATTGCTGCTTCACATTCATGCATTCTTTATTAAATCATCACACAAATAGAGGGGTAACTGCCAAGGTAGCCTGAGAGGGGTGGGGAAGGAGGGAAGGACAAGGCCACACTGCACTTTAAAACTTAAAAACAGTAAAACTTATTGAATGCCAGCCTTCTGTTGCTTGGGCAATCCTCTGGGGTGGAGTGACTGGGTGGCCGGAGGCCGCCCCCATTGCGTTCTCTGGCATCTGGGTGAGGAGGCTATGGAACTTGGAGAGAAGGGCGGTTGGTTACACAGGGGCTGTAGCGGCAGTCTGTGCTCCTGCTGCCTTTCCTGCAGCTCAACCATACGCTGGAGCATATGAATTTGATGCTCCAGCAGCCTGAGCACTGACTCCTGCCTTCTGTCAGCAAGTTGACACCACCTATCATCTTCAGCCTGCCACTTCTCCGCGTGTTCATGTTGTGCTTGCCTGCACTCTGACATTGCCTCCACGCATTGTGTTGTGCTCTGTCAGTGTGGGAGGACAGCTTGAGCTCAGAGGACATTTCATCCCAGGTGCGTTTTTTTCCATCTAATCTTCGCTAGCTTCGCGGAAGGAGAAACATATGCAGCTGGTGGAGGAAAAAAAGGGACAGTGGTAGTTAAAGACATTTTATAGAACAATGGATACACTCTTTCATGATAAACCTTGCTGTTAACATTACATAGCACATATGCTTTTGTTACAAGGTTGCATTTTGATGGCTTCACCCCTCCCCACACCCTGCAGCTAATAGCAGGGAACATTTCTGTTCAGGCACAGGCAAACAGCCCAGCAGGAACGGGCACCTCTGAATGTCCACTTAATAAAACCACCCTATTTCAACCAGGTGATCATGACTGATATCACTCTCCCGAGGATAACACAGAGAAAGAATGGATGTTTGAATGCCAGCAAACACCGGGACCATACGCTGCAATGCTTTGTTCTGCAATGATTCCCGACTACATGCTGCTGGCCTGGTGTGGCAAAGTGTCCTACCGTGGAGGACGGAATAAGGCTGTCCTCCCCAGAAACCTTTTGCAAAGGCTTAGGGAGTACATCTAGGAGAGCTTTATGGAGATGTCTCTGGAGGATTTCCGCTCCATCCCCAGACATGTTAACAGACTTTTCCCAGTAGCTGTACTGGCTGCGAATGCAAACTAATAATTAAACATGCTTGCTTTTAAACCATGTCTAATATTTACAAAAGGTACACTCACCAGAGATCCCTTCTCCACCTGGCGGGTCTGTGCAGCAGCCTTGGGTGGGTTCGGGGGTTACTGGCTCCAGATCCAGGGTGAGAAACAGATCCTGGCCATTGGGGAAACCGGTTTCTCCGCTTCCTTACTGTGAGCTATCTTCCTCATCCCCAAAACCCACTTCCATGTTGTGTCCTACTCCATTGACGGAGTCAAATCACAGGGTTGGGGGTCCTGGTGGCTGCACCCCCTAGAATGGCATGCAGCTCATCATAGAAGCGGCATGTCTGGGGCTGTGACCAGGAGCGGCCGTTTACCTCTGTTTTTTTGGTAGGCTTGCCTGAGCTACTTAATTTTCACATGGCACTGCCGCGAGACCCTGTTATAGCCTCTGTCCTTCATGCCCTTGGAGACTTTTTGAAATGTTTTGGCATTTCGTTTACTGGAACGGAGTTCAGCTAGGATGGATTCATCTCCCCATACAGCGATCAGATCCCATACCTCCTGTTCGGTCCATGCTGGAGCTCTTTTGAGATTCTGGGACTCCATGGTCACCTCTGCTGATGGGTTCTGCCAGGTGACCTGTGCTGATCAGCTCACCACGTTGGCCAAACGGGAAATGAAATTCAAAAGTTTGCGGGGCTTTTCTTGTCTACCTGGCCTGCTTCTGAGTTGAGAGCGCTGTCCAGAGTGGTCACAATGGAGCACTCTGAGATAGCTCCCGAAGGCCAATACTGTCCAATTGCATCCACACTACCCCAAATTTGACCCAGCAAGGCTGATTTCAGCACTAATCCTCTCGTAGGAGGTCGAGTAAAGAAATTGATTTAAAAAGCCCTTTAAGTCGAAAAAAGTGCTTCGTCATGTGGATGGATCCAGGGTTAAATCAAGGTAATGCTGCTAAATTCGACCTAAAATTGTAGTGTAGACCAGGCTTAAGACAAGGCTACTGCTGCACAGATGACAGATGTTTCTTTCTCTTTCCAAATGTAGCAGCAGGGTCTTTCCAGGAATTTTCTCAGAAATGCTTCAGGGGATACCCCTCTCAGGGAACTCTAGTGCCAGAAGGAAGTGACATGGCTTAAGTAGTGGGGATGGAGGAATTTTGACAGTTTCAGATGGTTGACTTACGTGACAAATATTTGAAGAGGGTGAACAGGGAAGGAGGACTGAAAAGACCAGGAAGAGCAACAACAGAATTCAGAATGTTAGTGGTTAGAGAGGATAGAAACTACAGCACTGGACAAGTTTAGCCTCTGTCTGCCAGGGGGCATCCACTAACTGCACTTCCCCCATGTCCATAATCCATAGTTAATGTTTTCACCTAAGATTTAATCTGGAAAAGCTATGTTGATCAACTATTGCAACTAGGGGTATCTCAGGCACATAGCATTGTTTCAATGTTTGGGTGAGTACATGAGTTCTTGTAGGTAAACTCCAGGAAAGAACAGAAAAGGAACACAAGCACAATCGCTTACAAATAGTGGTGGAAGTTTATGGACACTGGTGGGCATGACTACTAACTGCTAACCCACCAGGAGATAGAGAACCACATTAAAAAACAAAACAAAAACCAAACAGTTAACATTTGAAATATTAGCATGGAAAATAAACTTTTTAAAACAAAAGCTTAAGGCACTGAGTTTGTTCTTCATAGAATATCAGGGTTGGAAGGGACCTCAGGAGGTTATTTAGTCCAACCCCCTGATCAAAGCAGGACCAATCCCCAAGTAAATCATCCAAGCCAGGATGTCAAGCCTGACCTTAAAAGCCTCTAAGGAAGGAGAATCCACCACCTCCCTAAGCAACCCATTCCAGTGCTTCACCACTCTCCTCCCCCACTGCAACTTGAGACCATTACTGCTTGTTCTGTCATCTGCTACCACTGAGAACAGTCTAGATCCATCCTTTTTGGAACCCCCTTCCAGGCAGTTGAAAGCAGCTATTAAATCCACCCCCCATACTCTCTTCTGCAGACTAAATTATCCCAGTTCCCTCAGCCTCTCCTCATAAGTCATGTGCTCCAGCCCCAATCATTTTTGTTGTCCTCCACTGGACTCTTTCCAATTTTTCCACCTCCTTCTTGTCGTATGAGGCCCAAAAAACTGGACACAGTACTCCAGATGAGGCCTCACTAATGACGAATAGAGGGGAATGATCACGTCCCTCGATCTGCTGACAATGCTCCTATTTATACAGCCCACAATGCCGTTAGCCTTCTCAGCAACAAGGGCACAGTTGACTCATATCCAGCTTCTCATCCACTGTAAACCCTAGGTCCTTTTCTGCAGAACTGCTGCCAAGTCGCTCAGTCCCTACTCTGTAGCAGTGCATGGGATTCTTCTGCCCTAAGTGCAGGACTCTGCACTTGTCCTTGTTGAACCTCATCAGATTTCTTTTGGCTCAAGCCTCTAATTTGTCTAAGTCCCTCTGTATCCTATCCCTACCCTCCAGCGTATCTTACCACTCCTCCCAACTTAGTGTCATCTGCAAACTTGCTGAGGGTGCAATCCTCACCATCCTCCAGATCATGAAGATATTGAACAAGACCAGCCCCAGGACCGACCCTTGGGGCATTCCACTTGATACCGGCTGCCAACTACACATGAAGCCATTGATCACTACCCATTGAGCCTGACGATGTAGCCAGCTTTCTATCCACCTTACAGTCCATTCATGCAGCCCATACTACTTTAACTTGCTGGCAATACTGTGGAAGACCATATCAAAAGTTTTGCTAAAGTCAAGGAATAACACATCCACTGCTTTTCCCTCATCCACAGAGCCAGTTATATCATAGAAGGCAATTAGGTTAGTCAGGCATGACTTGCCCTTGGTGAATCCATGCTGACTGTTCCTGATCACTTTCCTCTCCTCTAAGTGCTTCGAAATTAATTCCTTGAGGACCTGCTCCATGATTTTTCCAGGGACTGAGACAAGGCTGACTGGTCTTTAGTACCCCAGATCTCCTCCTTCCCTTTTTAAAAGATGGGAACTACATTAGCTTTTTTCCAGTCATCCAGGACCTCCCCCGATTGCCATAAGTTTTCAAATATAATGCCAATGGCTCTGCAATCACATCTGCCACCCCCTTTAGCACCCTTGGATGCAGCGCATCCGGCCCCATTGACTTGTGATCATCCACTTTTTCTAAATAGTCCTGAATCACTTCTTTCTCCACAGACGGCTGGTAACCTCCTCATCAATACTGTGCTGCTCAGGGCAGACGACTGGGAGCTGACCTTGTTTGTGAAGACAGAGGCAAAAAAAGCATTGAGTACATTAGCTTTTGCCAGATCCTCTGTCAGTAGGTTGCCTCCCTCATTCAGTAAGGGGCCCACCCTTTCCTTGACCACCTTCTTGTTGCTAACATACCTGTAGAAACCCTTCTTGTTACTCTTAACATCCCTTGCTAGCTGCAACTCCAAGTGTTATTTGGCTTTCCTGATTTCACTCCTGCATTCCTGAGCAATATTTTTATATAGTCCTCCCTGGTCGTTTGTCCAGTCTTTCACTTCTTGTAAGGTTCTTTTTTGTGTTTAAGATCAGTAAGGAATTCCACTGTTAAGCCAAGCTGGTCGCCTGCCATATTTACTATTCTTTCTACACATCGGGATGGTTTGTTCCTGCAACCTCAATAAGGATTCTTTAAAATACTGCCAGCACTCCTCCTTGTACCTTCAAGATTAATCTGGAGGCCAAGAGAAAATATACTGAATTAGGAACGAGAGTATGTATCTCCCAAATAGGCTTCTTTGCCCACCATCTAAACACTATGTTTTCACAACATTTCATATAAGCCATCTTTGCTGTTTCTATGACGAGCTATTTTTGCTTGTGGTGCAGTACAAAGAGTTAAAACTTAGACATGATTATCACTTCCTTTTCTCCTGCATCTTCTCAGAAAGGCACTTGAGCAAATCCCCACAAGTTTCACCATATAGTTCAAAAAACATTTGAACTGGAAGTTACTTGAAAAATAAAAAGCATTTTATTACTGAAGCCAAAAGAATCAAGCTTAGGCTCATTCTGGAAAGCAAAGTTTTAACCTTTGATATGAAAGAGTTACTAGCTATAAGTAAAAAAGGTGCATAAGGACTAGCTAGATTAATATGTGAAAATAAAAACCTATACTGCAAGTATAGGAATGAAAAGTGGTTTATTTTACACACAGATCTTCATTAAAAAGTAAGGCTGGTAGTGGAACTTTTTATTTTGATGCATAAACTTGATAAAAGTTGAATGTTACAGAAACGGTGTACAATGCTGAACAAACAAGTCACATGTATAGGGTTTTGTTTTGTTTTTTTTAAAAATCAGAACCAGTAATTAGCATAGACATTTGTGATTTCTAGTTACATTGTAAAGTGTCTTGTGTAGTCATATTCTATTGTTGGAATGACCGCTTGTACAAATTTCAAGAAAATAAGAAGGTACCTGAATCTCTAGTTAAGGTAAACATGGAGTAAAAGAGTAATTAAACACTTACTTTATATCCAAGAAAACTAGGTGAAATCATGCCTTTTGTAAGTGGCCTAAATCTTATTAGTATTTCATTAGATAGGAAAAGTACAGCTTAGTCTAAAGGGGGCAAGAAAACAATTCACTAATACAGTGAAGAATGGCACTTCAAAACTTATGATTTGAATGATTAGGTATTATTTCAAGTTTAATAAATTCACTTATTTAAAAAAAAAACACTTTACCCTGCTAACACTAAGCCAGTTTTGCATGAAATACTGTGTGTGTACATTGAATTGCTTTCTACGATTTACCTTCCAGTTTAACTTGCTTTAGACATGTTACACCAGATAATCTGTCACATCCACAGGTAGCTGATATGAAGCAGATTCTACAGTTTGTGTCCATCTAAAACTGTAGCAGAATGAGACAGCCACGTGAAGGGTTAAAACCCCACACCATTAGCTTAGTTATCAGCTTACACTAGCTGTAATTTATACTGGTACACCTTTCTTGTTTATTCAAGGCCAGACTAGCTGGTATGAAAGCTGCTGTTGGTGGTTCAGAGCTTTCAGCAGCACCACAGCCCCCCTTCCCTTCTTGTTTTAGGGCAGGAAAGCCAAATGAAGGATTCATTTAATGGGACACTGGTATCTTGAAAGTGACATTTCTGTCTGAAAGTGTTGAACTAATATACTAATTGTGTAATTATTGTACCTACTGTTATTACAAGTATCATTTAAGATCCCTCATCTCAGAGATCAAAGAAAGTACTATTTGTACAAATGCAACTGACCAAAAGAAGAGTGAAAGCGACTAGCTCTAATGTGAATTATTTTCACTGTTCTGTTGGGTCAATTGCATTTGTTTTAGAACTAGCATGAGATCACTAATGAACTTTGCTAGGGGATCTCAGTCAGAACATGCATGCTACTTCCCAGTTCCTGCACATAAGAAAAAATGGCAACTTGGTGTGCCTTGGATGTTATTGCTAATCTAAAAGTGACTTCTATAGCGGTAAGACTCACAAATAACCTGCAAAATAAAGTTTTAGGAATGGGCAGAGGATGGATTAGACCTTTATTAGATCACGTACTCTTCAGAGGTCTCCTGACATTCCATGGAAAGGATACATATGAACTCCAAGTTCTCCCCCGCCGTCTGCAACTGTTTCAATTATTTTCTTCATCACTTCTGCATGTCTGAAAGTAGATTAGGACTCTTAGAGATATCATGCCAAGACAATTAAATCTTCCGTAACTCAATAAAATTAGATTATTTATGCAGATTAATAGCCTTAAGTATGACTGGATGGCTATGGAAAGTGGCATTTGGATAGGAAATTTTTTTAACCTTTAGCTTACTGGCATCAAACAAACTCCAAACCATGATGAAGTTATTACCAACCAACAGCTGTTTGGTTAGGCTTCTGAAAGAATAGGGCATACTTAGTCCACATCAGAAAACACCCTGAAAAATGTTATCTTTGTCGGTAAGTTTCATGCTTCACCTTGGACACTGTTGCACTGTGTCAGAGAGGAAGTACAATTTATTCCAATGCTGTCTCAACAATGGAATTAACTCACCTGGGGTAGGTTGCTTCCATCACTAAAACATTGTTTTAAAAAGTTTTGGTGCTGGGCAAGCAGATCAATGCATGAGAGTTTTCACAGACCAGTTTTAAACCATAAGATGCCCTCCATACTGTTAAGTCTCATACTTTATGGTTTAGTATTAGTGGCAATTGTCAAGCTAGTTATGGCTGAGATTCTTATTCCAGATCATGCACAAGACCTGAAAATCAAATCATACTAACAGAATACACTTCAAAGTTACAAGTTTAAAACTCAGATCTTGCTTTTACTTACCTGCCATATCAGAGTTAGAAAGTTCCAGTTTTTTGCAATAGTTGTGTCAACACCTTAAACTGCAGTAAGATTATCTTATTTTATTTTAGGGGGTTTAAGTTACATTTAACCCTTCCACAAATGGCAGTTTAAATTCACTGTCCCATTAATCAAGTCATTTTACTAGCTGTTAGCATAAATCTGACCATGGAGCACTGTGGCCAGAGTGAGATTAAGATCAGGTTCACTAATTATTTATATCTGTATTTTCAGCTAGCATCTTTCATACATGGTGCTTTTCAAAACTATGAAGAAAGCACTTCATCCACCACTGAAACGGGCTGCAGAGAGATAGGAGCAATTAGAATATGTTTAGGGCCCTTCGTTTTCAGTTTTTATTTTATTTAATTTTTCCCAGGAATTTATCAGCATTTATTACAACAACAAAAACATGTGGAAAAAAAAATCGATGAAAAACAATTTTTCTGGGTAAATATTGGGTTTATTTTGGTGGACAGAAGGAAAGGGGAAAAATATTCAGTAGATTAATGCTTCAATGAATGGAATTTAAATATGGTTTGCTGCAGAACTAAAAACAATGCCATCTCTGAGTTTAAGGAAACACTCTCTCTAATCCCAATAAAACTTTTCATTTGAATAAAACAGTTTACTGTTTTAGACTTAGAACTACTAGTCTGTAAATGTTTACATTTACTAATTGGGCCATGCTGTTTGCAGTGCATATACTCAATTTCATCTTTTCTCCTGTTTTTTGGTTGTTTTTTTGTAAATACTTTCAAATACTTCGTGTTCTGAAACTTATTCCAACACATTTTTGTTTTCTTTGCATTTTAGTGTCTCAGATCTTGAAAACGTTATCTGCTAACAGCTTGAAATGTGAACATGGTGGGCATGAGTGTCATCAGTATGTTCAGATGTGTACACACTTCAGAGCTTGTGGGTGCGCTTGTTTACTGTGTGCATCTTCTAGACTAATACATGGCCTTACTTCAACAGACAGCTTTGCATATACACAAACTAATGAATTATCATAATACATATATCTCATGCAATGTACTGGACTTTCCTAATAAAACAAGTTATTTTTTATATATTTGAATGACAAAGGTAGGGCAAAAATCAGAAAAACACAAAATGCTTTTTGTAAAACCTGGGATATTTTCAAATCAGTTTCAATTGAAAATGAAGGGGATTAAATATGTTGCACCATCGTAAGGGAGGAGAAAGTGAGTATTTCCACTTAATGACACTGGGGCAAAACTCTACTCTTTAAGAATAGCTATGGGATCTTTAATATGTCCACACAGACCACAAACCCAGTTAAAGATTTTATCAAAGCTCTACGTAGTTCACTTTGAATTTATTTGCCCCAGAGAAAGGAAGGGCTTGATCATCCCTGCCTGGATCCAAACTTGTGCTCCCAGATCTGATGCTCAAAATACTAAGAAATATTTTGGCCAGTGGCAATTCTACATTTTACATACACTGTCTGCCATGCAAACCAAGTTATGTAATTTGATGGTCAGTAACTGTTCTTTGCTTGTGTAAACTATCACCACTGTTTTTCTTTTATCTCAAATATGGGCCCAGATGTACTCACTTATTGGCATTCTAAACACTGGAAATGTTTCTCTTTTAAAGTGTTTGGCACTTTAAGCTGGCATGTTTTGACACATATCTGGAGAAACTATTTCAGTAGCTGCATATAGATCTGCTCCTGCCAACGCATCAGAACTTTTCACAACCAGGTACAGTCTCAAAGTAAAGATGGCTGTCTAACACATTTCCAATATAACATTTGTAGATATGGCAGGGCAGGGAGCAGCAGTGAGAAGGGATACAGAGTGGGAAGTAGAGAGGACTGAGCAGACAATATTTCTCATGCAGGATGGCAGGGGAGAGAAGGAGGCAGCAAAAACGACAAAGGTTGTGCTTCACATGAAGATTGCTTTAGCTATGCTTTTATTTTAGGCTTTTGTAGTCAAACCTTAATTTGTGAAAAAATCTTCAGATTATGAAGACGAACCAAGGGAAGACTGCAAAGAAATTAACAGGATTTTTTTTGTAAAAATGGTCATCTCAAACTGATCGCTATTTAGGGGAAGCTTACAGAATTTAACGAAAGGGCTCAGATAGCATCATATAAATGCTTAAGTAGATGGCTATTAATTTGCATTCAGTTACAACTCTGTCAGCTCAAAATCTAGCCATTTTGCTCATGTGAATCTGAGAATGCAAATAAGTGGTTACCATGTTATTAAAACAGATATTGTGAAGTGGAATGAGTCAGAGAGAAGAAGTGGTGTTGGGCAATATCAGAGGACCATCTCTCTCACAAGTTATACTACTTGTCCTTACATGCACTTGCTGGGAAATCATAGTCCATTAACATTTTATTAGTCGCTCTGCAATACTACTGTAGAGTGCATTGACAAAAATTTACACAGCAGGTGCTTTAAATATTTATATTTCAGGAGCAGTCAAGCTTTTAGCCTCTCTGAATTCTCTCATGTCAGTTCAGCCATGCTAAGGCTGTTTCATCCTAGTTCAGAAAGTAAAGGAGTTCATTCCATTGCCATTGAATACTTCATCTCAAGACAACAGAACAATGGTGCAGCTTGGTGGAAGAGTTATTACAATAGCACTGCAATTTTTCATTATACAATCTACCCATAAAATGCTGCCCTTGTGTTCCTTAGAATGCAAGACCTGACAGATTTAAATAATTAGCAGTCCCATAGGAGCCAGCATATTAGTGTCACTCTTTCATCCCTACAGTTTTATAAAAATATGCACAAGCACTTGTGAAAGCAGAACAAAGACTGGAAAGATCTGAAGTGTTAGATTTGAGCACTTCATTTTTAAAGGGAAGCAAAGATCTTATAACTTCAATATCAGCCACAAGCCTCCTCCCTTCAAAGTAGAGAAAGAAGAGAGAGTAGTCCTGCAGTCTGTACTAGACTAAGCCAGAAATTCTAGGCTCAACAGTCCCTCACAATTTTAAAGCGAAACATGTACAAAAAGTAATCCTGGGAAATGCTTTTGAGTGTATGATGAAGGATGGCTACCTGGACTCTCAGGAGTTTTGAAGAAAAGATGGGAAATTGTATCTTTGCTAGACATTATCCTGTATCAAACCACACTTTCTGGTTTTCAATGAGAATGAAAAGGAATGTGAGGCAGCCATGTGAAAACAGCAATCTGAAGAACTGCAACCTAAAAGGGTCTTGAAGGCCTTGTTTAATTTAGAGTTTAATCCTTTTGTAATTAGAGTTAAATGTTTGCCAGTTAACTTGAGCTAGCTAGATACTCCACCAATGTTTATTTCACTACAAACATTTGATCCACCCTGTGTCATAGAACAAATGTTTGCAAATGATGATCTACACATGTCAACCATATTAGTTGGCTTAAATTAACTAGCAATCAATTAACTAGTTACACTAGGACTAAGAACTTTCATCCAGGTAAGGTCAAACATTGCTACTCCTATCAAAGAAGATTTGGTGACAGTCATGCATTGGGCTCTTTCAGTCCCACAGCCTTCAACAAATGGAACAGCCATCAAAATAAGCTTCCTAACACAAAGGCCTCAGTAAACTCTCACTGAGAATTTGTTCTCCCAATTCCAAGGACCCTCTTCCTACCAGTGTAGGAGACCAAATGAACTCCCAGGAAAGTCTTTCAGACTTCCATGCACCTTGAACATATTGTATTAAGTGACTAACTTAAGCACTCAAGTTTGAAAATGCTAGCCTGGTGGCTTAGTTACACTTTGTGAATTGTGTAACTCATGTTCATTAAAAAAAAAAAAAGTTATGTCAAAAGAAAAAAGGTTTTCCAGAATGGAATGAAACAGGACAGTCTGGTCCAACAAAAGTGATTTGTCTCTTGGGCTTTCACCATGACAAACGTCAACAGGATAGCAAGTTTTAATAATGAACTAGGGAAAATTCAAAGATCCTCCATAATAAAAGTGTGTCAGTGTGGAACATGTTTATGAAGATGACTTCTGTAGCTGCTCAAACACAGTGAAGTGAACGAGAACTAGTAGCAAAACCAGCATTAACTTTAACTGCAGCTTCCTGGACCTCCAAACTGACCAACACCAAGCCATCTTGGAAAGCACTGAAGTTGGACACACTAGATGGTCTCCCTCCTCTACTCCCACAACACTCATTATAATACAGAGTGAAATTGCACCATGGACACTGAAGGACATAGGAGCGAATCCTTCAGCTGACAGTATATCACCACTTTTTTTTGGGTTAATTCTTTAAATCACCAAAAAATGCAGTTTTAGGTCAAAAAACTATTTGTGAAATCAACTCAAGTTCATATAAAAGTTTTGAGCAAACAAATATCAAAATGTTTCGGAAAAGTCAAAGTCACATTTCATTTTGACCTGATTCAAGGGTTTTTTATTTTGATTTTGGGCACTGACAGTAGGTCTAGAATTACAAAATGGGAGAGGGGGAAGATAGGAGGAGGGGCAGGGATGGTGATGCCCCCACTCCTTAAAACTCACTGGGATGCAGACTACCCAGGTTCAATTTGCAGAGAAGGAATTTGAACTTGGGTCTCCCACATTGTAGGAGAGGGTCCTAGCCCCTGGGGCAAGGGACTCTCTCAATTTCTCCTCTTGAAACTGTTTTACTTACAAATAGTGGATAAATAATTATTGGAGCAGAGCCTTGAACTTAGTCTCCCACATCCTACATGCACGCCCTAATGAACCCATAGGCTACAGAGTCTCTTTCCCTGACTCAGTCAGTCACTTTTCATTGCCCAATTCCTACATCTACAAACTTGTGGATCAGCATTTATTATTGACAAATTGACTAAATGGCTACCAATTGACTACTTCTAACAGGCTTTCACCCATCAAGCAATTGCCAAAACACAACTTGTGTGACACTGTTGATTGAACTGAACGTTTTAAGTAATGATTCAGCAAGTGGTTAGCGTGCGGCTTGCCATCGTATCTCTTTTTCAGTTCCTCTTTTGATACACATGCTACAAAAGAAAAACTGCTGAGTGAGCAGGCTGCCAGAGTGTTGTGAGCCAACAGGTACTTTCCTAGTTGTCGTCAAGCATAGCCCTACGTACATCACATTGCACAATCTATGGGGTGGGCAAGGCTGTGACAGAGATGAGAGGAAAGACTGGAACTTATTTGTTAAGCAAAGATTAAAGCAGCACCCCTAGCTACCGTTTCTACCTGAAATATCTAGAAGCAGCTTGGAATCCAACAGGCTCTTTTAACTTCAAAAGTTAAGTGACTAGAGTGGGCAATTCCCACTCAATAGTCAGATACCTTTCACCCTCTCCCCCATGCCTCTGCCCCAAATCAAGCACTTCCACACCATCTAATTCAGGGGTAGGCAATTTATGGCATGTGTGCCAAAGGCAGCACACGAGCTGATTTTCAGTGGCACTCTCACTGCCCAGGTCCTGGCCACTGGTCCGGGGAACTCTGCATTTTAATTTAATTTTAAATGAAGCTTCTTAAACATTTAAAAAACCTTGTTTACTCTACTCTACATACAACAGTTTAGTTATATATTATAGACTGATAGAAAGAGACCTTCTAAAAGCATTACAATGTATGACTGGCACGCAAAACCTTAAATCAGAGTGAATAAATGAAGACTCGGCACACCACTTCTGAAAGGTTGCCAACCTCTGATCTAATTCATAGACCTTAAGGTCAGAATGGACCATCATGATCATCTATTCTGACCATGTCCACATTGCAGGCCACAGAACCTCATCCACCCCTAATCTCTGGCTGAGTTACTGAAATCCTCAAATCATGGTTTAAAGACTTCAAGTTACAGAGAATCCACCATTTACAATTCAGCTTGATTTTCTGATGGTTCTGAAGCCCAATCCAGCTGCCTGTCTCCCCTAGGTGTCTCTCTCACACACAGGCACATGCCAGATGAGATGGTAGAGAACTGCATATTAAACAAGCAACAACTGCCCAGATCTCACTCTCTGGCTCTTTGAGAGAACAGCTATTTAATTAAAACCTGTATATGCCTCCCAGAGTCTGTAGTTGCATTAGCACTATCAAAGGCAGCTGGCCAATTTACTAGTATCAGCAATAGTTAAATGCTCCATGTCCACAGCCAGAACATATACTAACAAGACCTGTGGTAGCTGTACCACACACTGGCCTGAAGCCAGACTGACAGGACTCAAGGAAGATCAAAATGCTGGTTAATATTGGAGTGGTCTCAGTATAGTCTCCGCTTTCCCTCTCCAACCCACCATCCCTCCAAACAGGAAGAGCAGCAATTGGAGAGACTATCAGCACGAAAAAACTGCTTCTTAAGCACAGGCCTAAGTTCCTTGACAAGAGTGCTGACACTTTGCTCTGCTGGGGAAGGGTGTGGATGGTGAAAGGTGTGTGACAGTATCTACTGATAGTATTCCCCCTGAGAGATTATCCCAATCTCCCCCATCCACCATCTCTAGAACCTTGCTGAGTGAGAGAAATTCAGCTGAAGAAGTTATGTTGTTTGCCAGCAAACTCATGCTGGTAGGTGCAGGATGCCCAAACACCTCTCAGCAAGAAATTCAACTGAGCAGACATGCTAGATTCAATACACCGGGGTGGTCAAACCTGTGGCTCCGCAGCCACATGCTGCTAGTCAGAAGTGGCTCCTTGTATTAATCGACTCTGGGGCTGGAGCTACAGGCGTCAGCTTTCCAGTATGCCAGGGGTGTTTACTGCTCAACCCCTGGCTCTGCCACAGGCCCTGCACCCACTCCACCCTTTCCCACCCCTTACCCGGAGCCTGTAGTGCTCTCGCTTCCCTCCCCGCAAGCCTCCTGCATGCCACAAAACAGCTGATTGGGAGGTGTGAGGAGGAGGTGCTGATCAGCGGGGCTGCTGGTGGGTGGGAGGTGCCGGGAACAGGGTGGGAGAGCTGATAGGGGCTGCTGACGTATTACTGTGGCTCTTTGGCAATGTATATTGATAAAATTCTGGCTCCTTCTCAGGTTCATGTTGGCCACCCTTGCAATACACTATCCATGCCCCAGATGGAACTGCTGGTTGGGACTTCAAGTGATACAATGGAAGAGAGGACAACTTTTCATTGCTCTCATAGGAACAGCATAAGACATGACTTTTTTAAATGCAACCACCTCCATGATTTCTCCCCAATACTCTGTTCACCTCCTTTCACATTTAAGGCACGTCTACAATTAATGCTACAGCTGTGCCACTGCAGTTATGCTGCCATAGCACTTCAGTGTAGACACTACCTGGGCTGATGGGAGGGAGTTGAGAGGTGGTAGCTAGGTCAATGGAAGAATTTTTCCATCAACCTAGAGCATGAGCCCTCCTTCTGTCAGTGGTGCGCATCTCCACTGGGAGTGCTTCCACCAACTGATGGGGACAGTGTGGGGGGCAGTTGCCTAGGTTTCTCAGGCTTCTTACCTTCCTGAGCAGGGAGCCTCCAGGCAGCTGCAAAGCTAGGAGTGGGGATCTGGGGGCAGCCAGGCTGTCTTATCAATTTCACTGCTCCAGCATGGAAATTGACAAGACAACCAACAGCTGAAGTAAGTAACACTGTGTCACCCTAACTACAAAGACAAATGCTATGCCTCTGGTGGGGGTGGAGTTATCATATCGGTGTAGTACAGCATTTAGGGCAGTCTACACTATAGGGTAAGTCGACCTAAGTTACGCAACTCTAGCTACGTGAACAACATAGCTGAGTCGAGGTAGCTTAGGTCGACATATTGTCATGTCTACACTGCACTGGGTCGACAGGACTTTTCTTGTTTCCGATTCCTGTGGAGTATCGAGTCGACGGGAGAGCGATCTGCTGTCGATTTAGTGGGTCTTCACTAGACCTGGTAAATTGACCCCGGTGGATCAATCGCCACAGCGCTGATCCCTGGTAAGTGCAGACACTCTCTTACATCAGCAGGACAAAACTGTATCATGTACAGACAAAATTAGGTCAATGTAAAGCAACTTACGTCGACCTAACTGTGTCGTGTAGACCAGTTCCTACTGCTATCTATACGTGGACTTAGTTAAACCAACCTAATTTTTTTATTGTAAACTAGGCCTTACTCTACTGCAGTCATCTGAGTACCAAGATGACCCGCAAAGTTGCATACAAGGAGAAGTCAGTTTAGCAGCCACTTGACTGTCAATTGTTAGAGCATCCTACTACAATATCAGTACAGTGGACTGCTGCGTGTATAATACCCATTTAGTGTGACCTCTGTAGGGGAAGGTTAGTTAATGTCAGAGGGCAGCCCAACAACACAGGGCCTGTGGACCCAATAGGAGTAAAGGTAACGTTACACCTTGAGGTGTGTAATCCTCACCCTAATCACTACCATAGTGTGGGACCATGTGTGAGAAGACAGAAGCGCCGTGGGATGGACTCCCTTTGTTAACCTAAGTGTCCACATGGATCACTTTTTCTGTTTGACTTCAGTGCTCATGACCCTCTCGGCAACTCCAACACCAGGCTGGACAAAAACTCAAACTGTACATCTAAGAACAGTAGCTGTATCTATTTTAAATCAATTCTGGATCTTGCATATATGGTTGCTGCACTCCAATTTAATCTTGGAATGAGACTCCTATATTTAGAGTCAGACGCAAACAAGGACACACACAGGTTGGTAAGCATCAATAATTTCTCATCTACAACAGGGTGAAGAAGCGACACTGACTTCATGGCTACGCCAGTTTTTACCATTTCATGATGGCTCCTGCAAGGTGAAAGTGTTTATTTTCTACAGAGAAGTTATTCCAATTTCAGACAAGCAGGACTATTTATTGACCAATGTAATGAGCAGAGCAGTATGAACTTTCCCCTGTGCTACTTTATCAATAGACTATCTTGACTTGCATCACTTCCACTGTTATACTTCTGAGCTTCTCTTGAGGCTGTTAGATATGAATACTAAAGCCATTCATTAGTGGCTAGGCTGAAACCACAGAAAGTGACCAAGCGTAAGATTTGAACTTGAGACTCCAGAAGCAAAAAGGCCAGCATGGTATCCCATTGTGTAACCAAAACAATCCTAATGTCTCTGATGTTTGCGGTGCTGTCTAATGGCAATAGCATTAACGGCACTGTCTGAAAGGACCAACAGGCTGCAGATCCTGTGGCTGCACAGAGGCAGAGATAGTGCTCCTCAACCACACACACTCACCCCCAAAGCAGAGCTATGCTCAGTCTCCAACTAACGCTTGTTTGCTACCAGGTCACGTCAAGAATTTTGATCTGTTCAGTGCAACGAAAGCCACCTCTAATTAGAGAGACATGAGGCAAGAACCATAGGAAGTGGTAGTGATGAGCCAGCATAACAGCTACAGAAGCAATTTAAGCAGGTACTGCTTTACTCAGTGGCAAAGGGGTAAAAGTCAGTCCTGTCAATGCCAACCCTCCCCTCCCTGTATCCCCTAGTTGCAAAACTGCAGAGGAGACACCCCACCCCTGGGGGTGGGGTGGGGGACTAGGGCTCCTGCAGTGTTGCTCCTCACCTCACTCATGTAGGTCTGGGGACATACTGCAAGGAGGAGCCAGTCAGAGACTGAAGCTGGTGGAGCAGATGCAGAAGCATTGGCTGTTTGTTCCAACTGCCTCCCTCCCAGGTCTAGCATACACCAGTAGTTTTCAAACTGTGGGTCGGACCCAGTACTGGGTCACGGCAGCTCTGGTCAGCACCGCCGACCAGGCTGTTAAAAGTCCTATCAGCAGTGCTTCCCAGATAAGGCAGGCTAGTCCCTACCTGTTCTGACACCTCGCTGCGTCTCAGAAGCAGGTCTGGTTCCTAGGTGGGGGGGCCATGGGGGTCTGCATGCTGCCCTGCCCCAAGCACTGGCTCTGCACTCCCAGCTAATGGGAACTGGGGGTAGGGGGATAGGAGGGTGGTACCTGCAAGCAAGAGCCACGTGGAGCCACTTGTGTGCCTCCGCCTAGGAGCCAGATCTGCTGCTGGCCGCTTCCAGGACACAGTGTGGTCCACAGTGCCAGGACAGACAGGAAGCCTGCCTTAGCACCCCTGCTGCACACTGACTGGGAGTTGCCTGAGTTAAGCCCGCGCCCCAATCCTCTGCTCCAGCCATGAGCCCCCTCCCACATGCTGAACTCCTCATTCCTTGCTCCACCCCACAGACCTCACCCCCAAACCCCAACCCTCTGCCCCAGCCCTGAATCCCTCCCACACACCAAACCCCTCATCCCCAACTACATTGGGTTGTGGGCATCAACAATTTTCTTCAAGTGGGTCGCCAGAAAAAAAGTTTGAAAACCACTGGTCCACAAACTTAGAAGCCACCTCACGTCTACCTAATAATGTATGCGTGTACCCTGCCAGGTCCCTTCCACCAACCTGTCTCTTACGTCAACTTAATTACTCCACCTGTGCGAGACATGTCACACTTAATTCGAGGCTGATGGGTCAACAGAGGCAGCGTAGACGCAGTGCTGTATAAGTCAACTCAATTGGCTTTCAGGAGGTGTCCCACAATGCTCTGCTGTGACCACTCTGGTCATCTTTTTCAACGCCGCTGCACAGCAGCCAAGTATACAGGAAACATTTCCTGTTTGATCAACATGGAGAGCTCGCCATCCCAGCGGATCATGGCGACTTAACGCCCAAAATAGGCTACAGTGTGGAGTACACAGGATGTGGTCAATCTTAATGACCTGTGGGAAGATGAGTCTGTGCAGGCACAGCTCTGATCCAGCCATAGAAATGTAGACCTCTATGAAAAGACTATGCGAGAAATGGGGGAGAAGGACTACACCAGGAACACGCAGCAGAACTTTGGCAGATGTACCAGAAGACAAGGGAGGTGAATAATCGTTTTGGTTCTGCACCTTGGACTAGCAGCTTCTACAATGAGCTATGTGCAATTCTCCGCGGCAACCCCACCACTATCCATACACACAGTGTGGGTACCTCTCAGGAGTCTGAGTCCAGGGCAGAAGTTGATTAAATGGCCCTGCACACTTAGATCACAAGAGCTCCCACGGTGGACTTACAAACTCCAAATTGATTCCCCACTGAGCGGTAGCCCTTTGGCATTGTAAGCTTCGACAGAGCAATTGCTACTCTTCTCCACTGTCAGAGCAGATCTCAGTTTAGTGTTTCAGGGCTGGGTAAAGCTCTGCAAAAAGTTCCTGGAAAGTGGTCTTCGGCATTTGAAAATTCTGCAGCCACCGCTTCTTATCCCATAACGGCATAACGATACGATCCCACCAGTCAGTGCTTGTTTTCCAAGACCAGAAATGATGCTCCATCTTGTTCAGCTGCTGCGTGACTACCTTCCTCTCCCAGATGCTTATGCTGTCCCCAACACAGCACTTCTGCAAAGACCTCTCATCCATACTGTTGCTACCCCTGAACAGAGGCTTCCTCTGGCCACTTCCATTTTGTGAGCTTCCTCCAAGGCACTTGTGATGATTTGGTTCTGGCGGGACCCAACTGAGTGCCAATTAAGGACCAATTGCTCAAACAGGGCAGTCACAGCCCAAGGCTGGGGGTTTTCCACCTCTAAGGAAAACCAAACCAGCCAGACAAAGATGACTTCGGTTTCACCCCACTGGCTAACCACAAGTCACACAAGCAATTTCCTTAGACACTCCAGTCTCCCAGTATCACCACCAGTGCCACCCGTCCTGGGGATGAATGGTTATGAAAACCAACACCCCAGTAAAAGAAAAAGGTTCTCTCGATCCCAAAGGACCAAGCCCCAGACCCAGGTCAATATATACATTAGATCTTACCCACAAATCACGCTGTTGCCAATCCTTTAGAATCTAAAGGTTTATTCATAAAGGGAAAAAGATAGAGATGAGAGCTAGAATTGGTTAAATGGAATCAATTACATACAGTAATGGCAAAGTTCTTAGTTCAGGCTTGTAGCAGTGAGGGAGTAAACTGCAGGTGCAAGTCAAGTCTCTGGAGAACATCCCCCACTGGGATGGGTCCTTAGTCCCTTGTGTAGAGCTTCAGCTTGTAGCAAAATCCCTCCAGAGGTAAGAAGCAGGATTGAAGACAAAATGGAGATGAGGCCTCCGCCTTATATAGGCTTTTCCAGGTGTAAGAACACTCCTTTGTTCCTGCTGTGGAAAGTTACAGCAAAATGGAGTTTGCAGTCACATGGGCCAGTTTCTGCACACCCTGCTGAGTCACAGGGCGTAACTGCCTTCTCTCGATGGGACAATTGTGTAGGTGATGGTCCTTAATGGGCCATCAAGCAGGCTAAACAGAGCTGACACCAACTTGTCTGGGATCTTTCCCAGTAACACAACACAAGTTTGAAATACAGACAGCATACAGCCAATATTTATAACTTCAACTACCAAAATGATACAGACATACAGACGCATAATCATAACCAGTAATCCGTAACCTGGTCTTAGATACCTTATATGGCTCCCTTTACATAAGATTTGGTGCCAATACAGAACCTTGGTTGCAAACCATGTTCTATATGGTCCCAATTTATATCAATAACGTCACAGCACTCTTACTGCTGCCACAAATGGCGAATTCCCAGCTGCTTCTTTCTTGCCAAAGCAGGCTTCTGCAGAAACCTCCAATTAGCTTCACGCCTCTTCTTCCCTTTTGCAGTTTCATGCCTCTTTTTCCCTTCTCTTTACACTTCCTAGTCAGCCCTATCTGTTCTGCCTCCCAGCCAGCTTGCCATGTACCTCTGCTTCTCCTACTCCACATCCATGTGTCCTAATCCGAGAGTTATATGTATCTTTAGTTGCAATAATGGGGGGCTCAACCAAGTAGATCCACGGGGGAGGGGGGTGGCATGCAGGATGTGCTTGCACCAAATCTACAAAGAGTCAATTCAGAGATGAGTGATTAAACTGGACACTTTCAGGAAGTCACTTGAACTTGTACCTTAACTGACAACCATACAATTCAATAAAAGGCAGAACCTTAATTGAAAGCATGATCCTGCTGGGTAGATAGCTGACAACCAGTCCAAGTAGCTCAACAGCTGGTAGTTAGAAAACTGCAAGACTTAACAGCAGATAACTGTAACCCAAGAGAACCAACAACACTGGGTTCTAAGGCAGCACCATAGCATGAATACAGTCAAAAAATTAGTTTCTTTACATGTAACAGTCTAAGCCAGAGGTGGGCAAACTATGGCCCGTGGGCCACATCCAGCCTGCGGGACCCTCCTGCCTGGCCCCAGAGCTTCTGGCCCATGAGGCTAGCCCCCAACTCCTCCTCTGCTGTTCCTCCTCCCCTGCAGCCTCAGCTTGCTCACTCCGCCACCGGCGCAACGCTCTGGCTGGCGGGGCTGTGAGCTCCTGGGGCAGAGCAGCTGCAGAGCCCAGCCTGACCCAGTGCTCTGAGCTGCGCGGTGGCGACAGCGTGCTTGTTCCAACAGGGCAGCGTGGCTGTAGCACCGCCAGCCACTAGTGCTCCAGGCAGCATGGTAAGGGGGCAGGCAGTGGGGGGATTGGATAGAGGGCAGGGGAGTTCAGGGGTGGTGGTCAGGGCAGTCAGAGGGCAGGGAACAGGGAGGTTGAATGGGGGCAGGAGTATCAGAGGGGGCAGTCAGGAAGGAGAGGGGGTTGTATGAGGTGGTGGGGGGCAGTCAGGGGACAGGGAGAAGGGATGGTTGGATGGGGCAGGGGTCCTGAGGGGGGCAGTCAGAAGCAGGAGTTCTGGGGGCAGTAGGGGGACAGGGAGCGAGGGGGGAAGGGGTGGATGGGGCAGGAATCTGGGGGGGGAGAGGGCAGCAATATGTGCCAGGCCATGACCCCCTCCTTCCCTTAACTGGCCCTCCATACAATTTCTGGAAAAACAAACAAAAAAACAACATGATGCAGCCCTCAGGCCAATAAATACAAAAAACACAAAAAAAAAAAAAAGTTTGCCCACCTCTGGTCTAAGCATAGCTGTCTGCCACCTTCTGGAGTTGATGTGAAAGTGCAATTGGCTTTTTTTTTTTTTTTTTTTAAATTGGATACACAAAAACAACCTGTAGTAGCTTTCAAAATACAATAGGTTTTTGGTAAAAAAATTTAACTTCACAAAAGATCATGCTAGAGTAGAATAAAGATTTTTTGCAGCAAAAGATCAAAACAAGAATAGCTTGATTCTAGACTTTCTAGAAGAGGAGACTCATGGAGAATACAGTTTTGAGATGCTATTACAAAAGAGGCACAAAGGAAAAACCAAACCAATTCTCTTAATGCACATTTAGCACTGGGATGGCTGCTCAAACAATTGCTGACTCTTCTTACCTCTGCAAAAGGGAACAGCTGATGCAGACAGACAGCTGTGGAAGTGTCCACGAAAGGGGAATTTATGATTGTTTGATAGATCACAAAAGGATGAACAAAAGGCAATTTTCATTAGACAGAATGACCTTTCACAAACATATCCATAAGCTGGACTCAGTAAAGAAATACTGAAAGACTGAAGATACCTGCATGGATGAACTGAACACATAGGTGGTGGAGGAAGATGGGGATGATTTTCAATTGTTACTGTTTTTTTGACATGATCTTGACTAATATCTTCATACATGTAGTCTACCGTTAAAGGCTGCCGTTGCTGAAAAGAAAAGAAATGTGTAGCAAGAACAGTGTCGCACAAACAATCTTTTCCTCCTACTCAGAAAGTAGAATAGCACTAATGTAGCATTTTGCAGGTATATATGTTATTTCTGCTTACAGGACCCTAGAGTACTTTATAAACTAAACATAGCACTGAAATCAAAAGTGGCAAGCAACCATAGGGACAACAGGTGAGAAAGGGGATCTTAATGACAGGGCAAAACTCTATTCTTATGAAAAATGCTGCAGGATCCACAGGATCCATACAGAGTAGATATAATTATAGAAACGTAGAATCATAGACTTTAAGGTCAGAAGGGACTATTAAGATAATCTAGTCTGACCTCCTGCACAATGCAGGACACAGAATCTCACCCACCCACTCCTGTATCAAACCTGTGCCTGAGCCACTGAAGTCCTCAAATCATGGTTTAAAGACTTCAAGGTGCAAAGAACCTTTCAGAAAGTGACTCGTGCCCCACGCTGCAGAGGAAGGCGAAAACCCCCAGGGCTTCTGCCAATCTGCCCTGGAGGAAAATTCCTTCCTGACCCCAGGAAAGAATTCTCTGTAGTAACTCAGATCTCACTCCATCTAACATCCCATCACAAGCCATTGGGCACATTTACCACTAGTAGTCAGACAAATTAATTGCCAAAATCAGGCTCTCCCATTATACCATTCCCTCCATAAACTTATCAAGCTTAGTCTGGAAGCCAGATATGTCTTTTGCCCCCGCTACTCCCCTTGGAAGGCTGTTCCAGAACTTCACTCCTCTGATGGTTAGAAACCTTCATCTAATTTTGAGTCTAAACTTCCTGATAGCCAATTTATATCCATAGTACTTTGTTTATAGTACAGTGGGAGAACTGGGAGCTAAACCTGTGGTTTCAGGGAACCTAGATATTTCTAGAATGAGGCTTATATCACTAAGTCATCAAACTTACAAGATTCCATAGTGTAAAGTGGAAGAAGAATGCTTCCTTACTCAACTTCCTGCTGCCTGTGTACACTTGGTTCTCACACCTTCTTGCTTTACTGACAACAGATTTACTGGTTTTCATTCTTGTTATCCAGAGAAAGCCAACAGCTCAGAGAACTACAGTCTTTTCTTTCACATGCACCATCACAACTGGTTACGAAGATCCAATTACAGTGCCATTCAAGGTGTGGCGAGATTGCTTTTACTTATTCTCACAGGCCCAGTAAATCTTGGCTGAAGTCCTGGCTTTACATTGTTCTCCTCAATTCTTGCCTTAAACATATATTTAATCAAGTAGCAACAAACTGACCTTGCTACCTTAACCGGTGAGTCTTAACACTGGGGGAAAAAAAATACTGGTAATACCTCATCATATCCAAATAACCACAGCCTTGGAGTTTGGTAGTATTTGTCATAAGTGATGTAGAGGTCATAAGTTCTGGTCTGCAGGATGGCATCTTCCCCTCCGACATCAGCTTTAGCTTCTGCTATTTTTCTTGTATCAAGAGTTGCCTGAGGGTAAAGATTTAAGATAAAAGAATAAAGTCAATAACAGTAAAACAAATATTAAGTAACATTATGCCTTTATTCACCTTTGCCCCATACCTAAAAAGGCATCTGAAGACCATGGTATTCTGATCAATGTGTCAATTACAATATTTATTTATAACAAAAATTGGTGCTTTTAAAAGTTTTAGTAAATGCATTTTAAAAAAAAGCATATTAGCCATTTGACAGTGTTACCAGTTTGAGCACAAAGTAGAAAGGGTGTTAATGCTGTGGAGGAGGTAGAGAACAGTTCACTCACGTCATCTGTCTCCAATAGCCCACTCTCTTCATATTCTGAAAGGAAAGAGAGAATGTCTATAAGTTCATGCCAAGCTTGTAATTGGTCATCAGAAGCTTAAAAATAAACAACCAAGAGTGCATCCTTAAATTCTGCAAGCATCTAATATACATGCATTATCCAAGTAGACTTCCTAATTTTCCAGTACCATTAAACTACACCTAGACTCTCTAATACTGTAAATCTGAAGATTGTCTACCATGTGACTCCACTAGACACTCATTATGGACGCCTCTAGGACAGGGGTCTCAAACATGCGGCCCGCAAGGTTATTTTTTGCGGCCTGCAAGCTCCTCGCCCTCCCCCCCCCCGCCCTCCCACAGCCTTTACCTACAGCAGCTCTGGCCCTGCCTCGCCCCCACACTGCTTCAGGAAGCCGAAAGAGTCTGGGGGAGGAGGCGGCGCAGGGGTGTGTGTTGATGTTGCTTCAGGCACCGCCCCCAGCAGCTCCCATTGGCAGCGGTTCCCCGTTCCCGGCCAATGGGAGATGCTGAGGGCAGTGCCCCGGAACCTGGGGGAGCAATTTGTTTCCCGGAGAGGCGCGGGTGTAGGGCAGACAGGCAGGGAGCCTGCCCTGCCCCCGGTGTGCGCCAGGCCAGAGCCCGCCCCCCAAACCCTTCCTCCAGTCGAACCCCCGCCTTGAGCCCCTTGCTGCACCCTGCACTCTGACCCCCGCCACATCCCTCCTGCAACCTGATCCCCTGCTGCATCCCTCAACCCCTCCTGCAACCCACACTGCAACCAAGTGCCCTGAGCCCCCTGCTGCACCCTGATCCCCTGCCCTGACCCCTGCCACACCCCTCACCCCAACTCCCTGCTCTGAGCCCCTACCACACCCCACACTCTTCCTGCACCCTCTGGGGGCAGGTAGGGGGCAGAGTTGGGGTGGGGATTTGGGGAAAGGGGTGGGAAGAGGCAGGGCAGGGAAGGGGCGGGGCTTCATGGAAGGGGTGGAGTGGAGGCGGGTTCAAGGGTGGCGGGGGTGTGTGTGTGTCAGTAATGTGGCCCTGGGGCGAATGTACTAGACCTCATGTGGCCCTCATGGTCATTTGAGTTTGAGACCCCTGCTCTAGGAAGTCAGCATTTTTCACTGGGTGAGTTTCAGAAACTGAAGTTTGTGTTCAAAACAGTCACAGAGTTGCCATGCTAGACCTGTCTATTCCACTGCCTACTGGCCTAATTTTCCAGTCACTGACACTTGTGCATTCCAGTGGAGTTGTGGTGGAGTAAACCCAATGTGAAAGGAGAATCAGATCCAACATGGGACTGTTAATAGGCATTACATGGAAACAAGCAGTAGTTCTTTCCTAGAGTGCTGCCCTAGTTACATGGCTGAAATAAAGTGCATCCTATCCGACTTAAAGGGAAATACCTTCCATGTCAGCTGCTTCCCCTTCATCTTCCTCATCATCTTCACAAGAGGCTGGATGTCCTGGTAGTTTCATACTGTCCTTTTAAGTTAAATTGAAAGCAAATGAGAACAATGCTTTACGGACACTTGAATTGCATATCACATCTCTTGAACCCATCTGCCTTGGAAAATCTATTTACAAATGAGTATTTTCCATTTATTCCTATGAAGTCAATCAACATATATAAGAAAAGTGATATTCACATTAGTAGGTACTACATCCTCAGGCATTTAAAGGTTTTTGTACATTAAAAATCCAAAATCTCTTGCTTCCAGATCAACTCTGTTCAGGCTCAAAGTCAAAGGATGACTTCTGTAACTATCCATGTTGTAAATTCTGCTCTGAAAATACATCTACTCCTATATCACCACCAAGATAGAGACTCTGCTGTCAAAGCATAACTGATGAGCCTGCTGTTTCCCAAGGCAGAACAGAATCCAGTTTGCTCAGAGGCACCACACAGACTATACAGCAAGCAGGAAGAAGTTGTCAGCAAAGAGCAGTGACTTGAAGACATACAGAGCTGGTACATTGGGCAAGTCAATTTAAAGGAATCAGGTACAATTATACTTAAAACTAAGTACCTGGTTTAAAGTTTGTTAGTACCATAGCAAAAGCCAGTTGTCCAATAATTCCACAATTGTTTTAAAGCCATACAAGACTCTCAGCTTGTTTGAGACACTGATCCATAGTCTGACAAGTCAGAGATCCGAGATTGGAAAAGAGATCCTTGGTGTTAATGGCCAGCATAATTCCCTTTCCATATAAAACAGGTTCTAACGTTAAAGGTTCTATACAGGCTTGCTAAGTGCATAATAAACTGCTTTGGGATACACTACCTGTGTACTGAAGACACTACATAAAAGCAAATCTTGTAATATTACTACTACACAGGAACGCCAAGATTTGCCATGTTGTATTGGGCCATTGACCCATCAAACCAAGTATCCTGCAAAAAGCAGATTTTTTTTGGCCCTTCTGATGAAGGCAAAACCCTTGCCACACAATGCGTACGTAGAGCCAGTTACACAATGCATTACGTACAGCGCAGATACTTCACAGTCTGAAAGAGCAGGTGACAAGCATGCCAAGGGCTTTTATTTCTGCTTTGAAAGCGTGTATTTGCCCTGGGCCCCATAAACATTGTAAAAATATTGTTGTACAAGACAATGTTGTTGGTCAGCTACAATAGGCCTGTAAGCACCATGAGGACCACCAAATTAAAGTGGTCTGTTGCACTCCTTACCAATTCCACCCCCAAACACTTCACACACCAGATTTATACTGCTTTTAGATTCAAAGAAGCCTTCCAATTGCAGCTCAGAGGCACAGCTCCATTTTAGTCAGGTTCCTTTTTAAGAGGCATTTCTACAGATGCCTTTCACCCAATAATGCTTTTTAAACATATACATGTTATTGTTGAGAATGGAAAGGTTCATGCTATCTTAAGTGCCTCTTCAGCCTTAGAGGAAGCTGAGAGCAGTTGGAAATTTTCCAGATTTCATCTCGGCCCTGTGATGATTTGAGAAGTATGGTGGCAGTTAATAAAAACGCACTGAAAAAAGAATGAATTTAGCTACATTAGTGCCTCAGCAACTGGAGACAGAAGTTTGGCAGGACATGTGACTTGTCCAAATCAAGATGTACCTTCCCTAGCCTACCTTAAGGGACCAGGATCTTAAAACTATATAAAAAACTTGTTGAATAAGCCCCATTTTACCATATAATAAGTCTTTTTTTTTTTAAATCTAACAATTTGTCAGCATTCTAATAGCTCTGCACATGCTCACCTCAAAGTTGAGTGAAATCAGTTTCTAGTTTATAGGTGTATGTGGAATATTAGTGAATGTGTATGTTGAATGGAAATACTCCAGACAAACAGTGCCTCATTCCATGATAATGGGAGGGGATACATGCTTACACTGATATTATAATGGGTTACTATTTCAGTTCATAGCTCACCCCACCTTCACATATTTCCTGGCCTCTGTACTGGTCTTTCATGTACAGAATTAGCTCACATGGCTGTTTAGGGACACTATCAGACATCTATAGTACTTTAACCTTCTAGTATAAAAGTCAATATTCACAAGCTAACAAATACCTTGCTCTCCAGTGTGATCTCCTTAACTGTTTCTGTCCCGCCTGCAATACCTGTTGATTGAACATCAACATTGAAAATAGTCCAGATTAGAAGAGCCTGTTTCTTTATTGCCAGGATGGTACAAATTGCTCAATTAGGTTTTTATAAAATAACTTTAGAATCTGTAAGGACACGTCATTCAGAGCTGGAAAAGACTATCCCTCCCTCAGGGAGACTTATGTAGGCTAATACAGACTAATCATATAGGGAAGACTTATCATGAGACAAGAGTTTTGATAGAGGAATCTTAAGGAGTTTCTGTACAAGTAATGAGTTGGGGGGAATAATTTAACTGATGACTGATAGCTCGTACCACTGCAAAAAAATCTAGTCGGACTAATAGTCACACTGTACTACTCATGAACACTATCTTACACATAGTAACCTCAAGCACATGAAAGCAAGGTGCACTCCAAGAATAATAATAATTTGAGCATGTGGCAAGAGCTACTGTTCATTCAAAGCATCCTGTCCATGTAGCAGCCTTGACTGTGGTTGAACATGCTTCCTTCTTAGCCAAATGTTATTTCTATAGTGCCATAAGTGTATAAAATAATTCAAATAAATACTGACATGTCCCTGTTCCAAGGAGCTTATATTTAAAAAGTAGCAGCTTGCCACTATCAATTAATAAGCATTAGGAGAACAGCCTGATACTGTAGCTACACTAGAGAGCTTTGTGCCATGTAAACACTTTAGTGTAGCTGCTCTAAGGCAACAGGAGGGAGCTCTCCCATCAGCTTAACTACGCCAGCCCTGGGAGCAGTAGTAGCTATGCTGGTGGAAAGATGCTCTCTGGCCAACATATGCTGACTTAATTTAGTGCTGTCCGCATCAGCATTTATATCACTCAAGGGGCTGGCTAATTCATACCCCTGAGCGACATTACTTACATTGACTTAAGCTGTAATATAGCCGAAGCCTCTGTCATTCAGAAAAAGGAACACCCAATGCATTGTCACTTCTTGTCAACCCATCCCACTTATCCTTCTATTACTTCTTGTTTACTGCTGTTCTTCTCCCCTGTCCTGTAATATTACATCACTTTGTTTCGATACAATCTCAGGTCCAGTTAACCAACTGAAGAGGAAGGGGATCTCAGATGACTTCCTCAAAGATATAGGTATTCTCCTAAGATAATGCACTGTTAGTAGACAGCATACCCTACCACTCAGGAAAGGCACAGTCAGCATACTAGCAACGCAACACATCAGCAAATGAACACTGTTTGAGAACAATCATTTCAACTGGCTAGTGAAGTCACTCCTACATATTGTTTCTCCTGCCAGCACTGAAGATACTCTTAGTTCTTCAATATCCTAGCACTGTCAGATATTTTTGTTTACAGAACTGGTTCACAATATCAGTGAAATTCCCAAAAATCACCAGGAGTGACCAATCAAAAATACAGAGATGTATAGTGACAAAAATAAGAATTAAAACATCAGCAGACACAGGATAAAGAAATTAACTTCTTCTGGGGTATTCCAATCACACTAAGGAGTAGTTTCTCTTAGAGCACGTCTTCACTAACAACATCAGTGTAGTCACGGCACCAGTGCTGGGAGAGAGCTGCCCCAGAGCTACCAAAAAAAAAAACACAACAACCCAGCTCCATGAGGGGAATAGCTACCAGTGCTGGGAGAACTGTTTACATTGCCACTTTACAGCGCTGAAACTTGCAGTGCTCAAGGAGGTGTTTTTTCACACCCCTGAGCGAGAAAGTTGCACAGCTATAAAGTGCCAGTGTAGACAAGCCCTTAGAAAGCCTCTGAAAGGCTACACAGCTACTGAGAGATGTTGCGTTACTCAAGGGGTGAAAATGCTTTGAGTACTTTTGATACATAGAAAGGAGAGAAACTTACCTTTAAGGGCTATTCTCAAACACCTTCATTGTGGAATTTAAAGGTCAGCCTTCTCAGGCTGTGTTAAAATAATCATCTACTCAAAAGAAAAGCTGAAAGGAGTATACTATGGAAGAGATTTTGCTAGGCACTTCGGAGTTAGATTGACTACACAGTAGAATCAGATGAATGGTTATTTTTAGTTTTTGAATCTCTCTCTCACAGTGACAAAGGCATCCACTTAGAGAAGTCTGTTTCTAGGACTAAAGCTTTCAAATTTATGTAAAGTACTAACTTAATTTTCTGTATTTAACTAGTTTCCTTTTATCATACCAATTTATCTGGGGGCCCTTAGATACCAAGGAGACAGGCACCTTCTAGCAACACGGAGCTGTTGGGGCTAGAGATCAAAGGTTCATCTAAGGTAGGGAAATATCATAGTTGTGTCATTGCTTAACTAAGATAGAAACTTAACTGTTGCACGTCTCATACTTAAACTCACTGACAAGGGAGGTCAGTATGCCATTCTTCACATAAGGTGAAGCGAATGGTGCTTTTATTTCTCTCAGTATCTCTTTAGTAACAAGTTTGGTCCCCTGCATGTGGGATATTTACCTTACCAAATATAGTAATATGCATCTCTATTGTGCTTCTCAAAGGACTTAAAGCTTTAAGAATCCACACTTCTGAGGTATTACTTCATTTCATGACAGAAACAGACACAGACTAAGCAACTTGCTAATGTCACACAGAGTACACAGGTATTTAACTGGGAATGTAACTCAGGTCTCTCAAACTGGCTATTAAGACACATCACATATGAGAGACATTTCGAAATTAAAATTAAGAGTCAAGGTCTTTAATATTAGTTAGCAGTGGAAAGTTAAAAACAAGCGTTTCAGTACCTGCATTGTGAAATGTGTCTACCCATCCCCCATCACCATCATCTTCTTCTATGATTGCTTCCAGTTCATCTGAATACTCCATCTGTTTACACCGCTTGTAGCATGGCACTGTAAAGATCAGCAAACTCTTACGAGTAATAGAATAACTGCAGTCAGATACTAGACAGAGCAGAGACACTCACTCTGCAAAGCATTCTGCAGTGAATACGTTTCCCCAGCCCCTATTTGCTTTCTGTGGTACAAGGTTGGTTTTTTTTGGTTTTTTTTTTTTTTTAAATAGGTTAAAAATACAAATTTAGACAAAATACGTTCACATTATACAATTTCAGTACATTTGGGTTAATCTTTTAGGATTTCCAACTTTAATTATTCGTGTGAATTTAGTGCAGGGGAAGGTAAGATGATACTTGGACTCTAGTTAAAGAGCTGGTACGTTCTAGGCAGTGATTACACAATCATCTTATATTTTTCTGCCACTTGTCATTGTGCCTCAATCCTGACCTGTAAGGGTCAAAAGGGAGTTTGAGTCTAGATTTTCTGAGACTGCGAACCATTTGGTGGTATCTGGGAACTACCTATCCATTTGTTTCATGCATGTCACTGAACAGCTTTTAGTTAGTGCAGAACTTGGCTGAATTTGAACATACAACTTTTACTGGTTATCTGCTGGGCAGACTTCTACTTAAAGTGCAGTAGTCATGTAACTGACAGATCAGTTTGTCATAAGCTGACTGTAGACCTTCTACAAAAAACAGGGCATGGGGACAGGGTCAAAATGAAAACTAGAGGACATCCCCCAGGAAACTGGTTAGTAGGGTGCTCTGTGGCATCTTTTCTGCAAGCATTTAACTTAAGTCAGAGGTTACCAGTATATCATGGTCCCAGACAACTGAGTGCAAGAAACATGGAATCCTGGATTTTCTTCCTCTGAAGAGTGACCGGGAGAGAAAGGGCACCAGAAGACCCCACAGAAATTGCAAGTACATCACTTAGCCATGCAGTCATTGCTATTGCCTGCATAGCAAGTTCATTGCAACTGTAGGCAGCACTGGGGTGGGGTGGTAAATAATTCAATTACTTTCTCTGCAGACCACAGGACATTCCACTGGCCCACTGAGGATTTCAAGTCTCCAAAATAGGCAAGTCAAGTCAAAGCATGGAATACCACCTCATGAGGCCATAATTCCTTCTCGCAGGCCTTCAATTACATAGCCCCCTCAGTTCTAGATTACAAAAACTACAATTGCCTATCACAAAAATGCCAAAGTTTGAGACAAAAGACAATGTTTCTTTTGTGAAAAGAAAGCTTCCCCCATAGTTTTGGCTCAGATGCAAGCTTTCCTCTTTTAGAGCAAGTGGGGCAGTCAGCACTACCATTATACAATGCTTTAATTTTGTGACCATCAGCTGACCTGTTTCACAGCAGAATTCTGCAGTTTCACTAATATGGTGATCTGAGTTACATGGTTTGTATGAGATTAAAAGTATGAGTGTTACCAAGTAAAGCATTTTGGAATAATTTTAGTAAGCCAGGAAGAACCAGAAGATCCAGTATTGGGGAGGGTGAAGGAAGAAGAATTTTAAGTTAAAATATCACCCTTGCTAACCATTGTGTGTGGAAGGGCGGGGGAGAGGAGGTGGAGGATTAGAGGAAGCAAGCAAGGAAGGAAAGATAAGGAGAGTTATTTAGTGTTTCTGGACTTAAAGTTTTCAATTTCACAATGCAAGCTGCAATGCTCACCCCAAGCATATATTTATCATCTTCATGCTTGGTGATGACAGATTCTGTGAGACAAGAGATCTGAATACTCAAGTTCAGACAATCTACTGCTTGTGTCACCACAAAATTAAAATGCAGAAGATACAAGGGAAGGTAAGTATTCATTAACAATTTTATGTAGAAGGTAAAATTTGGGTGCACAAGCATGTTCCAATAGGCCTACAATTATTTTCCCCTCGAGTCATTCACAAGAGCCGTACTGCATTCAACTCCAAGAGTCATTCTTACCATTTTTAGTTACCAAAAACTGCTTGTCTGTTGGCAGATAAGCCTTAACCTTTAATTCTTCTCCTGAAGCCCTTTAAAGAAAGCATACCACAAAAAAGTGAAAACTTGTTCTGCAGACAAGAACACTTCTATTTTCAGTCTGTGTGGCCAGAAGACAAAAATACCACCTTCCTGCTTCTATTTGACACTAGTAACCACCACATATGTAGTAGCAGAACTTGAGATATACTGCAAAAACAACCTACCTCTTTGCAATTTGAAACATACCAAGCTGACCAATGAGGTGAGCCCAAGTGTGAGCAGGAAGGGGCTGGGAAGAAGTATATTTAAAAGCTTTCAGCAGAATCACCTCACAATCTATTGTGACGCTTGCCACGCTGATAAATCTAAATCTACTAATCGTATATTGCCCACATGCATTAGTTTTTGGCTTGAACAATAATAATCTAGACACTAATGTTATGTTCTAACCACTAACCATTTCATGATTTATTTTTGTGATGCAAGAAAGACCCTGTTAAAATGTACTGAATACATTTTTTGTACATTCTCATTGCATTCCAGAGAGGTAAAAAAAAGCCTTCTCAGAGTGACTATGGCATGTATATTCAGAGATAGATTAGAAAATGCTAGTCTATAACTCAGCTGGATATGGACTCAAGATCAAATGTAAGTAGTGTAAGCTATTGTTTTTAATATGAAGGTTACAACAAGGCAATGACTTCACAAGTAGCCCCTTGTAGTTAGTAAGTTCAGTGACTCTCTGCCACCATGACAGAGAACATGGTCTCAAGATTTCAGATTCCCCATAACCAATGGAGCAAAGAAAGGCCCAAGGGAAAATGAGCCTGTATTACCATTGGAAATTCAAAGTATTCATACCAGAGTGGTCTGTTTTCTATACCACCTCAGAAGAAACCATCCTAACTGCAGCTACAAATCGTAGGTGATACAAAAGCCTCCCCCACAAAAGTGACTGTAATTTGGATCATGACAAAGATATCAATGGCATGGGATCTATGGCCAGAGTTCACGTCTAGATTTAGTTCTTATCTGCATTAGCTGAGATATACCATACATTTTTGCATCTGATGCAAATGTAATATGACAAAAATGTGCTGTTCCTCTAGCTTTCCGCACCTCTAGCTCTTTGTGCCTCGTTCTCTTTTACTTACCATTGCCAAGTAGGACAGTGGTGAACTAAATGGTCTCCAGCTGCCACAAACTGTTTGGGCACAAAGAAAAAGGTGAAATGCGTACGTAGTATAAGGAAACTCTTATGAACTTGAACAGTATTAACACTTCCGTTGTACAGAGATCACATTTTTGTAAGTGTGTTCCATCTTCATAGCACTTTATGCTTTAGAGATCCAGTGAAAAGAAAAAGCATTTGTTTCCTCCAACTGGTGTAGACACTGATTGATTTCTTTCATCTCAAGGAACCATGCAGTAAAGACAGTCATAACTGCAAAGATGGACAAAACTTCTAAGAGTTTTCTCTATACCTTATGGCAAACCCAAAAAGGTTTATCAACATTTACCAGGCTAGTACATTTAAAATATACTAGTTGTCATAAATATAAAGGGAAGGGTAACCACCTTTCTGTATACAGTACTATAAAATCCCTCCTGGCCAGAGGCACAAAATCCTTTTACCTATAAAGGGGTAAGAAGCTCAGGTAACCTGGCTGACACCTGACCAAAAGGATCAATAAGGGGACAAGACACTTTCAAATCTGGGGAGGGGGAAAAGGCTTTGTTTTGTCTGTTGTGTGTGCTTGCTGGAGACAGATCAAGAAGGCAAGAAATCCAACTGCATTAGAATTAGTAAGTAATAATAAGGGAATGTGTTAGCTTACCTTTATTCTGGCTTGTAATTTTCCTTGTCTAGAGGGAGGTCTTGTCTAGAGGCAGGTTTATCCCTGGATTTGTAACTAAGGTTTTGCCTAGAGAGGAAATCCTCTATGTTCTTGAGTCTTTTGTTATTCTGTAAAGCACTTACCATCCTGATTTTACAGAGGTAATTCTTTTACCTTTTATTTAATTAAAATTCTTCTTTTAAGAACCTGATTGATTTTTCATCGTTTTAAGATCCAATAGTTTGGGTCTGTGTTCACCAGTACCAATCTGTGAGGATATTATTCTCAACTCTCCCCAGGAAAGGTGGTGTCAGGGCTTGGGAGATTATTCTCAAGCCTGCCCAGGAAAAGGGGCGTAGGCAGTTTGGGGGGATATTTGGGGAAGGTAGGGCTCCAAGTGGCCCTCCCTAAACATTTGTTTAAGTCACTTGGTGATGGCAGCATCACTAATCCAAGGAATAGGGGAGTTTTTAACCTAAGCTGGTAAAAATACGCTTAGGGGGTCTTCACGCAGGTCCCCACGTCTGTTCCCTAAAGTTCAGGGTGAGGAGAAAACCCTGACACTTGTTCACTCCACCATGAAGACAGCAATGAAAAAAGCGAGTTTTATTTGCCCATGGGGAAATTTACTCTTGCCTATATCAGGATTTGACAAGACTGCTTTATTAAATAAATTCTTGTTACAGTTAGCAATACAGGCAAGTAGAATTTGGATTGACATTTAATTTTTGTGAAAGCTTTTCTTCTTTAAAAAACCCAAATGGAAGTATTTCCTCATTCTCAATTTTAACTATAAGTTCTTAAAAACATTTCCCTGCAGTGTTCAAAGCCAAACACTGTAAAATGAAGAAACTAAAGTGAAACGGACATCACTTATTCATTGTTGAAGTCGAGAGAAATGCAAGTAAGCAGATACTAGTATTATAGCATGGCAGTGCCCAAAGATGCCAATTATGAATGGATATCAAAAAGTGTGTTAGGTGCTGTGAAAACATATGAAAATAGGTCCCTGTCCTGAAGAGTTAGATTTTAAAAACTCTTAATAAACTATAAATAGTAACTGAGGTAAATAAATTTCTTAATTATGTTTCTAGTATATTTTTAAAAAACAGAAGCATTTAAGAGCTACATAGAGTGAATATTAATGCAGTCTCATGCAGTCAATTGTTTGTCCCTTTATTCTATTCATAATGGGAAGGAACAGTTGAAGTTTTAAAGCCATAGTGAATTTGTTTTGCTTGTTCTTTACAATGTTATTACTTTTGCAAATGACTTACACATCTGTTGTTCCAGTTGCTTCCCCATTTTAAAATACTACTTCACAGTAACATGCTACTCAGATGACAAACTCATTGCAGAATGGCTTCACAGGCTATAGTATAGATTGGCCAACCATTTTCTCTCCATGTGCTCCAAAAACAATGCAAGTCAGCATAACAAAAATATCACAAAGTTTGTTCAGTATGGATAATAGATTTACTCCATGGAAAAGTAATTTCCTCTTTCTAGGAAAGTGTCTGGAGACTGACCTCTATCAAAAGAGATGTTTTACCATAATGGGGAAAAACAGTTTAAAATTAAAACAAAACAAAACAGGGAAGACCTATAAAGTAATTCACTCATACATGAAAACACTCTGTATAATGTAGAAAACTGCAGCATTCTTTAAAATCCTGTACTTGTTTAAAACACATGAATGGATTGTTTGTAGAAATGGGGAAAATAGGTACATCCTAACCATTTTAATGACATCGTCAACATAAGATGTCATTTTAAAGTGTTTTCTTACCTGGGTTAACCCTGCAAATTACTAAAATGAACTTTAAATCTCATTTGTTTTTCATCCTTCAGTTTTTACAGTGAAACTAAGCCAGTCAGTTTCACTTTGATTTCCATGCAGTAGTCCTATGAACAAAGGTTTGTGTTCACAGTACTGCAAGAAAATGTTTAACTTAAACATCCTTAAATATGTTAATACAAATAGTTTTCAGTAAGCATACATTTAAAATTTTATAAAATTAAGTCTGGTGGTGTCCTTTTGAAATGTTACTAGTAAGGATTTAACGGAATACTCATGTGACATCCAAAAAAAATGTTAACATGAATTCAAATATCTATCAATATACTAGAAACAAGAAGAGGCAGGACAGGAGTTTAGCCAGGTGATACAGTGGGTAAATTAGCTAGCTAGCCACCTCAAGAGATATTATTAGACCTAGCTTTAGACCATAGGATCAAGTCACAAAACTGCCATAGAATTAATCACAATCTGCAATCAGCATTTCAGAGACCAAAAAGACTGGAACAAAAGAAAAAAAAAATATGCAAGCATGGAATTGAAATGCATTAGCAAAGTGGTACAAGTTTGTGGGCCAGCAAAACAAGCGTTATCTGGCAGTAGGTACCCCTTCATTGCTTGCGTATATTGCAGTTCACTGACACACTCAAAGAGAACATATGAGCGCTACCATTAACAAGACAGCCTCCTCTTACACACCTGACAGAATCTCTCTTTAATGATAACTGTAGAACAGGGTAAGAGCTACAGCTCCTAGAACAATTAGGCATAGTGGAGGAAGATTTTTCAGAAGCACAAATGGCAGCTGGACCCTTAAAAATCCTACCCTATATTGGTCAAGGCACCCAACCTTGGTGCAATGATTCACTACTTTACTCCTCTGACCATCTGCTTTACTATGGTCTGTTTCCATAGAGAGGAGACACCCTTTTAAAGCAGGTCTTTCACCGGTTCTCTTTGACCTACCTGCACTCTCCCTTTTCATCCCCCTGCAGAAAATAAACTCAGCCACGGAAACCTACCAAATGGTCAAACAAAGAACCAACCGAAAATCAGTTCCTCCATGGAGCTAACGATTGAGGTTAACACAATACATTTGAAGATACTTTATGTGGGACTCTTAAGACACAATGATGCCTAATAAAGAGACACTTTCACAGATTAAGATACACAGAACAGCTCTGAGTCTAAAATAAAATTAACAACATGGGTCATGTTTATGAAGATAAAGTCAGAACAAGGGGTCCAACTGATACAACATACTTGTGGCAGAAAGGCTACCCAGTCAGGGAACCCACCAATGCAGAGTTGGAATAAAAAGCCGTAACTCTTTGAAAGCAAATTGCCAAGATACATGGAGAGCACACGTGCTCTCAATCTCTTGGGAATCACTACCCTTGAGTCTAGAGGACAGGCAGTCTCCTCACATCCTGCAAGAAGAATGTATGCCATAATATATGACACCAGTGGTTCATTAAATCTAAGATCCTGCCTCTGGCATGGATTTATCTCTGATGCTGCAAACGGCAAAGACGCCCTCCACAGTGCATATAGCCAGCTGACCCAAAAGGAAAACCCCTTCTAATTAGATATCCCTGTGCAGCTTTTTGCCACAGATGATGGGGCTAAGTGTCAGTGGTTCAGAGTTATCTAGAATTTTTTTTTGGTGGTCACCATGAAGTTAGAAGAAAATACACAAAAGCTACCTCAAAAGATTGTTTAGCACTAAAAATTGGTTAATTCTATAGTACTCCAGTAGGCTAGCAAAAATAATCTCCTCTGGCATATAGTGTAGCTCTGTAGAAATGCTTCAGATGCCAATATTGGTATAATATTTCTGCCTCATGTATCTTCCTATGTTATTTGTCAGCCTCGCCACCACTATCTTCATTTTTGTCTGATTCTGTCTCCTTCCTTCTCTGCATTTGTCTTTACCTTACCTCTCTCCTTCACCCTCCCTGCTTCCATTTTACTCTTTTGTAGTCTCTGAGTAAACAGTTTCAGAGACAACAGCTTTCAAATGCTAGCCCTTACCATCCTCGTGTAAAGAAGAAAACTAAAAAACACCATTGCATTCGATACAGAGAAGAAACTGGACAGGAATTTGTAATCCTTGTTTCCTTTTACAATAGACTCCTTTGTAAGCTGCTACTACTTACTGGAAACATGGCCAAGCTAGGGGTAGCCTATAGAGGAGTACAGAAAAATGCTTGTGCATGGCAGGTGGCCAACAATATGTTGTGACCCCACCACACACTCAGCAGCAGGGGAACAAAACAGATGGTGGAAAGCAGGGGCTGCTTTAAGCAAGCTTGGGAGGTCCCTGGATTGCTTAAGGGAGGGGGAGTTCTCAGTCCAATGAACTCTTTCCTGCTTCGATTTCAATGCAGAATGGAGCTGCTGACCCAAGAAAACCAAACCATCTAAACCAGGGATGGGCAAACTTTTTGGGCCAAGGGTCACATCCAGGTGGGGAAATTATATGCAGGGCCAGGGCAGGGGGTGGGGTGCAGGAGGGGTGTGGGGTATACAAGGGGGCTCAGGGCAGGGGATTGGGGTGCACAGGGGTGCAGGATGCAGCAGGGGGCTCAGGGCAAGGGAGTGGGGTGCAGGAGAGGTGCAGGCGGGGGCTCAGGACAGGGAGTTGGGGTGCAGGAGGGATGCAAGGTGCAGGCAGGGATCCCAGGACAGGGAGTTGGGGGGTAGGGTACAGGAGGGGTTCAGGCTCCGGCCCGGCATCACTTACCTCAAGTGGCTACGGGGTTACAGTGGCGCGCACGGACACGGTGCCGGCGGCGCCACAGGCAGGATCCAAAGCACTAAGGGGCCAGATCCAGCCCGCAGGCAGTAGTATTCCCACCCCTGATCTAAACAATGTTCAGAGAAGGGTGGGTTCTCCCTCAGCCTATATTAGGATGCCTAGGGCTTGCGCTCCAAACTCCATTCCAAGAGGAATTCTGTTACTGACAGACTGCAACAGCAGAAATACTTCGCACATACAGCTCTACCCCGATATAACACTGTCCTCGGGAGCCAAAAAAAATTATACCGTATTATAGGTAAAACCATGTTATATCCAACTTGCTTTGATCTGCTGGAGCGCGCAGCCCCGCCCCTCTGGGAGCTGCTTTACTGTGTTATATCGGGTCACGTTATTTCGGGGTAGAGGTGTAGTAGGAATAGTAATCACATCCTCAAATTTTCACTAAGTTAGCAGTTGCAAGAGTCAATTTAAGATTGATTATAATGTTATGGCAACTTTTACCACAAGTTATTACTATTTTAATAGCTTCTTTAAGTACATTTCATAAGTCTGAACACTCACCTCTTCAGGAGTGATGACTCCAGTTTCTTTAAACTTTGACTCCTAGAATAAAGACAATTCAGAAACATTTACATCTCTGTTGACATTTGAATCCCATTCTCCAAAGCTGAAGAAACTCTGCTAGGCTATGATCCTGCAACACTCTCTCTCTCTCTCTCTAGGTCAGTGATTCTCAAACTGTGGGTTGTGACCCCATTTTAATGGGGTTGCCAGAGCTGGCTGAGACTTGCTGGGGTCCAGGGCTGAAGTCCTCAGACTTCAGCCCTGAGTGGCGGGCCTCAGGTTACAGGTCCCTTGCCTGGGGCTGAAGCCTTTGGGCTTTGGTCCCCCACATCACCTCATGGCAGTGGGGCTCAGGCTTTGGTTCCTTCACCCAGTGTGTTGGGGCTCAGGTGTCAGTCCCCGCTACTGGGCTCATGTAGTAATTTTTGTTCGCAGAAGGGGGTCATGGTGCAATGATGTTTGAGAACCTCTGCTCTAGGTAGCTCTGTGCACCAGCTTGAAGGAAGCTGTGGGGTCAGTACCCTAGTTTGTAGCCAGCCTGCAGCCATTTTCTACAGCACAGAACATTAGCAAGGAAGCAGTTGTTTGCAGAATCCAAGAGGTTATCAGAACTGCCACATAATCATAGCATATTTTTCTGCAATTATCAATAGTTCAGTTGGCTAATAGGAGAGCTCCTGTGATCAGTGCTATACTTGCTTAAGAGGCAGAAAGCCAATTAGAACCAGGTACTCTCAGCCATGATTTCTGTAACTGCGCCAAGTTCTAAAATAAAAAATATTAACATAATGCATCAGTTTGAGATTACAAAAAGCACAGAAGTTCAGTAACGAAGAATGATTATTCCCACTGCTAATGTGCCTTGGACCCATTTTGTAGAGATATTTTATTATTTGCTTTTTTGGTATTTAGCCATTCCTTTATTGTGCGCCATGTGCAAATAGTTTTGAGTTTCTTGAATTTTCTCATGCTGTTTTCATTAACTTGTTCTCAGTTTGGATAAGGTTCACTGAAATCTTACAGATAACAGTTTACCTTTGCATTCGGACAGACATCTAGAAAGTTTGTTAAGTGTAAAAAACAGGTGTAATTCATGCTCATGTAAACCCAGAACGCACAGAAAGTTTTAGACTCCAGAAGAAATAACATCAGCACTGAAAGACCAGAAGTTTCCCACCAGAATTTTAAGACTACTGAAGAATGAGAGAACCAGTAGTTATCCATATTTGGGATGTATCACCCATCTCTGTAATATCTGAGGTGGATTTCCTTCCTACTGCACTGAACAGCCCTCAGATTTCATTATCAAGTCTCAGGCCTCTTTTCAACCAGTTCTCTGACTCTGGGCTACAATTCCTTGCTGTTCAATCCTCCAACATCATTCAGTCTTCAATTAAACATACGTTCTACTGCTTCCACTGCCAGAGTTAATTGCCATAGATGCACTGCATGGGGCCCAGACAAAGTCTGAGAATGTCCAAATTGTCATCTTCTAACAAGGAAGCTGGAAAAAGCAAAGTCTTGTCCATATCAGCAATCTAGTCTCTCTCGTCCCCTGCTCCAAAGATGAAGGAAAAAATATAAATTAAGTGGATGATTCAGATGAGACAGGCAAAACTCTTGTGGTACCACTGCGAGACAATAGAATATCAACACTGAATGCCAATGAAGATTCTCCTTTTAAGAGTTTGGGATAATAAATCTGAAGACTTTACGGCAGTGCATTGTGTTACGGTATCAAAGTCTCAGAATGCAACGACCTTAGACCTCGTTCCCAAGGTGCATCATAGAAGTCTGGGATCCTGAGAGTGGGTGGAACCAAAAACAGAACAGCCTGGATCCCCTGTCAACCTAGTGAAGTTTAAAAAGCTTAGCGTCTTTAGAAGGTAAGGCTACATTATGCTGCATTCCTAGTGGGTATTTTGAAAATTCCATCCATCTGTAGTAGAAAGAGACTGAAGCAGAGGCCTGGTACAAGGCTTGAAACAAAGTCAGCAAAAGTTATGCTTTGAGCAAAAGTGAGGCCCTCTCAAAAGGAGATACTTGCCTGCAAGTTCACTGTTCGGTACATGAACTCGACGCCAGTATTGCTAGCATTGCTAAAATACACTGATTATGTAAATACATTTCAGCAGGCTAGGACAAGAACACCTCAATCTAGCAGATAAGATGGTTTGACAGAAGTGATGACTAGTGATGTTTTGTCTGAAATATCAGGAGAAAGGTACAGGGGAGCTACTAAATGTCATGAAACATGTAAGGTGATATGCAAGTTGTTTATCCCAGAAGGCTTGTTTCAGTCTATAAATCCTGGAATGCTTCACTTTAATCCTTTGTCCAGCTGCTGGTTCACTGTCATGGGCAAACATTTATTAAGTTTACCTGTAGCACATATAGGGAACTAATACTGTGCTTTGTTGGCAATAAACTTGGCCTAGCACCTTCACCACTGAACAGAGTCTGTGGTCTTCTTCAGCAGTTCAATCAAAGTCTGCTGTTCAAGCTATCTTGTCAGAGCCTGTGCAGCACATAGCAAGAACATACACACCATTCACTTGGTTTTCAGTTGCTGTTTTGTAGCATTCTAGTCTCTCACAAGCAGCTATTCAAAGTGCAAGGATGATGAACAGCACGTGTCTTAGAATCATAGACTATCAGGGTTGGAAGGGACCTCAGGAGGTTATCTAGTCCAACCCCTTGCTCAAAGCAGGATCAATTCCCAACTAAATCTTACCAGCCAGGGCTTACCTTAAAAACCTCTAAGGAAGGAGATTCCACCACCTCCTTAGGTAACCCATTCCAGTGCTTCACCACCCTCCTAGTGAAAAAGTTTTTCCTAATATCCAACCTAAACCTATCCCACTGCAACTTGAGACCATTACTCCTTGTTCTGTCATCTGGTACCACTGGAAATAGTCTAGATACTTTAATACAATGTGTTACAGTGGTTAGAAGGGGAAATTTGGAGTTAGAACTCCTGGGCTCTATTTCTAGCACAGCAAGTGACCAACTCAGTAAACTCAGACAAGTCACTTCACCACCCTCTGCCTCAGTTTCTGTCTCTATATTCTCAATCACAGTGATGGGCAATGTTACAAAAACTTAGCTAGAACATGGACATCACCATAATATTTACTTCACAGGGGCAAGAAAATTCAGTTCATGAATGAAGAATGCTATAAAGTGGTCTACAAACAAGGATCTCTTACGTGAAGTACAAAATATGTAAGGAAGTTACATTACAGAAGCCTGAACTGATCAAGAGGATTGCGTTTTTGATTTTTCCATTAAAAGGGTCCCAGTAGAAACAACTCTTCTGAAAGCATACACTAAAGGTCTGAGAGCAAAACTGTCTTCATTACCTGGACTGAGGAAAATCCAGACACTAAACTGACAGCAAGAGAAGAAAATGGGGATTTTTTAAAAAAAATCATCAGTTTTAATACAAGGAATTATTAGTAACAGAGGCAAGAATACTTTGCAGTAGAACAGCTACATGTAACAAAGAATTAAAGTGACAGTAGTACCTGCATGTGTTACAGCTATATAAAGTACAGAAGTAGATAGAAGTATTTGCACGTTACAAGGGTTTGGCGAGTATTAGGCTAGGTCTAACACAGCAACCAGACACTCATGGCAGGCACAGGCCAACTGCATTGGTTTAGCTACTGTGCAGACACAGCCTTATTTAAAGGCCTTGCCTACACACAAAAACTGTACTGCTTGAACTACACTGGTATGATAAGAGTGGTACAATCCTCCCACCACTCCCCGGAGTGTGGACTCATCAGTTATACCCAGGTGCTTATACCTGCATAGTTTTTTTCTATAAAGGAAGGCGAACAAGCTATAGTGGTTAAGGCACCTAGGGTGAGCAGATAGCAAATGTGAAAAATCAGGACAAATTTTTGGGAAGTGAGACAAGGAAGGTATAGTTGTGTATAAAGACAAAGCCCTTAGTATCAGGACATCTTGTCACCCTAAAGGCACCTTTCCACCCAGAAACTGCACCTAGACTAGTACAACCCCTAGTACAGGGGTCACGCCCCTAACCAACACAGCAACACCGGCACCAAAACTGTCACCGCCCAGGCCTACGAGTTGGTACCCGAGGGCAAGTCACCGTTAAGGGCTCCCGGCCCACCTGTGGCCGAGCTCGGGGGAGAAGCCGGGGCTCTCCCAGTGTCCGGGGCTGCGCCAGCCGCCGTCTCCCGGTCCGGAGCGCCGCGGGCTCCCTCCCCGCGCTGTGACAGCCCCGCACGCCCCGGGGCGCCGCTGGCGACACGGGCAGAGGCAGCCAAGGGGCCGTTTCGCGGCTCTTGCTGGGACACCAGCCTGCTCCAGACACGAGCGGAGCGGGCTGCGCCGCCGCGGGAACCACCCCGGGGGTCCGACGGGAAGAGGCACCTCCGGGCCCAGCCCCTCCGCCCGGGGTCAGGCTGCGGCGGCCCCACCGGGCGGTACCTTGAGCACGGGAGTGAGGTACTCGGCCACCTCCAGCGCCTTCCCCTTCACCGTGTTGATGACGTTCTGCATCCTGCCGGCGCGCGCTGGGCTCCCCAACGCCCACAGCCCCGCTCGCGCCTCAAGCCTTCGGCAGCGCCCACCACCAGCCGGAGTCACATGACCGATCCCCCCCACACACGTGATACAAAAGCCCAGACAGGGGAAAAGCGCCGCTCACAGCTTTATGCTTGCGCGGCAGATTGCCGGCTCGAGCCCAGAACGCGCATGCGCACGTGAAGAGCCCTCTCCCTGCGCGCACGCGTAGAACGGGGGAGGGCCGGATAAGGAAGACGAGAAAGGGACGTGCGCAGCGGGCTGCACGGGGAAGGCATCACATGACTGTATGGGGCGCTCCCCTAACACGTGACTAAGTGTCAAGGGGCGGGCCGCTAGTTGTCTATCACTGCGCGTGCGCGAGTGGTGATGCTGGCTGGGGGAGCTGCTGCTGCCTGGTGAGCTGGGGGGCGGGGTCTGGGAGCGGTGAGGGCGTGTGTCGCTCCCTGACCCCGCGATGCGGCGGTGTCTTGGTGGCGGGGCCGGCGCGGGAGCCCTGGGAAGCGGCGCTCTCTGGGGCGGGGCTGCCTCGCACTGGGAGCGAGCGCGCGGCCCGCGTCAGCCCAGAGCTGCATGTCGGGGCATCCGGTAGCCAGGGCGGCCCGTGCCCAGCGCTCCCCTCCCCCACCGGCACCAGCCAGGGTATTTACTGCTCCCCGTCAGAGGCGGGCCCGTGCGGGTGGCCATGCTGCCGGCGGCCCCTCGCGTCTGTACTGCAGCAGGGCGCCCCCGGGAGCAGCTTTCTGGGGTAAGCGCCGGGCTGAGCAGCTGTACATGCCACGTCTTTGTACCCACGATTTCTGGGCACCTGCAGCCTCTTCTGCACTGACACGTGATTCAGCCCATCGGTCTCCAGGCAGTTTGCCAGCTTGGCTCTCAGGGCATGTCTGCGCTACAAAATTAGGTCAATTTTATAGACGCCGATATTTAGAAATCAATTTTATATAGTCAATTGTATAAGTCCCCACTAAGCGTAGTAGGTCAGCGGAGTTCATCCTCAATACTGTGGCTCGCATTGACTCATAGAGTGGTGCACTGTGGGTAGCCATCCCACAGTCCCTGCTGCCCATTGGAATTCTGGGTTAAGCTCCCAATGCCTGATGGGGCAAAAATGTTGTCGTGGGTGGTTTTGGATACATGTTGTCAATCCCGCCTCCCTCCCTCCTTGAAAGTGATGGCAATCGTTCCGTGCCTTTTTTCCTGGGATACCTATGCAGGTGCCGTAGCACGGCAAGCATGGAGCCTCACTCAGCTCAACGCAGCTGTTGTGAGCATTGTAAACACCTTGCGCATTATTCTGCAGTATGTGCAGTGCTTGGCTAGGAACTGCCAGCACGAGGATGATTGTGAGGAGGACATGGACACAGACATTCGTGAAAGCATCGGCTGTGGTAGTTGGGATGTCATGGCTGCGGTGGGGCAGGGTGATACAGTGGAATGTCGATTCTGGGCCTGTCAAACAAGCACAGACTGGTGGGACCACATAGTGTTGCAGGTATGAGGTGATTCCCAGTGGCTGCTAAACTTTCGCATGCATAAGGGCATTTTCATGGAACTTTGTGAGTTGCTTTCCTCTGCCCTGAAGCACAGGAATACCAAGATGAGACCTGCCCTGATGGTTGAGAAGCGAGTGGTGATAGCCCTGTGGAAGCTTGCAGTGCCTGATTGCTACCAGTCAGTTGGGAATCAATTCAGAGTGGGCAAATATAACATGGGGGCTGCTGTGATCGAAGTAACCAAGGCAATCACTAACCTTCTCCTAGCAAGGGTAGTGAGCCTGGGAAATGTGAAGGTCATAGTGGATGGCTTTGCTGGAATGGGGTTCCCTAACTGTGGTGGGGCGATAAATGGAATGCATATCCCTATCTTGGCACTGGACCACCTTGCCATCCAATACGAATACTGCAAGGGGTATTTCTCAGTGGTGCTGCAAGCACTGGTGGATCGCAAGGGATGTTTCACCAACATCAACGTGGGATGGTCAGGAAAGGTGCCTGATGCTTTCATCTTTAGGAACTCCAGGCTACTCAAAAAGATGCGAGAAGGAACTTACTTCCCAGGCCAGAAAATTACCGTTGGGAATGTTGAAATGCCAGTAGTTATCTTGGGGACCCAGCCTACCCCTTGCTCCCATGGCTCATGAAGCTATACACAGGCAGCCTGAACTGGGGTAAGGAGCAGTTCAACTATAGGCTGAGCAAGTGCAGTTAAGTCCTTTAAACGTTTAAAAGCCTGCTGCCGCTGTTTGCTGACTAGGTTAGACCTCAGCGCAACCAATATTCCCATTGTTATTGCAGCTTGCTGTGTGCTCCATAATATCTGAGAGAGTAAGGAGGAGATGTTTATGGCATTGTGGGAGGTTGAGGCAAATCACCTGGCAGCCAATTTTGAACAGTCAGACACCAGGGCGATTAGAAGAGCACAGCTAGGAGTGCCGCACATCAAGAGAGGCTTTGAAAAACAATTTCATGACTGGCCAGGCTACGGTGTGACAGATGCAAAACCACCCCCTTTGTTGAATGTACTTCCCTGTACAATTTCTCCCCGTTCCGCTTCCCCCCCCCCCCCAGCTGGCAAAGGAAATAAAGTCCCTATTATTTTGAATCCATGCATTCTTTATTTATTTAAAAAAAAAAAGTGAGATCACTGACAAGGTAGCCCAGGTGGGGTGGAGGAGGTGGGAAGGACAAGGCCACATTGCTTATTGCACCTACACTACAAATCACAGCTGTTTGAACGACAGCATTCTCTTGTTTGGGCCATCCTCTGGAGTGGAGTGACTGGGTGACTGGAACCTTCCCCTCTGCGTTCTTGGGCATCTGGGTGAGGAGGATATGGAACTTGGCGAGGAGGGAAAGCGGTTATACGGTGCATGCATAGACTCAGAAGGGACCAATGTGATCATCTAGTCTGACCTGCACAAAGCAGGCCACAGAACCCTACCCATCCACTTCTATAACAAACCCCTAACCTATGTCCGAGTTATTGAAGTCTTCAAATTGTGGTTTGAAGACCTCAAGCTGCAGAGAATCCACCAGCAAGTGACCCATGCCCCACGCTGCAGAGGAAGGCGAAAAACCTCCAGGGCCTCTGCCAATCTGCCCTGGAGGAAAATTCCTTCCCGACCCCAAATATGGCGATCAGCTAAACCCTGAGCATGTGGGCAAGACTCACCAGCCAGCACTCAGGAAAGAATTCTCTGCAGTAACTCAGATCCCATCCCATCCCACATCCCATCACCGACCTCTAAGCATACTTATCTGCTGGTAGTCAAAGATCAATTGCCAAAATTAAGCTATCCCATCATACCATCCCTTCCATAAACTTATCAAGCTTAGTCTTAAAGCCAGATATGTCTTTTGCCTCCACTGCTCCCCTTGGAAGGCTGTTCCAGAACTTCACTCCTCTAATGGTTAGAAACCTTGGTCTAATTTCAGGTCTAAACTTCCTAGTGTCCAGTTTATACCCATTTGTTCTTGTGTCTACATTGGTACTAAGCTTAAATAATTCCTCTCCCTCCCTAATATTAATCTCTCTGATATATTTATAAAGAACAAGCATATCCCCCCTCAGCCTTCTTCTGGCTAGACTAAACAAGCCAAGCTCTTTGAGTCTCCTTTCATATGACAAGTTTTCCATTCCTTGGATCATCCTAGTAGCCCGTCTCTGAACCTGTTCCAGTTTGAATTCATCCTTCTTAAACATGGGAGACCAGAACTGCACACAGTATTCCAGGTGAGGTCTCACCAGCGCCTTATATAACTGTACTAACACCTCCTTATCTCTGCTGGAAATACCTCGCCTGATGCATCCCGGAGGCCAATACCATCTAATTGCACAACACTGTGTCTGCACTACCCCAAATTTGACCCAAGAAGGTTGATTTTAGCGCTACTCCCCTCGTCGGGGAGGAGTATAGCAGTCGATTTTAAGAACCCTTTAGGTTGACGGAATAGGGTTGGTTGTGTAGCCACATTGCTTATAAAATCGACCTAACATGGCTAAATTCGACCTAACCTTGTAGTATAGATCAGCCCATAGTGAAACAAAGTTTGTGGCTTCTGCTCTTTGTCTTAGCAGCACCAATAAGAAACAGGAGAGGGTTTCTGTTTGTGTTCTCATTTCCTAATTTCAGTGCTTCAGATACGTTTAATTTAGTTAAATCTTGATCATGTTAATATATGCTGTTTAGTAAGACATGTTTGTGTAGGGGTTTGGACTACTATAGTTGAAATCTATGGAAATGAATGAGATCCTGTTTCAGCGTGAGACTTAGTAAATTGCCAACGGTAGCAACAAGATTGTTTTTTAAAATGGTGAGAAGTCATCAAAGAATAGATAGATAGATACCAAGAATATGACATTTGTTTAAACCCAGTAGTTATTCAGCATTGTACAAATACATTCATTTTGTTGTCCAAAGGGCATTGACAGCCAGACAGCAGAATGGAGACCAAGTGCTGCAGCCCGTCTTTATGGTGCTCCAAGTCAGCCTTGTACACATTCCTGCTAGGAGGAGCATTTGTTACCTTAGGTTCAAGTCGTATTCTCCTGATGAAATATTCTGCCAACGAAGGTAAGGCAAGATGTTTAATATATAATGCATTACCTGCAGAAATTAGTTTTCTACTTTGGGTAAAACAATGTAGATGCTGAGATTAAACCACTCTATTGCAAATATATTTACTGCTGAATGTGTCATCAAACCTAGTATGTTTATCCTTGCCTTTCACTGGCAGGTTTGTTGGGAGCATAAATGTTTTAATACAGAATCTGTTTCTGGGGGAGCAGTGTTGTCTAGCATAGTGTTTCTCAAATGCAGCCACCAGGGGCTTTTCTTGTGACCACAGCCTCCTGGGTGGTGATTGGTGGGGCAAGGCAGGCACAAAGCAGCGACCTCTCCCCAGGGGCCACCAGGAGTGGTTGGGCCCTGCCCCCCTCCCGGAGAGAGACAAGCTGGAGGAACAGGCAGCCAGTGAGTTCCCACCTTCCCAGGGGCAGTGGGATTGGGCTTCAGTTCTCGGGTGGCAGGCTTCAGCCATGAGGCTTTGGGCTCTGTCCCCTGGGTGTGAGGCTTCAGGCTTCATTCCCTGGTGCTGTGGTGATGGGCTCTGAGCCCATGCTCATCCCCCTTCTGCTCCCTGCTGCCTCTCCCAGTGCCCATCACCGCTGGCCCCTGCTGCCTTTGTACCTGCCTTCTCATGCTCTGAGGCCACCAAAAAAATTGTTTTGAGAACTCCTGGTCTAGTGGATAGAGCATGGGACTCAGGACACTTGGATTCTATTCCTCATTCTGCCGCTGGCCTGCCGGGTAACCTTGGGCAAGTCGGTGCCTCTGTTTCCCCATCTGTAAAATGGTGGTATGACACCTCTTTCATTTAAAGCTCTTTCAGATCTACTGATGACAAGAGTGATATAAGACCTAGTTGTTGTTGTTACTGTGCATTGGAATCTGTCAGAGAGTTTTTTCTAGCTGAAAACCTTCTATTTAGCCCTGATGTGCTGATGTTGGAAGGTGCTATGCCCTCAGCTCTCACAGAAGTCAATCTTTCAGGATCAGGCCTTCTGTTACTATATAGTATTGTGGCTGCCAACTTTAGTAAAAACTGATAAAAAGTATGTGTGAAACAGATTTTAAATACTTACAGCAGTTCTGGCTAACAATGAAAGGGCCTAATCCTTGAAGAAGGGTTAGCCAACTTAACAACCTCAAACTTGTAAAATTGTCAGTTTTGTTTTGTGTGAGCAAAAAAAAAAAAGCTCAAATTTAATTAATTTTGGAAAGTATGATTTTTCATATTTCAGTAGCACTCTGTAATGGCTGAACTAATTGTACTCAGCCTTTCTTGAAGAATTCAAACTTGTGAACTTGAGACTAAGCATGGAAAACGTCAGCCTGGAAAGTGAAATGTTCAAGAAGTTCTGTGCCATAAAAAATGTGGAATATTTATAATTAAAGTCATGAACATAACCTTAAATAATGCACAGTTTGTAAGTTATGGGACCTGGTCAAAACTTTTTTAATGGATGTGTTTAAGCGATTATCATGGAATTGTTATGCTCTTTCTGCTGCTCTAAATGCGATTGGAAAAGTTGGATGAGTAAGAATGTTTATTTGCTATAATAATTTTGCTGAATTTTACAGATAACAAATACGATTACCTTCCTGCAACTGTGAATGTGTGCTCTGAGCTAGTTAAACTGGTGTTATGTATGACAGTGGCACTCTGGATAACAACAAAAAGTAAGTTCATATGGCTAAAAATCTGTTAGGAAATGTTCACCTTATACTTTAAATCCCTCTGCTTTTGTATGATGGATTCAAATGTACAGTAATTGTACTATACACGCGGTATACTATGGTACAGCCTTTTTGCAGTAGGAATGGAGACTGTTATCTTCACTGAGAGTTAACTTGAGTTGCACGCTGCACTCAATTAACTCCTCTTGAGTTAGTGTAGCTCGAGTGACAGAGGCTATACTGTAAAATTGTACAGAGCAATAAGCAGCACAGAATGATTGTGTTAGCAGCTGACAAACTCAAGCTGTAGGCTTGGTCTACACATGGAATTTATATTGGCATAGACCCCACTGTAGACTCAGTTATGTTGACAATACTTTTATCAGTGTAGCTGAAATCATTCGTGGAGGTGGTATTCGTATGCTAACGGAAAACCCATTCTGCTGGCGTAGACTGTGTCTGCGCTACAGGACTATGCTGGTATACTTATGCTGGTATAGTCTCTGTAGTGTAGACATACCCAGAGTCTGTACCAGGGTGGATTTGATTTAAATCAAATCAGGAAGACTCGATTTAATCATGGATTTCTACATAAAAGTGCATTCTTGTTGGTTGTTATAACCTTAATATATATTATTCACAACTCAGATGTAGGTTTCATTTTTAGAAGATACATGCTATATATTTTTAAAGTGATTTATTTTGAAAACTTTTCAGATTAGTTTTACAGTTACATCAGAAAATGAATGATTGTTTGGTTATTTCATTTACCAAAGGTAATTGAAGCAGATTTTTATGAAGTCATTGGGAGGTGAACTGTTTCCAGTTCAACAGGTTAATCATTAATATTTGGAGGATTTTCTTGCCTGTTGTATTAGGAGGAGAACATCACCAGACAGACACATTTAAATTGTTTTATTTAACTAAAACAACGTTATGTATTCTGGATGGCTTTTTTTCCTTCACAGCAAACATCATATTTTTACAAAACAAGAATATGCATTTTTGAATTTAGTTAAACATTCAAGTTTTTAAAATCAGGTTTGTTTTTGTTAAAATTATTTTTAACTAAAATAGTTAAATGAAATATTAAAACAAAAACAAAAATAAATAGACTATGTCAGTAAGGTCAACATGAAAAACTTAAAATATTGGCTTCTGCAGCTCACTCAGTCGTTTTCACCTTAATTTTCCTGTTTGTTCATAATCTGGTCAAGCTTTCCTGCTTTTTCTGGTCTCAAATGATTTCTCAATTAGGAATGAATTAGTCCAAAGGAAGAAAATATGCTTTCTACACCAGCAGAAGAAGCTACTGCTGTTAAAAGTGAGATTATCACATCAACAGTCTCTGAATCCAAGTGCTTAAGGGAATTCCACGAGTTCTTAGGTGTGACTTTTTTTAAAACATCATCAGCAAACATGTATTTCTTGAATGGTTCTTATTCCTAAACTAAGTCTCTTTTATGGCCTGCTGCCATTATAGGTTTTCCCTTCTAGTGAGAGAATGATGTGGTAGATCTCAAATCAGTGAAGGCTACAGTCAGAAAGACCTCAAGACTTTTGGAATATGCTGCTCAAACAATTTCACTTTCATTTCTATTGCCTGTCCCTCTCTTCTCACATTTATCTTCAGACTTCTCCTTGCCCAGATCTTTTAGAGAGAGGTAAGGGATTGACTCTGTGTACACAAATTTGCAGAGGGACAATAGGTCTGTTATTTCTCATCTCTATATATTATTTATTTATTTAAAACATTTTTGCTGTTAACAAGTGTGTTATCTCTGGAGACACAAATTCACAGTTTGAGAACTGCAAAACTAAGCATCTCTGATGGTATCTTCTGGATTGAGCACTGAGTCCCATTGGGTAGATAGAAAGATTAGGTCCTGGAACTCCTAAGATTGGATCCCTAATGCATGAACTATTGGAACTCATTTACAAAATTTTTCTTAAACATTACATGAATATATTGTGTCATACTATAGAATTAGAATTTATAATCCCTATTCCATGATGAGATATCTTTGAGCTATAATGTATCTTAATTAAAACTATCTTTAGATAGATTTTTTCCTCAAAAAGCCTTTAAATAACAAAAATCTGATTTTTTTTTAATCATTTATTTTTATCCACTCTGGTCTGGACACCTTGACAGGCAGCCAACTCAAGTAAAAAGCACCATCATGCTGTAGTGAAGAGTTTTTGTGTATGGATAGGACTAGAGCTAGGGGCAACACTCAAGTTATAACTTGAGTTAACTCTGAAGTGAAGACAAGCCCTGGGTCTGTGATCTCTTCGGATCTTATCAGCTAAGCCAGGGTCAGGCTTGGTTACCTAATACTGTAAAAAGTGCTGATGGCGACTGTTATGGTTCTCGCGATACCCAGGATTGTGAGTCACCTTATTACCCTGTGCCTCCAGCGTGAGGGGAGTCTTGCTTGTGCCTTGTGGGCATCAGTTCCCTAACACCAGCCTGTCAGCCACTGAAGCACTCTCCTCTGAGCTATGCCAGTCCTGTCTTTACCTTTCAGATTAACAGTAGTGCATTTTGGTCCCTGAGTCCCTTCAAGAGTTCCCCGGTGATATCCAGCCGCTGACACTGACTACTCTCAGAAATCCCAGATCCTCTGCCCCCAAAGGCACAGTGTACTGCAGTTCATTAGTTTTACCTTAAATCCTCTCCTCTATATAATGCACAGCACTTACAAGCACTTAAAAGAAGATTAAGAAAGAATAGATGTTAAATGGTTAAAATACAAAGCAAAATCCTAAAGGATGAACCTGGGTCTACGTTCATTAATAATTATCTTTCCTATCTAAAAAAGTAGGTCCCGCCTCCCCTCCCCCCCTCAAAAAAAATAAAAAGAGGACAGTCTGTAGCAGATCTGGCTGGCTTCACAAACTAGGATCCAATTTTTCATGAACATTCCTGTGCCTCAAGATGTTTCCTCCTCAGTGTAAGTATATAGAGTATCTCTCCATGCTCTGTTTTGTACTGAAACAATCTTTTGTCTCTATTCCTAAAGTACATCCATACTACCTGCTGGATCGGTGGGTAGCGATTGATCTATCGGGGATTGATATATCGTGTCTAGACGAGACGCGATATATTGATCCCCGAATGCGCTCCCGTCGACTCCGGAACTCCACCAGAGCGAGTGGTGGTAGTGGAGTTGATGGGGGAGTCTTGGCTGTCGACTCTGTGCCGTGAGGATGGGAGGTAAGTCGAAATAAGATACGTCAACTTCACTACGCTATTCTCATAGCTGAAGTTGCGTATCTTACATCGACCCCCACCTCCCCCCCCAGTGTAGACCAGGCCATAGGCAGGGTAATTCTCTGTCTGTTGTAGTTTCTTTTTTTACCTCCAAGTGGTTTCGATAGTTTGCAGTTGCCTCCGATGGTTTTCCATTGAAAATCTTGAGAGAGAGCAAGGCTAGACAATTGAGCCTTCATCACTAGCTAACCAGGACAGGGGGTGACATTTCCTTCCTGTTTGAATGAGCCATCACAGAGACACATTATCCCCTGGTGACATACTTCTTCTCCAAGTCCATAAAGCATACTTTCAGTATAACTACATTGTTCCTTAAATATTGCCCATACATGCATCTTGCAATGGTTATGAATCTTGACAAGTTACAAGCTTTCCATAGATGCCTTATATATTATTATTTATGGATAATTATCCTGCAAGACATGTTTGCTGTAGTGAGTTTGTCAGGTCTGAAGTGAGTTATTTGCAAAGAACGGGACCCTTTGCCAAGCAGCCTCTGTGTCTCAGCAATTCAGTAGGCTATACTCTTCCTTCTGAGCTGGTGCTGATTCAATGTCGCAGCACAGTCCATGCTGCTTGTGGTACCTTCCCCTTACATCCCCCCCCCCCCCCCCCGATCAGACATCAGTTTCTGATCACTTGTGGTCATTAAAGATTTTATGCTGATCTGCTGAATTTCACTTTAGGTAACTATATTCTGTCTAGCAAATTTCTTCCTGTAGTTTGTTAGATACAGTATTCGTCAACCTTAGAGGGAAGGGAGTGATCCTGTGGTTCAAGTGTAAAACTGGAAACGAGAATTTCTTGTTCTGCTCCTTGGCTCCATCACTGTATACTTTGAACAAATCCCTTAACTACACTGTTCTCCAGTTTTTCCAGTGTACATTTTGTAAGACTTGTTTCATGTTTATAAAGCACTTGGAGAGACTCATAGGAAAGACACAAGAGAATAGTAAAATTATTGTTGATTGTAGTTCCTTCTTTTCCACCCAGCCTCTCTGTAGCTTTTTCATAAAGTGAAAAAGATCAGTGGTTAACCTCACCATTTCAAAAAGCAAAGTAATAGAAGACTGATACTTTTGTACAGGAGAGAACGACAACCTTGTGGGACGTCAACTATTTTGTAATAGAGACTGAAAAGGAACTTGAGTGAAATACTGGTTTCCACAAATGTTAATGAAAAAGCCCAAATTCAAGCAGATCATAAATACAGTGCGCAGCCCGTGTTTTCAAAAATAAACTAAACTGGATTTCTCCCCCCCCCCCACAAATGACTACAGCACCCAACAGGCTATTGTGTGAAAGAGGTAGATAAAAATGGCCTGTCTTCCAAAATAGGTTGATTTCCTAACTGTAGTAGGTTGACCTTTTTCCTTGTAATCAACTATGTATCAAAATATATATAACAATCAATTTCTTTTTTTTTAACCAGAAGCCACTGTGACATGTCTGCTACATGTATTTACTTGAAGGCTCACACATGAAAGCATTGGGCTATCAGCCTGGACAGTGTAGTTATGTCACTACCAATCAGTGTCAGCTGAGTAGAATTTCCAACTTCCCAGTCACAGAAGATGAGGATTATAACATGGCAGTGCCATGTGCATGTGTGTCCTTTTCCATGTGCTCAGCAAATAAATGCTGTTTTTTAAAGTTCACGTTTAAAGGAGTAAAGCCTTTATGGGCAAGTGTCCACGCTGATGATCTAGAGGTGGAAAGACATATTAGGTCATCCAATCCATCTCCCTGATAGTGAAGGTTTTCTACCTACTGCATGTTATTATACGTACAATGTGATGGGGGCTAATTTAGCTACAACTAATCAGGAAAGAAATCTTGGAGTCATCGTGGATAGTTCTCTGAAGACGTCCATGCAGTGTGCAGTGGCAGTCAAAAAAAGCAAACAGGATGTTAGGAATCATTAAAAAAGAGATAGAGAATAAGACAGAGAATATCTTATTGCCCTTATATAAATCCATGGCACGCCCACATCTTGAATACTGCGTACGGATATGGTGGTCTCATCTCAAAAAAGATATACTGGCATTAGAAAAGATTCAGAGAAGGGCAACTAAAATGATTAGAGGTTTGAAATGGGTCCCATATAAGGAGAGATTAAAGAGGCTAGGACTTTGCAGCTTGGGAAAAGACGAGACTAAGGGGGGATATGATAGATGTATATAAAATCATGAGTGGTGTGGAGAAATTGAATAAGGAAAAGTTTTTTACTTGTTCCCATAATATAAGAACTAGGGGGCCACCAAATGAAATTAATGGGCAGCAGGTTTAAAACAAATAAAAGGAAGTTCTTCACACAGCGCACAGTCAACTTGTGGAACTCCTTGCCTGAGGAGGTTGTAAAAGCTAGGACTATAACAGGGTTTAAAAGAGAACTAGATAAATTCATGGAGGTTAAGTCCATTAATGGCTATTAGCCAGGATGGGTAAGGAGTGGTGTCCCTAGCCTCTGTTTGTCAAAGGATGGAGATGGATGGCAGGAGAGAGATCACTTGATCATTACCTGTTAGGTTCACTACGTCTGGGCACGTGGCGTTCTATCCTGTCGGTAGACAGGATACTGGGCTGGTTGGATCTTTGGTCTGACCCAGTATGGCCATTCTTACTTATGTTCTTATGTTTGATACTGATGTTTTTCTCCTTCTGTATATTTCCTGGATAGAGCACCTGTCATTCCAAAGTGCTTTACAAACTTTTTTACTAAGCAATTTAATTCTTTGATTTGAGAATAAAGTGTAGTCAGATCAACGAGAAGAAATGACGTACACCTGCATTCAAAAGACTATTGATTGAGAATGCCTATGGGTACATTTATCTTCCAAACTTTCTCCCCTCAAATCTAATATAGTTTGAAGGGAAGCTGAAACTAGTCAGCCCATTCCCACCTAAATTTCCCCCTTCACCTTCTTCCCCTTGCCTTATCCTTTTGAGCCTTTAAACACATCTTTCTTCTATTCCTCTCATCCGCACCCTCAATGCTAATCACATTTAAAATTACATTATGTTTTAAGACACACATCCCCTGAACATTTAAGCACATGTAATTATTATTCTTTTTTTATTTGTATTACCATAGCACATAGACACCCCCATCACAGACCAGGATCCCAGCATGCTAGGTGCTGTACAAATCTAGAACAAAAGTGATCCCTGCCACAAAGAGTGTACAAACCGTGTGTAATCTTGCATCTTCTCCCCTTGCTCCCTCTCTGTTTTGTCTTGTCTTATGTCATATCGTCATTTAGATTGTAAGCTCTGTGAGAACAGGGACTGTCTTTTTGTCTGTAAAATGCTACTGTACTTTGGGTGCTATATATGCAGGTCTCTTACATCTAGGCTTTTGTTTCAAATCTAGGCATGCTCAGTAGTCAGCAGAAGTCATTTCTATCTGACTGTCATTCTTTAGGCATCAATAATGATGAGTGATCTCATCCTAGTTCCTAGTGAGTATTGTGCAAAAGGACCACCAGCCTTGTTGATGGTCTCTCTGCTGAGGCAGAAGACCAAATGACCGTTGAGATTGAACTCCTGTCCTTAGAGTTTGTTGCTTTAGGTGCTCAGTTAAGGCAGATTGATGAGAGTACTGGGGAAGCTAGTGCTGCCTCTGCTTGTGTTGTGTATCTCCCGTGGATTAATGGAAGACGAAGATCTCCAGGGCTGTCATTCTGACACTATTCATCAAATGCTACATTTGATTTAAAACAAACAAAAAAAGCAGTTGCTGTCAGATGGGGATTAAAACACACTTCTGTTAACATGGAAAGTCTTTTATATAGATTTTCATCATTCTAATCAAGTTCATTTTACTGATTGATTTTTTTCCTTTTCTTTTAGAGGGACGTTCGTATAGTGACTTTGGATGCACCTCATGGAGGGAGTTTTGTAACTACATGAAGTGGTCAATTCCAGCCTTTCTGTACTTTTTGGATAACCTGATTGTTTTCTATGTATTGTCCTACCTCCAACCAGTAAGTATACACAGAGCAAATAAAAGAGCATTGAAATGATCCAAGTCTCTCTCTTGTTGGAAGTTTGCTAGTTGGGGTTTCATGGTCCTGCATTTGATCTGTCTAAGGCTGCCGTGTACACAGAGACCATTTCTATTAATCCCTTCCATCCACCTGCCCATCAGATCCTGTTTTGTAGCTTCCAGTTGAGAGAGAATCTTTCTGCATTATCTACTTCCTTCCTGATTTAGAGATAGTGTTGAATGACTTCACTGTAATGCAAGACTTCGACCTTCCTCCTCCTTTCTTGAGCTCAGTTTGCTTTGAAGGTGGGTTTTTAAGTCCTGTCCCCCATACAGCTCCTACGATTAATGTCTTTATATGAATGACTTAATTCAGTCACTTTTGTATTTTGCTTTCTTCTATTCTGCATTGATACCATTATGATCAAACCTCAAAAGTGAGAGGGAGGGGGAGGTGGAAAGAGTATTGGATGCTGATTTTTTGCATTTAATTACCTCCAGTACCTAAGCTAGTATCCTGTGTGACAGACATTTGCTGCTTTTATTCATAAACCTGGACTCAATCTACAAATGTTCAGAAAACTGTTATCTTCATTTTAAGCCTGGGATTATTGTTTTTTGGTTCAAATTTTATTAGTGTTGACTATAAAATAACAGGGAATTCTCAATATATTTATCATGACACTAGAGAAACTATAGTTAAACTCAATCTAAACTTTTATTTTCACTCTCGGGCTGTCTCAAAAAATTGTCCTTTAAGGCTCAAATTTCTGGCATGGACAGCATGTAGTCAACAGGACTGTTGCTTTTGCCTGGTTTACAAATGTCTGGTTTTAGAGAGGGAAAATTCTGAGTGATTTAAAATAACATATGCACTGTTTTATTAGTTTTTGAAAGGTGAGCACAAGTATAATGCCCTGAATAATTACAAGATCTAATGTTTGAAAGATTATATCCACATGCTGTCATTTTCTTAAATAAGCAACTTGGCTTTTGGTTGAGGGGATCTTTTATAAAGATCGTACAGCAAGCTTATACACACGCTAGTAATTTGTATTTCTTCCCTTAGAGCCAACGCTGTTCAATACCCTTTATATAATTCTTTGTCTTTAACTTTCGATCTGGTATATTTCATAGAGGTTTATTAAATTGTAGCGCTATAATGGAAAAACAAGAATGAATAACTTTAAATCTGACCTCTTGTGTGTATTCATTGCACTTAGTATCTTTGACTAAATGGGAACACAGAACTGGAAAATGTGACCTGCTGCTTGGCAAATAATACATTAGATTATAATGGAAAGGGACTGCCTTTTTACTGGTTAACGCAAGACAACATTAATGTAAAGTTAGAGTTGTGAATTTAAAGACATAAGTCATGAAGGTCAGAAAATACGCACAACATGGAAATTATTTATATAAATATTTGATTAAAATCTATTATGTAATGAAGAGATCTTTCTTCATAAAGGTCTACGGCAGGGGGAGACTCAAGGTAAGTTAAACCCAGATTTCTGTGTTTATCACTCTTAGTTAAACAGGCTGTGAGATAAGGAGAGGCATATGACAGAAAAATATTTTTTAAAAATTATTTTTAACCTCTGTTTCTGTTCGGGATTCATTAGAGTTGCACCAGAAAGACATTGTTCTGGGACATAAGATACTACAAGTCTCATATGGCCACTGGCTCTTCTGGTGCTGATGATGTACTATAAATGATGCATTCTCAGATGTCTTCAATGATCCCTTAATTTGGTTGCTGAGGGCAGTAATTCAGTTTTGAATTTTGCTTGGCAGTTCATGTTTAACGAGGAGAGTCATGGCATGCCAGACATATTAATGGAAACCCACTACTTCCTAGCTAAGTCAGCCTGGAATGACTTTGAGGACATGGTTAGGGTTGTAGAAAGTCCATGTGGGAACCTGAATTAAGAATCTTCTGACTCTTAAGACTTTTTTAAAGTGTGGTTCTGCTCTGAAAAATGCCATTGTTTATGAAGTATCCAAATCAAATTTGTTCCCATTTCCCAAATAAAATGTTGTTGTTTTAATTAATGCTGCTGCAAGCTTGTCCTGGGTTCTTTCCTTCCATGCATTATCACAAATAATGAAGATTTTGCAGACCAAATTCTTCCTTCAGTTACACCTCTGCAGACCCGTTCCCTTCAAATTATGCTGTTACATCTGTGCGACAGCATTAGGCTATGTCTACACTACTCAGCTTTTAACAACACTAAACATTTGTCTTTTGGGGGAGGGTTGTTTTTTTTTTCAATACTTCTGAAAGACAAAAGTTTTGTTGTTCAGGTGCCAGCCTTAGTCTTGTAATTGATACCTAGTTGGCAATTCTGTTGATGAATGAGCCAGAATAGACTTCAGGAGCTGTATTGGTTATGCACAGCTAGCCAGAGTAAAAAAATAGCAGGTGCTCCGTGCTTTTTTTTTCTTCTTTCTTTTTTCTTTCAGTAAAATCAGTAAATCTCACTCTTATACTCACAGACAATAGGATTAGGAAGAGCCATTTTTACACAGTCACTTTCCAGAGTAGAACTGTGATTTATACGTCTGTTTTCATGCACACTCTTGAGATTGTAATAATGCCCAAACATCAGAGTACAAACAGCTGTTATCAGTAGCTACCGGTGTGGTTCTCTGCTCTTGTTCGATGATAACAGTCGGCTGTGTGCGTGTTCCCTCTGTGTGCTGCTCTGGCTCTGCGCAGATAGCTGGCACAGCAAACCCCGAAAGAACCCCCAATGACCACAGACTCTAGTAAGGTACGAAGGAACTCGAGCCAGGTTTATTCTCAAATGAAGCACAGTAATAGTTTCCGATAGACTTTACAGGACATACTACGAATTTGTGCCCCCTAGCAATGGACACAGCTCAGTCAGTGGCAGGACACTCCACTGCACTCTAGGGTGGACAAAGATGCGCACTCCAGGACCTATTTTTATACAGTTACAGGACAGATTACTCATCCCTGCTGACGTATTGAGGTACAGCTTCTTGGTTCGTTAGGGTGCTGTCTCCCTTTTGATCATGTTGTTCCAGACAAACAGATCTATCCATCATACTCTCCTGTCTTTAAGATGCACCTGCCTGTTCCTTATTATGTCTATGGAGTGTCCTTGTATCGGGCTGTCCAGGTGCTATCTTGGCACAAGTTCCCCTTGTTAGCACTTATATGTGTGAATGCACCTGCTTCTAACAACCCTCTTCTTGCCAACTTCTGTGAGTGAGGCCTGCCTCTGGCTCACAGCCCAGCTTTTGCTTCGCAATGCCTGGAAGTGCTTTAGTTCAGGCTTCAGGCCTCAGACTAGGCCTCTGACAAAAGAGTTTATATTTCAGGGCCTCGTCTTACTACAACAGCAAAAAAAAATCTGAATGCACGTCACAATTGAAATGACTGAATATTCTGTGTATTAAAATTCTAACTCATGGCTGTAAAAAAAATAATAATAATAATAATAAAAGAAAAAGAATTGTTAGCTCAAAGTGCTTGATCTAGCGCTCTCTGAAGTCAGTGGAAGTTTTTCTAACTCTGGTTAGCCCGGGGTGAAATCTGCCCCATTGCGGAAAACCCTGGCAAGATTCTGTGCACCACTTAAGCCATTAATGTGAAACTGGCATTTAGGATCTTGTATGGATCCTCCGTGCAAGAGTGAATTTCACCCTGAGTGTAAGGTCTGTACTAATATCACTTTTTGCTGTGGGGTCTTCTGATAGATGAATGCTGTGAGTTGATTTTTGTTGGTCAGATTCTGTCAGGATTGTAACTTTTTCCCTGTCTGCTTTTTCTAGGCCATGGCTGTATTATTCTCAAATTTTATCATTGTAACAACAGCTCTCCTATTCAGGATAGTGCTAAAGTAAGTAGCTATGAAAGCAAATAAAACGTTGGGGAAGTTATGCTGGATTCTTTCTCGCCACATGAGGGTTATAGTATTTTTAATACTCTGTATTTTCTGTAGCCTTTGGCATACACGCACGAATAATGGCTTAGTGGTTTAACTGTTCCACTAGGTATGAAATACTTAGCTTAATTGGAATCACAAGTTTAAATCTGAGCAAATTTGTCTCAGTCTTTCATTCTTCTGTAATGGATAAACAGAATCATAATTGTATTGTATCGTAATTTTGTCTCCATTGTGAGTCATGCAGGAACTCCCTTGGCTCCTTGTAGGCAGCTGGGGAGGCACTTGAGTATACTGCCTCTTTGGGGTCTGAGATGAAGCTCTAGGGAAATCCTCACCTCATGGAAGTTAATGGGAATTTTATCTGCTCAATGGAGCTGAGATTTCACGCTCTCTCTCTTTCTTGACTGTGGTGTGGAGGTTTCTCTGTGCCACGTGTCATTTGTTTTCCAAATGCTGAACACCTGTCCCTGTACTCTAAAGGTTTTGGGTTTTTTTGTCTCCACACAGACGGCAGCTGTCCTGGGTACAATGGGCATCTCTACTGATTTTGTTCCTGTCCATCATAGCTCTGACTGCAGGGACCGGAAGCAATCAGCACAGCTTGGCCACACATGGGTTTCATCATGACATGTTTTTCAGCTCATCTAATCACTGCCTTCAGTACACCAGGCCGGAGGAAGAGTGCTGGGGAGGAGACAACTGTACGGAAACAGGGTTCTTTCCCAGCTTCAAGTGGAATGTCACTGCTACCACTGCAGGAGCATTGAAACCTCTTCGTCTCGGTTTGGGCCATCTGCTGATAATAGTGCAGTGTTTCATCTCCGCTTTGGCCAACATCTATAATGAAAAGATCCTGAAGGAAGGGGACCAGCTCAATGAAAGTATATTTGTACAGAATAGCAAGCTATATGTGTTTGGGATGCTGTTCAATGGGCTGATGCTGGGCCTGCGCTCTGAGAACCGTTGGCAGATAGAATACTGTGGCTTCTTTTATGGCCACAATGTGTTCTCTGTAGCTCTCATTTTTGTCACTGCCTTCCTGGGGCTGTCCGTGGCCTTCATTCTGAAGTTCCGAGACAACATGTTCCACGTCCTGACTGCGCAGATCACCACCGTGATCATCACCATTGTGTCCATTGTCATCTTTGACTTCAAGCCTTCTCTGGACTTCTTCTTGGAAGCACCTGTGGTGCTTCTTTCCATATTTATCTACAATGCCAGCAAACATCAAGGCCTGGAATATGCCACTCAGCAGGAGAGGAACAAACTCCTCGGTGAGATCTGGGAGCGATCCAGCGGGGTAAGGCTTTGAAATGCTTGTGTCTCTGGTTGACTCCCTTTCTCACAGATTGTTTACCCAGTTGACCATTTAGAGTTCACCACACATGAGGTTGTACTCATAATTCAACCAAATTGTCACTTTCATTTAAATGACACAAGATCAATCTCAGTCTTGTGTATAGCTTCCTCTTGTTTCCTGAGGCCTGGTTGAAGCTTTACCTCTCTGCTCTGGCCTCAGGTGATCCTTCAGCCATGTCAGCTTGAACATTCTTTTAGCATTTGCAGCCAAATACCCCATCAAACCCATCCCAGCATTGCACTGGCAAACTGATTATAAACAAGGAAAACTGACTAGTCTATTTTCACTGCCCAGGTTCAGCTAAATGTAGAAAGTAAACATACAGCATAAATGGGAGGAAACTAAATTAGATATTTAATTTTTTTCAGCTTTAACAGTTTAAGATGTTTTAAGAAATTTAGGTAATTTTTTTTTTAAAGAAACGCAGGTAAGGATATTTTAAATGTAAGATTTTCAACATGGTAGTTGCCCTTTCCTCATGAATCAGTTCCTTCAGCCTCCTGCTATAATTCCTGCTCTTCTATGAACGAAGATCCAGAGGCTTAGAGTCTAGGAAAATCTTTGTGGGGAAGCGGCTTGCTCCCAGACTTCATATTCAGGTGAACTGAGAAATAAGTCTGCAGTATTTATAGTATGTTTATGGCCTGTGAGCAGCAGAGGGCATTGTCTGCATTTAGTCCTCGGAAACTTCATTTATCCCAATAAGAGGAGGGTCGATGTTTTCTTGGAATTCTACACAGTGCTATTGCAGAGTGATATTTAACAGTAAATAATGCATATAGTCACGCATTTGTAAAATCAATCACTGCATGTTTCAGCAGATGTAAATAATTAGCTACAGTATAAGCTACTCAGCACCTATGTATGTGTCAACATAGGAAGGGACACATCTATTAATTGAATACAGTGCAATTGGAAAGATTTCAGGAAGGACACCATGGAAAAATGGTAAATATTTAGCTATAAAAAATATCTAGGGACTGTCCTTCAGGAACAGCTATGTAAGTTGTATCTTAAACAAGGATCTTAGTGTCCCAGTGCAAAAGCTTTTAAGTACAGGTCCTTGATTTTGCAGTTGTCACTGAACTGCTTCAGGGTAAGTATTACTAACAAGAAGAAAATTTGCTAATGCTGTTACTATCTTCTTTCCCTCCATTTTTTGGCTCCTGTAGGATGGAGAGGAACTTGAGAGACTGACCAAAGCAAACAGTGACATTGATACAGATGAAGATGCCTTCTAGCATGAGCTTGTGCAACTGAGTGGTGGGTATTCTCCAAGAAAGCAGTGTTGGTATCTTTTTAAACTATGGGATAGTCTTTTTTCTAAGTGCAACAGTTAAAACTGTTCGGATGGTTTTGTGATTCCAGAGGATTTGTATTGTGTTTTTAAGTTGTGCAAATAAAACACAGCTCCAAGATCAGACTAGAGTGTGTCCAGGTTTAGGGCTGAGGTGTCCGTTCAGAAAAAATAAGTAAAGCCCATTGGATTTCAGCAGTTGACAAGGAAAACTAGAGAATTATCAGTTGGAGCCTTATATATTAAGGGTTTTTTTCCTCTTCTCTCACTAGTGTAAATCAGAAGTTAATTCCAGTGAAGTCAATGATAAACTGATAATAAAAGTGATCTGAGAGAAAGGTTTGGCCCTAGCTTAATGATCTGCATCACATGGGAGCTGTATTATGTATAGTAATCCAGAACACTCGGTGTCCTCAATTGTACGTGTTTGTCTATCATACACTAGGGTTGTATGGGGATAATAACATTTCTCACTGGTGAAAGGCCTGATCCTGTAAACCTCACATCTGTGATCCTGACTCAATTGGGAATAGTCCCATTGAATGGGCCCCTAACATTTGTAAAGCACTATAAAGATATGAAGTGTTGTATAAGTGCTAGGTATTCTTATTTCCAGGGGTACATGTTCATTGGTATTGTGCACCCTTCTGCAATTTGATTGAGAGATGATTCCACAGCTGCAGAATGAGTTTCCTCATTTCTGCAGTAATTTGCAGGTGCTGCTGCTTCTGTGTGTCCTGTGGAACATTACACCCAATTATAAATATGTTCTGTTTGTTTGATAACGTGATTAGTGTTGCACAGTGGCAGAGAAACTTTCCAGATATTCAGAATTCAAGCTTTTAAATAAACAGAGGGTTCATATACTTTCCTTTGGGGAAGTAATTTCATTCTTACTTTACTTGGAATTGCAGTTTGCCCATCACAAGACATCAAGGATTTTCATTCTAGTTTACTATAAAAGTAGTTACCTCATGTCCAAATTCACTGTAAGTGTATTTCACCATATCTGTAAATACAGTGTTTTAAATTTAAAAAGATAAACTTGACCCAAAATTTAGATTTTTGTAAAAACAAACTTAAAAAAACCCCAACCCTAAGAAATATTTCTGTAGTCTTAAAAAAAAAATCAGATAAATAGGTTCTGTTTAGACTAACATTTTTCTGCGTTGTTTGCAGCCCAGATACTACAAAACTGCGCTCACGTGCGGGATGGTCTAGGTAACACACAGTCTTGCCTCAGTGTAGGGTCTGGACTTGATGACCTATCGAGTTCCCTTCCAGTCCTACATTTTGATAATTCTATGACCCCATCAGTGAAATTGACTAGAAACTGTCCGGTAATTTGGAAAGTCTATTATCATTGTCCAAGAGGAGAGAAATGGTGAAAAGTCTGTTCAGTTTTGAAAATAATCTTGTTTATTCCATGCAGCATGATCTGGCGGACTCAGCAACTCCTGAGTCTAATGCCTTTTCTTCCACTGCTTCAGTCAGCCACCTTACCTCAGCCATTTCAGCTTCCTGCCTGAGTTTCCCCATTTGTAATATAGAGATAATAATCTTACCTACCTCACAGGTGTGTTCTGAGGATTAATTATTGAATGTTTGTGCGGTACTTTGAACAGTAAAAAACTATACAAACGCTTCAATGTGTTTCAATAATTTAAGCTGTTACTGAGAAGATAAGAACACTTGTGTTTTGGTTTTTAAATATAAGGCCAGATTCACTCATATGTTTCAGCTGCTTTTTGACACTGGCCATACAAAGCACCTGTAAACCCAGCTTAATCATTTGAATTTGGCTCATCATTTTTTTTATTAACCTGACAGTGTCCTCTCAAACATACCATTTGGGTTAGGGATGTATTCCCTATTACAGGTGCGGCTCTTGAATGTGAATAAAGAATGTGTGGTTTGACCATGGTCCAGATTCTGAGTTTACCCCAGATTTATGCCAGGGTCGCTATTGCCTTGTGTAGAGTTCCTCCTTATGTACTCTGGTGTAACTGAGAGCAGAATAAGGCCTGTTGATTTCAGCAGCTCACCCTTATATTGCATTCTGTGTGAGACTCTGCTGCTTTCATATGTACTGGTGCCTATGATATATGACCGTTTTGTAAATAGGTGTTGTTTTACATGTAATTTATTATGCCTAATTGTGAAACAAGCCTGAATAAACTAAAGTTCATTATGAAATGATTGCGTCATAAGTTCTTTTTGGTGTGTGATGTCTTCCTGGTTTCATAGAGGGGGCAGAAAACTAGAAATATAATATTCTTTTTCTCTCCGTTGCCACTAGAGCTATTAAATAAAAACAGAAACACAGTGTATTCTCAATGACTGTAGAACATTTGACAGTTGCAGCATGAGAGAGAGGGTGCAGTACATAATGACATTTGGTTGTTTCTGTAAGGTAAGTAGTTTAAGTATAATTTCTTAGCTATGTAGGGTTTCTCTACACTGGTAGCATTTTATACCCACTCTGCACTGGTATATGTAATTATGCAAGATGCTGGGTAAAGTGAGTTGAAAGTGGCTGCTGGGTGATGAAGTGTTGCTGGAAGAACATCTGGGGATGGGAAATGGGGTCCATATAGTTCAGATAAACTTAGAAGAAGAAATATAGTCAAATTAGTGGGGAAAAGAAGTTATAATTTTTTCCCTTCTAGGAAGTATCTTTCATAGTGGAAACATCCACTGGATAATTCCTCACAATACTATTTCTTAAAGGGTTATTTAATGATCCATGCTCCATTGTTAAGCTATGCCAGAGAGTGCAGCAGCAGCTCTTTGCAGAACGTAATATTAAAGCACTAATATCAGGGTTCAGCAACCTTTGGCACGCAGCCCATCAGGGAAATCCGCTGGTGGGCCAGGACCGTTTGCTTACCTGCAGCATCTGCAGGTTTGACTAATCGCAGCTCCCACTGGCTGCAGTACGCCGTTCCAGGCCAATGGTGGCTGTGGGAAGCGTCAGCCAGCACATCCCTTGACCCATGCTGCTTCTCACAGCCCCCAATGGCCTGGAACGGCAAACCACGGCCAGTGGGAGCTGCGATCGGCCGAACCTGTGGATGCTGCAGATAAACAAACCATCCCAGCCTGCCAGCGGATTTCCTGACAGGCCACTTGCCAAAGGTTGCCGATCCCTGCACTATGTGATTTAATTATTAACCGGTTGGGATGCTTTTATTATTGACCAATTATGTTATCAACTTGCACTAAGGTATTAACTTTATCTATCTATCTCTATAAAAGTCTCATGTTTTAAATATGAATAATACTACGGTAAATGGAAACAATGAAGTCACACTACTGTGACTCTTTTGGGTAATATTGATGGCTAATTTGGCTCCTGAACCACTGAGGTATGAGTATCACTGATTTGTAATATTTTGGGGTGTTGAAGGAACTTAATTTTCATGGAGACTGAACTCTGGGCCAAATTTGAGTTGACAGCATCCTATAAATACACACCCCTTCTCTTTTCTGAAGTTAGACTGACAGCCCACCTACTTCAACTTTGCTTAACACACCCCAAACTCCTGATGAGACAGGCAAAGCCACCGCAATTCACAGCTGGGGCTTAGCCCAGCACCACACCTGGGACCCCCAGCTCCACACTACTTCACAACTCCAAAACAGGTGCCCAGATGCACCTGTCCATTTTCAAGCTAGAAATTCAGAGCAACGCAAACAGGCTTTACAGGGAAACTGCAGCTCCCAGTGCAGGCAGCTGGCTCTGGGTCCCCACGTGTGCTGCTGCAGAGTTTCTCAGTAGGCTGAAGGAAATCCTGCCTTTGAACTTGTGCTCCAAAATTCACGAGGAAATGGGTTCTACAGCTTATTAATGTACACCCTCTGCCACGCTTGATCAGTTCATTGGTCCATCAAGTGTGATATCCAACCTCCAGTTATGCCAATACCTGTCAAGTTGCACTTGGTGTTTCCCTTCCAACTGCTGCAGCAGTCAGCTCCTGAATTGCATGTCTAAATCACCTCCGTGTTAAAATGCTTGATTTTAAACAGCTAAAGCTGGGAGCAATTCAGGGTTAAGGCCCCAATGTGATGCTTTATTCCAGCCCATACTATTTAAAGAGCATTACAACCATGTGGTATGGAGAAATGGTTGCAGATTGGTAGATGGGATACAGTAATGAACAGCCTTGAAGATGAGGATAAAGGCACTTGAGAGGCCTGCTCATCTAATATGAGGTCAAAGGTGGTTTCTTGGACTCAGATTCTATTTTCTATCCAGGTCCTTTTATGTGACCATAGCACGCTCCCATACGTGAGCCATCTTGGTAAGTCCATCTATTAAACTCTTTGTATGCAAAACAAGAAAGTCCTTGGAGGGTGTGAGAGACAGTGGGGCTAGGCCCTGAGGCCCCTTGCTGGAGGCCAAGTGTCCCTGCCACACCCACCCCAGGAAAGGGCAGTAGAGAGGTCCTCCAAGCTGCCTAGAGCGGCTGGTGGGAGGCAGCCAGTCGGGCCCAGCAGGCTGGTATACACAGAGGTGCAGGGCCAGAGCCAGTTCAGTTCCTTGCTAGAGCTGGAGGGGAGTGGGTGGTGCTCTGGGCTGGCTGCTGGGACTCCACCAGGACAAGGCCCTGAGACAGACTGCGTGTGACTTGGCCGGAGGGCTGAGTCAGCGAAGACCCACCACACACACGCACTGGGCTGGGGGTGCTCGCGAGGTGAGTGCAGCACTGTTACAGGAGGAATATGAGCAGCTTTTTGGAAAGCCAGAGAAGGGGTTACAGTTGTCAAAGGTATGAAACAAACCACAATTTGGGGGAGGAACCTATTACAAATGGCCAAGATCCCCTAACCACACCCCTAGCTAATGTCAATGTGCGGGTTTCTGAAGGCTTCAGTGGATATCTCTCAGATTGGTCATGTTAGTTTTCTTATTGCACTTATCAGAATAAGATTTGATTTCCCCCCCCCCCCGTTTGATTTCAGTGGATGTGCTTCCTGCCGTCTCCAGCTGTGTAGTGCAGTCAAACAGCTACAGTGATCCACCCCAGCTGTGGATGAGGTGGTCCTTAGCTCTCCCTTGCCTATTGTACTGGGATGTTTTGAGGCTTAATTAGGATTAAATTGGGTCCCTTGGGATGTTGCTGAGCCATCCTAGGAAAGGAATTGTGGGTCAAGGAGCCACTGTTCCTTCCCTATTTGCCCCCTCCTGTGGTGGAGAATAATTTGCTGCTAGTTTATCCCAGCAACAAGTTGCTACCCACCATGCTGTGCTGGCTCAGCTCTTTTGGCCAGTACGTTGAGGGTGTAGAGTCAGACTCCAGACTGCTCCTCTGGGAGGGAGTAAGTAGGTGTGTAGCACCCCTTGTCTTGGCATCCTTGGACCAATGGTCTGGATTGCCCATGCAGGGGCATCAGGAGGATGGCGACTTAACTCTTTCTCTTACTTCCATATTATATGGGTGTACAGTCCAGGCTACTGTCTAGGAATTTAGGTCTTAATAGTTGTTAAAACATTTTGAGACGCTTGGATGAAAAGCAGTGTGCATGTAAAAGTAGTATTCTGGTTCCTCGCTTTTAAAAATGTTCCTCCTTTCTCTTACGTATTTTAAAGAATCAGACACACCCACAAATTATGGTTGTGATTTATTTATTAGCCATTACTTTCTAAGTGACACTTAGATGTGAAACTTCACAACCAGACTCATATTTTCTATACTTTTACGGTAGCTTATTAACAGAGAGAGCAAATCCTGCCTGCTTTAACCTGTACAGAATGTAACAGGAAAACACATTTAAATGCAGTTTCCAGATGCATATTTTCATTGATGGGTGATGGCCTGTTTTGGAAAGAGAAACCATTAATGCACAAAAAACCCTTAACTGTTAAAATTTCAGTTGCTTTAAGACACATTTCATTGCTTTCCATTACATGCATCTTTGCAGTATACAGTACGTGCCTGAATTTCCTGTCTTTTACAAACATGATAGCTGTCAACCTTAGAATATTTCCAAGAACAACATATGGAACCATTAGCTTTAGATTATATTTCATTTAAAGGAAAGTGACAGCTTTTACATAAACTTTTCCAGAGAGTTTTCCCACATGCAAAGTCTGAGCATATAAATCAGCCCACACCTCTAGAAACTGAAGATCAAACCAGTTCAGACAGTCTCCAGAACCACACTTTTGGCCTCCCTGCCTGAGATTTCTGTCTTAAGACAAATGAGATAGAGAAAAGCCATTTCTGAACTTTATAAAGTGTGCTTAATGTAGTGGTGGCAGTATAAACTAATGGTTAGAGGATGGAGTGGCACTCAGGAGACCTGGGTTCAATTCCCATCTCTGCTACTGACCTGTTGGGTGACCTTGGGCAAGTCATGTCCCCTCCCTATGCTTTAGTTTTGCCATCTGTAAAGTGGAGATAATGATACTGACCTTTGTAAAGCACTTTGAAACCTGCTGATGAAAAGTGCTATATAAGAGCTAGGTATTATTTTTTCCAAGTTTCCCATGTGACAGCGTTAAGCTGGGCTGCTGCAAGAGTGTCATGGAAGGCAGGTATGTGAGCCCTAGAGAGAGAGAGAGAGGCCTTTTTTTCCTATAAACTGTGAAAGGGTTACCTCAGGTCCATTACGGGCACCTGAGACCTTGGAAAGCTCCTCCTCTGATTAGAGAGGGGAAGGAGAGATAAGCTGTTGCCAGGCTAATGGCAGCAGGGAGATAGGCTACTCCAAGGTGAGAGGCTGCTCTCCTCCCTATCATAGGAAACCCCCAAGGTGGATTGCCTGTTTAGGGGAAGGACTGACACCCTGGGCTCAACAGCAGGACACCCCCCCCCCCCCAGCAAAGAGGGCATGGGAAAGATATTCCCCTTTTGCTTTGTGTTTGTAAATTGGTTCCTTTTTGTTTGCTGGAGGAACCGTCCTTGGTCCTGTCTTCAGGCCTACTTTGAAAGGACTGATAAGAGAACATGGAGTGGGAGGACAAACACTGTCTAAAGTGGGACTGATTTAACCCAGGCCCCGCCACTGCCAGAGGAGGAAGTGCAGAGTCCAGCCAGATGGAGAGGCCTTCCACATCCTAAAATCTTGGTTGAAAAATCTGTAAGAAAATTGAATGATGCTTCCGTGCTTGATGTATCTACACCAGGTCTAACCCTATGGAGACATCAGGTATTTAACTCTAGAGATACACCAACCCATGTGTCTGCAACTCTCCAAGGAAGGACAGGACTTTGGGATACTAGGGCCAAATCCAACTCTTGAGGAAGTCTTTCCATTAATTTCAAGAGAGCTGGATGGGGCCCTTAGTGAGATTCTATTGAATTGGAGAGAGAAATAGATAACTTACTAATGGGGAGGGAGACATACCTCGTCTGTGCAGCAATAGGAATATTGACTCCCACCCAGAAATGGGCATACATTTTCATTTACACTGCAGTGAGTAAATGTGCAGCATTGTTGAGGATGGTGTGAATACCATCCTCCACAATGTTTCTCTCAAATGACAACAGAGTGCTTTAGGAGAGCAATGGCTGAGCAGAACATTGGCGTCTGCCACATGGCCTCTAACAAATAAATTGGGCAGATAGCATTACGTCCGAAGACCATTCCAAGCTGGGTTATTTGAGGTACATCTACATGGTCCGTGGCAGTGAGCATCCCAGCTCTGGTCGACAGCCTCGGACTTGCGCTAGTGCTCTAAAAATAGCTGCATAGGCAGTGCTTTGAAGTTGAGAGGTTTTTGTTTCTTTTTCTTTAAAAAAAAACAACATTTGAAAATAGTGTTTCCTTTGGTAAATTTCATCAGTATTGTGAATCCAAACACAACAGCATTGGTGATAGGAGAGAGCCATAGGAAAAATGAACCAAAATCCTAGGAATCCTGCAAACAATCAGAAACTCCAAAACATCGTTCTCGATCTATCATGAAGGATTGCTTCATTAACAGGCATAGAAATATGAACTTAATATACCTGCATGATGGATAGCTAAGCATGTCTCAGTTTCTGCTTGTTCTCTGAGTGCCACTACAGAATGGCAGCGTTATGGTTGTTTGTGAGACTAACATCATTATTTCAAATGTTTGGGGCTATTTTTGGTTTTGGTAAAGTGGAACCTTAATTTGGGAGTTTCCAGCTTTCTAATGTTTGATGGGGGTGTTTTGAGAAAGGTACAATGTTCTCTTAAGGCTTTTTTTGGCTAACTATGGGATAGATTATTTCAACCTTAGCTCCAGGTCAACCAAGTTTTCTGCCCAGGAGACTTGATAAGGTGAGAGGGGCTGCAAAATTCAGACCTGTTCTGGGTATCAAACCCCATCCCTCAACATTTCAAGTTGTTCAGAAAGAGGGGTTAGGTTTGGTCTCTTAGAAATAGGGGTCAGCACCAAAATTTAGACCCATGTTAAGAAAAATCCTAAATCTTGCAGGTATTCAGATGCAGACTTTGTTTGGACAAATCTCTATATATTGACAGCCACATACCTATCTCGACTTCAGTGCTAAACCCATAGAGTGACAGGATCAGCATACATAATTTTAAATTCTCAGGCTCTTGCCTATTTGGTCAAACTTTTCCATTAGTTTTGGCACGTTAAGTACCTTCTCCCCCATCCCAAAGCTGGGCCTTTCTGCTAACTCATGATTTACGCTCTGATTTACTGTGCATTCATTTTGTCATTGCAAAAATACAAAGACACAGAAATGTTTTAAATGACTGAGAAATCTCTTTAAAATGGCATCTTTCATCTAAAGGACGTAAGTATTAGAGAAGCATCTGGTGTATCTTATCCTGCTTCTGCCTTAGGCCAAAAGGATTAAGCAGCTGACCGTTTTGCGCTAAGGCAATCAGTACTTATTTTCTTAAGCTGAGCCATGCTTTCCTCTAAGATGTGCTTCAGTCTGGCTCATTATTTTTTATCATTCTTTCTTGCCTTTTTTTAAAAAAAATCCCTTCTCCCTCCACTTCAGCTGCTGAATTGCTGCAGGCAGCAGCAAACTTGAAAGACAGAAATTACAAAGTAAACGGTCTTTTTAAGATGGCTCCTTCCAGGGCCACCCTTCACCAGCAAGCCCCAGTTACCATTCCCTACCTAGGGAGTGAGGCCCAGATCCTCAAAGATATTTAGGCATCTAACTCCCATTGATTTGAACAGGATTAAGCACCTACAGACGTTTGAGGATCTGAGTGTGAGTGTCAAACTAGTCCCATGATGACTATGCCTCATGGCACTGAGGAAAGCCTGCTCCAGAAGGTGGCTGGGAATCCTGGTGCTGAGGGAAGACTGCTTCAGAAGCCAGTGTTTCACTCTTCCTGTGCTTATCAGGATGACCCAGAACTAGGTTGACCAGATAGCAAGTGTGAAAAATTCGTACAGGGGCTGGGCGGTAATAGGCACCTTTATAAGAAAAAGCCCCAAATATCAGGACTGTCCCTATAAAATTGGGACATCTGGTCACCCTATCCAGAACTAGCATACAAGGCTGGACTTTTTGAGATGGTTTCTAAGGAAAACACCTGGTTTTCAGTGAAGCCCTTGTTTTACTAAATTTTGTTCTCATCTGGGGAGACAAAGATTTCCAGTTACTAGCTTAATGTCACACTGTAGGTTGTACTTTGGCTTCCACTTGTGGCTCTGACCACTGATAAGAATCCTTTTCCAGATGTGTACCTAAGGGTGATGGGTGGGATGAGTATGACAATACCAAGTTTCTGTATAATCAGTGAGGTTAAAGGTCACCTAGATGTGCCTTCCATCATAGCAGTGACTGCTATGCAGCCACTAAATCAGATACATCTTGCATGAGGCCTTCTCATTGGGATATTCCTGAATCTTGCTGTAGGGCCCTTAGGGTTAAAGGCCTGATTCAACTCAATAAAATGGGTAGATAAGACTCCTTCCCATTGATTTGAATGGGAGTTGGTTTGAGCTCTCTATGAATTAATTTTTCCAAGCCCCTTTATTCTAACACAGTTTCCTTGACTAGGGTGGAGTTGGGATGACCAGATAGCAAGTGTAAAAAATGGAGACACGAGTGGGGGGTAATAGGACCCTATATAAGAAAAAGCCCCCAAAATTGGCACTGTCCCTATAAAATCAGGACATCTGGTCACCCTAGGTGGAGTTCATATTTTTAGACTGTATGTTACAAAACATTAGGATAGAAGATTGGTACTCAGGAGTTATTGCCTATGGCATGGTGTGACTAGTACAGTTCTCAACAAAAAATGCCAGTGAACATGCTAGTTACAGAAACCATAGCAGAAACAGAGCTAGCTGAATAAGCAGGTCCAAATTTTCATATGCATTTTTGTAAAAAATAATTGTCTTTTTTAGGGAGGTCGGGGGAGGATGGAGAAAGATGAAAATTTTTGTAAAAGTATCTAACTTTCAAATTCTATCTGGCTCTGGAGATGGATTTTCACCAAAATGTTATTAGAAATTGCTGGTTGAAAAGCAAGTAAAAATGTTCACAAATATTTTTGAGAAATTTCTTCCTTTTCTGCCAAAATTCAATTTTTTTCAACCACCTAGAATTCAAACCCTACTAGCTTATAGCTCTGGCTTAAGCAGAGCTGTAGCTAGGATGGATTTAATTGTCTCATGGAGCAAGAACCCCACCTAAAGAAATAGCAACATGCAGCAAGATTTGTCGTTCAGAGCTTTTTCTTCTGTATTGTATCAAATCCTTTAGCAACCCTTAAGGTTGCATTTTGATAGGTTATGGATGAAACTCAGCTAAGTACAACGCTGATCTGTTATAAAAGAGATGCAGTCTTTTTAGACGAGGCATTTCGAAAGGGTTTTAAAAAAATTATTATAAAAGAGAACCTGTCCCACACTTATTTCCTAAAATCTCCTTTCTCGGGAAAGTCCTGTGGTGTAATCATTTGTGTCTGTTCATCAGCATGACACAAAATTCTCACTTTCCAATAAATATGCTTTGTTTTTCTCCTTGGAAAAAATATATATAAAGTGTTACAATGTCTATTGTACAGTTTGTGTCCTGGCTATAGTATGAGGTCCGTGGCTGAAAGAGTGGGGGGAAAATTTTTTTGTGTTTTTTGTTTAATGCAAACAAACTGCAACTGGTTATGCCCTCTGGTTACAGGGATTAAAAAATATAAAGGAGTCTTTACTGCTTAAAAGCATCAGTGCTACTGGTTTGAAATATTTCACTGTAAAGGCTTGTGGTTTTCAAAATGACAAATACAATGTTTATTTAGGCCCTTGACTGAATACTGAAAGAAAGAGGCATGGGCATTTAGGTGGCTTGAGAAGAATTTCCATGTCTGGCCACTTGCGGCTTGAACAGCTATTAGGATGCAGGCAAGAGACAGCAGTCAAAGGTTAAGTTGCTCTTTTTAGTATGGGTATCCATGGTGGTAACTTTCATGGTGACGGTAGTCATCTTGGTAACCTTCCTGGTATCCCTGGTGATAGCTATGGTAACCATACCCACCATACTCATCTTCTGGGCATCGCATGCCAAGTGATTGCTGAATTGCCATTTCCTGTCGCCGGAGCTGCATGGAATCGATCAAATCATACACGATCACCATGGACCACATTGGGGAAGGGTACCAGGATTTGACGTTTCCATCTTTCCCAACCAGAAGCATGGAGAAATATTCAGGGCTGATTTGGAAATAATTGCGGATGTCTTTCACCAGGTTAGCAGGGACATCTTCTCGCTCCACGTTGGAGCTTCCTAGAAAAGGATAGAATGAGGCACAACGCTGGTGTTTTGGCTGCCCGGCTAAATGATAATTTGGAAAGTATACCCTGTGGCCTTTTCTTGCTATTTTACTGCCCTCTGTAAAAGATCCTGGTCAATATAAGGACCTCACAACCCTCCTCAGCAGAGACTGACTTCAGGATCTCCTATTTCCAAAAACACAGGTCACTGTCATGTGAGCAGAAGAATGTATTTGTTTCGGTAGGGTTTTATCTGTTCTGCAGGCTGTAGCCAACAGAGGGTGATATCACGTATCTGATATTCCGTGCCATTTGGGACAGTGGTTATATACCCCAAAAGAGAGGGAGGGTGGTGAGGTTCCTCCCTTTTTTCACCTCTCCTTTGGTGGATGTACTTAATAGGGTTACGTAGCTGAAAAGCTCCCTGCCTCCAACATGTGCTGTGGTAGTGAGATCTCTAGGGCAAGGCTAAGCCCATGTGGGCCTTGTGGCACTGAAGGAAGCAAGGAATTGAAGATGAAAGGAACCTTGAATGAAGCCAGAGGCCTGCATGTGAGAAGTGGCTGTGACTGTGCTTTATTAGCTTCCCTTATAGAAAATAATGGTATGGACACCCCTTTGGTGGGGGAGGGGGCAAGGAGAAGAGTGCATTTGACCCACTCTATTTTGACTTCAGTGGGAGCTAAAGACATGCTGCATCTAGCCCTGTCCCTACCAATTATGGTGCCCTACACAGCCCGAGCGCCCCCCTCCCAGGCAGAGGGTGTGGGGAGCGCTCAAGGCTTGTGGGGCCACAGAGGCAGGAGATGTGGTGGCTGCTTTGGGGGCCCCCACAGGCCCAGAGCAGCCAGGGGGATTAGCGGGGGGCCTGGCACCAGCATCAGGAAGCGGAACAACCCATCCCCAGCCTGCTCTGCTCCCCCTGCCCCAGCCATGTCGCTCGGGGGAGGGAGCTTGGGGGAAGGGACCCGCCCCCTCCCCCTCGCGCATTCACTGGTGGCAGGAAGCAGAGCGACACAGCAGGGAGCCAGTGGAGTGGAGCGGGCTGGGGCGCTCTGCTTCCTGCTACCACTGGTGAGTGCAGGCGTTGGCCTGATCCCCCTGCAGCGCCAGATCCCCCTGCTGATCCTCTGGCCACGTCCGTCGCTGGGGGAGGGGGCTTGGGAGACGGGGTGGGGTGAGGGCAGGAAGTGGTGAGGCAGGGGCAGAGGGAGTTGTCCTGGGCCCCGCACCCCTCTAGGAACGCACAGTGGGGCCAGCTGGGGGATGGGGCTGGCTGCCGGCACTGCTGCACCGAAGCACACAGCTGCATAGGGCACCATGAAATTTGGGGCAATTTGGTGCCCTACGCAGCTGCATATTCTGCAAATGCCTAAGGATGGCCCTGGCTGCAACTTTCAGGCTCAGGCCCATCGTTTTTATCCTGGCAGCGTGTCTTAAACAGGAATGTTATGAAAGTTAGAAAATGTGCTTTAATTCTAGTCATATCTGTGCCTCTTACCACCCTTTCAAGCAAAGGTCCCAGCTGCCTCTTAGAAACACACAGTCCTGTGTGTGTGCGCCCTTCATGAGCAGTCATTAAAGACCAGGAAACCATTTCTCACCATTGATGGGATACAGTTCTAAGACACCACCGATCTCTTCCCCGAGTCCTAGCAGCTTGAGGATAGTTATGTGGCGCAGACCTGCAAAGGAATGAGAGAGGTTTTGGGTGACACCAGATCTTTCCACTCAGTCATGGACAGATGTTATTTTAACTGTCCAGATCCATGCTTATTTATTGGGGTCCAATCCCACCCTTCTGTGCAGGGACTGACACTGATTTCAATAGGAGTGCTGCACGTGAGCCATAGACTGAAGCAACCATTCTGATAGTCTAGTCTGACCTCCTGCATAACACAGGCTGTAGAATTTCCCTGAAATAATTCTGTGGCATGGTGGGCTTAATCAGCAGTTGGAATTTGGCGATAAACTAATCCATACAGGCAATGTGAAACTTACGTTGTGAAAGCAGAGACATCCAGTGTGGTTCTGCTGCGTGGGAAGGCAATCACAGAGGGGACAGGCACACTGGGGAATTGCAGAGGCCAACTCTGTGAGCATAACTTCTTTTTCCACACAATGGGAGGTGGGCTTGGAGGTGCGGGAAGTGGGGTGGGTGAGGTGCACCAAGAGGGACACAGGGCAGGTGGATGCTACTGCAGTAGTGGTCATGGAGTCTCCTGGTGTGTGCACGGATGGATTCTTCAGAGGCTGAATGAAGGAGCCCTCTTGTCCCAAGCCCAGCCTCTTAAGTTGTTCCCTAAATATTCTCCTAATGTTCTTACACTTGCATAAACCAGAGTACAGAATAGCTCCTGCACACCTCTGGTCTGATATACATAACAATATCTCAGTACTTGTGTTTATTGTTTGACTCGAAGAGTCTTTTATGAGGTCCAAACAACATGTGAGTTGGTGATCTTGTATTAGTTCAACTACCCAGGAATTGAAATGCCATGGGAAGAGCAGCTCTCATGTTGTTTTGGCCTCCACCATGGCTCTACTCAGTCAAAACTGCCAACAACTAAGATCTGAAGGATTTTGCTCTAAGACATTAAAAAAAACAACTGTGAACAAAGTAAATATAATTAAAGACAAATATTAGAACCTTAGCTCACCCTGGCACAAATCCCCCAGGCATTCATGTTAAGGCAGGTAAGCTGGGCAGGTGCAATTTATTGCTCACATTTATAAATTGCTCTTCATTTTCCCAAATTAGGGAACATACGCTCTGCCCCTTGGCTTTAAATGCATGGATTGTGAGCAGTGTTCCCTCCAACTTTTCCCACGCATGTGCGGAATGAATTTTGTATGTGCATCAATATGGAGGTGCACATACAAAATTAATGTGGTGGGGGTGGGCCGAGGGGTTTGGAGTGTCGGAGGGGGCTCAGGGCTGGGGCAGAGAGTTGATGTGCAGGGGTGTCAGGGCTCTGACTGGGAGCGTGGGCTCTGGGGTGGGACCAGGGATGACAGACTGGGGCAGAGGGTAGGGGTGTGAGGGCTCTGGCTTGGGGTGTGGGCTCTGGGGTGGGCTAGAGGGTTTAGGGGGCAGGCTGTGGGGTGGGTCCGGAGATGAGGGGCTCAGGAAGGGGCAGAGGGTTGGGGTGCTTGCAGGGATGCAGACTCTGGGGTGGGGCTGGGGATGAGGGCTCAGGGCTGGGGCAGAGGTTTGGGGAGGGGCTCTGGGTTGAGGCTGATGAGGAGGGGCAGGGGCAGAGGGTTGGGGTGGGGGGGTGAGGGCTCTGGCTAGGGATGCGGGGTTTGGAGGTGCAGGAGGGTGCTTCAGGGCTATGGTGGGGAGAGATAACTCTCTCCCAGCTCTCTCTCCCCACAGCAGCACCTGGGTTTGGGGGAGAGGTGCCTCTCCCCGCTGCGGTAGCTCCGGGGCTGGGGCCAGAGAATAGATGCCCCTCCCCTGGCTGTGGCAGGTCCGGGCCAGGGTTCGGTTGGGGCCGGAGTGCCAGGGCTGAGCTGGGGCTGAGAGAGGGGCACTGTGGCTGGTCCTGGATAGGCGGGTTCCCTGAGCACCTGTGCGGTGCTAAATATGCTGCTGCGCAGCCATGCAGTTTACAGGGAACTTAGGTCGTGGGGGGCAGGGTGCATAATCTCAAGTCAAGAAGCTGTAGGGTCTGGTAACTAATAAGACAGCCTTAGAAGTGTCATGTTGATCTCCTAATACTTGAAGGATGGTCAGAGACCATCACTAGGTGCAAAGCAAAACTATATTACTGTATCAGACCATGAGTCCACTATCCCCTACCCCCACCTCCTGCCATACCAGATCAGCCCACTAGTCCATCTAATCTCATAGCCCTCTAGGGGAGTATCCTGCCATGCTGGATCAGACCATTGGTCCATCTTAGTCTGATATCCTGCCTTTGGCAATAGAAGCATCAAAGAAGGGAAAATCACCCCTCCTAATTACTCCTGACCAGTTGTGCAACCCTACTCATGGGGATGAAAACTCTTTCCTGACTCATGGAGCAGTTGTTGGGGTGAGATTCACAAAGGTATTTTATGTACCTATCTTCCATTGAAATCAAGGGGAGTTAGGTCCCTAAATATATTTGTGAATCCCCCTCTTCATGCCTTGCTGCATGAGATTTTGTTACCTTAGTTTGCAAAAACTCTCAGGAGATCCAAAGAATAGTGAGAGCTTTATTTTAAATCAGCTGAAAGAAATGAAGAGAGAACCCCACCAAATGCATGAAAAAGTCAGCATGCAGAGAATAATGCGCTTATTCATGAGATGTACAGTGGCAAACTGTTTGGAGGTAACATAACCTGTAGCCATCAAGTGGGAAATTACTAAATGGATCAGATTAAATCAGGCGTCCATTTTTTCCTTTTTAGACAGAAGATTGGAATGTTGTCTTTGAGAAAAGATCATAGAGATGCACCAGGGTCCCAGTTAGTGAGGCACCTCTTTCTATACTGGGAAGAGTCCTGGAAGCTACTATTTTAGTGACCCAGAGGCAGGACGCTTGGAAATGCACAGCTTGATTAAGAATATTCAACCATGGCATGAAGAAAAAAGGAGGGTCATGCCTTATTAACTCTCTGGAATTCCTTGAGGCTATCCCCAACAAAAGGAAGAGAGTTAAGTGAATAGTGGCTGTATACAGATCTTCAGGAAGAATGTGACAAAGTTCCACATCACACACTAATTTGGTGACAAGGGAAATGGAAGCAGCTGAGGGTGTGTATTACAGTGTGAATGAGATTAAGAGAGTGACTTTGTGAGGCCTGGTCTGCAGTAGGGAGGGGATCGATCTAAGTTACACAACTTCAGCTACGTTATTCACGTAGCTGAAGTTGTGTAACTTAGATTGATTTACTGGGGCGTCCTCACTACGGTGAGTCGACTGCTACCGCTCCCCTGTCGACTCTACCTGCGCCTCTCCCAGAGCTGGAGTGCAGGAGTTGACGGGGGAGCGCTCAGGGATCAATTTATCGTGTCTAGACTAGATGCGATAAATTGATCCCTGCAGGATCGATCACTACCTGCTGATCTGGCCGGTAGTGAAGACCTGCACTAAGTAACATGTTGGATCCTTGCTTATTCAGGCACCACTGACATTCACTGAAACAGTTGGAGACATATGCTACAGAAGACATTCCACTACATTGCCGTTCAACAGGGAAAAAATCTAGCCCCTGCCGCTACAGCTGCACAGAAGACTCCAGACAGTGTGGAGCTATGATGCATGGAGGAGGCTACACACCAGAAAGCTGGGCAGCGGTGTACTTGCTCTATTTACATGGCTGGTAGGGATAAGACAGGGAATAGACAGAGCTGAGGGAGCCCCCACTGCATGGATTCTCTAGCTCTTCCTTTCCAGTAAGGGCTATGGGCACCCTGTGGGCTCTTCATGCTAAGGGGTTTGAAGTGGCCTCCATGAAGATGCTTTGCATAGTTGGGATGAGGAAGGAAAGAACATAGCTCTCTCCATCCTTCCATGCATCTCCTTGCTGCCCATCCTGGCTCTGTACTGGGCTGATAATTGGTTCCTATAAGCACAACTTGCTTATACCACTAATTTGCTGAGCTGTGACAACAAGATGGACAAGCCTAGGGCTGTTCTATTGCTAAAATGCCCATCAGAGAGAGAGTCTAAGGGGCTTAACTCTTCCCTAACCTAAATGAGGGATTTCAGAGGTGATATCAGCACCCCCAATGGTATGCTTGGGTGGCAGCGGTTACTACGGTTCATGTCAGAGGTTTGTCTTCTTCCATCCCTAGCTGGGTGAATTCGGTTAAGTTTTCAGTTGGACAGACCTCCTCAGACTGTCAGGGTTTAGATCTGAGTGAAGGAATCTGGAAGGATGTGGTGTGGGGAGCAAGAGCATAGTACAATCTGACTTACCAAAATTACAGGCCTGTCCACTGAGGGCAGAAAGCTGCTGGGAATAGGCCCAGTCCTCGTCGTTGGGAGCAGAGATCACCAGCAGCCTCCTCCTCCATCGAAACCTGGAAAGAGATGAGAACACAACAGAGAAGCATTGTTTTGTGCGGCCTCAAGCACCCTGTGCATTGTTTTTAATTGAGGGGTCAGTGTAGATATGGTATTTCACAACCTTCAAAGTGCTTTATGGAGCAGCCAAGGGGGCCCATTAGACGCTACTTTGACTCACATGATGCGCAATGCATCTTGCTCCTAAGGGAACCACAGTGCATCGTGGAAGATGTAGTCTGACCCAGGAGCCTGACCCTTGAAGCTTCCAAACGGCAACTCCGATGTGGCACTGCAGCACCATAAGTAGTTTAATGTCGAACTGACATGAAACAAAATGTTTCTATTCAGTTCTACAAAATGAACTAACCTCACCTGAAACAATGTTTCATTTCTTTTTTTTCCTGATGGAAAATTGAAAAATGTTGGCAAATTCAAAACTTTCTGAATGAAAATTTTGATTTTTGCAGAAATTGCATTTGTTTGTCAAAACATCATTTTGAAGGACAATTCCCACCCATCTCTAGTGGGGAAGCATTTTTAAAAGGTTTGTTAGTGTTAACTTAGGTGCTGAATGTGCTCCCCTAACTTGCTTAGGGGGGGTTATAGAATTATAGAAAAACAGCTTACCTCAGCTTTCATTATTGCTCCATAGTTCATATTTGGGGGTATATCCATACTGGCTGGAGGTAGGTTTGGTAAGCTCGTGTGCTAAAAATAGCAATGGTACTGGCAGCAGCATGGGCTAGTTGCCTCCACTACAGTCTTATCTGAGACCCTAGGTACATACTTGGATGGCTAGCCCATCACACTGCCACAGCTACATGGCTATTTTTAGTGCACTAGCGTGTGTATGTCTACCCAAGCTGGAAATGACACCATCAGCTGCAAAGCAGATGTAGACTTTGAGAGCTTAGAGGAGATGTGCTACAGAACTGATAATCAGACTGCTGCTTTTAACCACAAGTGGCTCTTTAATGTGTCTCCTGCAACTCTTTGCAGCATTTGATATTAAAACACTGTGTGATTTAATTATCAACCAGTCTGTTATTAACCAATCAGGATACTTTTACTATGTTATTAAGCTATCAACTGCACTAAATTATTAACTTATTTGTTGTGAGAATAATAGATAAAAAACTAAATATTTCCCCCATCATTCACACTACTGTGGCTCGTTTGGGTAATGTTGATTGCTAATTTGACTCCTGAACACCAAGGTCTGTGTATCGCTGTGCTAGAGGAAGCAGGGAAAGAAGGCAAGAGATGAAGAATGAGAAACGGGATGGGCAAAGCAGCTTAAAAATAAACCCAAGTTCTCCCCCAACACTCCCTTCTCATATTTATATTTGACTCTACAACCAAATTCAAGACATATGTTTGTGAAGGTTCCCAAATGTTTGGTCAATGTTTTCATTCATTATTTGTATTCGAATTAGAGATGGAGCCTGAGCTGCAAAGTTTGTATCCAGACCTGAGTTGTCTCAAAGTTCAGGTTGTGTTCAGATCTAGGACTTCAGTTCATCCCATTTACAGCTAGGATTCTCCATTAATTTCATAGTGTGGCACCCATCTTAATAAAGGGTTTATCTCCTCCACTCCTGTTTGTCATGATCACCTCCCCCCAACATTCATGAATGTACAAACCACCTCCCCTCCCATTTATGAGTACAATGTCCCTGTAGCAACTAGAGCAATTTATTCCATGGAAAAGGAGGATGAGAGGAACGATGGTGTAGTGATTTAGTGTGCTGACTTAGGAGACATGGGTTCAGGTCCTCGCTCCACCCTAGCTTTCCTGTGTAACCTTGGGATAAGTTATTTTAGTCTCTCTCTCTCTGCCTCAGTTCCTCATCCCGTATAATGTAGGTAATAGCACTGCCCTACCTCAGAGGAGTGTTGGGACACAGTGATAAAGACTGTGAGATGCTCAGATAGTGGGGTAATGGGAGCCATATATATAGCTATGAGAGAAGAGTATTGAGTGTACCCTTGGCTTCATTTTAGCAGTTGGAACAAGGAGGAACCAGCACCATGTGACTAGCCAGCTCCCTGTGGACCAGAATCAGGTGTTCCACAGACGAGCATTTGGGAACCTTTGCAGTAGAGGAATATAGGCCAGATGTAACTTGAGGGTCGAGGTCCAAATCTGAACACACAATATTTGGGGGTGCTGGATTTAGGAGTTCAGTTTCATCTCTAATTGTCATACCTATGTTCTTCCCAGTTCTATCCAGGACTGGAAGAGGATAAAGCCTAATCTCAATTTTGCATATTCATACATCTTGACTAAGCATCTGAATTTTGAATGCTCAGCCATCTTGACCCTCCATATCTCAAGATCTTTACCCATTGCCATCTCTAGTTGATATAATGGCACTGGGAATTGTATTGCAGACTGGGACAGAAAAATCACCATAGAATTTCTCACAATACACGTTAGCTTTCAAGTTGTTCTATGCTGCTAGAAGAGCTCCAACAGGTTGCAGTCATACAGTTTGTATATGGATTAGAGCTGCTCCTTCTAACTGAACATTTCACTGTGAGGACCACCTGGCATTGTCCACCCAAAAAGGGTGGTGACAGGGAAAGATTTGTAACCAGTCTCAAAAACCTAAATGAAAGGTTACTTAGTATTCTAAAACAACACTTTTCTCTGTAAAGGTGCCTCCCCATCCAAAACTAATTAGGTTTAAAAGAATTCACAAAACTGCAGGGATATTTTTGTACCAGGAAATGCTCTTTTAAATGGAGGCAGATGTTGCTATAATACATAACAACAACAACAACGGTATTTACTTTGAGCAGTATGATACAAGCCTATAAGATATCCCAAAGCTTCAGAACCTGTCAATGTCACCATTCACAGGTAACTTTGAACTAGCTGTTTTTCTTTTTGAAATTTTTGGGCTGAGTCCAAAAAGAAAGGTCTACTCTAATTTTCTGGGGAGGTTCTAAGCAGGCCAGTGCTTGTGTCACATCAAGGCCTTCTGGGACAAAAGGCAGGACTTTTGTTGGGGCAGGGAGTTGCTGTTGAGTTTTTCTTATTTTAAGTAAAAAAACAAGTTACATTGTTTTTTAGGCTATTGATGCCAGCTGATGAAGCAATGGCTGAGTTCCTCAGCCATACTGCATAGCAAAGAGATTCAAGCCAACTCTTGACTAGCTGGTCTGCTGATGAGGTAATGGCCCTGCTTCCCCATCCAAGCCCACCCACTTAAGTCCGCTGTAGTCTTTCCACTGCCTTTAATGGGCTTTGGATCCGTTTCCTCATGGACCATGGTGAAGAAATCGAGGGCAGCTTCTAACCAGCTGGTCTGGTGGTTTGGCAATCAATGGCCTGATTTCTTTATTCCCGTACGACTGAAGAGAGACATTCCCGGGAGAGAGCCTTAAGCCCTGAAGAGTGCCGTGCTGGCAGGAGGAAACCTATGTGGAAGCGCATGGGCCGAGTGAAAGAAAGGCAAAAATCATGTCGCCCTTTAAAAAAAAAAATCCAAAAATCTCCTTTGTGATATTTTCAAAACTTAACATGGGAAAAGCCCCATCCTAGCTATAAGTAGGGGCTTAGGATGGAAATTTTGGATTAGATTCTGCCATGACACCTACCCATGCAGCCACATGGACCAAGGTGTAAATCAGGCTGGAATTTGGCTCATAAATGGTGAGAGCCTCTTGCAGGAGTTGTTTATTTAAGAAAAACATTCACAAAGTTAATTCATAAAAAACAAGGGCGGCAGAATTGGAGCAAGGCTGGAGGGAGAGGTTCTACAGGAGATGGAAGAGTAACCACAGTTCTGATGCATAAACGTGTCTGATACACTGAATCCCCTTTTCCCTTGGTCTTCCATCCATGTACCAGCCTGACTCAGCCCAGCCCTCTGGCTCTGCTGGAATGAATCACTCACTCAGCCTATGCTGTCATCGCCAGTGTAAACGTTTGGGGATGGACTTTACCAAGGAACTTGTACCATGAGTCTTCAGCTGTGCAAGGATGAAGATAATAGAGAATACAGTGCTTCCCACAGTTAGTAAGGGACTGGCACCCACATACCCCCTCAACAAGGCCTTATTTCTGATAAGCAGCAGGTCTGGCATTTGGAATCTGAGAGCCTCCAGGCAGCTTTGTATTCAGACCTTCAACCTCTTTTCCCTACAACCACCCTCCATCCTCTACATTAGTCTGCAAGGGAGGTCAATGGTCTCAGTCCGGTCAGTGAGCTCAGACTGCTCCCCTCTCCCCCAATGGACACTCCCCACGAACATCTGTGGGTCTCAAGGGTTCCCAAAGCCAGCTCTGATTAGTGGTTTCCTTCCATGCTATTCACGCAAATTAAGAATGATATTTGCATAGTTTAACTGATTTCCCTGATGAGCGACAGCAGGGGGTGACTCAGTTCTGGCAGTTTTATTCACAGGGAGAGGTATTTTATGGACAAAATAAAATGAACCCTGCTGAGGGCCAGACCAGATTCAGTGACTGGCACGATCTAGCTACCCTTTAAAGACCCATTGATTCCCACTTCCTAGAAAACAAAAAACATCTTTGGAGACAGTTGTGTTTATAGATCCTCTATTTCTGCTTTTCTCTTCCCCTGTATTTTTTTTTTTTTTTATTACTAGGGCTATTTTTAGCAAAACACAATTTTGTGGCTTCCTTCTCTGCTAATATACAGGCTCTTTATTGCCTAGGACAGCTGTTTCCAAAGTGTGGTTCTTCTTGGTGGTGTAGAATGAGTCATTCTGAGAGCAAAGCAGGAGGGGAATGTAGGAGTTTGGAGCTGTGGTGGATCTAGTAAAGGCTCTTTCTCTCTCTCTCTGAGGAAGTGGTCCTCAGAAATAAAAATACTGAAGAACCAATGACTTACGCAGTCACCTCTCCCAGCTGCTTATTCCTTTTGGAGTCACAATCCTCAATGTCCTCTCAGTCATTTTCATAGCAATCAGGCATAAGAGTACAAACTGAGGATTTTGATGGTAGGGGAGGAATATGCAGCAGCAGCAGGTGAAATCCTGAACAACAGGAGATCTCATTTTTGTGCAGATCACCCAGTAATGGAGACGGGCCAGAGCTGCAACATTTAACGTCAGATCTGAATTTCTCCGAAGTCCAAGCACAGTTTACATTCAGGGGTTTTGCTTTGTGGGGAGAAGAGTAATACAGAATATACAGACTACAAGAGCAAAGCTGTCTCTCCAAGCAGGTTTTTTCAGATGTTTTCCAGGAGGTATTTGCAGCTCTTTTATAGTGGCTGGTGACTAATGCTGGGCAAAGAAAGGCAGAATTATTTCAGACATGATAAGAAGGATGTTAGGGAAAATGGAGTCAGTGATCTGCACCACATGGAAGGAGTTGCAGCTGAAATAATGAGATTGTGGCATGAGGCGTCCAGTGATTGAAGTACAGAAACATTGCAGTGCTATTTTAGAGCTTAACAGGTTCAAAGCAGTGCGCAAACATGAGCTAATTAATCCTCCCTTGCCCCTGTAAAGCAGATTAACTTTATCTGTGGAAACAGACAGAGAAAAGTGAAGTATCTTGGCCAAGACTGTGCAGTGAGCCTGTGGAAACAGAACCCAGGAGACCCCATTTCCAGGGCTCTACTCTCCACAAGAGTATGCTGCAGCTGCATCAGAATTAACTGTGGTTAAATCTCATTACTTTGCTGAAAATGATAAATATTGCAAAGTCTATTAAAAAAACCTCTTTCCTTAAAAATAAAGTATGCCAGATATTTTAAATATGATTAATTATCACTAGCAGCTAGAAACAGGTCAGTGCTGAAAGTAATACCTGGATAAGAAGTTTTCCAGGGACTGTTTCTTGTCATCTTTGCAGACAATACCTTCCCTCTTCTGCTTTTCCATATCTTTGATTCGTGACTGGAAGGTGTCAACGAAATCAAATATCGACTTCATTGCAATGGGCACTTCATAATATTGCTATAAAATAAAAGGTAAAGAATAGGTCAAATTACAAGCAAAGCCCATAAGCACATAACATGGCACTGCCAGAAGAGATAGAGAGGGTGGAAACTGTCCCTGATTTCAGAGTCTGATTGTGAGGAACTGGATTATTCCTAGGATTCCAGCTTTAAATGTTTGCCTTGTAGGACAAACTTGTGTGTCAAGACACTGCATGCAGCTCACTAGAATCAGGTTATCTTGCAGTATCATGCTGTGTCCCAGAACATCATTCATATACGATGAAGTATCAGCATGTTGTGTCATTATATCCAATGGCAGCCCCAGGCTGCATTTCAGGACACCACGTGCTGCATTCAGCTCCCCTGATAGAGGTAGTTTTATGCTTGTGGTGAGTTGCCAGAGCACCATCCCAGCACAAACCCAGACCTCCCACTGGAGTTTTTCCATCTTGAAAAGATGGACTGTGCCCTCCACCCTTCCCGTTTGCTGTCAATCTCCCATGCTGTCCACCTTCTAGCTGATGAAATCCTTCTGACCCTCCAAGTAATGACAAGGCCCCAAACCAGCCTCTCTCGAGCATCTCATAACAGTCCACAGCATATTTCTGCTTTGCAATGCCTTTATGTTCAAAGAGCTCAACTCCCCACCTTGACCCTCATGTCAATATCCGTCAGCACCATGAAGAAGTCATTGTAGGTCATCCCATATTCTTTCCTCAGCTCATTGATGAGGTGCTGGTCCACTAGGTCATCATCCTCTACCACCTTCATGGGCTTCTCATTATCTTAAAAGCAAATAAACTGCTGGTAAACATGGAATCACAGAGCAAATTATCATGAGTTTCATCACGTAAGTCACACAAAAGGGGCCCAAACATCGCCCGCTCTCCCTCTTGCTAGTCATAACGGGCTATGGTTTTCAAAAGAGAAATGATTTTGGTTGCCTAATTTGTGGCACCGTAAAGTGGACTGATTTTCAGTCTCCAGCTTCTGAAAATCAGGCCCCTTAAAGGTATCTTGAGCGGGACATCCAAAATTGCCTGTCACTTTTGAAAATCTAGGCCATGTGTAGTTTATCCTGAAGGAACTCAAAGATCTTCACAGATATTTCACGACAACGGAAATGCAGTCACTTCTGGAATGGTATGTAGTGTTTATGTAACAGCGCACTGCAACATTCTGTGAAAAACAACATATCCAAATGAAACAGCACAGAGAATTTAAAACTGTAAAATACAGTTAGCACAGTTGGATTTTAGTTAGAATTCCTGAGTTAACATCCCTATTCTTGCAAAAATTGACATGGGATCTTTAATGGCCACAAGTGACCAGGACTACTGTTTTGTTTCATCCAAAAGGCAGCAGGTCCAGCCCTTTAGTGCCACGTGGGGGTACTGATTTACTACTGAGTGCCACCTACTGATATCTCTCTCTCTCTCTCACACACACACACACACACACACACACACACACACACACACACACACACACACACACACACACACACACACACACACACACACACACACACTTCCCCATGCCAGCACTCAACAATTGAAAGAGAAAGGTCTGCAGGTCAAGCCTGTGTCATAAACAGATAGCTAAGGGTTAATGTCTCTTTCACCTGGAAAGGAGTAACCTGAAACACCTGACCAGAGGACCAATCAGGAAACAAGACTTTTTCAAATCTGGGTGGAGGGAAGTTTGGGTATGAGTTCTTTGTCCTTTGTCTTGGGTCTCACCCTCTCGGCTATGAGTGATTTTTCTATCTGCTGGCTTTCTAATCTTCTGTTTCCAAGTTGTAAGTACAAAGATAGTAAGACAATAGGGTTATATTGTTTTCTTTTGTATTTACATGTGTGTAGTTGCTGGAATGTATTAAATTGTATTCTTTTTGGATAAGGCTGTTTATTCATTTTTTTCTTTTAAGCAAATGACCCTGTATTTGTCACCTTAAAACAGAGAGACCATTTTTATGTCCTTTTCTTTCTTTTTATATAAAGCTTTCTTTTTAAGATCTGTTGGAGTTTTTCTTTAGTGGGAACTCCAGGGAATTGAGTCTGCAGCTCACCAGGGAATTGGTGGGAGGAAGAAGTCAGGGGGAAAATCTCTTTGTGTTACATTTACTAAGCCTGACTTTGCATACCCTCTGGGGGAGGGGGGAAGAGAGATTAGCTCTCTCGGTACTTGTGTTTTCCAGGACGGGAAACAGGGAGGTGGAGTCCCTCTGTTTAGATTCACGGAGCTTGCTTCTGTATATTTCTCCAGGAACCCAGGGAGGGAACACCTGGAGGGGAGGAGGGGGAAGGGAAATGGTTTATTCCCCTTTGTTGTGAGACTCAAGAAATCTGAATCTTGAGGTCCCCCAGGGAAGGTTTTGGGGAGACCACAGGGAGCTAGGCACTGTATAAATCCCTGGCTGGTGGCAGCGTTATCAGGTCCAAGCTGGTAACTAAGCTTGGAGGTTTTCATGCTAACACCCATATTTTGGACGCTAAGGTCCAGATCTGGGAAAAATGTTATGACAGCCTGGTTATGTAAATACACTCATCTCTACTGCGATCACAGAAGACATTCAAAAAGGCTTGCTAAGACACAGAGACAGTATTTTCATTTTGAAAAGAAAGCATCTTTGAGTTACCCACATGCAGCCCACCCTCCCCAAAGTAAAACTAAACTAACCAAAATCTCAAACAGCTGAAAAGATTTTTAACAAGTGAAAACATTATTTTTGTTTTCCTACATCTGAATAACCAAAATGACCAAACTGATCCTGCAGACACTTTCACATATGCACCAGAAAAATAAAAAAAAAAATCACTTCAAAGAAGTGACCATAAGAAACCATAAGAAATTTCAGTCCATTATAAAGAGATAGCCAGGTGACTTTAAAAAGGTTTGAAATAGCAATATCATCGTCATCTCAATCTCAGCCACAGTGTCAATAATGCTGTTCTATAGTATTGCAGCAACGATCTAAAACACTCCACTACACAATAGCATTCCTGCAGTGTTTCGTATAGATTCATAGATTCTAGGACTGGAAGGGACCTTGAGAGGTCATCGAGTCCAGTCCCCTGCCCTCATGGCGGGACCAAATACTGTCTAGACCATCCCTGATAGACATTTATCTAACTTACTCTTAAATATCTTCAGAGATGGAGATTCCACAACCTCCCTGGGCAATTTATTCCAGTGTTTAACTACCCTGACAGTTAGGAACTTTTTCCTAATGTCCAACCTAAATCTCCCTTGCTGCAGTTTAAGCCCATTGCTTCTTGTTCTATCGTTAGAGGCTAAAGTGAACAAGTTTTCTCCCTCATCCTGACGACACCCTTTTAGATACCAGAAAACTGCTATCATGTCCCCTCTCAGTCTTCTCTTTTCCAAATTAAACAAACCCAATTCTTTCAGCCTTCCTTCGTAGGTCATCTTCTCAAGACCTTTAATCATTCTTCTTGCTCTTCTCTGGACCATCTCCAATTTCTCCACATCTTTCTTGAAATGCAGTGCCCAGAACTGGACACGATACTCCAGTTGAGGCCTAACCAGCGCAGAGTAGAGCGGAAGAATGACTTCTCATGTCTTGCTCACAACACACCTGTTAATGCATCCCAGAATCACGTTTGCTTTTTTTGCAACAGCATCACACTTGTTGACTCATATTTAGCTTGTGGTCCACTATAACCCCTAGATCCCTTTCTGTCGTACTCCTTCCTAGACAGTCTCTTCCCATTCTGTATGTGTGAAACTGATTGTTCCTTCCTAAGTGGAGCACTTTGCATTTGTCTTTATTAAACTTCATCTGGTTTACCTCAAACCATTTCTCCAATTTGTCCAGATCATTTTGAATTATGACTCTGTCCTCCAAAGCAGTTGCAATCCCTCCCAGTTTGGTATCATCTGCAAACTTAATAAGCGTACTTTCTATGCCAACATCTAAGTCGTTGATGAAGATATTGAACAGAGCCGGTCCCAGAACAGACCCCTGCGGAACCCCACTTGTTATACCTTTCCAGCAGGATTGGGAACCATTAATAACTACTCTCTGAGTATGGTTATCCAGCCAGTTATGCCCCCACCTTATAGTAGCCCCATCTAAATTGTATTTGCCTAGTTTATCGATAAGAATATCATGCGAGACCGTATCAAATGCCTTACTAAAGTCTAGGTATACCACATCCACCGCTTCTCCCTTATCACAAGACTCGTTATCCTATCAAAAAAAGCTATCAGATTGGTTTGACACAATTTGTTCTTTACAAATCCATGCTGGCTATTCCCTATCACCTTACCACCTTCCAAGTGTTTGCAGATGATTTCCTTAATTACTTGCTCCATTATCTTCCCTGGCACAGAAGTTAAACTAACTGGTCTGTAGTTTCCTGGGTTTCTGTTTGTTTGTTTGTTTCTGTAAAGGAAGCCACAATCACACATGAAGCACCTATTAAATGGGATTAACTCTGGCTCAGCTGTCATCTTTAAAGTGGCTATTACCACCACACAGCACTGAAAGAAAAAGGTGCATAATCCAAAGTGTTTGTAATATCCAAAAGAGATATTAAAAGGTACATGCAACAGAGGGTGAGATCATACTGTACCCCCACTATCTTTTATTGTAATTCCCTAAGAATGCAGGTGGAAACAGGAACAATACTATATATTAAATCTCACAGCACAGGAATCATATTAACATGTAGCAATAGAGAAATAAATACATGAAAAATGACATTAAAGGAAATGTGGGGCACAATAAACTGTGAAAGAGTACAGTAATACCTGTGCTATGCTCTTCTATAGCACCTGCCACCTGAGGATCTCAAAACATTCTGCAATCATTAATGAAGCCCCCCCCAAGATCCCCAAGATGTATATATTGCTATCACCAATTGCACATGGAGAAACTGAGACATAGGTATTAAGTGACTTGCCTAAATCAGAAAAAAGCAGTAGAAGAGCTGCAATAGGACCCAGGAGTCCCACTCCTCTGCTCTAACCATTAGACAATAGTGAATAGGGACGAGGCAAACTGAGTTGGATAAACTAAATAAATACTGATCAGAATATTTGTCTCTGCAAACAGTTTGGTTCACTATTCATTACTTTTCTTGTTCATGCATTTCTGAACATCTCCATGCTATAGGGAATATGGGTGTGGATTCAAAGCTCGCTGCAGGCCCATTGTCTCTAAAACTGGATGCACAAAAACCCTGGATCCTGTTCAGATATAGATCTGAACTTTTTGCAGCTTGGGACTGTTTCTAATACAAACAGTCAACAGTCTGAATGTTCCAGTGGTCACACTTTCTATTATGGGTATATTTATAAATAGTATATGAAGGATTAGTACATGATTCATATGTGCTAAACATGGTCATAGGCACAGCGGTAGAAGATGATGTCATTGATTACAAGCCTTGGTTATAAGCAACCTATTGAGTCCCTGGACTCTGATAATCACTTAATTAAAACATTTATTAAAACAGCTATAAATCATATGAAGTATTTATACATGTATTCTTAAACTGTAAAATTGGCCAGGAGTAAACTTAGGCTGGGAAGTAGAAGAAAGTCTGTAGCCATCTGATGAGTGAGTTTCTGGAACAGCCTTCCAAAAGGAACAGCAAGAGCAAGAAACCTAACGTTGTAAAATGGAGCTTGATAAATTTTTGAATGGGACTATATGATGGGATTACCTGTGATAGCAGGGAACTGGACACAATGACCCAAGAGGTCCCCTACAGTCCTATGTTCTTATAAAATGTGACTTCTGAAACATATACTAATTATTACTAATACTAATTATTAATAAAGGCAAACAACCCTGCAAAGCAAAGACAAACCATCTCAATAGAGTAGGGCAAGAAAGAACAGCGAGAAATGTGACTGCAGCCTGCTCAGTGGTAGGTTACTTGACACCATATAAATGTAAAACAAACATTAACCATGTGTCTATAACCATGGTACTATTTGTTTTGTTAATATTGCAAATGTCAACACTGAGGTGACATTTTAGGGCTTCTCTTCAGGGGAGCCCAGAGAAGACAAACTATTTGACAATGCTCCTCTTCACAACTGATAGCTTAAGGCAGAGAGTAAGACTAGAAATTAAAGGCAGGAGCAGGAGACCGAACTAGACATTTTTGCAAACCGGGAAGAGATTATTAGCCAGAGAACCCAGGGGTCCATTTCAAGACCACTCTATTATTCACCACCTGCCCTCAACCTCCACGGCCAGAGATGGTCTCTAGCAGCAGGACCAGCATCATTCTGCTGTGCAAAGATAGGGCAGAATTGAGAGGGGCCACAGGATCTACTGCCACATGGAAGCCGCTCTCTTTCCACCTCTTTTGGAGGGGTCACAGCAGGAATGTGGGAACCCTGGCACCCTCACGGCTTCAATAGCAGCCACAGAGCAGTTCTGCCACTGGGGAGAATTATTTTCCTCCCTCCCTCACATACATCTCCACAGTGCCCAGCCCAGCTACTTAGGGGCTTTGGAGAGGATTTAGATGAGGTTATAGCGAGGTTGAGTTGCTTGGCTGAGCAGTACAGTGGCCCAGTGCATTAAGTATTGGCTGTGAACCTAAGCAATGTGGATTGTAGCGTTGGGTCCAATGTTTAGTTTGTTAACATGAGGTCCTAGCATTTGGAGTGAAGATGGGCTGTGCAGCCCATGCATATGTGGCTAATTTAGCTACTTGGAATAGGATTTTCAAAATCATTCAGCACTGACCTAACTCTGCTCCTAGGGAAGTCTCGTGGGATACAATAGGAGCAGAGCTAGCCAGTGCTTTTGAAACCAATCTGCTACTGAATGTGTGTATCTTTTCAGATATGCATTGAATGAGGCCAGCTCTGCAGGAGACTTTATGAGTTCAGTCAGTAGTGCTCACTAGTGTCTGGTGAGAGATTTAAATCTATGTTTTCCTTTAGATCCATAGATTTTAAGGCCAGAAGAGACTATTATGATCACCTAATCCAACCTTCCGCACAACACAGGCCAGAGATCCTCACCCATTGATTCCTGCATCAAGCCCATATCTTGTGGTTGAACTAGAGCATGTCCTTAGGCTGGAAATTTCAGGAGAAGAGATTCTCGCATGAGATTATTATATTATTATCATTTAGTTTTTGTATTACAGTAGTGCAGGAATGCCCCATCCGAGACTGGGACACCGCTGTGCTGGATACTAGTGCATCTGGTCAGGCCATAAATATTGCCAGCACAGCTCTCCTTGGGAGATATTGCTGCTTCTGGTCCTGACAAGAAGCCAGACAGGACCAAATAAAAAACAAAAAGGGAAAAAAGAAAAATAAATTCCTATTTTCTGAACATATAAAAGGTTCAGGCTTTGGCACAAGTTCAGGTGGGCTCTTATTTTAACCAAGTTGTTCTTCTCATGTCACTAGCTGAGATGAACCTACAAAAGCCAGTAAGTGAACACTTCAATCTCCCTGGACATTCTATAACAGATTTAAAAGTAACTATTCTTGAACAAAAAAACTTCAAAAACAGACTTCAAAGAGAAACTGCAGAACTAAAATTCATTTGCAAATTTAACACCATTAATTTGGGCTTGACTAGGTACTGGGAGTGGCTGGCTCGTTACAAAAGCAGCTTTGCCTCTCCTAGAATTGACACGTCCTCATCTATTATTGGGAGTGGACTACAGCCACCCTGATTGAATTGGTCCTGCCAGCACTGGTTCCCCTTCTCTTCATGTGTCACTATATAATACCTGCATCTGTAACTGTCACTCCATGCATCTGAAGAAGTGGGTTTTTTTATCTACGAAAGTTTATGCCCAAATAAATCTGTTAGTCTTTAAGGTGCCACCGAACTTCTTGTTTTTGTGGATACAGACTAACACGGCTACCCGCTGATCTTTGACACCCTGTAATTCTTCTGTGTTTCATCACCTAATTTCTTTCTTCTATCTGAGGATTCCACTCTCATACACTTGCATAGTTTCTGGAACTTTGCTGGGTTTGGGTTAAACCTGGAACAGGCTGAAGGAGTATGGTGTATGTCAGAGTGCATTTCTGTTTTATTAGCCAGATTGCAACTAGATACAATCCTTATCAGGGCATTGACATGTGTATGGGCCTAACTCTGCATGGCGTGATCTTGAGTAAACTTAAACTTACTTAGAAAGAGCTTTCCCTGCTCCAGGTGTGCTATAGAGACACAGAAATGCTCTCTAGACTCTGCTTTCAGGGCTCCACTCTGAGTGGCTGGTGATTCCTATTATGTTTGATGGAATAAATGGACCCAGGGAGTCACACCCCTCACAGACGCAGGAACTTAGATCCTCTGCTGAGGCAGCAGGGTGGTAGTAGGCATTCTGTCACAACTTCCTGAACCTCAGACCAGCTGTCTGCCAGCCTTGAAATGCCATGAAAGAGCTGAGCTCATGAGATTTCCAGCCAGACTCCCTTACCCAAGAAGTTTGGAGAAACAGCTAAACTTCCAAAGGAAACTGGGTTTGATGTGGCAGAGCTATGAGAAAGAGCAATAGTTTCTATACAACCTCTTCAAAAGCTGCAATCCAGCAAAGCACATAAACCCATGTGTAACTTTAAGCATAGAGCAGCCCTGTGCTATAGTGGGGCCTGATTGCGCTGAAATGACATACTGGCACTTCTGCCACATGGGGGACACCATTTTGTTCTCAAATGGCATCCTACACACAGCATGACCTCGCATGTGCTGTGCGTCTGAGGTCATGGCCTATAGGGGATACCATTTTGTAGAGCAAAATTGCATCCTCTGCACAGTGTGACCTTGTACGCTCTGTGCGTCCGAGGCCATGCTGGCAGGAGTGTTCCCATGCTTGGGGTATTCTGATAGTACCAGTACTTGTTCATTCAGGACTACACCCCTGGAGTAGCCCTACTTGACATCAATGGGACTATTCACATATTTAAAGTTACACATAAGCTTAAGTGTTTTGCTGGACTGGGAACTAAGGACCTGGTCCAAAACCCACTGAAGTCAACAGAAAAACTCCCAGAGTTCAGTGGGCTTTGCATCAGGACCTGAATTTGTACACTCAGGCCTGGTCTACACTACGCATTTAAACCGATTTTAGCAGCATCCGTCCACATTACGAGGCCCTTTATATCAATATAAAGGGCTCTTTAAATCGGTTTCTGTACTCCTCCCCGACGAGAGGAGTAGCGCTAAAATCGGTATTACCATATCGGATTAGGGTTAGTGTGGCCACAAATCGATGGTATTGGCCTCTGGGCAGTATCCCACAGTGCACCACTGTGACTGCTCTGGACAGCAGTCTGAACTCGGATGCACTGGCCAGGTATACAGGAAAAGTCCCGCGAACTTTTGAATTTCATTTCCTGTTTGGCCAGCGTGGAGCTCTGATCAGCACAGGTGACCACACAGAGCTCATCAGCACAGGTAGCAATGCAGTCTCCTGAGAATCGAAAAAGAGCACCAGCATGGACTGCACAGGAGGTACTGGATCTGATCGCTATATGGGGAGAGGATTCAGAGCTAACAGAACTCCGTTCCAAAAGATGAAATGAAAAAATATTTGAAAAAATTTCCAAGGCTATGATGACCAAAGGCCACACCAGGGGCTCAGTGCAGTGCAGAGTGAAAGTTAAGGAGCTCAGACAAGCCTACCAGAAAACCAAAGAAGCAAATGGAAGGTCCGGGTCAGGGCGGAAAACATGCCACTCCTATGCTGAGCTGCATGCAATTTTAGGGGGCTGCGCCACCACTACCCCATCCCTGTCTGTGGATTCCGAGGTGGGAGTTGTAATCTCAACCATGGCTGAGGATTCTGCAGAGGGGGAAGATGAGGAGGAGGAGGAGGAAGAGGAGGATGACCTTGCAGCGAGCACACAGCACTCCATTAGCCCCAACAGCCAGGAGCTTTTTGTAGCTCAGACAGAATTACCCTCCCAGGCCTCCCAACCCACTAGCCCAGACAGTGAAGCCATGGAAGTGACCTCTGGTGAGTGTACCTTTGTAAATATAAAACATGGTTTAAAAGCAAGCGTTTTTTAATGATTGATTTGCCATGAGGGCTTGGGATGCATTTGTGGCCAGTAAAGTTACTGGAAAAGTTTGTTAACATGTCTGGGGATGGAGCGGAAATTCTCCAGGGACATCTCCATGAAGCGCTCCTGGAGGTACTCCAAAAGCCTTTGCAGAAGGTTTCTGGGCAAGGCAGCCTTGTTCCGTCCACCATGGTAGGACACTTTACCATGCCATGCATGTAGCAAGTAATCGGGTATCATTGCATGACAAAGCATAGCTGTGTATGGTCCCAGTGATTGCTGGCATTCAAGAAACATCCGTTCTTTATCTCACTCTGTTATCCTCAGCAGAGTGATATCATTCATGGTAACCTGGTTGAAATTCAGGAATTTAATTAAGGGGACAGAGATGGCCATTTTCCTACTGGGCTGTTGCTTAAAAGAAATCCTTCCTTGCACGTAGCCAAGGGGGGGGAGGGGAGGAAGGATAGCGCTAAGCTTTTTTGCGTTTGGCTAGCAGGAATCGTCCCAGCTACCAGCCACGCGATGGGGGGCGGAAAGGGGGGTGATTAGCAGTGATCTTCCATGATACCAGCCAAGCAGTGGGGGGAGGGGTAAAGCAATCATCCTAGAGAATTGGATGGGGGGGTTGGCTTCTGCTGCTGGCATCTGGCTGCGTGTAATCAGCGGCCAGGTGATTTGCCTCAGCCTCCCACCCCGCCATGAAGGTCTCCCCCTTACTCTCACAGAGATTGTGGAGCACACAGCAAGCAGCAATAACAAAGGGGACATTGGTTTGGCTGAGGTCTGAGTGAGTCAGTAATGTGCGCCAGTGCGCCTTTAAATGGCCAAATGCACATTCTACCACCATCCTGCACTTGCTCAGCCTGTAATTGAACAGCTCCTGATCACTGTCCAGGCTGCCTGTGTATGGCTTCATGAGCCATGGCATCAAGGGGTAGGCTGGGTCCCCCAGGATAACTATAGACATTTCAACATCCCCAACTGTTATTTTCTGGTCTTGGAAGTAATTCCCTTGCTGCAGCAGTTTAAACAGAGCAGTGCTTCTGAAGACGCGAGCGTCATGAACCCTTCCTGGCCATCCCACGTGGAAGATGGTGAAACGTCCCTTGTGATCCACCAGTGTTTGCAGCACCATTGAAAAGTACCCCTTGTGGTTTATGTACTGGGTGCCCTGGTGCTCCGGTGCCAAGATAGGGATATGGGTTCCATCTATCGCCCCCCCCACATTTAGGGAATCCCATTGCAGCAAAGCCATCCACTATGATCTGCATGTTTCCCAGAGTCACAACCTTTCGTAGCAGCAGCTTAATGATTGCTTTGGCTACTTGCATCACAGCAGCCCCCACTGTAGATTTTCCCACTGCAAATTGATTCCTGACTGACCGGTAGCTGTCTCGTGTTGCAAGCTTTCAGAGGGCTATTGCCACTCGCTTCTCCACTGTGAGGGCTGCTCTCATCTTGGTATTATGGCGTTTCAGGACAGGGGAAAGCAAGTCACAAAGTTCCATGAAAGTGCCCTTACGCATGCGAACATTTCGCAGCCACTGCGAATCGTCCCACACCTGCAAAACTATGCGGTCCCACCAGTCTGTGCTTGTTTCCCAGGCCCAAAATCGGTGTTCAATGGCTAGAACCTGCCCCATTACCAGCAGGATCTCCAAAGTGCAGGGGTCCACGGTATGAGATAATTCTATGTCCATGACCTCATCACTCTCATCGTCGCGCTGCCGTAGCCGCCGCCTCTTCCTCGCCTGGCTTTGCAGGTCCCGGTTCAGCATAGACTGCACGAGAATGTGCGAGGTGTTTACAACGTCCACTATTGCGGTATTGATCTGAGCAGGGTCCATGCTTGCTGTGCTATGGCGTTTGCACAGTTTGCCCAGGAAAAAAGGCGCGAAATGGTTGTCTGCTGCTTTCAGGAAGGAAGGGGTGAGGCTGTACCCAGAACCACCCGTGACAATGATTTTTTGCCCCATCAGGCACTGGGCTCTCAACCCAGAATTCCAAGGAGCGGGGGAGACTGCGGGAACTATGGGATAGCTACGGGATAGCTACCCACAGTGCAATGCTCCAGAAATCGATGCTAGCCTCGGACCATGGACGCACACTGTCGAATTAATGTGCTTAGTGTGGCTGCGTGCACTCAACTTTATACAATCTGTTTTATAAAACCAGTTTATGTAAAATCGGAATAATCCCGTAGTGTAGACCTACCCTCAGATTTGCAAAGCTGCCTAAGGGAATTGGATACCTAGCTCTCATTTGGCGCTTTGAAGATGCCCCCTTTGAAGAAGGCAGCAGAGGGTGTGTGTAGCTGGTTTAGTTGCTTAGTGGAATATGCATGGGCTGAACAAAGTATTTAGAAGAACCTTGGGTTTATTCACTGACAGTTATAGACTCATAGACTCTAGGGTCAGAAGGGACCAATGTGATCATCTAGTCCAACCCCCTGCACAAAGCAGGCCACAGAACCCTACCCATCCACTTCTATAACAAACCCCTAACCTATATCCAAGTTATTGAAGTCTTCAAATTGTGGTTTGAAGACCTCAAGCTGCAGAGAATCCACCAGCAAGTGACACATGCACCATGCTGCAGAGGAAGGTGAAAAACCACCAGGGTCTCTGCCAATCTGCCCCGGAGGAAAATTCCTTCCTGACCCCAAATATGGCGATCAGCTAAACCCTGAGCATGTGGGCAAGACTCACCAGCCAGCCATCAGAAAAGAATTCTCTGCAGTAACTCAGATCCCATCCCATCCAACATCCCATCACCGACCACTGGGCATACTTATCTGCTGATAATCAAAGATCAATTGCCAAAATTAGGCTATCCCATCATACCATCCCTTCCATAAACTTATCAAGCTTAGTCTTAAAGCCAGATATGTCTTTTGCCCCCACAGTTGGGATGGTGCATAATACCATGAGCTGAACAACTTTACACCAGCCACCGACAGTAGCCAGGCTGGTTGTACATTGCTTTATGAGTAAAGAAAGCACGTTTGCTTGAGCCTCTTCTAAGCGAATGAAAAGGCTCCAGATATCCAAAAGAATATCCGCACCACAATAAGTAAACTAAAGCTGCGCTCAGCACCAGATTCAAACTTCCTTCCCCAAATTTTTGCACTGTTTGGTTGGGGTCCATATCTAGGCAAAACATGTTTAACAGAGTGGGGGAAATAATGAAAAGCACACCCTTACAATGACCATGCCTGAGAACACTCATTCTGTGGGCATGCTAAAAGTCAGACATTTGCTAGAGAGGAGAGAGCTGATTCAGAGAAGGGAAGGAACTCTGACACAATAGCTGTCTAGTAAGATTTCCTGTCTGTCCTGGTTTTAGCCCATATGTGTGAGGAAAGCATTTTGCATGGCATTTTGGAAGGGTGCTTCCAAATCTGTTCCAACCAAACCAAGTGCAAAGAGAGGAGAAAATGTAACGTTCAGCAACAGGAAGGGAACCATTTGGAACTTCAGAATGGGAATTGGGTTGGTCTGAGTTGTGAGTAACTTTTTATTTAATCAAAACCAAGTTCCCCCTCTGTTGTGAAATGACTCCTGTTTGTGACACTGGCCAATTTATTGTGGCAGTTCTTACAGCCTAATAGGCTGTAGCCAGCCACTTGCTGCTGATGGTCTGCAAAACAAATCCAGTGATATCACGGACATGTAACTATTCAGTTCCCCAAAGAGATGGATATGTGAGATGTCTACAGGCCTGAACCAAATGATCACCCTGCCCTCCCCTGGTCACACTTTTCTGCTTTCTACTCTTTCGCTGGCATTAGAAACTACCACACTTTTCACTTCACAGTGCTGGAAACCTAAACATGGGAAATACCAGAGACAGCTATGTAAATACAAAGTGCGGACAGTAGGCGGAGGGAAGTTGCCACAACAAAGGATTTCTCTTAGACTTTAACCCCAGCTGGGTTTCTCCCTTCCCTCTACCATGTTCGGCCCACCTTAAAAAAAGAGACAGGAGAGAAATAAATATGTAAAAAAATGAACCTAGTTGAAAGTGGTCAATCTTCATGCTGCTGTTGTTCATGGTGCCAAAAATTGTGATGACTGAGATTTTCCTTGTGGCCATCTTGCAGAAACTCTCCAGGTATTCGTCTCGCTGTTGCACGTACATGGTGTTGTCGGCCTTAGGTGTTGTGATCAGCTAGGGGATGGCAGAGACAAAGAGTTGATTAGTTTTGGAACAAAGCCATAGCGAGCCCCTATGTCAGAGGAGCAGCTCTCCAAAGCAGAAGAGTATCTTAGTCCTTGCCCCTTGACTTTTCTTTTCCACACAATAGCCAGCAGCTCAGGAACTTACATTTATTTGTTTAGGGATAGATTTTGTCTTTAGGCTCAGCCCTGAGCAAAAGGTGATAGGTCAGCTAGAGGAATAGCCCCAGAGACAGCCCTCCAAGACACAGTCGCTCTGGTGCTCCCCTGTTGTGCTGGCAGGAGAAAAGTAAGTTGCTACAGACTTTACTAGGAACAACATACTCCCCTCTTACATCTTTGCCTTTCTGAATCCAGTCAGTTTTCCAGCCCAACCCATCGAGGCGGGAGTAGGTAGGCCGACCCACCCTCACATCCATTTGTTTGTAGAGGCAGGAACACTGGGTACATAGTGTCAGATCATCAAAGGTATTGAGGTGCCTAGCTCCCACTGATTTCAATGGGAGTTATGTGCCTAAATACCTTTGAGGATCTGAGCCAGGGGTCAGCAACCTTTGGCACGCGGCCTATCAGGGTAATCCACTGACGGGCTGCAAGACATTTTGTTTACATTGACCGTCCGCAGGCACTCCCCCTCGCACCTCTGAGTGGCCGCGGTTCACCATTCCCAGCCAAAGGGAGCTGTGGGAAGCGGCGTGAGCTCCAGGGACATGCTGGCTGCCACTTGGCGCAGCTCCCATTGGCCGGGAACGGCAAACCATGGCCACTGGGAGCTGCAGGGGGCCGTGCCTGTGAACAGCCAATGTAAACAAAATGTCTTGCAGCCTGCCAACAGATTACCCTGATGGGCAGCATGCCGAAGATTGCCAACCGCCGATCTAAGCCACAGCCCTTTCTTTTTCCTCTGTGCCCATATTCCAGACGTATCTAATGTGGTCTCTCTAGTCACTTGCATGGCTGCATTAGATCCAGGCACCACCTACCTCATATTTAGCCAAAAATACTTGGAAATTCCCACTTGTAGGCCTTATTTAATTTGTTGAGCGAGGAGGGAGGGGGAAGATATGTAAAGTGGTGGGGGGTGCGGCAGGAGGAAATGATTACAGTAGAATAAAAATATCTTAGGTTCACACCAATGCCTCCTCAAGTGTTTTCCAAAAGATGCAGGTGTGGGAGGTGAGATGACAGCTGTTTAACTATACAGCAACACCACACAACAGTTTAGGATGGGAAGTGGAGGAGAATCCTGCATCCACTTGAAACAGAATAGTTCTAACTAGAGCTAGACTGTCCAAAATCCCCAGATCCCAACTCCGCTGAACATTGGGGGAGTTGAAATCTGGAGCCAGATTTTGTGGTTTAGGCTTATCACAATACATAATAGTGTCTTAACTGTGTAAGGCTTTCTGGGATACTTTTTATGAAACATGCTTTATAAATACAGTTTATCAGTATGTTCAGTTACAAGGACGAGCTATAGGGCTATAGGGCCTGAGTCTCGTTTATACTGAGGCTCTTTTACATCACCCTGGTGATGAAAAAGTGCTTTAGTGTAAATGAGAATCAGGCCCATAGAGGTTATATGAACACAAGACGATTTGATTACTAATCTATAGCACAAGTCGTGTTATTTTAAAGTTGCAGTAAAATGCTTACAAAGAAGTATTTTAAATATTTTGAGAACTCAAATAAGTACCAGAAAACGAGCCAGGTTCTGCGCCCAGTTTTATAGCCAGTGTGTGGATCTGAATGCAAAATTTGGCCTAGTGTAACTGTATGGGTATAAGTGAGCAACGAATATGTCTCACTCTGGGAAATCTTGTCAGATAAAGTGGGAAGCATTTCAGAGGCAAAGAAAACCTCAAATCATAGCTTTAAAATAGCCTGGCATTCTCTGCAAAACAAACAGGGATTTACTTATTGGTTTAATTTTAGGTTGCATTATAACTGCTACTTGCCTATGTCCTCTGTGTGTGTGAATGAAATGCTACATACAGACCCTCAGTCTCCACTTCATCACCACAGAATAACATACAAAAACCAAACTCCCTCAGGCAAAACTTTCTGACCACAGATCTGAACCAGGGTGGGGTTTCAAAATCCAGATCAAGATGTGGATACAGATATTACAGCAGTACCCTATATCTATTAAGGGATGAACCAAAGCCCTTGCTCTGAACACCCTACAAACTTTTGGACGTTTGAAATTCAGATCAGAATCTGCAATTTGAGTCCAGGTCTCTGTTTAGCCAGTTGTAGCACTTAACCCGGCCCATGAAGTGGCTGGTTGAACCACTATAAGCAGCAATTTTCTCTCTAACTTCACGTTTGTGGGGAGGATTGAGACAGGATCTTTTGGAGCCAGGCCCTGTCATCCGAGTGGCCCAAAGGGAACAGTGTAGCAGAGCAGTGGGAAACAGCACAGGCAGAGCTGATACTAGAGAAGCCTGAGCTGATCCTTTTGGGAGGAAGATCAAGGACTCTGGAATGTAAGAGAACTGTACATCTGGGGCAACTGACTGGGAGAATTGGACCCGAGAGGAAGAGATAGCTGAGCTGGATAGAAAAGTCTGCTTGGGGAAAAGGGTACAAGAGAAAGGGTGCAAAGAAAGGTGGTTTTTATTTTAAGGGGCCTGAAATGTCAGTAGATCCAGATTTCAGTTACCTTTAATTTACCTTGTGCATGTGTCACATAAAACAAAGGCAGAGCCATGTGCTGTATCTCCAACATCACCTCCATCAATGACTACTGCATAATGAATCTAGCTTCCAGAAGGAGGAGACTACTAGTAGTAAGTATCGGACTGTGACAAATTCTAATGCAGCTTGGTAGCAGTGTTTGCCTGAAGCCTGTTCCGGCCCGACTACTCGAGGCTGGACGACTCATTTCATTTCTGAGCTCCAGCTGAGAAGTGATCTGATATCAGGAGATTCAAATTTCAGACTGAGTGATGAGTCACCATGGTCCTTGGTGAGGAAAGCAGTGGCTGTCTAGCTTCTGTGATTTCTCTTCTGTACTCGTCACTTTTTTTGGCCTGATGTGACACTAATTTTTGGAAGCCACAACATTCAGAACTAAAGCGAGGTTTCAAAGACCCTAAACTTCAGGGCAGTTCTGATCTGCGGTCTTGGTTTGGCCAAGTATTAAGACCAGGGTCATTTGCAAAATTCAGATTCCCCGGGTCAGGTTTTTTTCAAACAAATGGCCTCCTCCCTGTTTCCAAAATTCAATGCTTTTCAAATCTGCTGTTTTGGTTTGGATCTCTCTCTCTCCCTAGTACAGTGGTTCTCAAACTAGGGCCATCATTTGTTCAGGGAAAGCCTTGGTGGGCCGGGCCAGTTTGTTTACCTGCCGCGTCCACAGATTTGGCTGATCGCGGCTCCCACTGGCTGTGGTTCTCCACTCCAGGCCAATGGGGGCTGCAGAAAGCGGCACGGGCCAAGGGACGTACTGGCCGCCCTTCCTGCAGCCCCCATTGGGCTGGAGCGGTGAACTGCAGCCAGTGGGAGCCGTGATCAGCCGAACCTGTGGATGCGGCAGGTAAACAAACCGTCTCAGCCCACCAGGGGCTTTCCCTGAAGAAGCCGCGGCCCTGGTTTGAGAACCACTGCGCTAGCACATTTATTCCTGTTAGCCCTGCAGAGCTAATACAACTAGGGGAGAGAAAGTTGGATTCTGTGCTGTCTCATGCATCATCAGCGGAACTATCAACTGAACTCCCATGGCAGAATCTTTGTTACAGGCAATGGTATAAGGGGCAGGAAGAGCCTGGCTGGATTTTGGAGCCCTGGTGCTGTTGGTGACACTGGCCACTGGAAAATCCCTGTAAACTGAGCTAACCTATGAGACTGAATGAAGAGCTCCCACAATGCTATTTTTCAAAGAGCTACTTTTCAAAATGAACCTTTAAAGCGAATGCTGCCTACCAAAGAAATCATTTGAACTGGGGCTAAATTGTTCCCTTTCACAGGTGAAATGTTTTTAGATACATACAATGGAAAAACATACAATATTATTAAACCCTGGGAGAAGCAGCTCCAGGCTGTGCTCAGTTTCTAAGCCTTGGAACCTCACCCGAAGAGCCTGTTGTAATTAAACTAGCATAGGGTGGGCTCGCCAGAGAAAACTGAATGCCCAATTCCCATCAGAAATTAATGGCATCTTTGAAAATTCTACCTTCAGCCTGTATACGCGCAGGCATGTGTGCACATATGCATGCTCACACATGCCCATAAGCAGTGCCCCCAACCACTTGACCTGTTTCCAGAGGTTGGACACTAGCATCGCTATGAAACAGATGTCAGCTGGCAGAGCATGCTGGGAACTGGAATGTAGAGGGTAGTGGTAACACCAGCAAGCATTCCAATTTGGTTGATGGACAAAACCCACATTGCAACCTCATTTCATTAATATTCCCAGATATAGAGCCCATCACCGTACAGAGCCAAAACAATGATGGCTGTTCGGTAGCCCATGCAAAGCGAATGAGAAGGCTCCGGTCCAACTCCTCTCAGACAGCTGTCCACCATATCAAAGATGCCAACATGATTGGTGCCCTTTATTGGCTGTTGCAGCAGAAGGTCAAGGAGTGAATGGGCCATGGATGATGAACTCCCCTTTTGCCCCGAGAGAGAGTCCCACCAATGCAAGGTTAAGAACAGGCACAGTGCAGAGGGCAGTGATGCAAGCTTCCCCACTGGAGGCCTTTGTCTCCAAAGCTGTCAGACTGGTACCTTTCACCGCCATTTTAAAAAACAATGTTAAAAAAAATAACCCCACCCCAGATTTCCCATTCACTACAGTCTCACTAGGGGGGAGAATTATTTTAATGGGTAAGGTGATAATGCTCAGGAACATGCTACTTACAATGAGTCGCCGTTTGCCTTCAAAAAAATCCAGGAGGTTTGTCACCGATTTCCTGGAGGGCTGAACAAAAGGCTTTGTGTTTGGCTTCAGGTGGCCCTCATTCTCAGTCCTGCTCCCCTTCTTGTTCTTCTTGCTGCGGTCTTTGTCCTGCTTGTTCTTCTTCTCAGCTTTGTCCTTCTTGGCCTGCTTCTCGCTCTTCTGCAGCTTGTCTGGTCGCTCCTTTTTCTTCTTCTTCTCAGGCTTGTCTGGTCGGTCATGCTTCTTTGTCTCTTTCCCTTTCTTTGGCGGGACATTCCCTGCTGTGATCTCCTGCTCCAAGTGGGGAACAGCAGGCCTGCTCGGGTCATATTTATCCTCATATTCATTGCTCAGGATCTTTTCCTGAGTTCTCTTTTTAGGTGGCTTGGCTTTCGCTGGTTTGTGTTGGCCTGGCGTGACACTGGGATCCCGGTGTATATAGTCCTTCCGGTCTGTACGGTTGTCTCTAAATCTACCTGCGTTTGCCCTCGTGTAGTGCTCTGGGGTGGCCGGGGGAGCCTCTGTGTAGCTGTTGTAGCTGGCAACTTTGCCAGGTCTCCGGGTGGCTACTGGGTGTCTCTCCGGGTGACCATGCTGCCTATCTCTGCGGTTCTCATTCCACACAGGGGAGTAGAAATCATCAGTGGCTGTTCCCCGCGGGGCAGTTACCTCAGGCGCTGTGGGCAGCCTATCATAGTTGGAAGTGGTGTGTGACTTTGGGGCCCAAGTTCTCTGAGTGGTTGGAAGGGATGTGACTGTGGTGATAGGTCTGCTCGGCATCATCATCGTGCGGGTGGTTGCCTGGGTAGTGGTGGTTGTGGGAGGAAGGGTGATGGCCCTTGTTGTAGGGGGAGGAGGAGCCACTGTGGTTGTGATTAGTTTCCTCACTGTTTTGCTCCTTGTTGGCTGAGCATTGCTTCTCCTTGGCTCCTCCTTCCTTACCGACAGCTGGACTTGTCCACCACTTGATGTAGGTCTGGTGCTGCCACCATTGTTACTTTCCTCCACCACTTGCCCCTCCACTCCGGCAGCTTTGCATTTCTGGATGAAGCCCTTCTGCCTCATCTTCTCAATTTTCCTGATGGGGCTCTGATCGATGACTTCGTACATGGCCTCTAGCCTTACAGGGTAAGGATACCTTTCCTCCACCTGTAGAGTCTTCTTCAGCAGCACCATGCCAAATTTCCCCTTCTCCAGTTTCAGAAAGCTCATGAGCTTAGGGATGAGGCTGGGATCTAGAGGTTGTTCCAGGATTTTCCCTTCACTGGTTATCCTCCTGGCTTTCCCTCCTTCCTGCCCTTCCTCATGGAACAATACAATCTGCTGGATGTGCCTCTCGGCCAGTTCGCAGTAGACATCGCTCTTAAGCAGGCTCATCATGAGCCGGTAGTAGCCTTCAGAGGCATGAGGGGCAGAGATGACCCAGACTCTGTTCTTGCCAGCAAAGCTGGCCAGGACATTGGGAGAACTGAACCCTGAAGGGAAACGTACAATCCGTGACCGAGACACGGCAGACTTCCCCTCGTCCTTGATCATCTGAGGCTGGGGATGTTTGGACGCAGTGGTGTGTCTCTGTGTCTGCCTTACTCTGGCCCTGATGTTCCTGGCCTGGGCTGCCACTTCATCTCGCAGCAGGTCAGATTGTACATTTTTTGATGCCGGAGTATCCCTCTTGGCAACAGGACGTTGGAGATTTCCCAGTGAAGGTGTCCAACTCCTCTGGGATGCCTCCGACCTTCTCAGGAAGGAGAGCGATCCATTACTAGCCCTTTGAGAGAAAGGCAAGTAACTAATTCCATGGCTCCCTCTTTCTGCTAGCCTCACGGTCTTCTCAGAGTCACACACTAGCCATGTTGCCCACAGCATGGCTAAACTCAGAATGAGTGTCCAGTTCATTGTGCGATCCACTTCAAAAGAAATGAGGAGAAAAGTTAAATGTTAACGGTAGAATTTTAGATATAGACATATACAGGTATATCTTGCACTTTCTTAGTGACCAGAGAACAACACATAGACTGGGAAGTTTCAGTTATATAAAGTACTAAATACAAAACTTAGTCCTGTCATGGTATTTCTATAAAAAACTTTGGAGGCTAGTTCTAGAAAAGCACAGAGTAGATTAATTTAGGCAAAAAATGAGATAATCAGTCTATAACATGAATCTATTTATCTATCTATCCAAATAAGTAAAAAAATACAATAATTATGTTTACATCACACACACACACACACACACACACACATACACACACACACACACACACACACAGTGGCTCACAGACGTGGTAAGCCAAGAGTTTGTTTTTAACTTAAAACTTACCCTTTCAGGAAAGTTTCTGTTCAGGATACGTATCCCAGCCCTTTCTTTAGAGGGAGAGCAATGCCATGGAGTTTTGCTGCAGCTCACTGGTTTTTATGTAACAAAACAGACTCCAGAGAATGTCCGGTTCACTGTGGAGCTTTTACTTTTTTGTTTTTCTTCACCTTCTTGAGAAGTGGGATGAGGCAAAAGGGAATTTCCTTTGTGATCTTTGCTGCTCCATTTACCTGCAGGTCTGTCTTGTTTCTGTATCAGTCACACACACAGAGAAACACATTTCATCTAATAAAAGTGAACTCTCAGCTGTTTCTGAATCTCTCTCTTTTAAAGTTCCATGATCCTTCTAATCACTCCTTTCCTCCTTACTCTAGTTTAGCTCCTTTGTTTCCAGAGAGGAAAAGCCCTGGGATTAATATATTTTCCAGGCTGAAGCAAAACACAGGAATGCAATGTTGAGAAAAGAAGCCCCCTTTAGCCTGCTCTTTCTCTCCTCACTTTTTTTCCCAATCTTTTCCTTTTCTTCTTCCTTTTTGCTAGATGTGATCCCAGAAATGTCAGGATAATCTCAGCCCTGCTCTAAACCAAACTCAAACAGCAGCCGCCACTGGAAATGAGGTAAACTTCACTAAGAATTTAACAGATCAGCAGAACACCGCCTCCTTCCCACTTCAAGTCACTGAGGGAGGGTGGAGGAAATTTCTTAGGGGGTTGAAACGTTTCACATCATCATCATAAATCACTTTAGAAAAGGATGACTGCAACCTTAACTCTTTAAGCACCTTAAGCTCTCATACTGGCTTGACCTGCCCCCCAGCCCTCCCTTCCTTGTCTTCTTTTCTCATTCCACTAAACTGACACCATCAAGTTAAAAATCACATGCTTAAGAAACTCATTTCCTTACCGGTGTTAATAACAGCACATTGGATAGTTAAAAGCTGAGAGTTTTTTTTTTAAAACCTGATTTCCCCCCCACCCCTTTTCACTGTTTGTTTACTTTCTATATTTCAATCCTGGAAATAAAAAGAGACCAGTCAATTTCACCTTAGTTTCTAGTCAATTTCTCTTTCATATTCTCATACACAACTGCTGTAGTCTTTAATCTGCAAACAAACAAAGGGTGAGTTGATTTTTAAAAACTGGATCAAAAAATTTAAATACATATTTATATTAATTTTTGATTCACAGAAGTGTGAATTATACAAGTCAAAAACAAAAAGATGCAAACTTGCAGAGAGAGAGATGTGCAAAGACTTGATCTCCAGCTGGTTTAAATCAGAGTACATTTGACTATTGACTGCAGATCCTCAGCTGGTGCGAACTGGCATAGTTCCATTGCAAACAGACATACTAAGCTGATTTATACCAGCTGACTAATACCCAAGAGGTGGTAAAACATCACTTATTGGTAATTGATATACAACACTTAAAAGTACTAGAATGGAAGCATTGCTATTGCTCTTTGATTTGGAAAAGATGATGATGCTCATCATCATAATTCCTTTTTACAAAACCTAGTTTTATTTACAAATTCTAGATTAGATGTTTGATCAAATTTAAGTGGCCTTTTAAAAAAATGAAACACCCTACACTTTCCCCCTCTGTTTCAAAGTATTTGCATATTCATTCTCTCTCTGTCTCTTCTTTGCTTTGTTTTTGTTTTAAGTTGGCAAGTGCTATGGAAAACATTGCTGGTGCTTTTATTTTATGCTCATATGGGTGCAATGTTACATTTCTGTGGTTCATGGGTTGCTCTTGATGTAGGGCTGGATCCTGCAGTGTGCCATTAATCCTCAACTCCCTCCAGGATCAGGCTTAATAAGGGAAGCTTATTGCAAAGCGATGTGTTGGAGACAAACAACGGTGGTTGGACCAGTGCCCCATGTGTGTTGTTCCCTGGTTAGCTGGAGCTGGGAGGGTTGTGTCACTCCACCGACCTCCCAACTCTGGCACAGTGAGATGTCAAGGGTTTTTGATGAGCTCAGAAGAGCTGCCTGTCTAGACTTCCTCAGCCAAGGAGAAGCCACCATGCATGGCACAGAGTCATGATGTAGATCTGTTGGTGCAGATCTATTGACTGCAGTAGTTAGGGATTGTCCAACTGTATATTCTAATACACTAATATGCTGAGACATCTGTAGGAATGTGATTTACTCTCACAATATTCCGATAAAAAATTAGCACTAAGCAAAATCAGTGTAGCCCAGTTCAAAACTTGGTTAACTGATAGATCTCAAAAAGTAATTGTAAATAGGAAGTAATCATCCAGCAGGGGTGTTTCTAATGGGGGCCTTCAGGGACCTGTCCTTGACCCAATCCTGTTCAATATCTTTATCAGTACTGTAAAATTTGAAGATGACACAGATATTGGTGGAGATATAAATAATGATTAGCATAGATCAGCTAAACAGGCTGATTTGGGTCTCTTGTTAAGGTGGGCTCATTTAAACAGGGAAGGTAATTAACTATTGGAACAAATTACCTAGAGAGGTGGTGGATTCTCCATCACTGGAAGTCTAAGTCAAGAATGCTCTAACTCAACAGATTTTATGGGCCTGATGCAGAAATATTTGGGTGAGGTTGTATGCTCTGTGTTATGGACAAGGCCAGATTATATCATAATGGTCCTTTCTGGCCTTGAAATCTATGAATGGAAGTTTTGGCTAAACTAAGGAACTGACTCAAAACGTCTAAAAAAATGGATGGAGATTCAGAAAAGTTTATTTAAACACTGTCCAGTAGTTTTCACGTCCACGTGGCCCGTGTATTATCTGGAAGTGACCAGGACTTGAGATGCCATCTTATAGCAAAAAAGGCTGCTCTTAAGGTATTTTCAGCTCTGCTGGGACCAGGAAGTGCTGGACACCTTTTGGGAAAGTCCCTTCCTGCCAAGATTTGCGATCAAAGGCCAACCATTAGAACAGAACCTTTGAAAAGTATTGAAATTTGCCTTTCCCTATAGACCGCCCTTCTGCTCGTGATCTGGTGAGACAGCTGCTCTCATTGAAGATGCTGTCAGTATTACACCCAGGGTGATATTTTTAGGAGTCAGAAGCTGAACATTCTCAGCCGGAATTCCTCCATTGTGGATTTTGGAACAACCAGGCGATCAGGATGATCCCAAACTGGAATGCTTTCTGGGTATGATGAGGTGTCCATGGCCCTACTGGAGGCCCTGTGGTCCTATCACTTCCTGCACCAGGAAGGAGCAGTGAAGGTGGGTTTTTCAAGCCTGCTTAGAAAGGCTACACAGAAGCATCCAGGCTCAGATAAAAGGAGCAGTTCCTAGATGGGGCCAGAGGTGCAAGAAAGAGGGTAAAGAAAACCCGTGGGAAGAGGCCTAAAGAAGTAGCAGCAACTAAATGAAGGGAGCAGTATGTGACTGCTGTTTATAGGGTCCCTAAAGTTGGGACCAGAATAGTGGGCAGGCCTGGGTCCCACCACCAGTGACTGGCAAAGTGGCCTAAGCCCCAGGAAGGGGATAAGGGTCCTTTAGAAGCCTGAGCGAAGGGCTGGATTTAAAGGGCCCAGAGACAGGGCTGAAGACAGTCTGGTGAGGGCAGACAGCTTGTTGAACTCATTGATGTCTGGGAAGGGGTTTATTCTGACTGTATGACTTGCCCAATGGGTTGAGCCACTGAAGATCTGCTAAGCGAGGTCAGCAACTTACAGGTGCCAGGAGCAGGAAAAAGAGTGCAGTACCTCACCCAGCCACTCTGAAGCACTCGTGAGGTTAGTGCCCCCTGTTACACTGTGCATGAACAAATCTTGCCTGGACCAAGCCTTGCTGTGATACAAGAAAAGGATGTACCAAAAGTTGAAGATCAGGTAGGATGAAGTATTCCCTCAGGAAACTTGGTTTAGTCCCGTGGAGGGCTTTGGTGATGAAGACTGAAACTTTAAATTTGACCCAGTATTCCATGGGGAGCTGGTGAAGAGGACAGGGCGCTGGGGTGATGGGCACTCAGGGGGCTGTGTTACTGTGCCAATAAGCATAACGGTTCAGAACGAGTTGTAGTTTTAAGGTCAACGGTTTTATAGCTAGGTTCAGAAAATGACATTTTCAGCCTAGTGGTTACAGACACATGGATCACTATGGTTAAGCCATCAAGATCACCGCAACAGGATGGGGCATAGCATTCTTGTCAGCCGTAGTCCAGAAAGGGTGCTTTTCATGCACCCAGAAGTGGCGCCCAGTTCAGGGTGCACCAAGGCTATGGACTGCCTTAACAATCTGAGGGCGGTTGCCCCACCCACAGAGGGTGATGCTATGGCGCCGGTGAGATCTCTTAGGCTCTTTTACCTTTTCAGTATTTCCTAGGTTGTATTTCCCCAAGCTTTTCTCATTTTTGTTGTTCTCCCTTTCAGAGTTAGAGGCACTTTGCTGTAGCATGTGTCTAGCCTCATACACTTCAAGTACATTCATACTGAAATAAAATTATACAATAACAATGAATACAAATATTTCAAGTTTCTGTAGCACATTTGTCCACAAGGATCTTAAAGTGGATTACAGATTATGGGCCTGACCCGCAAACACTTACTGTGGAGTAGCACTTACTATCTGAAGTCAATAGTCACGGCAGTAGGCCTATGCTCAGTAGCGTTTGTAGGGTCAGAGCCTAAGAACTGAGAGCTTGATCCACAGTGAATGAGAATCTTTCCATTGATGTCAGTGGGATTTGGATCAGGCCCAGAATGAGTATATCCACCTGTGGAGCAATGTACAGGGCAGCTAAAAATACTGGCTTCTTAACATTACTCCCGGAGCTCCATTCCTCTAGCAGTAGGGCCGTGTATAGGATTGTTGTCAATGGGTCCCTTCATGTGTGAAAATGCTTCTGTATGGAGTTGGGGGAGTGATGCTACTTAGACTCAGATACCTTCCCTCTGATGGAGTCTGAGCATTTATAATGCGTTTTCTGCACTCTCTATTCGTGGAGAAAATTTGGAGGGATAATCAGGCCATATAAATGTATTTATATAGGAATCTCTTTCCCCATGAGTGAAACGCTGCCACTGCTGTTAAACAACAACTCTGCACAAAGATTCAGGGAAAATAATACTTTATCCACTTGAACTACAGGGGACAGTTTTAGGAACGCATCATGCAATTACCCTATCGTTAACACTTACAATAGTTGACAAATTCCAAAAATGCAGATCATCCCCACAAAAGGTGAGTTCAGATCTGTTGCAGAATAATAATAATTCTGCTATGCTTTACTTTAAATGCCTGAATTAAAAAACATGGTTTCAAGTTGTTGCCAAGAAGGCTAATGGCATATTGGGCTGCATTAGTAGGAGCATGGCCAGCAGATCGAGGGAAGTGATTTTTCCTCTCTGTTTGGCACTGGTGAGGCCACATCTTGAGTATTGTGTCCAGTTTTGGGCCCCCGCTACAGAAAGAATGTAGACAAATTGGAGAGAGTCCAGTGGAGGGCACCTAAAATGATCAGGGGTCTGGGACACATGACTGACGAGGAGAGGCTGAGGGAACTGGGCCCGTTAAGTCTGCAGAAGAGAAGAGTGAGGGGGAATTTGATAGCAGCCTTCAACTACCTGAAGGGGGGTTCCAAAGAGGATGTAGCTCAGCTGTTCTCAGTAGTGGCAGATAATAGAACAAGAAGCAATGGTCTCAAGTTGCAGTGGGGGAGGTCTAGGTTGGATGTTGGGAAACACTATTTCAGTAGGAGGGTGGTGAAGCATTGAAATGGGTTACCTACGGAGGTGGTGGAATCTCCAGCCTCGGAGGTTTTTAAGGCCTGGCTTAACAAAGCCCTGGCTGGGATGATTTAGTTGGTTTTGGTCCTACTTTGAGCAGGGGATTGGACTAGATGACCTCCTGAGGTCTCTTCCAACCCTAATCTTCTATTATTCTAACATGATATGACAAAAAAATATTGCATGGCTAGTTTGACCAAATTAAAATAAAAAAAGAATCGTTGATAAATATGATGGTCTGTACTGAGCCTTCAGTTTTTAAGTTAAACTCTCCCCTGAAATCCATGGGGAACTCAGCATAAAAACTGATGGCATTGATGCCGACATCTTTTTTTTTTAGAAAAAATAATTCACATCTTGGCAATGTTGTAGCCAAAAGCTCCAGGCTTTATTTTGGATGCAATGAGATTTCAGTGTTTGGGTATTTTTTTGGGCCTGTGTTGGTGCTGTTCCTGAACTCAGCACCTTACCCTGTCAGGTTTACAACACTTCCTCTTGAGAGTGAAACTGTCACATGGACACATCTTTTGTTCTGGGTCTGGCTAACATCTGGAATGGAGTCGTCAGCCAGGGAGATCAAAACATAGTCTGGCCAGCAGTGATATAACTTCTACCCTATATTGACTAGGGCGGCTGGAATTATCTATAAAAAAAGTAAAGCTGAATGTATGTGAGTACATGTAGACAGTTAATGAATATAAAGATCACCATTTACAGGCACTTATGAATATGTAATATTGTTCTTAAGTTTGCTGGGCCAAAAAAGCTGTTGTGTACTGGAAATGACTTTTTCCTCTTTACACGGCTCTGAACAAATAACATTCATTCAATCAGGAAAAAATCTGGCCCTCCCTAGTCTTACCATTTAGGATACTCCAAAATAAATATAGGGCCAAATTATCTCAGTTGCACCAAGTACAGCCACATTGAGAAGTCCTATTATTTGCATCTCTCAAGGTATTACAGCTGAGAAATGTCCCCGAAACTCATAAAATGCAGATGGGTATCTTTTTTAAGCATAATACACTGAGTGAATGTGATCATGTCTCCCTCAAATGGCTCACCCCAGTGACAATAATGAGCCAGATTTCTCAAGTGTGTCTACTTGTGCAGTGGGAGGAGTTAGCTGCAGCTGACTGATGGTAGGGTGATGAGATGTCCCGATTTTATAGGGACAGTCCCGATATTCAGGGCTTTTTCTTATATAGGCTCTTATTACCCCCCCACCCCGTCCTCATTTTTCACATTTGCTATCTGGTCACCATAACTGATGGCGCCAGTGCAGAGCTGTAAAGGAGCTCCATGCCCTCCTTTTCCCCAACATGCTCTCTCCCTCCCTTTCCTCTGGGGGTTGGGGGGAGTGGGGGCAGTATCTGATGCAGGAGGTGACTATGCCATGCCAACTTTCTTTTAGCAGAGAGTTCTCTTACACATAGGAAATTCTCTGCTGGTCATCTCCAATCACTTTGTAGTACAAAATGGTCTTAGACTGAAAGTTCCAGCCCAGAGCACAGCAGCTGCACACAGCTGAAGCAATTCCTCTTAGCTCAAATGGTAGGAGCTTGAATTCTTGGTGCTAAGCTCCTGGGATTGGTCACCATTGACGACTGTGGTGTCTCAGTGTATGAAGTCATGGGTTGCTACACTAGGAAGTGAAATAAACACAACACAAAAACCTCATTCATGTAACAGGCAAAAGTCTCCTCTCAGCTACTCTGGAAGAGCAATTTCAATGGAATTCCACCAGGGTAAATAAGAGACAAATTTAGCCCACTGAGTCACAAATGGTTGATCCACACTCACAATAATCTTGATTACTGTTTCTGTGCCTCACCCCATGTATCCCAGGGTTACAGGAGTGCTGTTGGAGGTGCCATCTTTTCCTGGAGGTGTAAGCCAGAGCAGATGAACCCTTGTGCATGTAAGCAGAGTCAGGATGAGCTCTACCTGACATCTGGTGGTGAATTATGGGAAGTGTGGAAAGAATTTCAGGAAGTGTGAAATCTCAGGTATTTGCATGGTCACACCCAGCATAGCCCAAGGCAGCCTGGGATGGTTATTTTGACAGCTCTGGGATCCCCAATTTCTTTGTTATTGGGGCAGGATAAATAAAGTGTTGCCACCTGATTATGTGAATGAGGAACTACGAGACTGCTTTATGACAGAGATGTCTCAATATAAATTAAGTGACACTTGCTAGACAAGGGACATGGGTTCCAAAACCCAGTGAACTGAGAGAGGTTGGGGACTGGTGTGTGTACCTGATGGTATGGGCCCCCCCTTTGAGGGCCTGGAACACCAATTGCACATCCTCCTCTCTTCACTGTAAAAGAGTAGAGCTAATTTTGTATTCCATTAGGAGACCATCTAGAGACTGTTGAGATGAATTCATGTTCGGCCAATGGTGCACCAGCACTAGGGCTTCCCTACTAAGAGCTGAAATCACTGAGTGCTGTGTTAACTAGTGGGGAAGCCTGAAGACCTATAATTAAGCGGGTGACAGAGCGGAGCAGTTTGCAGCATGTTGGAGCAGCCCATGGAACAGTGAGCGGAGTGAAGTGGTTTGCAGGGACATTTGGAGGAGCGGCATAGCTGGTGTAGTGGAGCTGGTCGTGGTGAAGGCTGCAGCAGAACTCCATGGAGAGGCAGAGCAGTTGGCGCTGGCCCACGTAAGGTGCCCCTTAACACCTTGTGTGGACTTTCCCCCCCGCCATTTCCACCCAGGCTGGGTGGGTAAAACTCTGCAGATAAACTTTTGAATTCTGGGGTGGCACTGACCAGAGACTTTTGGGTTGTTGGGCTTTGGAGTGATTGGGCTTAAGACCCTAAGGGGGAAAGGACATTGCCAAACGTACTTGGAGGTGGGTTTTTGCTTATGGTTTGTGTTATAATCCTGTTTGTGGTGTTTCTCCAATGGGATGCCGCATTGTTTCCTTCCTTTATTAAAAGGATTTTGCTACACTCAGACTCCGTGCTTGCGAGAGGGGAGGTATTGCCTCCTAAAGGTGCCCAGTGGGATGTGGTATGTAAGTGTCCCAGATCACTGGGTGGGGGCTCGAGCCGGTTATACATTGTGTTATTGAAATAGAACCCCTGGATACTGAACCCGGCCCTTGTTGCTGCCAACTCAGAGGGGCAGAAGTGTTACATGCTCATTAAAGAGGCTGATACCACAGAGTTTGAGATTCAGCAAACTCTGCAAGCTATTTTGGGTTACCAGGCCTTGTGTCAACAGTTCCAGTTTGTCAACCTTTTTTGGACTGTAATTTAAATCCATGTTCATTTGAGATTTTTAAAAGCCTGATTTGGTTGATCAAAAAAAGGGTTTTTCAAGATAGAGGATTGCCTGTGTTATGTATTAGGAACTGCAGAGTTTCCAAAGCAAGGCTGGCATGAGAAGGTGCCTCAGATATAGTGTCTGCTTTTTCTTTGTATTTATTTCCTCGCAGGTTTTTTTCCATTGGTTCTTCTCTCTCTGCTCCTTTTTTCAGTCTCTCCTAAACAGAACTCAATTCCAACATTATCTGAATCAAACTGCTTGACCTATGCCAGAGGTAGGCAGCCTATGGAACGTGCGCCAAAGGCGGCGCACAACCTGATTTTCAGTGACACTCACACTCCCTGGGTCCTGGCCTGGATCCGGGGGGGCTCTGCATTTTAATTTAATTTTAAATGAAACTTCTTAAACATTTTAAAAACCTTATTTACTTTACATACAATAGTTTAGTTATATATTATAGACTTATAGAAAAAGACCTTCTAAAAACGTTTAAAATGTATTACTGGCACGCGAAACCTTAAATTAGAGTAAATAAATGAAGACTTGGCACACCACTTCTGAAAGGTTGCTGACCTCTGACCTATACTGTTTAAACTTGGTTCAAATTTAGGCACAGCAAATCAGGTTGGCCCTAGCCCTTGTTTAAAGCTCCCATGATATTTTTCACAGGAATAGAGTGGATTAGCCCCAGTGTCTTGGCTATATGCTGGTTTGGCTATGACTGAGTAGTGCTGATGTGAGCTGTTAATCAGCTGTCACACACCACCCCTCAGATGTGGCTGAAGCTATTTCTGTATGTATCAGCTATGGAAAATACTTTGGGATCATGTGGAGATAATAATAGTTCCTAGTGCTTTTGACCAGGAGAACTCAAAGGATTTACAAAGGTGGTTGGTATCATTATCTCTATTTTACCGATGGAGAAACTGAGGTAAAAAGAGGCAAAGTGACTTGCTCAAGGTCACCCATCAGGCCAGTGGCAGAGCTCAGAACAGAACCCTGATTTCCTGAGTCCAAGTCCAGTGTGTCTAACCAGCAGGTCTCAGGATCACACATCCTTCTCCCTGCCCCTCAAGACAAGCTATTCATGAGGGACACAATATAAGAGGGTTGAGGTACTTTAATATGTGAATTTCTATAGTACCCAAACTATTATTTTTTTTAAATTTTGCCAACATCTAATGTTTGGGCTTTCTAATGTCCGAATTTTTCAAACAACAACATTCTTTGAATGTGCTTCCCTTATTTCCCCATCCTCCACTTTAATTACGTTACTAATTTTTTTTGGTCTGGGAATTCATTATAATGTTCATAGAGGGCTTTGATGGTGAAATATGTAAAGTATAACTTGTATACAAAGATATTACACACACATGTTCGCCTCAAGATTCACTACTGGTCCATGGACAACATTCAAACCCTTTTAGGGTCCTGATTCAGCAAAGCACTCAAGTTCCATTGACTTACAGTTAAGCATATATTTACATGCTTTGCTGAATTTGTGCCTAAGCTGAATGAGAACTAAGCAAATCCCTGTCTCCTTGTCAGTTTAAGGCTTGAAACTTTAGCCAGTGTTATCATCTACAAATCTGAGGAGTGGGAGTAGGAAATAGGATTACGTGCAGATAATAAATTTCTCTTTTGGTCCAACTGAGGCCCACAAACTTTCAGTGAGAGGAAGTCTGTAGCAGGACTGGTAACGGAACTCAAATTGTCTGAGGCCTCAGCCTGTGCCTTAACTGCAAGACACTCCCTCCTCAAAGATAAAAATCTCACTGAGAATTCATTCTAATAACAATAAGCAACATAAACTTTACATAGTTTTGTATACAGATTTTTTCAAATAAATATGTGTTAAAGATGAATATTACCAATATTGATTTTGCTCGCTTATCTTCATGGTTGAACAATCATATCATATGGAGAGAAATTGAAATTCTGGCCCTATTGATGTCAATAGGGTTAGGATCAGGATTTCACCTTGTGTATATAGATAATATTATATAATTAAGATTAACACTTTAGAGGGGCCATATTTTTCCAAACATTAAAGAAAATGGGAAAGAAGAAAAAAGAGAGAAAGAAGTAAGACAGAGAGACAGAGTTATGATATTATGTAAGAGAACCCAGGTCTAAACAGACAAAACAGACAAAGGGTGGGAGAATGAAATACCCTCCTTCCCCTTTTACAGATGCAGGACTGAGACACAACAGAATTAAACAACTTGCCCAATATCACACAGGATGTCTGTGGCAGAGCTAGGTCTATAGCATAGTCTAGTGCCTTAACCACAAAACTAGCCTTCCTCTTTCTCTGAAAGAGTATATACATTTTTCAGTCACACTTTATGTGAAGATTCCATTTATAAATAGTTCATAAAGGGTTAATAAATGATGAAAAATAAATGGTTACACAATTTTCATACATGTTATAGAGGCCAATAGTTCCCTAGGTTACTTACAACGAAGACTATAACTAACTATAATGTCTTTTACGCATGTGCTATTAATTGTTTATTAACCATTTATAAAATGGAGCCATAAAGTGTGACCAGTTTTTCTTCGTTATTTTTAATAGCTTCCAGAACAAGTTCTAAAGATGAAACACCCTTTATACAGATGGGAAACTAAGTCACATAAAGGGCAAATAGCTTTGTCTCAGGCCATGCAGCAAGTCTAGAACAGAGTTGGGAACATAATTTAGGAGTCCTGACACTCAGTTTCTTTGTCCCCCTCAAAAATATCAAAACCTTATCCAGAAAACACAAACACAACATAGATTACATGTTAACAAGGGGAACAGACTTACATTTTGATCCTGAACTGGGATCTCTAGTGCAGACACCTATGGCCATACAGAGTCTCATTGATATCAATGGGACGCTGCACAAGTGCAGGGATGCACATTAATGGATCTTAATTGAGGTTTGGGGTCTCTGTATCATGAATCTGGTTCTTTCTTGTCAATTCTTGATAATATGTCCTATTATATCGTCAGGCCTATTCCTAGTCTATTGATCTGGTCTTTGCTAGCCCTAAATCCAGTCACTGGAAGTACATCACCATTTCTGGTATAACCTCATGCTACTTATTGAGGATCTGGGGTTTTTTAAATGGAGTTTGATTTTTTTTTACTTAATATAATAAGAATAAGAATTGTAGTGAGGTGGTATCAAGGAGCTCATTGTACTTGGTATACAAACACAAATCAAAAAGCTTGCGTGGAGGAATAAGGCAAGGGACAACAGGTGTGTACAGACAGACAGGATCGCAAGGAAACACGGAGACAATATTGGCCAACGTGATTGGCAGCAGTCTTAGCACACCAGGGGCCTGATGTTGACAAGCTTTTTGGGGCATCACTGGAAAGAAGAGTTTTAAGAAGCAATTTGAAGGAGGATAATGAGGTATCTTTGTGGATGTTTTACAGGGAGCACCTCCCAAGTGTGCGGGGTAGCATGGAAGAAAGCACAAAGGTTTGGTCAGAAGTCAACAACAAAAAGGAAAAAAATGAGAGAGAGAGGGGGGGGGGAACCCTCCATTGCTTATTTTTCTTTAAGGTTAGTCCTCAAAGTTTGATGTTAAAGAAGTATTACTTAATTGGTACAGTAGTGGCCAAAAATGTCTAACGTTTGTATGACTAATATCTGCATACCATCATGTACAGCAGAGAGTGGGCTATAAAATGACAAGAACTGATGGGAATGAAAAAAATAACAGCAGGTTGGACTACCAACCTGAGCTATTTATAGAGATGGACTTTACCTATTTTGAGAAGAGCAACACAAATGATTAAGGAGCTGGGGGAATGATTTATGAGGAGAGATTAAAGGAACTAAATACATTTAGCTTGGGCAAAAGACAACTAAGAAGGAGATGTAGTCTCAAAGCCAAAGAGGTAGAGGAATTTTTATAGGAATTTTAAGGGTAATGGGATCAGATTGAACAAAGATAAATGTAGGCTGACTGTTCTGAGATATTTCCTAGTAATGAGATGTGTTAAACCTGTGCGGCAGTATCCCAAGGGAAATGATGGAATTCCTTTAGTGTGAATCATTTAAAAATGGACTGGGCAGTGCACTAGAGAATATTGTGTTGGTGGGGGAATGCGGACTAGATGACTTAATAGGGCTTTTCCATCTGTAACATCCATGATTCTCTTATTTCATTCCTTGAAGTATCAAATACATACATTCCATACAGAGCTTAGAAGGAAGAAATGAAAATAGAGAGACCCACACTATTGAAAGTGTGTTTCTACTCTAAATAAAATATGATCCCTTTCTTACTCAAGAGATCTGCTCCCTGTAAGAATCAGAGTTAGAGCTGCTGATTGGCATGACTGAAATACATTATTCTTTCCTCCTGGTTTCCCCACAGAGCTAGCGCAACCCCAAGAGATGGAGCTGGATTCTACTTTCACTCATGGATCATGAACTGATTTGTTAACTAAACTACTCATGCAATCTAGAAATGTTCCCCCTCCCCAAAAATCATTTTATCTGCCAACCTCATTGTTTCCCATGAGGCATCACAGCATCAGACAGACTTGGAAGACAATTGGCAGTTTTAAGGTAGAGCCAAATCTGGCCTACAGGTCTGTAGTTCTGTTGTTGGTACTGTGTGAAATGGAAGGACACCAGCTTGACTCTCAGATCCCAGGGTGATGTTGCAGGGCTGGCAGTTAGAAAAACAGCTTTTTACTTTTAAAATGAGCACATTTTGATCTGGATTCATTGAGACATGATAAACATGGGATCTGTTTTTACAAAATCACTTTGAGTGTAACTGCACTAACATAGACCCCAACTGGGACCAATGGGACTAGTCAGGTGCTATTAGGCTCATGCCAGAATACCGTGCCAAATCACGGCCATAATCTGAAATATAAAACCTAAGTGTGGATACAGCCTCAGAGTTATTGCCCCAATTCTCATTTTGATGAAGGTACCTATCTTAAAGCCATTTCACACTGCCAGAGCAGTATGGAGTGGCCTTGGACTAAAAGAATATCAGGCCTTTTGTGTATAGAATCCTCCAGTTCCAGAATTCATCTATTCTCCGAGCACACATTCCAGCCAAATATTTATAATGTCAAATACAAATAGGAGGATTCTCAGCTGCTGACTCTGTTTAGCTTGTGAATAGTCCTTTCTAGTTCATTTATCCTTTGGCTGAGTTTCTACCATGTCTTCTTCCATCAAATTCAACAGAAAATGCTCTCAAGTCCATTTATACTTAAGTTAAATAATCTTTAAAAAAAAGGTAGAAAGCTTGAACTCAAACCAGTTTGTGTGAACATGAGTGGTTGCATCTGAAGAAGTGAGGGTCTTTTACCCACAAAAGCTTATGCCCAAATAAATCTGTTAGTCTTTAAGGTGCCATCAGACTCCTTGTTGTTTTTATGGATACAGACTAACACGACTACCCTCAGATTCTTGACATGAGTGGACAAAAGCTTGACATAGTATAATATATAACAACCATAACTTGTTACCGAAGGTTACATTTTAATTAAACCGAAACATAACTGTTTTGCAACGCCATCTAGTGACACATGTGGTTGCCTATCAAAATCTAACTTTCAAAGCCTTCCCAATAACTATTACATTACATTCAATTGAACTGCAAACAGATATGCAATAAAAATTCTCCTCTCACATGCACTGATTCAGCTGCACTGACAGTTACACCAATGAACATAAGAGGAGAATTTGGTCCATAATTTACTTTATACTATCTATGTCGTTTGTTCAATTTTTTTGTTCTTCACGATTCTACAGTTAAATTAGGCTGGTCAATTTCATTATCCATTTCCTCGCAGTTTCAATATCTGACTTCCATGTTTAACCCCTCTCCCTGTTTGAGACTTCAATACTATAGGGGAATGTTCACATTTTTAAAAAAAGTATTTCATTGACAGTAAAATAACATGAAAATATTTCTATTCGGATCCCCAACCAAGGTTAGGGTGTCAATTATATCGATATTCTCCCTCTAAGGTAAAATTAAAATAAGCTTCCACTGGAAAAAATAATAACGTTTTAAAAATAATAAAAAAAACCCCTTCCTTATCAAAAGCCATGTTAAAATAAGAGCCTTACTTAAACAATTGCTCAGAGACACTGCTGCCATTTGACAAGCCTAATGCAAAACAAACATCTGAGTTACATAAAGCACTGGGAATAAAAGGGATCAGGGGTGAGGTAGACCGACAGAAAAGCCAATTGTTCCACCTCCTATTTCTATCTGCCCTGCCAGACACAAATCAAATACACCAGGCCTTTTGGTTTTTTAATATTTGGGAGTTTTGAACTATTGTTCTTTAAACTTTTCATTTTCTAGCATTGACACTTTTTTTTTCTGGAGTTGTACATTTTTTTTAAAACAAAGCTAACGAAAACCGCATGTCTGAAAAAATGTAGTATTTCTGAGCAGTGACAGCTACAAAGCCCTTCGTTTCCTGTGGCTAGATTGTAACTTAACTCCCATCCCTTCCATATTCTGCTCTATTTCCCCACTTCTCTATTGTCTTCTGTACCTTGGACACAAGATTTATTTTGCATGGATATAGTGGTCGTCCCATCCCCCACTGCCCCATCCAAAAGACTCGGGGTATTTTACAGAGCAAACATTTGTTGTTGTGCTTCTTTTAAGATAGCATCAAGCATAAATGCTGAAAACATTCCCTTAATCTGAAACAGACCTGGCTTTTCCAAATTCCAGTCACAAACTGGTTCTTCAGCTGTGGGACATAATTATTAAGGGATATGTTCTCCCATCAGCTCCACCCAAGGGGTTGACTCCAACAAAAGCTGCACATGCTCATCTGAGGGAAGGATATGCCCTACAACCTCTCACTCCAAATGACTGGAGCCCCCACAAAAAGTTAGCACATTCAGACCAGATGGATTCTCCATCACCAGCAGTCTTTATATTGAGAGAGAATGGCTTTCTAAAGCATGGTGCTCTGGCTCAAACAGAAGTGATGAGCTTGATGCAGAGATTACTGGGTGAGATTCTGTGGCCTATATTGTGCAAGAGGTCAGATGATCAGAATGGTGTCTTCTGGTCTAAACATCTATTAATCTCATCTATGAAAATATTAGTACAGTAAATGACTCTAATACCAGGATCCCACAAACCCTTAGGCCTTGCTAACTGAAGTATTCCACTGAAATCAATGGAATTACTTAGGACTGTAGGAAGGGACCTTCAGTTAGCACATATTTATTTACCTGTCTGTGAACAGTATGTGTGGATGCATGTGTAGCTTATGTGGCAAACCCAGGACAAATGGCTACAAAGGGAGGAGTAGTAATTAGTCCCAGGGGGTTAAAAGGTCTCTCCCTATCCACTGAGGAGAGAGAGCCATGGGAAAATAAGGTTCAGTTGGAAAAGGAGTTACCAGGGAACTAATTAGGTTCAGCTGGCCCCAACTGCTGGCGACCTTTTTAAACCCTCACTGGCATGGAAGTGGCGAGGAGAGTGAGAGAAGCAGAAAAGCTGTCAGCAAGTTAGGTGCAGCAAGGCTCTGAACCCTTCCAGCAAGGAAGGCTGCACTCTGTCCCCAGAAGGGGAGAAAACCAGCACAAAGGATGAACTGGGAGGGAATGATCAGCCAGACCCTGTGCTACCTGGAAGGATTTGCTTTGCCCAAGCCGATGTCTCCAAGGCTAAAAAGGACTGAGCCTGCTGAGGAGAAGCAAGTATTTTGCCACATGATACACACATGAGTGTTGGAATTTTGCTGTTAATGACTGAACTGCTGTGCCCGTGCAGAGCCAGTCAGTGGGACTACGTGCCAATGCAGGGATCTGCCCACACACTGTGAATTGCAGGATTGGACCTTCAAAGGACTCGGCCTCTATTTAGTGCATTCAGAGCAATGTTTGGATTTTTGGAAATTCCCAGTGGCCAGGACTAGAGCTGGTTGAAAAACAGAATGGTTTGGATTTTTTTCCAGAAATTTTTTGTAAAAAATGTATTTGTTTTTTGGCTAACATTTTTCTAAATTTGACATTTTTTGACCTGCTCTATTCAGGGCAGAATATGGCCTATATTATTAGCAGTTTGGGACCAAAAACTTTATTTTTCTATTTCACCTTCAAGAAACCATAAAATCATCCATCACTAGCACGTTCCAGCAATGATAATACTTAGCCACATCCATGACATTTTCCATCAGAGATCTCAAGCACAGTTTATGCCTCATGACAAGCCCCATTACCTGCAGTTTACAGTAGAGAGAGAGGGGAGCACAGAGACATTCAATGGTTTGATCTGTGGCTCTTTCTGTTACCTTTGTGGGACTAGAACCCAGGATTCCCAGTGCCATTCCTGTGCTCTAGCTTCCAGACACTTTTCCACACTGACAGCCTTAAAAGTGGATTCCACTTTGAATGATTTTTTTGGCAACCAAAATAAAATGCATTTTCAAAGAGCTATGCAGAAGGCAACAAAAACCCTCAATCGGAATTCTACAAATTTACAGAGTGATTTGCATGCATTCTTGACCCTACCTGTTGAAATACAGCCCTAAGGATATAACATCATTTTCTTCTTTTCTAATCTTAATGTGAATGCTTTACGAATGCACAAAGTCTCCAGTTAATAAAAACAGCCAACTGTAGGAAATTACATATTTTGTTCCATTTTATATACAATTATTTCTAAAAATATATTATTTCTGCCACTGTTACTGGGTCTCCCACCATCTAGTTTGTGTTTTTCTGAGCAACCATTGCTAGGCCTTCCATTCATGCAGGCCTCTCTTCCCAACAGAATAAATGTGACATTAGCTGCTCGATTTCTTATAGAAGAGACAGCAAAGGTCAGTCCCAAAATAACCTGCTCCCATTTAGCTGAGAGCACTACACAGAGGAACAATGACTATGGAAAGCTGATGTCAGGGCTGGTTTGCAGAGTTCAGCAAAACTGGCAGGAAGCCACATGTGAAACGGAAAAACAAAGAGCGAAGCACTAGGAACACACTGAAAAGGCGATGGGGAGTGCAGAGGGCAAGCTTCAAAGCTAGCAAGAGCCACTTCTATGCTTGTACCAGCAGGGTAGGTTCAGGCAATGCTGTCAAGCCTGCAGCTGCTAGGTCCCACTGGCTCATGGATGGGCTGAAAAACTAGTGTGATGTTCACATTTCTTGCCCTAGTGCCATGTGGGGTGGAGAACAAGCTACTTTATGTTGGCTGACAGCTCAGGGTGGGGGAGGAAAGGATACTAACACAGCCCCCTTAGAGAATCAGAGCCTCTTCCCCTTAGTCATGGCTGGGGAGCATGCACCCTCCTGCTGTAAGAACAGGAACCTCATATCCACTGTAACTCTATGAACAGATACCCCACTCCTGATTAAGTTAACTATGCCTCCCCATGGGACTGAACCCTTGTCCATATCAACGTACAATGGGAAATGGAAGCCTGGCACGTTCCCTTGGTGACCCCATTGTTTCAAACAGCGGCGCCCTCATTTCACATACCAAGCACCTGTTGGGTTGGCCATTTAAAATGGGTTGGCCATTTAAAAGGAGGGGCTGCGGTTTTCGGGTTAACGTGCAGCACAAACCCAACTAAACCCCCCATACTCACTCAATTCTCTGGGGTGATCGCTTCATACTTCCCCACACTGTGTGGCTAACAGGCTTTGGGAATACATCCAGGAGAGCTTCTTTGAGATGTCCCTGGAGGATTTCCGCTCCATCCCCAGACATGTTAACAGATTTTTCCAGTAGCTGTACTGGCCGCGAATGCATCCCAAGTCTTCAGGGCAAATTAATCATTAAACACACTTTTAAACCATGTATTATATTTACAAAGGTACACTCACCAGAGGTCCTTTCTCCGCCTTCTAGGTCCGGGAGCCCGCCTTCAGTGGGTTGGGAGGGTACTAGATCCAGGGTGTAAAACAGTTCCTGGCTGTCACGGAAAATGGTTTCTTCACTTGCTTGCTGTGCACTATCTTCAACCTTCTCCTCCTCATCATCTTCCTCATCTCCAAAATCCGCATCCCTGTTGCATGAGAATCCATTGATGGAGTCCATGCACAGGGCTGGGGTAGTTGTAGGGGCACCCCCTAGAATGGCATGGAGCTCATCATAGAAGCGGCATGTCTGGGGCTCTGACCCAGAGCAGCTGTTTGCCTCTCTGGCTCTTTGGTAGGCTTGCCTGAGCTCCTTAAGTTTCACACAGTACTGCTGTATGTCCCTGTTATAGCCTATGTCCTTCGTGCCCTTGGAGATTTTTTCAAATGTTTTGGCTTTTATTTTTTGGAACAGAGTTCTGATAGCACGGATTTCTCTCCCCATACAGCGATCAGATCTAGTAGTTCCTGTTCGGTCCATGCTGAGCTCTTTTGAGATTCTGGGACTCCATGATCACCTGTACTGATGAGATCTGCACAGTCACCTCTCAGCTTGCCACGCTGGGCAAACAGGAAATGAAATTCAAAAGTTTGCGGGGCTTTTCCTGTCTACCTGTCCAGTGCATCTGAGTTGAGAGTGC